>NC_061801.1:16435451-17048784 GCF_021462225.1 Girardinichthys multiradiatus | reverse complement strand
AGCTTTTGTTTAAGATTTTTCAAACAAGTCAATTTGAAGGTATCATTAAAAGTTTTGACAAGGTGACATCATCAAAATCAGGAAGTAGAGCTCAAACAACAAACAGGTCATTTCAATAAGATCTAAAGCAGTCTCTATGGAAGAAAGTAATGTTCTCTGTTGCCCTTGCCATTGCAACTATATGTTCAACGATAATTCCAGTCTTATACTGGATAGCAAAGGTAGAAATTCAAATCATACAATTGTCCTCTTTATGTTTTTAGACATAAGGAAGGAAGTTTGACTGCTTATTCTGTCATTTCAGGATACCAGGGTGTGTTCTGCCACATTAACACAGATGAATGTACCAGCCAACCTTGTCTTAACAATGGAAAATGCATTGACAAGATAAACTCATTTCACTGCGAGTGTCCCAAAGGTGAGAAGACATACGGGAATTTGTAAAACATTGTCCAAAAAAGTTTGTGGAATCATGTGAAATGAAATTTAACTAATTTAAAATCTTTAGAGAGGAAAATAAGTAATAAAAGAAGGTATCATTAACTAATCTGTCAATGAGTATAACACACATGGCTCATAGACTGAAAGTCAATGATTTACGTCCTCTAACGGTGCCTCTGAACCCTTTATGGGGAGACTGGACAAAGTGGACCAAGCTGCACAAACATTAGCATATTTGGCGGGCAATGCTTATCGCCAAAATTGGGGGGCAGGGATTGGTTTAGAGCTGGTGATCTGGGGGCCATTGTGCTGTGATTTAAACTAAAGATTTCACTGCACATTAAAAGCTAGGAGAGGAGGGGGTAGAGTGGAGTTAGCATTGTGAAACGATTTATAAGGCCCTTCAACTCCCTGCAGACCCTTTTCAAATGCAAATAAACTTGTTTGTGAAGTTTTTTACATTTATGCATACTGTACTGTTAGGTAAAAATATTGCAAGCTATGTTTATTTTGATCTCACATATTTTACTGAACTTTGAAAAAAAATGTTCAACATTCTTTTTTCAAAATACAATTCTAGGATTTTCAGGAAATCTGTGTCAGGTGGATATTGATGAGTGTTCCAGCACACCCTGTAAGAATGGAGCCAAATGTACTGATGGACCCAATAAGTACACATGTGAATGTGCTGAAGGTAAATTCTTCATTTGTAACTTTACACAATTTTTGATTATTTGTTGAATTATATTTTATAATTATATTATGTAATATATTTAAAATTAATGTAAAATAACATAAAGCAATTATAACTTTAAAAACAATTTAAAAAATGTACTTAAAATTTCTAATACATCGATTAAAAAATAGATTGTGAGGTCCGACAATGATGCAGAAGTTTTCTAAATACAAATAAAATATTTTCAAATGATAATTTATAACTATTATACCTATTTCTTTGTTAAATAAATGTGTCCTCTCTTTCAGGTTACACAGGGCAGCACTGTGAGATTGACATCAACGAGTGTTACTCGGATCCTTGCCACTATGGCACATGCAAAGACGGGCTGGCCTCCTTCACCTGCTATTGCCACCCTGGCTACACCGGGCGCCTGTGCGAAACCAACATCAACGAGTGTCTCAGCCAGCCATGTAAGAATGGAGGCACTTGCCAGGACAGGGAGAACTCATACATCTGTTCCTGCCCCAAAGGCACTGCAGGTGAGAAAACCAGACAGGCTTAAATTACTCATATTCTTTCAGAGAAAATGTCTGCAGCTGTTTCATATCTTTTCTCACTTATTTAAACACAGGCTTCAACTGTGAGGTGAACCTGGACGACTGCAAGAGCCAACCCTGCGACTATGGGAGATGCATTGACAAGATCAATGGCTACGAGTGTGCATGTGAGCCAGGTTACACAGGTGAGTGGCTGGATGGAGTTTGCAGGTGCAGGGGGCAGGGTCCCCTGAGCTTTGGGAGGGGCAGGTTCGACAGGTGGCTGTCGAGTCCGCTGCTGTGGAACAATGGTGTCCGGTTGCTTGTGTGGGATAGACAGCTAGAGAGAAAGGGAAGACTACCCCACAAACCTGATCCACACACACAAAGCTCTAACTTTGTTTGCCTTCTGAAGAGACTGGGATGTTAAGCCTGGAAAGAGTCTGTAAGGTGATCTTTCAAAAACAAAAGAAACTGGCTTTTAATCACATATCAGATATTCATTAGTGTAAAACAGCATGGCCAGCCACTTATCCACAAGGTTTTATCACAGCAAGTTAGCGACTTTTCGTCATTCCTTTTGCTGCCCAGCAGAGCTGGTTCTGGCTGGTAGTTGCTTTGTGATTATTTAACAAAAGAAGCAACGAGAAGGTAACAAGTGTGTGTGTTTGTGTGTGTGTGTGTAGGCTGCTGTGCATGCCTAATCCCCATCCTCTCCACAACCCTTTTGTACTCATGGGGTGAATGTGGAGGGAACAGCAGGACAGAGACACAGAGGGATAGAGGTCTATTGTGACCAAATTTCAGGCAGTTGGGCCCTCCCCTCCTGATTGATGAAGAGCACAGGAAGATGGGGGTTGGGGGCCAGGGGTGTGGGGGTGGGGGCTTTAATTGTTACTTGGCTGTGTTTTAAATTGGTCTGGCCTTCTGTCCTCATAAACAGTCCTGGTTGAGGTTATTCCTTCATGGGATAGGGAGGTGGCGTGAGTGAGAATAGGGAGAGTGGCCTTACCCCCACCGCATACACACACATGTACACACCCACTCTCTTGGTAGCACCTCCCTCTCTCAGATCCAGCTTCTTCCTATTCAACAAGGCCGCATTTAATCAATGGCTAGAAATGAAAAGGCCTCCAGGGGCCACGAGGTTGGGTACACAGTGGAGCTGCTGTGGCTTCTGCCTACTGAATGCAAAAGGGAGACTTTCTTTCACTGTTAAAAGCTGCACTGACCACAGAGCACCCTAGCTGGCATATTATTCAGAAACAAAGGATACCACACTAGACAGCAGCTGTTTGCCATCTGTATCAATCCTTGTAGATGGAGTGCTTTGCTTGAGTATCCTTTTCCCTTAAAAGTTTCCATATTTATGTCAAGTCACAACCACAAACATTCAACATATTTTATGTAATGGACCAACACTACGTAGTATAAATAAATGTGGTGTGTATTCATCTTCCACTCCTTTACAATATTGCCACTAAATTACATTGAGTACAACTAATTTCCTTTAGAAGTGATGTAATTGGTAAACAGTCCATCTGTGTATATTTCTGTCTCAATACAAGTAAAGTTGGAAAACACCAAACAGATCAGGGATAAAGTTGTAAAGTGGTTTAAAACAGGTTATTTTGTGAAACAATATCCAAAGTTTAAACATCTCACATGACACTATTTAGTCTATAATATAAAAATGGAAAGAGTGTGGCAAAACTTTAAATCTGCCAAGACATGTTTGTGCACCTGAAGTGAGCCGTAAGAAGTCCTGTTTGAAGTTTGCCACAAACAACTAACACTGCACTTTACCTAGAACACACCATCCTCACAGTGGAACAAGATGGGGGCAGCATAATGCTGTGGGTGTGCTTTTCTGAATCTGATAGAGGAAGCAAAACACTGGAGACAGGAGTAGAGGTTCACCTTCGAACAGAACAACACCCATAAACATACATCATGCAGGGAAATCGATAGGTTTAGATTAGATATTAGTGTGCAAGAATGGACCATTCAAAGTCCAGACCTGAATACAATTGATCATCTGTGACAAGAATTGAAAATTGATGTTCAGATGCTCTCCATCCAATCTGCCTGCACTTGAGGTATCTATCAGTTTTGTAAAGACATACAAAACTGATAGATATACCCTGAGAGACTTGCATCTGTAATTGCAAGCAAAGTATAGAGGTGGGGGATGGGGTGCTTAATACAAATGCATATTGCTTAATTCAGATTTTAAAAAACGAACAAAATAAAAACATGTTACACCTTAAAAATGCCAAACCTACCAAACCATCTTTAAAACCTGCTTCATTGTTTTTCAGGCACAATGTGTAACATCAACATAGACGACTGTGTCATCAACCCTTGTCACAATGGTGGCACATGCGTTGATGGTGTTAACAGCTTCACATGCCTCTGCCCTGAGGGCTACCATGATGCCACCTGTTTGTCAGAGGTGAACGAATGTGCCAGCAACCCCTGCATCCACGGCCGATGTCAGGACCTCATTAATGGGTGAGTACACATAAAGTTTTAAGAAGAGAAAAAATTGTAAAAACAACACCAAAAAGAAAACACAAATCCCTTACTTACTCACTTAATGTCTCGTGAAGCTACAAATGTACCTGTGACTCGGGCTGGAGCGGCCAGAACTGCAATATTAATAACAACGAGTGCGAGTCCAACCCCTGTATGAACGGAGGAACATGCAAGGACATGACCAGCGGGTACCACTGCACATGCAGAGTTGGCTTCACCGGTCAGTTTTAATCTTTGCTTACACTTGCTATTTGCTGGTGCCAAGGGATTGCTTATTTGGTAAAAATCTAACCTAAGTGTGTTTATTCAATCCTGCCACTGTAGGACCTAACTGCCAAACTAACATTAATGAGTGTGCCTCCAATCCCTGCCTCAACCAAGGAACCTGCATTGATGATGTGGCTGGATACAAGTGCAACTGTTTGCTGCCTTATACTGGTATGACATAGAGGGGCTTATCTTTAACTCTGGGGTCATGCTGGTTTCTGGATCCTTAACATCATGTATTGCTGTCTCAGCTTTGCATGCCGGTCTGAAAGCATAAAGTTAGTCTTCCAGCTTCCGCACAAAGGTCTTATCCTGTCATATCCTGTGTTGTCTAAGAAAACATGCCTGTTTTTGGCTTCTGTGCGTGGAAAGATCTGCTTGTCTGTTTGGCAGGGATAACACAGTGTATGTGTTTGGAATAACAAAGTGGTTAGTTTCAGCAGCTAAGTGCACTCTAAGCTCTGGTCTCTCTTTTGCCACGTCCTGTTTCCTGTCTAAGATCAAACAATAGCAGGAAACAGGAAGGCCCTTCCTGTTTGGCTAAGTTGTCATGGAAATGGATAAGGAAGCGGAATGGAAAATGGGATTTAGAAACCTATGGTTTTAACTCAACAGATTGAGGGAGATATGTAGAAAAATTGCCATTTGCGCCTAATTAAAGTTAGATGTTAAAGTCCATAATTTAGGCAACTGTTGCACATTGGTAACCAATGCTGATGATGAAGTTTGTTTTGTTGCCAGGTGAAAACTGTGAGACCCTGCTGGCCCCTTGCAGCCCCCGAGCATGCAAAAATGGAGGAATATGTAAGGAGGCTGAAGACTTTCAGAGCTTCTCTTGCATCTGTCCTGAAGGATGGCAAGGTTTGTACTTAACAGCGGTTTGTGTGTATGTGCCTCTCAATTAATCTCTCAGTTCATTGTTTTACTTAAACGTGTCCTGTTAATGTGTTTCTCAACAAAAGGTCAGACATGTGAAATTGACATCAATGAATGCGTTAAGAGCCCATGCCGCAACGGTGCCGTGTGTCTCAACAACATGGGTGGTTTTCAGTGCAAATGCCAGCCGGGTTACACCGGCACATGGTGTGAGACGGACATTGACGACTGCAAACCAAGTAAGCTACTGACCTGAAGCATGAAACGTTCCGTCGCATGATTTAAAACTTCATGAGTAAAAAGTCAATCGAACACCCACTTTGCTGTGTTTCAGATCCTTGCAGTAATGGAGGTTTGTGCCGCGATGGTGTCAACAGGTTCACGTGTACCTGCCTGCCCGGGTTTCGTGGCAGCAGGTGTGAGCATGACATAAACGAGTGTGAGAGCAACCCCTGTAAAAACGGCGCTAATTGCACCGACTGTGTCAACAGCTACACCTGCACCTGCCCACCTGGCTTCAGTGGCATCAACTGTGAGATCAACACCAATGACTGCACCGACAGGTAGTTGACCTAATTTATTTGACCTAATTTACCCAATAATCTACTGAAATGCAATTTTACCAATTAATCTGATTGTGCTGTCCCTATTTGTTGTGCAGCTCTTGTTTCAATGGCGGCACTTGTGTGGATGGGATTAACACCTTCACCTGCCTGTGTCTAACTGGATTCACTGGAAGCTACTGCCAATACGATATCAATGAGTGTGACTCCAAACCATGCCTCAATGGAGGCACCTGTCTCGATGGTTATGGGACTTACAAGTGCACCTGTCCTCATGGCTACACAGGAGTCAACTGTCAGGTATGCTAACATGCTATCAAGAAGTGATGATACTTGCTAGAAATGGTGAGTTGAGTCAGGTTTGGGCTCAAGTTGCAAGTCATATAAACAATCACTGCAAACTTGACTTTCTGGTCTGGTACTTTACCCTTATGAACAATCTTCATCTCATGTAATCAGGGGTGAGAGTCAGTCTGTTAGTAAGCAACAGATCACAGTTATGACTGGTTCTGCAAATATTATGGAAAAAAGTATCTTGGATGTATTACCCAAATCATGGACTTTTATTGGTTTATAACAATCTGTTCTTGTCGGCTGCAGAATCATAATAACGGTCTCTTAAACTATAACCTGTGTTTAAATTACTTTTGATCATTTTGTAATGAAATGAAAGGCTCCTACACCTGACAACATGTATTGTCATTAATAGGGTAGTGTCATTACTAACAAATGCACTTCTGTTTCTCCTAAATAAAATAATTTTCTGATATGTTTTTTCTTAATTTGTGGCAAACCTTAGAATATATTTATCAAGTACATGGCTTCTTAATAATCTCACTACAAGTCTGGCTTAATGTAGGGAGAAGAAAAACTTCCAATTCATTTTTTATATAAGGAAGAAGTAGATATTTTGAAATGGGGATTAACAGAATTAAAATACTCACAGTTCTTAAAAAATAAAAACGTTGCTCTTTGATTCATTCAGATTTTTTAATCAGTTATATCTCCAGTATGGGAAATATTAAACCCTGTCATTTTTTATATAATTTACATGAGCTCGAAGGTTCTTTGCATATTGAAGTAAATGTTCTAACAATGACGACTGTTAAATATTCAGGTATTAAATTAGGCCGAAGTATACAACAATACATGATTCATAACCTAAAACAAATCAATGTTATGGAAAAAATAACTTATATCATATTTCAGATACTTACAGCCTTATTTACACAGTTTTTAAAGTAAGTTTTCTACTTACATTTCATTTTTTTAGAGTCTTGTGCGCTGGTGCGACTCCTCCCCTTGTAAAAACGGAGGATCTTGCTGGCAGCAGGGAGCCTCCTACACTTGCCAGTGTCAGACTGGATGGACTGGCCTCTACTGTGATATCCCAAGTGTCTCATGTGAAGTTGCTGCCAAACGGCAAGGTACAAAACTTCATATCATATGCTGTTGCTTCAGTCTTTGACTTGGTTAAGTCTAAGTCAGTTGTGTGAGTGGCTTGTTCCTTAAGTCATTTCTACTGTTCTTTATTGCAGGTGTTGAAGTATCTCAGCTGTGTAGGAACTCAGGCCAGTGTCTGGATGCTGGAAACACACATTACTGCCGCTGCCAGGCTGGCTACACCGGGAGTTACTGCCAGGAACAGGTGGATGAATGTTCACCTAATCCTTGCCAGAACGGAGCCACCTGCAATGATTATCTAGGAGGTTACAGTTGTGAGGTAAAGGAAATAACAATAAGTGAAATGACAAATTAAGTAAACTGGACAGGCAAATAAGCCTTTGACTGAAATTCTTATATGGTTTAAGACTGTGGCCAAATTATAAACTGTGGGCAATCATGCAAGAGTAAATTATGGAAAGAAAATATGTTTTTTTGCGCTGTAGTTGATCATTTAAATAATAAATAGTGCTTCTGTTTTTTCTTTTAAGTGTGTCCCTGGTTACCATGGTGTGAACTGCTCAAAAGAGATCAATGAATGTCAGTCTCAACCCTGCCAGAACGGAGGCACCTGCATCGACCTCATCAACACTTATAAATGCTCCTGTCCTAGAGGGACACAAGGTGCACGTCTGCATACTAAAATCAAATGTTCAAATTTGAAGGGGACGTAACATATGTAATAGATGTGTTTTCTAATACAATGTATCTACTTGTAGGTGTCCACTGTGAGATTAATTTGGACGACTGCAACCCCCCCAGCGACCCACTTACAAATGAGCCCAAGTGCTTCAACAATGGAAAATGTGTAGATCGCATTGGAGGCTACCAGTGTTTGTGCCCACCGGGTTATGTAGGTGAACGCTGTGAGGGTGACGTCAACGAATGCCTGTCTAACCCTTGTGACTCCAGAGGGTCATACAACTGCATCCAGCTCCCCAACAGCTACCGCTGTGAATGCCGAACCGGATATACAGGTACAGATAAGCTTCTCTCTGCGCATCCTTGGAAAATGATTGTGTAGCTGTCTGAAAGAGCAACTGACAGAGTTTAATTGCTTCTGTTTTACAGGGCAACGTTGTGACAAGGTGTTTGATGGCTGCAAGGGAAGGCCCTGCAGGAACGGAGGAACATGTGCTGTTGCCAGTAACACACCTCATGGTTTTATCTGCAAATGTCCACCTGTGAGTTCTGCTAGAACCTCTACTTGCAGTTGCTTTTTATACAAATCCTTATTAGTGATAATGAGTCAAATAATAAACTCTATTTTCTTATAGGGCTTTACTGGCTCTTCTTGCGAGTATGATTCTCGCTCCTGCGGCAGTCTGAATTGCAGGAATGGCGGTACATGTGTGTCAGGTCACCTGGGGCCACGCTGCCTGTGCCCCTTAACATTTACTGGGCCTGAGTGTTTAACCCCCACTGACAGCCTCTGCATCTCAAACCCCTGCTACAACGGCGGTACCTGTCAGATCACTCCCGAAGCTCCATTTTTCCAGTGCAGCTGTCCCAGTAACTTTAACGGCCTACTTTGCCACATACTGGACTACTCCTTTGTCGGGGGGTTCGGCCGGGATATCACGCCGCCTCCAGAAGTGGAGGTGAGCTGTGAGATTCCCCAGTGTGACGAGTGGGCGGGTAACCACATCTGTGACTCGCTGTGTAACAACCATGCTTGTGGCTGGGACGGAGGTGACTGCTCGCTCAATTTTGATGATCCCTGGCAAAATTGCTCAGCTGCTCTGCAGTGCTGGCGATACTTCAACAATGGGAAGTGTGACGGCCAATGTAACAGCCCGGGGTGTCTCTATGATGGCTTTGATTGTCAAGGACAGGAAGGGCAGTGCAAGTAAGTCTGGAAAAATGAGATGAGTCATATAATCTGATTGTGAAAAAAATCTGACAATTTCTTCTTTCTTTTTAGCCCTCTTTATGATCAGTATTGTAAAGATCACTATGCTGATGGTCACTGTGACCAGGGCTGCAACAATGCAGAATGTGAATGGGACGGCCTGGACTGTGCCAACAACATGCCAGAGAAGCTTGCAGATGGACATTTAGTTTTGGTTGTCCATATACCCCCAGAGCAGCTTAAGAACCGCTCGTCATCCTTCCTCAGAGAGCTGAGCAGTGTTCTCCACACTAATGTAGTGTTCCGCCGTGATGCAAAAGGAGAGCCAATGGTCTTTCCTTACTATGGCAATGAACAAGACCTGGTGAAACACAATGTGCTGAAGCGCTCTGCGGATGGCTGGCCTGAGTGGGCTTCAATGCCAGCCAATGTTTTGGATCAGATGAAGGAGAGTCTGTCTTCCATTGGCAGCCAACGGAAACGGAGAGAATTGGATCCTGTGCAAGTCAAAGGGTGGGAAGACATCAGTTTAAACAAAAACTATACTGTGTTAGAATTCTGAAAAAGCAGAAAGTGCTAATTTTTCTACCCTTTTCTGCTCTTAGATCAATTGTATACCTGGAGATTGACAATCGTCAGTGTTACCAGCAGTCTTCTGAATGCTTCCAGAGCGCTACAGATGTGGCTGCCTTCCTTGGAGCACTGGCGACCAGTGGGAACCTCAATGTTCCTTATATTGAAGCAGTGACAAGTATGCCTTAATATTTAAAGATTCAGATTTTATGCAATTATACCTGCAAATATATACAAAATGACATCTAAAACTTAATGCCAAGTCTAATAAGATAAATAATTTTTATCTCTCTAGGTATGAGACCTACTCCCCCCCCAACAGAGTTTTACCCCATGTATGTAGTAATCCTGGGCTTGGCTGTTTTGGGTTTCATATGCCTGGGTGTCATAGTGTCTCGTAAGCGGCGTCGAGAGCATGGCCAGCTTTGGTTTCCGGAGGGATTTAGAGTATCGGAACCCAGCAAAAAGAAACGCAGGGAGCCGCTCGGAGAGGATTCTGTTGGACTGAAGTAAGTTGAGTTTATTTTTTACTGCACCTAAAAAGACACAAAGATCTTAACACAATATTTGGCTTACAGGTGATCTAACTTCTTTTCATATTTTTTAAAGACCAATGAAGAACTCAGACAGCAACCTTATGGATGACAATCAAACTGAATGGGGAGATGATGATCCAGACTGCAGGCACTTCAGGGTAAGATGAACAGTTAGTTTGTGCTTGCTGTTTTACATATGATCAACAGACTTTCTCCATCATTTGCGGCTCTGATATTGACACTATAATGATATATCTGATTATGATTATATCTCTCAGTTTGAGGAGCAGGCGATGTTGGATTTGAGTGATCGTACAGACCAGAGGAAATGGACCCAGCAACACCTGGATGCAGCTGACCTGCGGATAACGTCTATTGCCCCAACACCTCCTCAGGGAGAGATTGAGAATGACTGCATGGATGTCAATGTCAGAGGACCGGGTATGCATGTAAAAATTAAAATACTCAATGCCAAACATTAGGCATGGGCTAGTGTTAGATTTTCTTTGTATAATCATCTTGAGTAAAAATACTACAGTTTCACAGTGTTTCAGTATTTACTGAAATATTTTAACAAAAGAAATTCTCCTACTTCTATTTTCAGATGGTTTCACGCCCCTAATGATCGCCTCCTGCAGTGGTGGAGGACTGGACACCGGCAACAGTGAAGAGGAAGAGGATCCATCAACAGAAATAATTTCCGACTTCATTTACCACGGAGCCAACCTACATAACCAGACTGACCGCACAGGCGAGACTGCCCTCCACCTGGCTGCTCGCTACGCCCGCTCAGATGCTGCCAAGCGCCTCCTGGAGTCCAGCGCAGATGCCAATGTACAGGACAACATGGGTCGCACACCGTTGCACGCTGCTGTGGCTGCGGATGCACAGGGAGTGTTTCAGGTAGCTCGCTCATTCATCAAGAGTCCCACATGGCTTTGGGTTTTCATTTATTTGGCAGCCTAGCAGCTTTAATTGTTTTACTAAAGAAGTTTGGCTCTTCACAGATTTTAATCCGAAATCGAGCCACCGATCTTGATGCCCGCATGCATGATGGAACAACACCTCTGATTCTGTCTGCGCGATTGGCTGTCGAAGGCATGGTTGAAGAACTTATCAACTGTCATGCTGACGCTAATGCTACTGATGATTCTGGTAGCTAACGTTTTATCATCTTGTCATCCCTACACACCTACACATGTCCCATTGTGTTTGGAACTTATTATGATGATAAACCATTTCAATCTACAACCTCTGCAGGAAAATCTGCTTTGCATTGGGCTGCTGCTGTAAACAATGTGGAGGCTGCTTTGGTGCTGCTCAAAAACGGTGCCAACAAAGACATGCAGGACAACAAGGTATGTGCAAGCTAAGAAAACTATTTACACCCCTTTACATTTTGTGAAATATACCACAAACTTAAAATGTATTTTTGGGGATTTTGTGTAATAGACAGACACAAACTAGCATATAATTGTAAAGTGGAAAGAAATGTCATTTTCCACTTTCCATTTTTATTAATACAAATTTGAAAGTGTAACATGCAAATGTATACAGCCCCCTTTACTCTAGCTGCCCTAAATAAAATCTAGTGCAACCAATTGCCTTCCGATGTCACCTAATCAGATTCCACCTGTGTGTAAGAGTGATGAGACGAAAGCCATAGCTGAAAAAAGAGAAAAACATTTACATGGGAAACACTGTGTTTAGGAGAAAACCAGCACCACACATCAGCTCTGCACACAATTCCCTTTGTAAAACATAGTGATGGAAGCATCATGCAGTGGGGATGCTTTTGCTTACCAGGGACAAGAAAGCTTGTCATAGTTGATGGGAAGATGGTTAAAACTAAATACAGGGGCATAGGTTTACCTTCCAGCAGGACAACAGCCTTACACATATTTCCTTCCACTTTACCATTCAGCACTACTTATTGCTGATCCATTCCTATAAATGTCTAATGAAAACATGAATTTTGTTGATGTGACAAAATGTGAAAATGTTTTAGAGCTATGAACACTTTTGTGAGGCATTGTATTGTTTGTTTATTTTATCACCTACTTCAAACTGAGGTTTCCGGTATTTTTGTTGTTTTTAGGAGGAGACACCACTGTTTCTTGCAGCGCGTGAAGGCAGCTATGAGACAGCAAAAGTTCTTCTGGAGCACTTTGCCAACCGTGAAATTACTGACCATCTTGACCAGCTGCCCCGAGATATCGCTCAAGAACGCATGCATCATGACATAGTCCGCCTCCTAGATGAGTATAACGTGGTTCGGAGTCCTGGGCTGCACAGTGCCCCCTTGAGCACCTCCACCTTCTCCCCTCCTCTCTGCTCACCCAATGACTATCTCAGCAACCTCAAACCGACTCCCTCTGGGAAAAAAGTTCGAAAGCCGAGCTCTGGTGGGAAGGGAGGGAAGGATGGAGGAAAGGATATCAGGGTGAAGAAGAAGAAGCCAATGGATGGAAAGAGTAACTTGTTAGACACAACTGCTGTCCTGTCCCCTGTTGAGTCACTTGAGTCACCTCATGGCTACCTGTCCGATGTGGCTTCTCCTCCTATGCCGTCACCTTTCCAGCAGTCGCCGTCTATGTCCTTAAATCACCTACCAGGCAATGCGGACCCCCATACAGGCCAGATTAATATGGGTAAGGATATGAGTTGCATGTCTTTTGATCCCCCCCGCCTCACCCACCTGCCTGTGTCCAGCCCCAGCCGCCAGGCCACAACATCTGTAGGTGGCAGCAGAGGAGGCCAGTGCGATTGGCTCTCCAGGATGCATCCAGGTGTGAGCCAGCAGGGAAGCTTCACTCAAGGGCCGCCGATAACACACAACATGATAGGCGCCCTGCATGGCGTCAGTACTGCCACTTTGTCCCAGATCATGGGCTACCAGAATCTGTCAACCAGCCACCTGGGCTCATCCGCGCACATGATGCAGCAGCCTCGTTCCCGGCAGCTGCAGCACCAGAACTCCAATTCCACCACGGCCGGCCAAAGTCTGAGCCAGAGCTTCCCAAACATTGAGCTTAACGCCGCTGACATGCAGCCAAACAGCATTCACACTGTATTGCCACAAGAGACGCAGATGCTTGGCACCCAGTTTCCCACTCCTCCCTCCCAACATAGCTATACAGGACCTATGGACAATACGCCTAACCACCAGCTACAGGTGCCCGACCATCCGTTTCTAACCCCTTCCCCTGGTTCTCCTGACCAGTGGTCCACCTCTTCCCCACATTCCAACTTGTCCGACTGGTCAGAGGGCATCTCCAGCCCGCCAACAAGTATTCACTCACAGATTAATCTAATTCCAGACCAGTTTAAATAGAGACTTTAATGCACAGAGCTCATAAACAAAAACACAAATTCTGCCAGAAAGACAGTAAAAAACTTTTCTCAAGACTGAAAACTCTTCTTTTTCATCAGTTTTTAAACTAATAAGATCAGTTTTAGTTATTTTTGTATTTATTTATGTGCTTTTTGAACTGAAAAAAGATTTTATATTTATCCTTTTTGTTTGTGTTTTTTTTTAAGTATGAGAACATTAAAAACTGTCAAAAAGGAGTGTGTATCAGAGAGAAAGCCTCCTTGATGTGTACACTGGTTATTTATTTGTTTCATGTAGATATATTCACTGGATTTATTTGAATCTTTTCCATCAATTTTACGCAAACAAATTTTATTTGCGGGTTATGGTCTGTTTTATGTTTGTATATATTTTTATTCCCAACATTTATAGAATATTTCAAATGTTCAGTGTTAATTAAATATATTTTAACCTCCTTTTGTCTTTTTTAGGTGACTTGTTTTGTTACTGAACTACATTTCACTAAGTCTTATCACTGAGTCTGTGTTAGACATTGATTTAATATATTTATATTAAGTGTCACCTCTCCTTAAAAGCTTGTTACACTGTCTTATTTGATATGCATTTGGCAGAGTAATAGACATAAGAGGATCTGGAGATTTCTTGGACCTTTTTAAGCAAAAAAACTAATATTTCTCAGTGGTTAAGAGACTCTGAGCCTATTTTTTATTCAATATTGGTCTGGGCTGGTGCTGGTGCTGAGTTATTGATTGGTGGTTATTTATGATGCAAGGATTGCTTCTTTGTCTCATATTGCTTTACGAATCATTGATTATGGTTACCGTGTTTAACCTGTGCAGTGTTAAAGTTGCAGACCTTATGTAGAATGTTGAAATGTTACATTTGCCACTGTTTTAAAAAGTGCCAGTGTGATTTTTTTTATTCGTTTTTCTTACGAAAAGCAATGTATTTTTTGAGATTTCTTGTAAAATTGTCTTTAAGGGGGACACATTGTTTGTAAAAGATGTGGGGACCTTCCTGTGTTTAATGACATAATCTTCTGTGTGGTAAGAAGTGGTTCTGGGTGTCTACATGTCATGTTTTATAAACTAATCCAGAGGTAAAGATGTTTTTAAGATGAGTGTAACTGAATCTTCATGCACAGTTGTAGTTTGATAAGAAATATTTCCAAATTAAAAATGTTTTGTAAATTGTCATGATTGAATAAAAAGATACGATTAAAGCTACATATGTCTTTTTTTAATTTAGTTTTTCTTCAGTCAGTATGTTAGTAAAAGTAGATAGATTTCCTGTCAAATGTAAAGCTACCTAAGTCATTTGTTTCAACATTTTTCTGAATTACTATTTAAGGCACTAGCCTCTGTTCACAAATATCTCACATTTTCTGGAGTTGTTACAAAAACAGTTAAAAATCAGCAGCAGTGATCGTTTAAAAACAACAAATAGTACACAGAATGGACACACAAAAAGAACTGCAGATTTTACTGCGAGAAATACGTATCGGCTACAAAGCTGAAAACGGGGTTAAGTTTTAAAATAATATCCCAAGGTTTCATCTAAAAGACCCCAGTTAAAACAACCTTCTGAAAATACCTATGACAAAACTGAAAACCTGTCAGGAATTGGCTGTCTGCTTAAACTGACTCTCTGGGCTCTTGTGCACTCAACAATCTGGCCCTTATGGAAGACTGGCAAGAAAAAAAGCACAAACAAGTATTTTTGCCGGCAAGCCACGCAATGAATACAGCTAGAACAAGGTAAAAAATATTTATTTGGATGACAGCAAAATTAAAATTAAAAAGTAATTCATGAAAGATACTTTAGGCACTTGTGCTACAAACACAAATCGAAAGAGGGAGAAAAACAGGATGTTATTGTTGTGTGGGATATCTAGAGGCTTATGGGCAGTGAGATAGTTTTATATATTGTGCTTTTTCAGTTATCATAATTTTAAGTGTTACAAATAATATCCCTGTCTTCTTACATATATTCTTTTAATTTGACATGCACCAGCTTAGTAAGGGAGGATGTTATTTATTGATTTATGTGGTGAATAGATATGAATGACTAAAAAAATACTGGTAAACAATAAATGAGGCAAACAAAACACAAAGAGCGTCAATTTGTTTCTTACAGTGATGGAATTTATTGAAAAAAGACCTTCCTGTCATATACAATTTTATACTTATTCAGTTTTTTTTAGATGATTTTGATATTTGTAATAGTTTGTAATAAAGTTTTTACAAACAGAATCACAGTTTTTATAGCAAGAAACACCTGTGATCAACAGAGAAATGTCGCCCCCTGCTGATTGTTTCTCTTAAACACAAACATTTGACTTAAACAGGACAATTCTGTAACCCTTTTGTTTTCTGCAAAATAACTTTAGTTCCTCACTAACAATGTTAAAATTATCCAAACTATACATCTATGCCCCAAAACATTAACTTACCAAAGGTAATTATTTTATTTGATTCTAAGAAACAATTTGCTTTTACATTATTAATAATTTAAATCACTTTGAACTACACCTTAGAAGTACACAATATATATGTGTGTGTAGATAATGCATACTTTTTCGGTAGGTAGATCACTATTTGCTTTTCCAATGTCAAACTTGAATGACCTGACAGCTCGCGTCAGCATTTTGATGATTTAAAACACACATGATGTCTGCATTTGCCTCATTTAAAGTTATAAACAAAGCCATCAGGTATGTCAATTTAATAGACAAATCATCTAAAAACTTATCTGGTGTCAGTAACTACATTAGTCTGTTATTTTATGTAAGTATTGTGTTTAGTAAGATATTAAATTACAAATCATAAATACTTAATTTTATTTAGCACTAGAACTCCCAGGGCCATCAATTTGACAGGCTTGGAAGTTCTAGTAGTAAGAATTCTGGGAGTCCTATTGGTAATGTGTGCAGCATCCACAAGAGATACAGTGCCTTACCTCTTTTCTTTACAACCACAAACTTCAGAGACAGAGGAAGGAAAAAGGAACCACTGGGCTGCACGGTGGCGCAGTTGGTAGCACTGTTGCCTTGCAGCAAGAAGGTCCTGGGTTCAATTCCCAGCCTGGAGTCTTTCTGCATGGAGTTTGCATGTTCTCCCTGTGCATGTGTGGGTTCTCACCAGGTACTCTGGCTTCCTCCCACAGTCCAAAGACATGCCTGTTAGGTTAATTGGTCACTCTAAATTGACCTTAGGTGTATGAGTGTGTGCATGGTTGTTTGTGTGTTGCCCTGCGATGGACTGGCGATCTGTCCAGGGTGTACCCTGCCTCTTGCCCATAGACTGCTGGAGATAGGCACCAGCTCCCCCGTGACCCACTATGGAATAAGCAGTAGAAAATGACTGACTGTTTTAATTTTTCTTTAACAAAAATCTGAAAAGTAGGGTCTGCATTTGTAATTAGTCATTATTTTCGCTAAATAAAATCCAGTGCAACCAGTTGCTTTCATAGGTCCCCAAATATGTAAATAGAGCCCCCATGTGAAATTTAATTCTGAGTTTAATACATCTGTTCTGTGAAGGCCTCAGAGGTTTGTTAGAGAGCATCTGGGATCACAGCATGTCAGATGTATATTTTAAAGTTGGGTTAAACTAAAACAATATGTCAAGCATTGAACATCTCACACTGCACTGTTCATTCTATCATACCATAATTAGTGCAGTATGGAATAACTTCTAAGACATGGCAATAGATTTTAACTGACAGGCAAGAAGAACAATAACCACATAAGCAGTCAAGAGGCCCATGGTAACTGCAGAGATCCACAGCTCAAGTGGAAGAGTGACAACTATTAGTTTGCCCTTTAAGGACCAGTGGCAAAAAGGCAGCCATTGTTAAAAGTAGCCATGTGTAGTCCTGCTTCCAGTTTGCAAAATAAAAGAAATATGCAAAGGACACAGCAAATGTGTGGAAGGAGGTGCTCTGATCAGGAGATATCAAGATTTATCTTTTTGGACTATTTCCCGGAAACCAAGACTGCACATTAGCACACCATCAACACAGTCATATAGTGATGGCAGCATCATGCTGAGGTTATTCTTTTGTTCAGCATCCTGGATGAAAACCTATTGGCGGCTGAAAAAGACTTGAAACAGAGGTGTACCAACCATCAGGACAATGGGATGGTTTAAATGGAAGCATGTGCATTTGTTAGAATGGCCCAGTGGAAGTCAGACCTAAATCCAGTTTACAATCAGTGGAAGTCTTAAAAGTTGCACAAGTGGTAGAAACATACCCCGAATCAGAGTTCTTCTCAGTGAGGTACTTGCTCTGCTGTCACTCTCTGCAGGACAACACCGCCCTCAGCTGGTAAGTGAGTATATTGCAGGCAGACTGACGGTAACACCCGTCCCCATAGATACAGGCTCCTGCAACAGGGCTGCCCGAGCACCGGTAGACCTCTGTCTGGAGCAATGACAGCTTCAGCATGAAGCAGGCCGTGTTTACGCTTTCAATATTCCTCGAAGACGTACTCCCGGATGGTTGCCAATCAGATTTGTTACTACTGGATTAACGACCATCCACCGCCAGCTACAGCTTTACCCCGAGAGGCCGGAGATTTGTATCGCGGGACAGGGAGGAGTCTCCCGTTATTCCACAGTTAGCTGGAGGAGCCAGGCCCAGCATGACGGCGCTTTAACATTACACCTGTCTGAAAAGCTGAGGCTGTGAACGGGACGCAAATGTGCTCTTAGAAGTGAGTCGTTCTTTATACAAATGCTGCTTAAAAGGACTGTGTTTGCAGCGTAGCCAGGCGACACTCTGTCAGCTAAGAGCAAAAATTATTGTTCGGGCAGTCAATCGTTATTCTTTTCAGCGTTAAAACGGCTGTTAAATGTAATAATATATTTTTCAAAAGTGATCGGTTGTGAATTAAATCTGTCACTGATTTGTGGCGCATCGCCATCTGATAATCATGGTTAGAAATGGGTATAAAAAGCCTCATGTGGGAATAAAAAGTGACTCGTGGTGACTGACAGCCAGACAAGGCGAGAAGGCGAGCCTGTGCCCTTTATTTTAGCCCATCATCACCAAGCAGGTGAACCAGGCCCTGCTTGTTTTGTTCTTCGATGATGTAATGCTCTTTGCCTCCACTAGCAGGGATATCTTTGTGTCTCTTCCTGCAGGATGGATGTGAGTGCTGGCAGGGACAGCACCTGGAGGAGAACAGCAGCAGCTGATGATGATGATGAGGACGATGGAGAAGGAGGAGCAGGAGGAGACATGGAGGCTCAGGTTGTACCACTGGAGCTCTACGACTGCGCTAGGGCCAAAATAGAAGCAAATCTCTGCTGGTTGTTTGCCAAAGCCTATGGCATAGGTAAGGCTTTCTCTTCACTCTGTCTTTGCCTGCTGAGATTGTTGTGCTGTAGATGTCAGTGATTTAATGTGTGAAAACTTAGAGGGTGCTTTCCAAATTAGATGTGTATAATTATGTGAAAGGAAGAGAATAGTTTATTTTTAACACTGCTCACACCCTAAACACGTATTCCACATGGTGAAACATGGTGATGGCAGCATCATGATGTGGGAATCCAGGAAGCACATGTTCTCTATCCACTCTGATTAGGTTTAAGCTAATTTACATAGAAAAATGTAAGCATATCAGTCACCATTTGTGCACAGCAGTCAAAGAAGTATCCCAAAATACTTGCAGCAAAAGGTGGCTCTACTAAGTACTAAAACAGTGGAGGGCTGAATACAAATACATGCCGCACTTTTCAGATTTTTACTTCTAGAAAAATTGGAAAATCTTGATTTCACTTTAAATGTATGCACTAATTTGTGTTGGTCTTTAAGGAAACTGAATTCCCAATAAAATACATTGTATGTTGTGGTTGTGATGCGACAAAATATGAAACAGTTTTAGTGATTTAAATATCTAAGAACTATAAAAACACGAACGCCACCTGCAACTGATTGTCATTGTTTGGACGCCTGGCAAATATGTTCCAACAAATTTGTCATTGACTCTTACACACGTACGTACAGGTAGGTAAATTGTTATCAAGTAAAATGATGTTGTACACACTGCAAAGCCTTACTATATGAGTTACAACCTTTCATTAAAACTAATAGTGCTTTATCTAAAATATAGATCATTAAAATGGTTGAATCAAGTTGTAGATGCTTATACTTCCTCTACTGATGCACTAACCTATGATAACCTGAGTGTTTTTTGTTTTTGATGGGTTGTTGCTGCCAACAATGTCAAGCTTGACCTCGAACCAACTGCTTAAGTTTAAGGCTCGTCTGGTTTTATCCTTCATAGTGCTTCAGTTGACCTGTTCTGACACTGCAGAAGCTACGATGCTACTTTCAGGCTTCAGAAGATTATTTCAGCTTTTAGATTTACTCTGTTCCAATAGTTTCTAGTCTAAAGTGTTGTTGAAAGAGCCAAAAGGCATTCAGCTCAGTAAATAAAAAACAAGAAATGAAATGATAGTTAAACACTTTAAATTAGATCTTACCTTGGAATTCGTTTTATCAGCGAATGACTAACTTAGAGTATTACTCAGCATTAACTATGTGCTGTTTCTCTGTGGTGATTGTTTAATTAAAAATCTTAAAAGTACATCTTTGTTTTTGAACTGAATCTGCTGGTCAGACTTGTGCTTATTTTGTGGCGTATGCACGCCTGCTGTGTGCTCAGGTTTCCCCCCCATGATTAAATTAATTTAGAGATGAATGTGTGAATTGACAACATCTCTTAGTGTGAAGGTAGACTGTTGTCTCAGTGTTTTTGCCCTGTGAAGGACCGCTGACGTGTCCAAACTGTACCCGTGTGTCAGCTCATCTTAGACCCCTTTTAGTTTTAATGATAAAGGTCTAACGAAAGAAAAATGATCACATGTTGCAAATTTCTAAGGTTCAATCTGATTTTTTAATCAAATATGGTACTAAAGTGTGTTTGCATCTATGTATAACTCATCATATCTGGGTGTAAGTTTTCTTTTTTGACCATCAAATGAGGAACAATCTTAATGCAGAGGTCAGTAACATTGCTGGGTCTGATTTAGGTCTGTTGAAACATTAAAATGATCACATGGCCATGCTGGTTATTATATGTCTGGAAATGACTCCTTTTATGTGGGTTTCTGTGCCACTCGCTGTCTGGACACGAGCACCCCAGCCGGACAGTGATGGATGTGGAAGCAGATACTGTGGCAGCCCTCGTGCTACAGAAAAGTTGTTGTTATGACATTGAGTTTATGACTCAGCCATACTGAGATGAAGTGTTTTCCTCCTAGAGTTCTGCATAGGACAGCTCAGCAGTTTGACTCAGACAAGGAGACGAAGCCATAAAATACAAGGCTTGTTGGTAAGGTCTACAGTTAAAACCAGATATTTATGTTCACACAAACTTTCCACAATAATTTGCTGTCATTTTGATCCGTTCCACCTGAAGGAGCTGGTGGAACTGCGCCTAGAAATCCTGTCCATAAAAGTTATGAACAGGACTGGTGACAAAGGGCACCCTGTCCAACATGCACCCGGACCATGCAATGCGGACCAAACTCCTGCTCCGCTTGTACAGAGACCGGTTGGCCCCTAATAAAGGACCCCTGATTCCATACTCCCGGAGCACCCCCCACAGGGCATCATGAGGGACACAGTCGAATGCCTTCTCCAGGTTCACAAAACACATGTGAACCGGTTGGGCAAACTCCTATGAACCCTTGAGTACCCTGTAGAGGGTATAGAGCTGGTCCAGTGTTCCACGGCCGGGACGAAAACCACACTGCTCCTCCTGAAGCCGAGGTTCGACTATCGGCCGGGCTCTCCTCTCCAATACCCTGGCGTAGGCCTTACCAGGGAGTCTGAGGAGTGTGATCCCCCTGTAGTTGGAACACACCTTCCGGTCACCCTTCTTATGTAGGGGGACCACCATCCCAGTCTGCCAGTCCAGAGGCACTGTCCCCGACCGCCACGCAATTTTGAAGAGGCGTGTCAGCCATGACAACCCAACAACATCCAAAGACTTGAGGCACTCAGGGAGGATCTCATCCACCCCCGAAGCCTTGCCACTGCGGAGCTTTTTAACCACCTCGGTGACTTCAGCCTGGGTGATGAAAGAATCCAACCCCAAGTCCCCAGCCTCTGTTTCCACTAGGGAATGCGTGACAACAGGATTGAGGAGATCCTCGAAGTACTCCTTCCACCGCCTGATAATGTCCCCAGTCGAGGTGAGCAGCCTCCCACCCCCACTGTAAACAGTGTTGGCGAAGCACTGCTTCCCCCTCCTGAGATGCTGGACGGTTTGCCAGAATCGCTTCAAGGCCAACCGGTAGTCCTTCTCCATGGCCTCACCAAACTCCTCCCAGGCCCGGGTTTTTGCCACAGCCCGGGTCACGGCACGCTTGGCCTCACGGTACCCGTCCGTCGCCTCAGGAGTCCCACAAGCCAACCACAGCCGATAGAACTCCTTCTTCAGCTTGACAGTGTCCCTTACTGCTGGTGTCCACCACCGGGTTCGGGGATTGCCGCCGCAACAGGCACCGCAGACCTTTCGGCCGCAGCTACGGGCAGCAGCATCGACAATAGTTGCGGAGAACATGGTCCACTTAGACTCTATGTCTCCAACATCCCCCGAAATCTGGTCAAATCTCTCCCGGAGGTGAGAGTTGAATACATCCCTGGCTGAGGGCTCTGCCAGACGTTCCCAGCAGACTCTCACTATGCGCTTGGGCCTGCCAAGTCTGTCCGCCTTTCTCCTATTTCCAGCGGATCCAACTCACCACAAGGTGGTGATCAGTGGACAGCTCAGCCCTTCTCTTCACCCGAGTGTCCAAAACATGCGGCCGAAGGTCTGACGATGCGACAACAAAGTCGATCATCAACCTCCTACCTAGGGTGTCCTGGTGCCAATTGCACTGATGGACACCCTTATGCTTGAACATGGTGTTCATTTTGGACAATCTGACTAGCACAGAAATCCAATAACAAAACACCACTCGGATTCAGATCGGGGAGGCCATTCCTCCCGATCACGCCTCTCCAGGTGTCACTGTCTTTTCCCACGTGGGCGTTGAAGTCCCCCAGCAGAATAATGGAGTCCCCAGGAGGGGCACTATCCAGCACCCCCGACAGGGACACCAAGAAGGCCGGGTACTCCGCTCTACCGCCCGGCCCCTAGGCCGAAACGACAGTCAGAGACCTATCCCCAACCCGAAGGCGCAGGGATGCGACCCTCTCATCCACTGGGGTAAACCCCAACATGAGACGGCTGAGCTGCAGGGCAACAAGCAATCCCACACCAGCCCACCGCCTCTCCCCGTGGGCCACTCCAGAGTAGAAGAGAGTCCAGCACCTCTCGAGGAGATGGGTTCCAGAGCCCACGCTGTGCGTGGAAGTGAGCCCGACTATTTATAGTCGATATCTCTCGATTTCATGCAATCTTCTAAACTTGAAATGATAGGACTCTGTTTTGCTGTTTAAAATTTAGTTGCCAATTACTATACATGTTGTTTTTTTTCCAACATATCATCAAAGCTATTACTATCAGCATTCCAGGAACACCAATGATAACTATAATTCATATCCTAATCCCATTTATATCTTTCAGCTAGAATAACACTTAATAACACTCAAAAGGCAGATAGATGAATTTAGTTCCAGATTCTTATTGCTTGTTTTTTTTTCTTTCATGGTCTTAATGTCCCTAGAAAACAATGGACTAATCTTGTGTCAATTGCGAAACTAGTTTGAATACATTACTGTACTGAGGTGTGTTTGAGATCATTATCTTGAAGTTTCAATGATCTTGGTGTTAATTTGAGAGCAGGTTAACGAATTAGAGCAAGTCCTCCTTTATTAGTTCTTCCATTTTGTGCAATTCATCAGTACCCCAGGGAAAAAAAAACAGCCCCACAGCATGATGATCCCACCGCCATGCTTGGCAGTTGTTGCAGTAATAAATTTGGCCTAAAACCCTCAATTTGACTCCCTGAACATATTTCTTGTCAGTCAGTCATTTTCTACCACTTATTCCATAGTGGGTCGCAGGGTACATCCTGGACAGATCGCCGGTCCATCGCAGAGCAACACACAAACAACCACGCACTCATACACCTAAGGTCAATTTAGAGAGACCAATTAATCTAACAGGCATGTATTTGGACTGTGGGAGGAAGCCGGAGTACCCGGTGAGAACCCACACATGCACGGGGAGAACATGCAAACTCCATGCAGAAAGACCCCCGGCTGGGAATCAAACCCAGGACCTTCTTGCTGCAAGGCAACAGTGCTACCAACTGTGCCACCGTGCAGCCCATATTTCTTGTCATTGTGTTAAAAAATACCTCTGAATAGAGTGAGGCTACACACATTTGTTTTCTCACATGCCATTCCCCTGGGTCTCTGGAATATATCTGGATGACAGGATATGAATTCAGAGCTATGTTTTGTTCTCCTGCTGTGCACATGAATGTTTGTACCTGTTAGCTGTGGAAACAAACAAACAAACGTCTCTTTTTTTCGTATACCTTATCTCCTCTTGGCAAATTAAAATTCAGTTAAATGTCAAAGATGTAGAAAATAGCAGCAAAATAAACCCAATTGGTCTTATTTAATTTGATCAAATTACACAGGTCCCTGGTTGCTCTGGGTCTCGTTTAGGACAGAAGACCAAAACCACTCTGATCAGCTTTAAATGCAAACCTCCACATAAATGCAGGGGTGCTGGGAGGACTGTGTTGCCTTTAAGCTGGTGTGAATGTCAGAGTCAGCCAGTCCCATGTTTAAGTGTTTAATGGGATTGGAGCTGAAGGCTTGTGTTCTGTTCCACAAAGCCTGCTTGTTTAGACTCATAATATGCTAATTCATGGCCATTCGAGACATATTTTACTAGATTTTGCACAAGAAAGTAAAAGAACCATAGATTTTTTTTTTTTTATCAGATTTATATTCTAAAATTTTTTATTAATTGTTTTCTAATGAGACAACTATGTTCTGGATCTAGATTATGCTGATTTTGAGTAGAAGTACAATGATCAGATTCAGTATCACAATATTGTAGTGGAGCTACTAAATGATCCCTTTTGGGAAAATTTAAGAGCTTTGTCTTGAGCTACTGTAGACTGAAAAAGCTGCTAGGTTGACCCTACACCATTCATTGTTTTCTGTTAGGTAAGACTGTCAGGTGGGTCCATGTGTGCATCGCAAGATAGTGTTTTTTCAGCATGTACTCTTTAGGAGGTATCTCCATTAAGCTCTCTTACTGGAATTGAAGAGCTGCATCTTTCTGCTGCATTGCCCAGAGTCTGAAAGCCCTGCGCTTCTGTCAGCAAGATCTTTGCATCCTGTCTGACAGAGTGCCTGAATTGGAACAAAGACTTTCCCTGTAAAAACCCACACACAGACAACCTTTCTTAATTCCCCTCACACTTTCACATGTGCTCACCAGGGTGGGCTGTAATGCTTAGATGAGGCGGGTGATAGGTATCGAAGGAGTATTAGCAGCAATGATTACAGAAGAGCTCCTGGCCAACCCCCTACATTTCCTCTTGCCACACACACACACACACACCATAAAACGATCAAATGAGCAGGAGATGGGACAGCATCCCAGCTCTCCTCCTATCAGCCATGCTGGCATTTCTCCCTTCATCACCCATCACCACGGCAACCAGGAAGGACAAGGAGACATTCAGGGCAGCTGAGGCTGAGGGAGCGTCAGGACAGAGAGTGGTGCGTGTTTAGGAGGAGCTGGAGCAAAACTAGACAGATTTAATCCGATTTGATGCATTGTGCAAAGAGCATTTCATACATGATCTTGGAAACTAATGCACACAAGTACTTCAGCACTGAGTGAGAAAGTGTAGACCATATCAAGCATGTAGTGGGTTGTTTAGATCCACTCTTGCTGTGTTTGTGTTTTCCAATGAGTTCTGCCATCTTTAGTTAATCGGTGTGTGTAGAGTGTTGAGCATTAACAAGTATGCATTTTATTCGATAGTGACTAAGCTTATTTGCTATGCTTGGGCTTTGGTTACATGAATCAAAGTAAATATTACAAAAAATGTTTAAAATACAAATGCCAAAGCTGTTTAAAAAGTCAAAAGATAAAACAATGGAGTTATTTGCTTTGTAAATTATATGCTATATGTGTACAAACCACAGTTTGTGTGTGTGTCTAATTTTCAAACTACACATTTGCTCTGATGTGCTCCTACCATGGACTTATTTTTGCTTCAGGTTACAATTGTCCTTGCAACTGCCTCAATTACAACAGACGCAGATGTGATCAAAGGGATAGAGAAAGGTATTGCTGGACGGAAAACAGAGAAAACTGGAAGCACTTCTCAAGGATTGATGAACAACAACTGGCTATATTAGAAAGGGATCAGAGTGCTGTTTCTATATTCGAAAGTGATGTGATGTGAAGGTTAAAAGTACCAACATATTTAGGTAAATTGCAGTCATGGTAAATGGCTTTTGATTCTCTAAGACGACAGCCGTTTGCATCACCCGACTGCATGAAGTCTGCTGATAGATGGTTGTAATACCCTTCTTATCACAAAAAGATGTGATTGAGGTTAACAAAGCACAAGTGTTACTATTTATTCTAACACTTTATATCTTTGTATTGACTATATGTAATATTTTTGCAATCCGGTACATTTTAAACTTGAATGAGTGATTTTAACCTTTGAATGCCCCTCCCCCTCATCTGTTTTATAGTGTTCATAACAGCTGTTGTCTTCTCTCCTCGTCTTCTTTTTGGATTTACTTTATTCATTGTTTTCATTTCTGAAATCTGGCGATTTTTGTCTTGATAGATGTGTTGCTGAGGTGAGTGGAGTGGCCAAACTTGTATTCAAGTAATAGTAGCACTACTTCAACATATTTTTACTCTAGTAAAAGTCAAAAGTAGTCATTCAAGAAATTACTCTGGTGAGAGTAAAAAAGTTATATAGTGGATGCTGTATCTGCATCCACTATCTGAGTTAGCAGACCAGGCTTATGACATTCTTGAGTTGTGGTCAAGGGCCACACTAAATCATTCCGAGGGCCACAAATGGCCTCCGGACCACACTTTGGACATCCCAGGGTAAGTCAAGCTTTTTCATTGAGTGAAGTTACTCATGTTTGGTAGAGTAGCCAGAAACATGACTCCAGTAACAGTAGTGATACTTATTATAATAGTACTCAAATCAAAGTAAAAAGTATGGTGCAGTAAAAGTACTCCTAGAAGTATTTTCAAAAAGTTACTCCAGTAAACGTAACTGAGTAAATGTAATTAATTACCCACCTCTGGTGTGTTGTAACAATAGATGCTAACTTTGGAGATTGCTGATTTGCAAAAAATTGATTGAAAGGACCTTGGATTATTTGAGTTGGCCGTGTGCTTAACTCCAGTTTTCTCTAAAGCTGATCAAATGGGAGCAGCAAAATCTAATAAGTGTTCATTTGTGAGGCTTTCTCTCTAATTCAATCTGCTGTGGGATTCACTTCGAGCTGAGAGGAAAAAGGAAGCATCCTGTGTTCAAAGCTTAAAAATGAGGGTAGCAATGAAAACATTTTTTTTGTTTCATTTGTGCATCAATTAAAAATCTTAAGAAAGATGATATGAAAAAACTGGACTGTTTTGGCTACTTTTCTATTAATGGTTAATGAAACAAATTCAACACTGAATAAGAGTCCTATTGATCATCTCATTTGACTCACTGTGTAAATCAAATGTACTTTGTTGATAGGAGTGGATCCGTCACTATTTATTTGCAATGTAAATAAAAACAAAAAACAGCTTGGTTCTTGTCACCACCTATCTGCATCAGTGCAGAACGCGCTGCAAGCTAATTGTCTTGCAGGTCTTAAATCTGGATTAACAAGTCCTAGGCATATAAAAATAGCTTCCAGCTTAAACATCACCCTTAAGTCTGTTAACTCATTGACTTTAAGCCTTTGTTTCACAGCATGCCTACCTGACATGTTGTTCAGCATCTGAGTTTGTCCCTGGGCTAAGTTTTTTTTTTTTTCTCCAGACAGTCTAATACCTCGTTAGAGCTTTGTGGTTATGTAACATGGTGAGAAACTAGTAAACATGTGTTTGTAAAGAAACATTTGTGTGAGTGACGGTGCAGGATATTTTTTTTGGCTTAAAGGAAATTCATTACATCAAAAAACAACTTCCTGTCAAGGAAGTTGTTAACAAATTGAGAAATTCAAGTGTTGTGTGATCATTACTACTTTCCAGATCACATCCCTTCGGATCTTCGCGACCCATTCTATACAGACCAGTATGAGCAGGAGCACATCAAGCCCCCGATCATTTACCTGCTGCTATCTGGAGAGCTCTACAGCCGGGTGTGTGGGCTCATCCTTCCCGCTGAAGAGGCCGCCTCCCTCCAAAACCACCAATCTGTCATCCAAGCCCTCTCCAGAAAAGGGATCTATGTCCTGGAGACCAACAACACACCAGTGTCTGATCTGGATCTCAGCTCGTCTCCCATCAAAATGGTTGGTACTTCCTTCTGACTATAACTGTCATTTGTTTATTTAATAACGGGATCCAGTGGTTTCAAGAACTGTTCGTATCATACGCAATTACCCTACAGCTGCTGTGAGCTTCAGACTTGTTAAAAACATCTTGCGCTTTTTGCATTTTCTCTCATGGACAGAAGTATACGGCAAACTGTTACCTAGAAACCCCTGAACTAAACAAACGTTTGGCTGCAGTTTGTTTAAAAAAGGTATTTGGTTTGTCATGTTATCTTGTTATCACAGTAAATAAAGAATCTAAGAAAATAAAAGTAAAAATTACAGGTTTTCAACAAGCAAGCAGGTCTTTTGTATTATCTGGCTGCTGAATAGCCTCGCATGTCTAGTTTTTCTAGACTACCCAGAACTAAAACTTAGGGTAGCATTCATCAGCTTATTAAAATAAAAATGAACATTCCTCCTGGTCATTTGGAGCGTAAACTGGTAATTGTTGGCAAGGTCAGAATGCCAGTATTGTATGATATAACTTGTTCCATTGATTTACAGTCCCAAAGCTGTGTATTAGTAAAGCTTAATCAGCCATTCATTTTCATTGACTATCACCTACTTTCTGCAGTCACATAATCCAACAAAACTGTGAAATTACACATAAAACTCCCCATTTATGGCAAAATAAACTTCCCATTTGGATTTTAGCTGATCTCATTTGGTTTTTACTATACAAAACAACAGCATACAGATGTTGCAAATGCACCTTTTATTAGATATGTGTATATTGTACATTGTAAATTGTAAATTTGTATATTCTGTAATGCAAAAACAGAACAAAAGAGCAAAGTGTACCGGAGTCAATTTCCTTGTTTGTATGTACGAACTTGGCAATAAAGCTGATTCTGATTCTGATTCTGAAATGCAAGCTGAGAATGTTGCAGTAAATAATTAAATATCGGATGTGACAGTTTTGCTGGTTTTACAGGCTCCACAAAAATATTTATGAGGCACAAAGTACAACATATTTATTTAATGGGAATTCTTTCCACTAAGATGTTAGTTATATCCTCCACAGTTGTGAAAACAGAACATCAACTGTGAATTGATGTGTTTGTTCTCAAATAGAGATGCTTAAGAGTCCTGCGGCAACCATTAGACATTGAAACAAATGAAAATGCTTCAGTCTCATAAAACGTCCTTTTGTGATGGAGTCTGAAAGAATCCATAGCCATTATTTGTTCATATTCTAAATAAACGTATTATTCTAATGCAAAATGAATGCACAAATCATCAACATCATTCTAAATCTCTGTCTTCCCAGAGTGCCCACATCCACCTCATCGATGCTCTGATGATGGCCTACACAGCAGAAATGATCAGCATAGAGAAGGTGGTGTCCTGTGTCAAACGCTTTTCAAACATCAGTGCCTCCAAGGAACTTCCTTTTGACCTGGAAGATGCTATGATCCTTTGGATTAACAAGGTTTTAACCAATCAAATGTGTTCATGTTTGGATTTTTAAATGCTTTGATTGGTTTTAAATTGCAGTATTGATGTTTTTATTTTTTTTATTAGATTAACATAAAGATGAGGGAACTGACAGAAAAAGAGTGTAAAATGAAGCAGCACTTTCTGGATTCACCCGGACACCACAAGGTAAGTGATTTTGTTTTTATTTTTTTCTTACTGCACTGTCTAAGTGTGTTGAATAGTCGTGCTTGTTGGATATATTGGTACAAACAGGACATGTCACAGAGTTGGCCCTTGCAAACTGTCATATCTGGGTTATGGACACCCAATGTCAGTGTCTGTGTGTGACACCCCATGTACTTTTATTCATTGTTTTTCTTGTGTTGTTTGTGTACTCTATGTTTTAAATCTGTTGTCCGTGTGGTTCAACTAAACTGAAAGTCAGTGTCCATAAAATTACTTGATTAGCGATGAGTTATAACTGGCAACAATCTTTCCGCATAAATTCTTATTCATTTACTCAGAACAACCTATTTAAGATGGTCTCCAAACTATAGAGTTTTTAAGGGACAGAAGCATTCACAATTATTGACACTTCTAGTTAAAGATGTGCAAAACACCTAAAAAATAAGCTAATATTTTGTTGCAGTATTATAATCGCAGGCTGAAAAAATGTGAAGTCCACATAAAATTTTAGTACAGTTGGGGAAGAAAACTTTAAAAAAATCGAATTGTTTGTATGACAAAATAATTCTCACTTAACCATTTTCTATAAAATAAATGCAACTTTAGTGTTTTTTAATATGTTTAAGGTTGATCAGAGGAATTAGGAACTTTAAATTTTTAGTCCCTGACTTCAGGTTTCCTGGTGTAGAAATAAGAAGTGACATAGTGCTAGCAACTCTTGGAAAAAGGTAAGATAAGAGAATATGCTACAACTGTATTTACGTAAGGCACACCTGTCTCGAGCTTTGTAAGTCGTGAACTAGCTACTGGAAAGTTTTAAGCTTACCGGCAACTGTCTTCAAATATCTTTCAAAGCATACAGGTACATACACTAGAAATTCATAATCTGAAAGTCACTTTTGTCACGCATCTCCCCTGCGGTCATGCCTGTTGCTTGTGCACCTTTTTTAAGTACTCATTTTTTCCTTCCACTCAACTTCTCAGTAATATGGTTGCATACAGAACTTTGAGCCAGATTCTTTGGCATGAAGATTTTGTGGCTTACATTCCTAGTGGAGGGTGTCACTGACTGTATGCTGGGCAACTTCCAAGTCTGGCCAAGTGAGTGTGTAGGGAATAACATAACCTTACAAAACATTTCTTTATCAAAAATGACTTTACTGTCTTTTTGAAATTTTGAAATTTGATGATAAAATGGATTTGGATGTTTTTTAGCTTTTAATTTAAATATTATATAAAATATATGTAATCCATATATAAAATTACCAGAAACAAACACCTCAAATAAATCACTCTTTTAAAGAATTTATATAATTCAGAGATTTCATGTTTTGAACTGAACTACAAAAATAAATTGTCTATTTTTTTCTAATTTGCTGAGATGCACTTGTATTGTTATATTGATTGTTACATGTGCTTAAAATGACATTGTGATCCTTTCCAGTCTAACCTTTTCCATATCAATTAGTACCAGACTTATCTCCTCTCTAACAGGAGATCATTCTGATTTCGTGTCCCTGTATCTGACCCTTGACTTGTCTACTGCTCTTCCTGTTTGTGTCCCCCTAACCTTCCTCCCTGTGTGCCTCTTGGAAACTAGTCTCCCTCCAAATGGTACTGGAAGCTTGTACCTGTAAGTTTAAATGTTTGCTATCTGTGTGAGTGTTTGTGTGTCTGTCTGAGTTGCATGTTGTTGTGTGTGTGTACGTGTCACACTTGGGCACATACTAGGGAAGTTTAAAAAGAGTTAAGAAGGAGAAACCAAAATGAATTGAATACATTAAACACTGTAGTATGTACAAAGAAGATGACCCAGTGCCACCTAGTGGCAAATGAAGAAATAACCAATGAATAAAGATTATTTTCCAGTTGGTTTGCTTTCATTTTGAAACCACTTAGAAATTCAATCTACAGTCACCTGCCTCCATTAAAATATCCTTGCAGAAGTGAACTTCAGTTCACTTCAAACACATTGTTAGCATAAAGCAGCATGTACAGAGCCCAGTTTCAGACTGCTCCACCCGTCCACCCACAGCTTGTTTCATTTCATTGTTAACTTCCACCCATTCGTTTCAGTCTTCCCTCACCAGCCTGATTTATGCCATGCTCTGGCCTATTGTTTATTGGAGCCTGTGGAGTTCTCTCGTGTGATAACACACTCATCATTGACCCCTTTTTGTTTCATTTTGACCTTAACTGTTTCTCCCTTTTATCTCCATCAACCCTAAGTGTTTTCAATTATTCTTTGTTACAACTAAGAACTGCTGGCATGGTGCCAATTCTTATAGGTGAATGCAAACACTGATAAGATGCACAAGGCGTCTACCAATATAACAAAACCCCAGATGACTTGATACAATACAAAAATACATGAATGCCATAAACCAGTTAGAACCACTTGCAAACATCTACTCCACAGTATGCATGTTAGAGTGATGCAGAGGAGCATTCACAAAGTGAGAAATGTTGCGTTTGTGTGTGACGAGTGCTGCTTTCTGTTTAATAAAATAAGCTTGTCTTCATTCTGTAAACTTGGATCCTCTCCTGCTCTGAAGGTGCGGTACCGCAGAGATCATCTCTCAGGTCGCACTCTTCAGCACTTCCCTTTGCTAGAAGACATATTGAAGGATGTGAGCGACGGCGCAGCCCTGCTTGCTTTGATCCACTTCTATTGCCCGGATCTTATTAGACTTGAAGGTTAGAGGTTTCTATTGTGTTTTTACGAATAGATTTATCTTTTCTAGATTAGAAACAAGAATAGAAATCTTCCCATTAAAATAAATAGACATGGGTTGATTAAGGGTGTTACGTGCACTTGTTTGTACAGAAAATATGAGGTACACCCTGTTGGGTTGGTACGCACGCGTACCGAACGAATATTCCGTTGTTTTATACCTGAACACATGCAGAATCTGTATAGAACTATGCAACATTTAAATTTTAAAAGTGACCTCAAAACAAAACAAAGAGGACTCCCATCAATCACTAAATTCAACTATTTGGGAACATTAAGGCTTTTCATGCTGCTACATTGGAGAAGAAAGAAGGTGGAAAAACCAAAACTTTATGTCAGCGTAGGCATCTTTCAACAGCAATAACGTACACAGCTAGCACTGTACCTAACTGAATTACTCACCTGAAACAACGTCAAGCAGAATGTAAATGTTACCAGTACTGGAGAAAAATCTGCTAAAGTCCAAATGGCTACCTGTAGCATACAGTCAGTCCAAATTCCCAAATCCTAAAAAATGCTAGTCAAGAGCAGATTTTCCCAACAGCTGTGTATGCTGCATGCAGGATCAGCTTTGTCACTAGGTTCTCGAAATATCAAAACAACTCCGAATTGATTTCAACATGTTTTATTCTCAAATCTGGGCACAGTCTTACGTTAAGCATTTCCAAGTGGTTATATTGTTGTATAATCTATCTATACAGGTGTTGGCTATGTCTACTACTTTATTGATAGAAAAAAATCCAAGCAAATCTCTAGTTGGTTCTATACCGTCCACTATTTTAAGTTTTATAACATAATAAAATCAAATTCATTTCAGAAATTGAAAAGGACTCTTTCTTTACTGTTAATGGAAGTCAAACAAATAGTATATTTTTTATTTCTTCTTTTTGATTAAAGTACAGAACCACGATTTTTATGTTCTGTTACACCCCTAGCGCTAAGCAGAGATTTATAGCTGAGTTCTGATTTCCAGTCTTTACAAAGCTTTGTCCTGCAGATACTGATTAGAGCTCATTTCTCTATCTCTGTGCAATTACCAACACTGAAAATATTTTTGTTTAACCTAACAGGGCTTTACTGATTTAAAACAAAGATTAAATGATTTGAACATTTTAAAATATCTTTAGCATTTTATGTGTGAATTACATGAATAGCACTTTAGGAATTACACAGAAGTACAAAAATGTCAAAAGAACAAAATGACCAGTGTCTGCTGAACTCCTGCTCTCTGTTGTAGCTAATAAACAGCCGACAACCCCCTATAGAACAGGTTCATTTCAAATAGCTTATTACTTCATGTGTTATTTCTCTGGTTTCATTTTTAAATATATACTGAACATAGCTAACTTTGAGTCATCTTCCCTCAGTTGCAACCTCCCCACCAAAACATGTTATCGTTTTGTTCTGGTAGAGCTTACTTTTGGTACTCTCACTGAATTTGTCCTAACTACCTACAATATATCAGATAAGAAATCAAAAAGAAATGTCTTAAATTGTAGACTATTTTGAATGTTATATTTCATAGAGCTAATGACAAAATATTGACCATCATTGTGATGTTTTGTGCAGATATCTGCCTGAAGGAGGTTCCCTCCATAGCAGACAGCGTGTACAACATCCAGCTGCTGAAAGAGTTTGCTAATGAGTATCTGAACAAGTGCTTCTATCTGAACCCGGAGGATCTGCTCTACTCTCCACCTGTATTGAAGGTAAACATCGAAAGTTTCTTTGGAGTTATTTTGGGCGGCACTGACACAGATGTTGGCACTGTTGAATCCTGGCTGAGGTTTTCCCATCTACAGTTTCCATGTTCTCCATGTGCATGTGTGGGTTCTCTCTGGGTACCCCAGCTTTCTCCCAGGTACAGAAACATGCACAGTAGATTAATTGGCCACTTTAAAGACAAGTGTGTTTGTATTAGGTGTGTGTGTGTGTGTGTGTTTGTGCATGGTTGTGTGTATCTCTGTTACAATCTGATAGATTAGCAACAAACCCCGCTCTCTTTCTTTGAACAGTGACCATCATCAGGAGACATTTTTTGGAGTTTTAAGCTTATAACCAGATCCCACCTGCTTTTGGTCCACTTATCTTAGCAATGAGTACAAATTCAGTGTGCCATTGTCTTCAGTGAAATGTGGACAGCTTCATTTAAAAATATACAGGGTTGGACAATGAAACTGAAACACCTGGTTTTAGACCACAATAATTTATTAGTATGGTTTAGGGCCTCCTTTTGCGGCCAATACAGCGTCAATTCGTCTTGGGAATGACATATACAAGTCCTGCACAGTGGTCAGAGGGATTTTAAGCCATTCTTCTTGCAGGATAGTGGCCAGGTCACTACATGATACTGGTGGAGGAAAACGTTTCCTGACTCGCTCCTCCAAAACACCCCAAAGTGGCTCAATAATATTTAGATCTGGTGACTGTGCAGGCCATGGGAGATGTTCAACTTCACTTTCATGTTCATCAAACCAATCTTTCATCAGTCTTCCTGTGTGTATTGGTGCATTGTCATCCTGATACACGGCACCACCTTCAGGATACAATGTTTGAACCATTGGATGCACATGGTCCTCAAGAATGGTTCGGTAGTCCTTGGCAGTGACGCGCCCATCTAGCACAAGTATTGGGCCAAGGGAATGCCATGATATGGCAGCCCAAACCATCACTGATCCACCCCCATGCTTCACTCTGGGCATGCAACAGTCTGGGTGGTACGCTTCTTTGGAGCTTCTCCACACCGTAACTCTCCTGGATGTGGGGAAAACAGTAAAGGTGGACTCATCAGAGAACAATACATGTTTCACATTGTCCACAGCCCAAGATTTGCGCTCCTTGCACCATTGAAACCAACGTTTGGCATTGGCATGAGTGACCAAAGGTTTGGCTATAGCAGCCCGGCCGTGTATATTGACCCTGTGGAGCTCCCGACGGACAGTTCTGGTGGAAACAGGAGAGTTGAGGTGCACATTTAATTCTGCCGTGATTTGGGCAGTCGTGGTTTTATGTTTTTTGGATAGAATCCGGGTTAGCACCCGAACATCCCTTTCAGACAGCTTCCTCTTGCGTCCACAGTTAATCCTGTTGGATGTGGTTCGTCCTTCTTGGTGGTATGCTGACATTACCCTGGATACCGTGGCTCTTGATACATCACAAAGACTTGCTGTCTTGGTCACAGATGCGCCAGCAAGACGTGCAACAACAATTTGTCCTCTTTTGAACTCTGGTATGTCACCCATAATGTTGTGTGCATTTCAATATTTTGAGCAAAACTGTGCTCTTACCCTCCTAATTGAACCTTCACACTCTGCTCTTACTGGTGCAATGTGCAATCAATGAAGACTGGCTACCAGGCTGGTCCAATTTAGTCATGAAACCTCCCACACTAAAATGACAGGTGTTTCAGTTTCATTGTCCAACCCCTGTAGACTGTGGGATTCTTAGCCATGTGTAGTTCTTGACATTGACCTGTTTTTCTGTTTTTGTTTTTTGTCTTGCAGAATAATGTTATGACGTTCATTGCTGAGCTTTTCTGGTGGTTTGAGAGCGTGAAGCCAGACTTTGTACATCCCAGAGACCTTCAGGAAATCAAACATGGTCAAATAAATTCTTCACGCAGATTTTCTTAGGCTTACGTACATAACTTAATTTAGATTAAAGGGAACATATCATGCAAAATTCACTTTTTTAGCACTTAAATACATTTTGTTGTGTACTTTAAGAGTGCATTGTTGAATTTAGTCTCTCTGGGTGCTGCATAGATATCTTTATATTCTGTATGGGTCACATTTTTCAGTCTGTTCAGTTTTCTCTGTCATCTGTTACATTTTTCCAACTGTTACGTCACATTATTTGCTGTGGAACAGCTAAATATTGTCACAGACTTCCAGCTGAGCAATTTCGTGGATCCGCCATACTTATTTCTTGCTGCAATTCTGTAGTCCAAGCTCAAGTATGACTACGCTGTAAGAGCAGAAGTTTGTTTCGGTTGTTGGGTGTATTAACCCAAACAGTTTATTACACCGTCCCCCATTATAAGAACCTCCTCAAAGTGGTTGGTTACATTTTATTTCTCATGCAAATGTTCCCACATCAGTGGGGAAATTCCTCTTCTTCTGCGTGAAGCAATTCAAGGACGAATGCCTTCAGCAACCTCCGCCAGTATCAAGAAAGATTTGCTGAAAGACTTCATCTGATTAAGCAGTCATTACCTTCGGTCTATGGAGACAACATGTTACAATGTGGTAAACTGAAAATAATGCTAAAATGACAACAAACTTTATTTTAGACATGAATTTATTGTGTGTTGATATGACTTCCTGACCAAACTACTGTTATCAAACTACAAAAATGGCTGAATGAAGTGAAGTGGAGTGCACCTTGACCTGGAGAGGGGCGGGGTGTGAAGTGCCTCAACAGAATTTAAAGAGACCGAACCAGAACGAGTTGCTCTCAGATGCACCTCAGAACAGGGGTGAAAGAGGAGCCTGTGGAGCTACAATAACAAGGAGTTCAGAACAAAGCGTTGCAGTTTCACTTTATATAGACCAGAACTGAATGATGTAAGTGGGAAAATTAAAGATTTAAAAGCATGATATGTCCCCTTTAAAGCAAGTCAAAGAAATATTTTTTTATTTTTATGTTATTAACCTGATTCAAACAGCTGCTTTTTGTGTTGTATTAATGCTCTTTTTTATGATGTGCCCCTCTGTATTTTTAGTGAGAGTGCTGCTGCAGCCCAAAAATTCTCGTTCCTATGTACCGATTTCAAATGTCACCAAACAAAGCTTCCTGCCCTCATCAAACTCAGCGGACATCTTGATCACAACCCCGAGCAATGACCCAAGGTATTAAACCAAATGTTTTCTTCTCATATACAATGCGACAGAGACGACTTATTGACTTAATGTTCTGTGGCTTTTTTCTAAAGTAATGTTCTCATCTGAAATATGACATCTCTAATTTATTGTTGAATATTAGTACTGTATGTGTGATATACATTTACAGTGGTTGTTTTTTATCCCCACACTTCAACAACTTTACTGCTATTCAAGGCACTAATACAGTAATAAATACAACTGGACTGAAAATCTATGTCTTATTAACAGATGTTACAATAGAAATATAATAGATGCAAAAAATGTGTTTGAGACTATTTCTATTAATAATAATCTTAGATCTAATACTCATTCTCTGTGTTTTTTTCTTGCTCAGCGCTAAATCAACCTCTAGCCCATCTTTCTCCTTACTGTCTCTGAGACAGAGACAACACAGCGTGGTTGAGAAGGGCACTTCAGGTAGTAAACGTCACATCTGCTGTCCTATATTCTAATAAAGCTGTTAAAAAAATAAATAAAAAAACAGCGCAAAATGAACAAATAAAGAAAGGGAGACTAAAAAAGAAATCAGAATTGTGTACTGGGCTCAAAGATATTTATAGACTTATTTTAGGAGTTTGCACTGTACTGCGCAAAGTATTCAAGCCACTTGAACTTTTAACATTTTATTACTCTGTACCAGAAATTCTTATTCTATATTATAGTATGCGTTATTGTAAAGGAAAAAAATGCATGGCTTCTGAAAATTTAAACTTAAAATAAGGTATGTTGAGGGACACTCTTTATCCAATCTGCCTGTTATTTTCCAAAAATGAATGGGCAAAAAGAAGATGTGCAAACCTGGCAGAAACATACCTCAAAAGACTTGATGCAAATTGCTGCCAAAAGGTTTAATGTGATAAGTTTTAACTTGGGGACATGTATCTTTTTCTTCCCCTTCTCAATTATCCGCTACCTGGTGTTTGTCTTTTGCAAACAACCCTATTAAAATATATTGAAGTTTTTGGTTGTAAGATGACAAAATGGGAAAAAGTTCCAGTGGTCAGAATATTTCAGGAACGAACTGGATTTTGGTTTTGCTCCCCATTATTTTGAGAACACAAAAGGGTAGGTAAAACCCTCCAATCTTCAATCTATCTATCATTTGTTTTTTTTATATTTAGTTCATCTAGTTAATCTAGTTTAATAAATTTAAAATAAACGACTAGTGATTTTGCAAAATTGGTCAAATACTTCTTTTAATATGCTTAATATTTGCTTCTCACAGATTTGAGAGATAGGTCAAACTCTACGACGCGAACAGATGGACAACGTCAGGACTCAATATTGGCCCGGCCAGAAAGAAGGGCAAGGTGAGACTATGATTACATCTGTTTATAGCTGATAACCATAGCTGTGCTTTTATAGCATCAGTAGAAGTGTGTGTGAAAACTAACTTCTTGTTTAACAATTACCTGGTTTTAGCCAGTAAAACTCATGGTGTCCATCCTCTCTGTTAGACCTTTATCTCAGCCAGTGCCGTATGCTGTACATTTTGCCAAGGAGGATGATGCAGACAGCATCAGCCTCGCTCGCTCCATCAGCAAGGACAGCTTAGCCTCTAACATAATGAGCATTACCCCGAAACACATACTGGGTTCCAGTCTGCCTCAGCACAGACTCAGTGGCCAAAGCCTGCTCACTCACATGCGCATCGAAGATGAAGAGGAGGAAATTGAGGAGGAGGAACTGGTTGCTGTTATTCATCCATTTAGTCTTTCTCGACATCGAATCATGAGCGACATGGAGCAGGACGAGCTGGAAACGCAGAGTGCAACGGCGTCCATCAGGGTTTCCGATGCCTCTCGTGTTTCCCATCATGACGTGAGCCCCTTTGGTCACGACCACCATGCAGACAGCTACTATCTGGAGCCTTTGATACCAACTGTCCCTAAGCCCGCCAAAGAGAAGGGTATATCTGAGAACAAGCATGAGGAAAGCGGGGAGAGTTGCAGCAGGGCAGCAGTAACTGTAAAAAAAAAAAACACCAATATCCCAAACTCCTCAAAAAGGAAGTTCCCTGTGGTTGATTCAGTACTCAGTTCTCCCAGACCCCCCACAGAGGGGTCAGTTGGCAGCTCCCAGTCTCCAGGCTTTTTTCTTCACTGGTTTGCTGAACCAGCAAAGCACAGTCCATTCCCCATTGTGATGGAAGCAGGGCATGACTCCGACTCTGACATTGCAGACCTCGAGGAAGACGATGAGGAAGACGATCAGACAGAGCTGGAGAAGACACTGAAGGGGAATCGTTTAGACGAGGGCTACATGGCTGAATTTGGAGACGGAGAAGTTGAGTCAGCCAAGCTTAGAGAAGACTTGAAGGTAAGCGAGCGTGAGGATAAGGAAGATGCAAGCGGACGTTCAAGTCCTTGTCCCAGCACTGTGTCGTGGGCGAGCAGCTGCAGCGCTTCGGGTAGCGCAGGGATCAAGATGACCAGCTTTGCAGAGAGAAAGCTGCTTAAACTTGGCCTTCGGGACGGATACTCAAGTACAAGCAGTTCCCAAAAGACTACGCCGGATGGATCTGAGATTCCTCCTCCTTGGCAGGCGAAGGAGCCTAGCACTATGTTGGGGAAGAATATAATGGTTAGTCCAGTTGTGCCTGCAGAGCTGCTTCAGCTTCACATGCAGCTAGAAGAGCAAAGACGTGCAATAGAATATCAGAAGAAGAAGATGGAAGCCCTGTCAGCTAAGCAGAGACTAAAGCTTGGGAAAGCTGCATTTTTGAATGTTGTTAAGAAAGGTGCAGGGAGGAGTGACACACTTCCTTTACCTCTGAAACACTCCCAGGAATCTTCTGTATCAACGGCTGCAGAGAAGAGGAAAGCAAAGACCCAGCCTTGTAAAGACGATTCATGTCTTGATGCTCTGAAGAGTCAAACAGACAGACGGATGATAAATAGAGACAACAGCTGGAACTCCCTTTCACAGAGTAACAGCTCTGAACCAGATTTCAATGAATGCTCTCGCTCCATCGATCTGCTCAATCAAGCTATAAGCTCTATCCAGCAACAGATGATGCAGCTTTCCTTGCAGCAAGATCTTCTGATGAAGCAAGGTGTGGTTTCACCATCAGAGAATGCACAAACTAACAAAAGCACAGACTCCGGGATAGACCCCAAAACACCCCAAACAGTATCCTCTACCTCAGAGTCCAGATCCTTTGCCGTTCAGTTTGTAGATATCGGTGGCAGCAATTCAATGCCTTCTCGCCGTCCCCCCAAACTTAGCTCCAGCCATCGCAGCAAAGTGGCAGAGGGCAAACAAAATAAAGAAAATAACAGGTCACCTTTAAATAAGTCCACCAACCCATTCGCAGACAGTGCTACTTCTGCAAGAGAATGGAATGATGGAGAATTGGAGATAGCCAATGCTACTGGAGTTCAGCGGGTTCAGAGGAATGCTACCTTCAAAGTCCATGAAAGCACAGGAGAAGGAAATGTGCACTTATCAGGCAAACTAAATTCACAGGACCCACCAGTTACCTCCAAGACATCTGAATCTACATCACAGGATCCCGAACAAGAGGAGGAACAAGCTGCCAACTACAGCAAACAAAATGCTGGCGTCGATGAGAGTGCCAAAATCAGGAGTCAGCTGATCGAGGTCGACCTGTCAGAGATTAAGGATCCAGTGGAGGATGGCAGTGAAGATATCGCAGACAGCACAGCAGAAGCTGACCAGAAAGGAGTACTAGGCTTTTTCTTTAAGGTAAATTCAAATGTTTGTGTTTGCCATCAGGCTTTGTGTGTCTGGTGCAATGACATGTAAAGTGCCTTGCCTTTACAACACTTCACACCACCTTTTTTAAAGTTTATTACATTACAGCTACAAACGTGAAAGTATTTTACACATGAAAAGCATAAATTTAATATAGAAGGAAAAGAATCCAAGTTTTTCAAAATGAAACTCTGAATAGGTTGTGTGCATTTTTATTTAGCTGCCATAACTGGGTAGAATCACCTTTAATTACAATTACAGCTAGTCTTTCTGAGCATCCTTGCTCATCTAGAGATTGGAGACTGCATTTTTTGCCTTTTCCTTTTTTAATTCTCAATTGGATTTAGGCCTGAGCTTTGACTAGGCCAACAGATATAGATCCATTTATATTAACTTGTACAAATGGCTGTATGTTTAGAGTGGTTGTCCTTAGCAACCGTTAACGGATTTTCTTTCGGTATTGGTCTGCTCCATAAATATTCTCCTCCTTTCACCAGCTTCCTTCTCCTTGCCGAAGAAAAGTATCTCCAAAGCATTATGCTACTAGCACCAGGCTTCAGCGAGGGGATTGTGTATCCAGGGTGATGTGCAGTGTTAGTTTTACCCTATACATGGTCTTTATGCCCTGGCTGCTGTGTTCGGTGGTCTTTACAATTCATTTGTTTCAATTATGTTCTCTAAAAACCTTCAAAGGCTTTCTCAGAACTGTTGGATTTATGCAGAAATTAAATTATACAAAACAAATTTACTAATTAGTTGATTTCTAAAGTCAATTTGTTGCATTACATTTTATGTAGGTGTATAGACAGAAGGGCACTGAATACAATTGCACACCACACTTCAAAAAACCATGTATCATTTTTATTCCACAGCTTTTTTATTGTTCTCTCACATAATTAACTTGTCTTCCAGGATGATGAGAAGGCAGAGGATGAAATGGCAAAACGCCGCGCTGCCTTCCTCCTCAAACAGCAGCGCAAAGCTGAGGAGGCGAGACTCCGGAAACAGCAGCAAGAAGTGGAGAGCGAGATCAAACGTGACGAGGCTCGGTAAGTTAAGGCCCAAACTCATGCACTGAAAGGAATGCAATTTTTCTCTGGATTGGTGGTACAAAAATTTGAAATGCGAAGTCGTAACTTTTGTGCTGTTTATTCAAGGCGTAAAGCAGAGGAGGAGCGTATTCGTAAGGAGGAGGAGAAGGCCCGTCGAGAGCTTATTAAACAGGAGTATCTGCAAAGAAAACAGGAAGCCATTATGGAAGAACAGGGTCTGGTAAAGCCCCGCACCACAAAAGCCCGCCGGAACAGACCCAAATCCATGCACCGGGGAGATTCCAGCAGCCTTTCAAAAGGATCCACCACACGTAAGACCATCTCCACTACTTACATTATGTTGTATGTTGTCTTAATTCGATCACATGTTTGTGTAAAGTATGAATTGGTCTTCTTATCTTTTTGGTGCCCCGTGTGCCTGCTGTGTCCTCCTGTAAGTGTGTGCATGTTGTGTGTCATGCAGGTGATTCTCTGAAGGTGTCTATGTTAATCAAAAACCAGAGTTCAGGAGCACTCAGCAGGGGAGGTGAACTTTCCTACCTGCTCTGCATGATGTCAAATCAAGCATGCACTGCTTACAAAACAAGAAAAAGATTTTTTGTTTTCTTATCAAAGTTCGGCTAATAGATTACAGAAGGGTCCCAAGTAAAGCAATAATTTCTGGTACTGTTCTAATCTGTTGTTCTTTGTTTAATATGTATTTTTTGTGACTCATTTTAAAACGAATGGTATTTGGTGTAGCTTATCTGTTAAAATGACTGCTTGATTGAACAGTACAGTAATTCAGGATAGGATTTGGGCAATCACAGGTAACTGCTCATACCTTCTTCTCTCCCCCTTTTCAGCTGATCTGAGTTTTAGTCATCGAGGATCAACACTGTCCCTGGCGACTGATGCAGACAGCGTTATCTCTGGTGGGGCAGAATCAAAGAGGTAAGAACTTGTGTTTGTAAATGCACGGATCAGATAACAAATCCTGCATGTCTTTGTACTTATCTGACCAACTTTTATTTAATGTTTCAACAAGGGCCGCGTCTGTGTGCTCTGTGGATTCGTTCCCAATGCTGAGCAGGGCTTCCAGCAGGAACATGGAGCGGGACTGGGAGAATGGATCCATAGCCTCTTCCATCACTTCAATAGAGTACAGTGGTGAGCAGAATTGCAGAAAATGACAAGACATATGCTGATAAATAAAAGGAACAAAAATGCATAAAGCACCCTGGGAAGTAATTATCCCTTAGCAACGATTCTACAGGTTCACCTTTGAGACTTACTGGAGGGACAAAACAAACTTTCAACTCTCTCTGAATGTGTTTATGATGGTTGCCACGAGAGCCATCCAAAATCCCCCTCACATGCAGGTTGAACATTAAGTGACAGTTAAGCTCATGGTGAATGGGTGATTTTATTTGAACTCTCAGTGAAGCATTCTGTCTCACTGAGTTGACGGACAAAATCAACAAATGAGAGCAATTTTCGTAGCCGTCCTGCTATAGAGGTTATGTCACACTGCTGTAAAACAGGGTTTAACTAACACTTTAAAACAAAAACAAATATTATGGACGCTATAAACTGGCTTTAGCATCTTATATTAGTGATTTGCACAGTTAGAACTGCTAGCGTTACAGAAACAGGAGTCTCTGTTTATTGTAGACAATAAATATATCTTTACCTTCTCTTTGGGATTTACAAAACAATGCCAATATTTCCAAATATTTCCAAATCCATCTTGATAGACAGAGGTTGAAAAGATTAAATGGATAAAACAGATCAGTTATGCCTTCATGTTACATGCTGAAAGTCTCCCTCTCTAGCAGTCTCAATGAACTACTGTCTCAATATGTCAGAAAACACTGTTTCCTTTTAAATAGCTTCTTGCATCTCCGTGCGTCCCTTAACTTAATGGTTAACTCCTCAATGATACTTATATTAGTTAAAGTTAAGTCTTTCCACTCAGTAACAACTGAAGTGTTGTTGTCAGTGCGACCTAATAGCATTAGGTGTGATGCGTTTACTAAACTAAGAAGATTGGATTTTTGAGTTCCTGATTGGCTGGTCTTTGGTCAGAATATAGGCAGATTAGGCTAAAAATCCGCCTAATCCTGCCATCAGCCAGTCAGTCAGTTTTCCAGCTACTGATATCAAACTTGTAATCCAAGTCATTTGAGGAGAAGATATTAATATATATATACAGGTCCTTCTCAAAATATTAGCATATTGTGATAAAGTTCATTATTTTCCATAATGTCATGATGAAAATTTAACATTCATATATTTTAGATTCATTGCACACTAACTGAAATATTTCAGGTCTTTTATTGTCTTAATACGGATGATTTTGGCATACAGCTCATGAAAACCCAAAATTCCTATCTCACAAAATTAGCATATCATTAAAAGGGTCTCTAAACGAGCTATGAACCTAATAATCTGAATCAACGAGTTAACTCTAAACATCTGCAAAAGATTCCTGAGGCCTTTAAAACTCCCAGCCTGGTTCATCACTCAAAACCCCAATCATGGGTAAGACTGCCGACCTGACTGCTGTCCAGAAGGCCACTATTGACACCCTCAAGCAAGAGGGTAAGACACAGAAAGACATTTCTGAACGAATAGGCTGTTCCCAGAGTGCTGTATCAAGGCACCTCAGTGGGAAGTCTGTGGGAAGGAAAAAGTGTGGCAGAAAACGCTGCACAACGAGAAGAGGTGACCGGACCCTGAGGAAGATTGTGGAGAAGGGCCGATTCCAGACCTTGGGGGACCTGCGGAAGCAGTGGACTGAGTCTGGAGTAGAAACATCCAGAGCCACCGTGCACAGGCGTGTGCAGGAAATGGGCTACAGGTGCCGCATTCCCCAGGTCAAGCCACTTTTGAACCAGAAACAGCGGAAGAAGCGCCTGACCTGGGCTACAGAGAAGCAGCACTGGACTGTTGCTCAGTGGTCCAAAGTACTTTTTTCGGATGAAAGCAAATTCTGCATGTCATTTGGAAATCAAGGTGCCAGAGTGTGGAGGAAGACTGGGGAGAAGGAAATGCCAAAATGCCAGAAGTCCAGTGTCAAGTACCCACAGTCAGTGATGGTCTGGGGTGCCGTGTCAGCTGCTGGTGTTGGTCCACTGTGTTTTATCAAGGGCAGGGTCAATGCAGCTAGCTATCAGGAGATTTTGGAGCACTTCATGCTTCCATCTGCTGAAAAGCTTTATGGAGATGAAGATTTCATTTTTCAGCACGACCTGGCACCTGCTCACAGTGCCAAAACCACTGGTAAATGGTTTACTGACCATGGTATCACTGTGCTCAATTGGCCTGCCAACTCTCCTGACCTGAACCCCATAGAGAATCTGTGGGATATTGTGAAGAGAACGTTGAGAGACTCAAGACCCAACACTCTGGATGAGCTAAAGGCCGCTATCGAAGCATCCTGGGCCTCCATAAGACCTCAGCAGTGCCACAGGCTGATTGCCTCCATGCCACGCCGCATTGAAGCAGTCATTTCTGCCAAAGGATTCCCGACCAAGTATTGAGTGCATAACTGTAACCCCCTTGACATTTTTTGTATTAAAAACACTTTTCTTTTATTGGTCGGATGAAATATGCTAATTCTGTGAGATAGGAATTTTGGGTTTTCATGAGCTGTATGCCAAAATCATCCGTATTAAGACAATAAAAGACCTGAAATATTTCAGTTAGTGTGCAATGAATCTAAAATATATGAATGTTAAATTTTCATCATTACATTATGGAAAATAATGAACTTTATCACAATATGCTAATATTTTGAGAAGGACCTGTATATATATATATATATATATATATATATATATATATATATATATATATATATATATATATATAATGTATGTTTTTTTTTATTTTTATTTTTTTATATATACATCTTGTTTGTTGATAGGTCCTAAACTCTTCAAGGAGCCAAGCTCAAAATCCAACAAGCCAATCATCATCAATGCCATCGCCCATTGCTGCCTGGCTGGGAAAGTTAATGAGGTTCAGAAGAATGTTATCCTTGAGGTCAGTGAAATACCCCACAATTAATCCAAGCTGTGCTTCAAGCTGTCATGATCTACATGAATTTAATTTGTGGTTCTAATTGACCAACACTCTTGTTTGTGTTTCTCAGGAGTTGGAAAAGTGTGAATCCAACCACCTGTTCATCCTCTTTCGCGATGGCGGGTGTCAGTTCCGCGCCATTTACACATACTCACCAGACACCGAGGTGATCGTCAAGTACACGGGCACGGGGCCGCGCACCATTACCCGAAAGATGATTGACAAGCTGTACAAATACAACTCAGACCGCAAGCAGTTCACCGTGATCCCTGCCAAGACCGTGTCCGTTAGTGTGGACGCTCTGACCATTCACAATCACCTGTGGCAGATCAGGAGACCAGGGAGCGCTCGGAGAAAATGAGAAGGACTTACACATTTTCTGTTTGTGTTTAATAAGCTACAGTTGGGCAGGACCCACAAATGTTGGAGAAAACTGATGGGGTTAGAGAGGAAGTTAGATAGTCTGTGGCAGTGTGAGTATAAAACACCTACCAACTCACTGTACTCTGTCTGTTCATTTTATCACCCTTTTATTATGCATGCCACACTTTGGTATTTTAATTTGATTATAACCTGTTGCCACCAAGTCTTATCCTGCTGAATCTCCTTCCAGAAGCAAACATGCTTCTGACCCAAAATGCAGCTTGAGGCAGGCTGTGATGAACCAAGTCAAGTTTTTTTTCAGCTTTGCATAAAAAAAAGCAAAAAAACCCATCTACTGAGATTCCTCCAGACGGCGCATACAGAGACTGCATCTGCTACTGGTACCTGCTTTTATAAAGAAGGAGCTGAAGATACTTTGAGGGTATGTATGGAATAAATGTTAGCAGTATTCATCTAGTTCAGTGTGTTAGCAGATGTGAATGGTTGTGTGGATTAGGGATCAAGCATTGCTCTGATGCTTATGCTTTAAATCTTAATTATTAATTTATTTTGTTTAATTTTTGTATTCAATTTTGGACCTGTTTGCTATTGTTACAAGAGAGAGCAGGACCAGGAACAGTGGTCTCACAGTAAGGGAAATATTCTATTCATCCTACACATAGTGTTCTTTGGACTACATTACATTATACCATCTGTGTGTGATAATTCATTAACTGATTAAATCCATTCATCAAAAACAACTAAGTTATATAACCAAGCTGTTTGCTGCTCATATTTTGTCTGGTCAGATGTAAATGTTTGATGCAGCCCCTGTGACACAGCTATTTTCTGCTAACGGCCAATTGTCAGTGTTGGTATAATGTTTGGAAAACTGCACTATACTTGATATATTTGTTTGCTGAATTTTGTACATTTTTGAACAGTATTTTCTGTACATTACGTAAAAGTTCTGTTTACTAAAAAAAGGAGGCAGTATTTTAAAGTTTATGTTACAAGATGTTATGTCTGATTTCAGTTATATATTTTATGTTTGTTTATTTTGAAGAGATATAATAAAATACAACGAGGGACATTTTTCTTGCTAAAGTTGGACCAGAATGCATCAGGTCTTTATTCACCAAATTTCCTTTTTTCTTCTTTCCTCACAGATCTCTCAGTCTGAATCTAATAACCCCTTTTCAATATTAACTACATGTAATGGTAGTAATATGTGTGTTTGTGAAGGATATATCACTTCAATTATAGACAAATGACACAGTCAAAGCAGCAGATGGAAGAGAGTAGTTAAATCTAGACAAAGAACAAACAAGCTTTTGGACACCAGGTATAATGTGCCTTGTCAAATCCCCTGAATTTTCCACTATGTTGTCATGCTACATCCATTATGTAAAAGACCAACACACACCAGTAGAGCAAAATATCAGGTGAAAAGAAAATTATTTTCTTTTACAAATAAAAATCTGAAAAGTGGGGTCTGCATTTGTATTCAGCCACACTGTAGTACACCACATTGTACTACAGTTATCTCTGGAAGTTGTTTGGGGTAGGCCTCTACCAGCTTTGCACATCTACAGACTGTAATTGTTGGTCATCCTTTTTTGCAAAACAGCTGAAACAAGTTAGGAGTGTCTATGAACAGCAATTTTTAAATCTTGCCATGGATGCTCGATTGAATTTAGGTTCGGGTTTTGACTAAGCCGTTCTAACAAATTAATAAGATTTGATCTAAATCAATCCATTGTAGCTCTGGCTGTATGTTTAAGGTCGTTGTCCTGCTGGAATGTGACTGTCGGCCAAGTGTCAAGTCTTTTGCAGCCACAGGCAGGTTATCTAGTAGGATTCCCCTGTATTTGGCTCTCTAGGTCTTCCCATCAACTCTCATCAGGTTCATTGCCCCTGCTGAAAAAAAGGATCCCCACAGCATGCTGCTGCCGCCACCATACATTTTGGGGATGGTATTTTCATGGGGGTATGCATTGTTGCTTTTTCTCACCATGTAACACTTTGCCAAAGGTTTACGTCCGGTGTAATATGACCAGAGCACCTTGCTATGAGGCTTGTGTCAAACTGCAAATGGGATATCATGTAGCTTTCTTTCAACATTGTTTTTTTGGCTACTCTGTCATAAAGCCAGATTTATGGAGCACATGACTGAGTTTTCCTGTCCATAGATTCCCCTACCTGATCTCAGAATCTCTATAGCCCCTCCAGAGTTGCCATCTGTATCTTGCCTGCTTCTCTGATTATTGCTCTTCGTGCCCGGCCTGTCGGGTTACGTGGACGGCACTAAGCATCCTTTTCCTTCGACGTATTTAAGTACGCTCTACTTTGCTTAAAAAGTCCAATTACAATGCTCAAAAAAAATAAAGGGAACACTCAAATAACACATCCTAGAGCTGAATGAATGAAATATTCTCATTGAATACTTTGTTCTGTACAAAGGTGAATGTGCTGACAACAAAATCACACAAAAATCGTCAATGGAAATCAAATTTATTAACCAATGGAGGCCTGGATTTGGAGTCACACACAAAATTAAAGTGGAAAAACACACTAGAGGCTGATCCTACTTTGATGTAATGTCCTTAAAACAAGTCAAAATTAGGCTCAGTATTGTGTGTGACCTCCACGTGTCTGTATGACCTCCCTACAACGCCTGGGCATGCTCCTGATGAGACGGCGGATGGTCTCCTCAGGGATCTCCTCCCAGACCTGGACTAAAGTATCCGCCAACTCTTGGACAGTCTGTGGTGCAACATGACGTTGGTGGATGGAGCGAGACATGATGTCCCAGATGTGCTCAATCGGATGCAGGTCTGGGGAACGGGCGAGCCAGTCCATAGCTTCAATGTCTTCATCTTGCAGGAACTGCTGACACACTCCAGCCACATGAGGTCTACCATTGTCCTGCATTAGGAGGAACCCAGGGCCAACCGCACCAGCATATTGTCTCACAAGGGGTCTGAGGATCTCATCTCGGTACCTAATGGCAGTCAGGCTACCTCTGGCGAGCACATGGAGGGCCATGCGGCCCTCCAAAGAAATGCCACACCACACCATTACTGACCCACTGCCAAACCGGTCATGGTGAAGGATGTTGCAGGCAGCAGATCGCTCTCCACGGTGTCTCCAGACTCTGTCACGTCTGTCACATGTGCTCAGTGTGAACCTGCTTTCATCTGTGAAGAGCACAGGGCGCCAGTGGCAAATTTGCCAATCCTGGTGTTCTCTGGCAAATGCCAAGCGTCCTGCACGGTGTTGGGCTGTGAGCACAACCCCCATTTGTGGACGTCGGGCCCTCATACCATCCTCATGGAGTCTGTTTCTAACCGTTTGTGCAGACACATGCACATTTGTGGCCTGCTGGAGGTCATTTTGCAGGGCTCTGGCAGTGCTCCTCCTGTTCCTCCTTGCACAAAGGTGGAGGTAGCAGTCCTGCTGCTGGGTTGTTGCCCTCCTACGGCCTCCTCCACGTCTCCTGGTGTACTGGCCTGTCTCCTGGTAGTGCCTCCAGGTTCTGGACACTACACTGACAGACACAGCAAACCTTCTTGCAACAGCTCGCATTGATGTGCCATCCTGGATGAGCTGCACTACCTGAGCCACTTGTGTGGGTTGTAGAGTCCGTCTCATGCTACCACGAGTGTGAAAGCACCACCAACATTCAAAAGTGACCAAAACATCAGCCAGAAAGCATAAGTACTGAGAAGTAGTGTGTGGTCACCACCTGCAGAACCACTCCTTTATTAAGTGTGTCTTGCTAATCGCCAAAGATTAGCAAGACACACTGTTGTCTATTCCATTTGCAAAACAGCATGTGAAACTGATTGTCAATCAGTGTTGCTTCCTACGTGGACAGTTTGATTTCACAGAAGTTTGATTTACTTGGAGTAAAATTGTGTTGTTTAAGTGTTCCCTTTATTTTTTTGAGCATTGTATAACGCCTTGAAGTTTGTGGATGTAAAATGACAGAATGTGAAAAAGTTCATGGAGTATTAATTTCCATAATAAGAAGCTGGAAGAGTGTCAGGAGCTATTACAAATCCTGAGAAAGGCAGTTTCGTATTGATACACCAAAGCAAATTAGTTGATATAAAATATTTGTTATATGGGCCACATATTTACCTACCTTCCGTTTGTTTCCTCAAAAACCCATTTTTTAAAACAATGTTTAAGCACTTTTCGTTAAATAAGGAAAAATCACTGGAATGTAAAATAACTGGTCACTAAACTAAACTGTTGATTGACTCAAACTGTTTTTATATGCACATCTCAAAGTTAAAATGTTTTTAAAGTCTATATGACACTGGATGGCAAATAGTTCAAGAATTAGGGCAGATGTTACATTTAAATGTTTAACTGGCACTCAAAAGAAAATAATTAGAAAGAGTTTTAAAACTCATTATACTAAACATAAAAAACAATAAACTATTTATCAGTGAACAATGGTGCATTTGTAACATGCTGACATGTCTTCAAATTAATAATATAAGTGTCATTTTAGGAATTATGTTTTCATTTTACAGTAACCAATTACCCTTTATAAATCATTTATAATAGTGTTTGTGACTTTATTGGTTAAAAAAATTACATAGTAATGAATCACACACACAACCCAAAACAATGTTTATGTATTTTAGAGCACTTTAATGTGCACATAAAACTATGCTCAAGTACAAATATAGTCAACACTGAAATTGGTTCCAAGTCAGACCTACAGTAAATGCAAAAAGTCATAAGTGATAAACACCTTGCTCAAACAATCACAACTTATGTAAATAAGCAACGCTTTCATAGAGCAGTTTTCAAAGTGACACGATGTTCTCTGATTCCTGATATTGTGAAAATAGGCATGGACTGGTGTGAGATTCTCACTGTCTGCTAATCAGGGTCACTGTATTTAAACAACAAAATTTAAACCATCCAGCTCCTTTCATTCCTACTCAACAGAAACCCAACAGAAAGGTGGTAATTATTTCTGCTGCTGTGGTTAAAATAATGTAGCATATAGGTTGTTACAGTCATATTAATGTTTTTCGTCAATTATTTTATTCACGTACATATACTTCAGCAAAGTATTTTGATAGAGATCCACACAATTTAGTGAAAGTTTTAAGTGCTTAATACAGCTTTTTCCCAGTTCTGCTTAACAAGTTGAGGTTATTAATAATATTAATCTGTCAGGCTATCTGCTCAGGTAGCCAGCTGCTTCATATGCATGCCACTTGAGTGATTGGTGGATTTATTTTCTCCTACAAGGTGGGAAAAGAGTAGCAACCTCCTTTTCAGATAACTGATTGGCGATCATCACAGTGTTTCAGATCAAGTACATTTTAATATTTATTACAAATATAAAAAAAAACATTTGTTGCTTCATTTTCACTAGCCAAACACCACCCTGTTAATTGCCTAACATGTGGAACCTGTCTAACAACATGAAGTAGGCTAAAAAAAGCTCTCAAACAGCAAAATATTATGCCCCAATTCAAATAAATACAGGAACAAAGTAATTGACATTTGTTAGTCTAGAAAGAGTTACAATGCAATTTATAAGGCTTTGGGACTTCATGAAACCCCAGTGAGGGCCAATAACCACAAGTGGAGACCAAATGAAACAGTTGGGAACCTTCCCAGGAGTGGCCCACCAACCAAAATTACTATAAAAGCAAAAACTCATCTGGAAGGTCACAAAAGTACACATGACAACTACTAATGCTCTGCAGGCCTCATTTGCCTCAAAGTCAGTGTTCAGTATTCAACTGGCAGAAAGAGAGTAGGCAAAAATATCATTCATGGCAGAGTTCCAAGGTTAAAACAACTACTGATCAAAAAGAACACAAAGTTGCATGTCACATATTTGCCAAAAATGTCTTTATTGTCTCCCAAGATTTCTTTGAAAATATTTTGTGGACTGACGAGACAAAGCCAAAACTAATACAGCATTTCAGCAAAAGAATATCATAACAGTCAAACGTGGTGTTTGTAGTGAGATGGTCTGCAGTTGCTTTTCTGCTTACAGACCTGAGCAACCTGCCATTGTTGATAAAAAACGATGTTGTCTATAAAATAACCCTGATGGAGAATGTCATCAGTTTGTGACCATTGTGGCTGAATTAAAACAAATCTGCAAAGAATAGTGAGCCAAAATCCCTCCACAGTGTTCAAAAAGACACATTGATGGCAACAAATGACATAAAAAAAAAGATGCCAAGGGTGGTACAGCCAGATAGAGCCAGGCTGACTTGGACAGCCCCCCCATCAATAAAATCATAACTTAAAACAGCTTTTCAATGCACTAGAGGCTTTATACACCTGGATAAATCACCAGTGTTTCCTGCATTTTATTTGGCCTCTCATTAAATGGACTTTTGAACCTTAGGAGCTATGTGATGAAAAATCTAAAACCTTAGTATACTTTGACACCAATCACTGGTCCATGCCTAAGTAGAACCAAAAACAAACCAAATCTGTATGGCATCATGCTGAATAATTAGCACAGAGTCCTTTTGGAGCTAAAACCAAAGACATGATCTGCTCTGATGAACATATAAATAACCACCATTATTTGCACATAAACAACTAACCTATACTTTAATGGCACTGATGAACTACCTCTACGATTTAGCTACAAATATATATGTTTGATTGTAGCTGTACAATTTTAGCAGACTTGTAAACAATCAAATGTGTGAACCATGAAAGGTTAATCATCCGTCTGTTATACTCCTTGTTTTCCACAATGGAAAAGAGATTTAAAAAGTTGGTTAAAGCCTGTAACTTGTGGATTACCAAATATATGAACCTCAGATTAAAGTAAAATTAATGTAAATGTAAGTATTAGGTAAACTATAGATACAAATCTAAGAAATTCACTTTAATTCTAAACAACAGCAAGTAGAATGAGCCTCCCTGAAATCTCTGAATATTCAAAGAGCTGAAAAGAGACTGATGCAGTATTCGTATGTACAGCATTGGCAGCAAGAAGATGAAAATGGAATACATGATATCCAATATGATCAGACAGATAGTAGGCACTCACATTATACATTTGTGGGCTTGAGCACTGAAAGAACTACAACCCAAATCATCGTCTTCAGACCCAAACTGTGAGGGGACTGATCCGGGAGAATCAGTTAAAGACCAGCGTTGTGTCAAAGTGGGATGTCCTCTCTGGTGTCCAAGCTGGACTCGCGTCTCTCTTTCAGGCTGCCGCTGTGGACAGGACGCACCTCAGGAACATGAGCCAGAGGGTCAGAACGAATCAAATATCTGTGAGAGAACAGAGATGTTAGCGCTAAGGACATTCCCTTAACTCACTTAACGACTCTTTAATCTCATAACCGTTATAAGAAAACCTTAAAGGAAGCTGAAAACCCCTGCAAAATCTTTTTTGCTGTATAATTAGGGATGTAGTTCTGCTGATAGAGACCACTGGCAATGATGAGCTGCAGCAAATATTATAAGGATGTTTAACTTAGTTCATACAGGTGGTTTTCTTTTTACAGTTTTTGCACGAAACACTAGGAGGAGCTAAAGGAAAACAATTTTAGCTTACATTCACTTCTCCATTGTGTATTTATACTGGTCCTTGCAAAAGTAATATCTGGACTTTTTACTTTTTTTTTTACATTACAACCACAAACCAGTGTATTAATCGGATTTATGTGATTGATCAACACGACGTGGTGCAGAATTGACAAATGGAAAGATAAGACATTTTTTATATACATAAAATTCTAAAAATCTCAGAGTAGGAATCAGAGAAGCAGCAAAGAGGCCAACAAGATCCACATTTCATGTGGGAGAATCTGCTTCATTATAGAAGATTGGCTAAAAGAAAGCAATTGTTGAAATAAATCAGTGTTTAAATTTATGTCAAGCCAAAATATGGAACACAGCAAACATGTGGAAAAAGGTTCTTTAGTCAGATGAGACCAGAATTTAACTTTCTGGCCTACATGCAAAACGTTCTGTGCGGGGGGAAGCTAACATAGTATATATATATATATATTGCACCCTGACACACTATTTCCACTCTGATCCTTGGTGGTGGCAGCATCGGCTCTTCTTCAGCAGGGGCAGGGAAGGTGGTCAGGGTTTATAGCAGTGGTTTCCCAAAGTTTCCCAAATTAAATTAATGAATAATGACCCATCTTGCACAGAGGCATTAAAAAAAAAAAATTATTGATAGCAATTTTGAATTTTGCTGCACAGTGAAATACACCAGTTATACTTAAAATAATGACACTGTAAAGGTAGTCTGTTGATTTATTTAAAAGAGGTTGTAGTTTATTATATTGCAACCTGTAATTTACTGCAGTTTACTTTCATTTGTTCAATTGTTCAAAAAAGGCTGAGGTGTTAAAAAAACTGTAGTGGAGTTTGAAAACAAAATATGTGTGTGTCTTTGTGGAGGTTGCTTGTGTGCTTTGGGGGGTGCAAAAATGGAGGTTTATTTATTCCAGCAGGATAACAGGCCTAAATATACTGCCAGAGCTACAGTGGGATAGTTAAATAAAAGCATATTCATGTGTTAGAATGGCCCAGTAAAAGTCCATACCCTAATCCAACTGAGAATTAGTAGTTAAAAATTGCAGTTCATCAATGCTCTCAAGAAGAATAGGCAACAATGTCAGTTTTTAGATAATCACCACGATCCACTAATTTGTGTTGGTTTATCACATAAAATCCCACTTAAATACATATACAGGGGTTGGACAATGAAACTGAAACACCTGGTTTTAGACCACAATAATTTATTAGTATGGTGTAGGGCCTCCTTTTGCGGCCAATACAGCGTCAATTCGTCTTGAGAATGACATATACAAGTCCTGCACAGTGGTCAGAGGGATTTTAAGCCATTCTTCTTGCAGGATAGTGGCCAGGTCACTACGTGATGCTGGTGGAGGAAAACGTTTCCTGACTCGCTCCTCCAAAACACCCCAAAGTAGCTCAATAATATTTAGATCTGGTGACTGTGCAGGTCATGGGAGATGTTCAACTTCACTTTCATGTTCATCAAACCAATCTTTCACCAGTCTTGCTGTGTGTATTGGTGCATTGTCATCCCGATACACGGCACTGCCTTCAGGATACAATGTTTGAACCATTGGATGCACATGGTCCTCAAGAATGGTTCGGTAGTCCTTGGCAGTGCCCATCTAGCACGAGTATATGGCAGCCCAAACCATCACTGATCCACCCCCATGCTTCACTCTGGGCATGCAACAGTCTGCGTGTTACGCTTCTTTGGGGCTTCTCCACACCGTAACTCTCCCAGATGTGGGGAAAACAGTAAAGGTGGACTCATCAGAGAACAATACATGTTTCACATTGTCCACAGCCCAAGATTTGCACTCCTTGCACCATTGAAACTGACGTTTGGCATTGGCATGAGTGACCAAAGGTTTGGCTATAGCAGCCCGGCCGTGTATATTAACCCTGTGGAGCTCCCGACGGACAGTTCTGGTGGAAACAGGAGAGTTGAGGTGCACATTTAATTCTGCCGTGATTTGGGCAGCCGTGGTTTTATGTTTTTTGGATACAATCCGGGTTAGCACCCGAACATCCCTTTCAGACAGCTTCCTCTTGCATCCACAGTTAATCTTGTTGGATGTGGTTCATCCTTCTTGGTGGTATGCTGACATTACCCTGGATACCGTGGCTCTTGATACATCACAAAGACTTGCTGTCTTGGTCACAGATGTGCCAGCAAGACGTGCACCAACAATTTGTCCTCTTTTGAACTCTGGTATGTCACCCATAATGTTGTGTGCATTTTAATATTTTGAGCAAAACTGTGCTCTTACCCTGCTAATTGAACCTTCACACTCTGCTCTTACTGGTGCAATGTGCAATCAATGAAGACTGGCTACCAGGCTGGTCCAATTTAGTCATGAAACCTCCCACACTAAAATGACAGGTGTTTCAGTTTCATTGTCCAACCCCGGTGTATATATATATATATATATACAAGTGCAGTCGCAAAAGCCATCAAGCGCTACAAAGAAACTGGCTCACATGAAGACTGCCCCAGGAAAGGAAGACCAAGAGTCGCCTCTGCTGCGGACGATAAGTTTATCCGAGTTACCAGCCTCAGAAATCGCAGGTTAACAGCAGCTCAGATTAGAGAACAGGTCAATGCCACACAGAGTTCTAGCAGCAGACACATCTCTAGAACAACTGTTAAGAGGAGACTGTGTGAATCAGGCCTTCATGGTAAAATAGCTGCTAGGAAACCACTGCTGAGGACAGGCAACAAGCAGAAGAGACTTGTTTGGGCTAAATAACACAAGGAATGGACATTAGACCAGTGGAAATCTGTGCTTTGGTCAAAATTGAAGGCATACTGAACCAGCATGGCTACCACAGCATCTTGCAGCGGCATGCTATTCCATCCAGTTTGCGTTTAGTTGGACCATCATTTATTTTTCAACAGGACAATGACTCCAAACACACCTCCAGGCTGTGTAAGGGCTATTTGACCAAGAAGGAGAGTGATGGGGTGCTGCGCCAGATGACCTGGCCTCCATAGTCACCGGACCTGAACCCAATCAAGATAGTTTGGGGTGAGTTGGACCACAGAGTGAAGGCAAAAGGGCCAACAAGTGCTAAGCATCTCTGGGAGCTCCTTCAAGACTGTTGGAAAACTATTTCAGGTGAAATGGAACATAAAGTGGTTTTACTCACACAATATCATTGATCTCCAGCCTGGTATCATGAGAAGGGTTAATGAGGACATAAGACAAAGTGTTCTGGTGGTCATTCTGCTCATCTGAAACAAGCACAGAAATAAAATCAGCCCAAAATCTGTCCTATCCTAACCGTACCTGAAAAGGTTTCAAATGTTATACCTTGTAAGTATCCCAAATTGACTCTATTCATGACATCACTGGCTGTCAGATTTGTCAGATCATCTGCATTTTAGACAAGGAACAGGCAAGCTTTAAATCAAATAAAGCATTAAAGTTATGTTAATGTTGCCAGTGAGAAGAAATGTCCATAATTACCGTATCCTGACGTGGGGAGGCCCAGATGCCTCATGCGGTTACGGACCAACTCGGACAGCTCTTCCCTCTCAGAGCGTCTGTAGAGGTTGAGCCGCTGCTGAGCTATGCGCTGGGCATGGTCTTTACTCAAGTCCCGGCTGCCCCCCTGCCACCTCACGCTTTTCTTACTGAGACGCCGTGCCCATTGCATACTCTTCTTCCTCAGCATGGGGTAATCCGACTGGTCATTGCTGCGAGACTCGTCCCCTCTGTCTTTTGTGTCTTCGCAGTCGTCAACACTCATCGAGACCTGAGACTTTATTATAATGGAAGAGTTAAGCTTTTTCTTATGATCTGAAACTGTGATTATATGCGGGTTTGCCTTTATATTTACAATCTCACCTCTGAAGTGGTGAAAATGTGAGACTCTGTGCGATAGAGGCCAATGGGAATTTCAGCACTGGAGGAGCAAAGTTTTTGGAACAGTCTCCCGTAGGTACCGATCCAAAGATCCTCCTCTGTTATTTTCATCTGAATAAGAGACCAGGATGTAAATTTTTAAAAGGGTCTGGTCAAATTAACCATGTCTGTTCTACAAAGAGACCTGCAAAATTATTCTAACCCCCTGAACTTTTCTGTATGTTTTGATTGGATTTTATGTAATAGCTCTACACAAATTAGTGCATATGTTTGAAGTGGAAGAGAAAGGAGCAGGTGGATTCAATATAATCTCAATATAAAGGCATTGAATGTTTTTTGCTACATTTAGATGTGGCTGGCAAAACTGGCAACTATTTCAGTCACTAGACATAAAACCCTGGTAGAAACCTACCCCAAAATAATTGCATGTATAATGGCTGCAAAATGTGATTCCACCAGTGATGACTAACACGGGCTGATTACAAACACAGGCCACACTTTTCAGACTTTTATTTGTACAGAAATTTTCCTTCCACATCACAATTATGCACAACTTTGTTCTGGTCTATCACATAAGCACTCAAGAAAATACATTTCACTGTGTGGATGTAATGTACTGTGAAAAGTTCAAGGGGTATGAATACCTTTGCAAGGCATTGTATGTGACTCACAGCACATAGGAATCCTGATCCAGGAGTGGTGTCCAGTCCCAGCAGCAGTCTAGCAATAAGAATCATGTAGTCCTTTACAAAAGACTAAAAAAGAATCACAAGTAAAACAATTCAAATTACATTATAACCTTGATTACAGCTAACAAAATAAAGACAAGAGAAGAAAACAAGCAATGTTTTAGTGACTGAGCACAAGAGGGCACCTCTGCCTTTTCATGCCAGTGCTGTGTAAGAGGCGAGTGTTTATCTGTTGATGTGAGACACAATCTCATATCTGGTGCTCAGGAGAGTCACCCGAGGCTGTCCATTTAGTTGTAGGTGCCTACCAACCTGATAGAGGAGGGTGTCCAACATGCTGATACTGAACACTCTGCCTGCGGCGAAGGGTAGGCGAAACATAAAGGCCAAGTTGGAGCCTTTGTCTCGCTCTTTCTGTGCAACATGAAGAGAAAAAAAAGTAATTTACCCATAATTCAGCATCTAGCTCACCATGCTGGTCCCCAGGTTTCGACTGACCTTCTCAAGCTTGGAAAGAGCCAGCGAATAGCAGTCCTTTGCTCTAAACTGCATGAACCTCATGTTGGATGGATGTGTAAGCTCTGTGATAATACTTAGACTTGGAAACAGCCTAAGGTTTTTTAAGGAGAGAAAATGGGCAAAACATAAACTAAATGCACAAGATGTATCATCACATCTAAGCAATATCACAGCTCTCCAAAGAGTGGTCCAAGTGGATGCTCACATACACACAGTGTTTTATTTAAACCTGAAATGCATTGAGATGTGAATTTTATAACAGTCCACTGAAACATTTAATTTACCTGAACATAGTTTGTACATTGACAATAGTTTTGGCGTCGGCCATGTAGTCCTCCTCTGCACTCATTGTACTCTCTTTATCGACCACCACCAAGTTATCAGCATAAATAATACCACACTGGAGCAGGCTGTCCAGACTGCAACACACACAATAACCAGTAATACACTCAACATCTGAATAAATATAAGCAGGTACAGTAGGTTCTTTAAATAAATCTAAAAGATGAAAAAAAATTTATGAAAGAAAACTAAGATTTTCTGCTGGCCTTACTTGTCTATGGACCCAGACATGTAGTACACCATTGGGAAACAACAAATGGCTTCCAGGAAGTGATTATCAGGACTGCAGGAAGAAAAAGTAAAAATGGAAATCAGTGCCGTTCTGTTTTCACAGACTTTGAGTTAGGCATACGCTCAAGTCAGGAAACATTTAGTATGTTAATTGTTCAGAGAAAGCCTCGGAAAAGACAAAACAGTTGTTTCTCACAAAATGATTTGTCTTTTGTTTATCCCTGCCACTATTCATCAGTGCAGTTTGTTTATCCATCAGTCAGTTGTTATATCTTCAGTTTTTAGAACGATTAAGCAAATCCTACTAACCAAATTTGTTGAAGTGAAACGTAGAGTAGGAATGAAGGCATTTTTAAATGATATGGATCAGTCCTTCCCTAAATTCAACTCTTGATACCTATTGTCGATGTATTGTCTATTTTGTGTCAGCTGAAAAGCTAGTAAACAACAGAGAACTCGCCTTTAACAGAAAGCAATCTTTGCGACCATCTGCCACTACTGACTGGGGGTTTGAGAAGACAGAGCAAACACACAAAAAACGCAGAAGCACTGGTAGTAGGAGAATGTAGCAGACTGAGGTAAAGGGGTCAAAGAATGTCCTCTAGCAGCATAAGCCTATGGAAAAATAAATATAGAGATAACTTAGGATAATCTAAGCCACTCTAACTATAACATTTATCAAAATGAAAGGTGGATTATTAAAGGCTTTATATGTAAGAAAAATAATTTAAAATTTTTATTCTGTATTTAACAGGGGCCAAATGAAGAGAGGCTAAAATAGGAGAAGTATAATTTCTTTATAATGTAATCGCTGAAGCATTTTGGATAAGCTGAAGGCTTTCTAACTGGATTTTTTGGACTTCCTGATAGTAAGGAATTACAATTTTCCAGCCTTGAAAGAACAAATACATTAACTTTTTTTCTGCATCACTCTGGGACAGGATTATTTCTAATTTTAGCAATAATGTGGAGGTGACAGAAAGAGGTCCTAGAAGCCTGTTTTATGTGGGATTCAAAGGACATATAGTATCTTTTGCATGTGGGTCAAACAAATCTCTAAAACTATGGCAATCTTGGTCAAACGTGGCACTAAGTTTTTTTTTTTATGATGACCCGGAGCACACTTTATTTAAGATTCAAGATTCTTTATTGTCATTATGTCACCCTAATGACATTTAGCTGAGACCCGGCTCAAAAGACACACATTTAGGTGATAAACACTTACGATGTGATCCAGAGTAAGTGACTAACTAAACAGTTTGTTTTTCAGAGGCTCCAGTCCAACGACCACAGCTTCTGTCTAGATTGAATTTAAAAGAAGAAAGTTCTAAGTCATCCAGGTTTTTATGTTTTCAAAAAATGCATGTGTCTACCTAACTGATAGGATTCATCAGGATTTATGGATAAATAGCTGAGTATCATCAGCATAACAGTGGGAATTTATTCCATACTGTCTGATAAATTTACTTGATTAGCAACTACTGTATGTTTTCAAAACTTTTAGATAAGAAAGGAAGATTAAATATAGGTCTTGATTACAGCAACCTTTAAAGCCTGGGGCACATATGAGTTTACTGAGGATAGACTAATCATGTAAAATGGGGTAGTTATCAAAGGGAACACTTCCTTAAATAATTTGGTTTGAATGGTTTCTAACAGTTGAAGGTTTAGATAAACGAATGTTTTTGATAACTCCGAAAGCACAACTAGATCAAAAAAACCCAAACACAGATCGGGTTCTACAATTATTCTAGCCAATCACACGCTTATTTATAGATAGGCTGAACAAAAGGCATTTAAGGGGTTCGGGATGGTTACCTGGTTGACCCACGCCTAAATAGGCACTGGGATAAACTACTTTAATGTATATTAAAGTTACAGGTGAATAATATTAAATACCAAAAGTGGTGAATACCCAAAAGTTCTTAATTAATGCAGGTCCGACATTTATGAAGAATTGAACAATTATTTCTGTAAATCTTTTGGCTCAACTGAAACAGGAATTAAATATATTACTAACCAAACAAGTTATATGAAGACATGAGAAAACAAGATAATGCTAGCCTTTCACTTCATCAAACTGTTCAGCATAATGAATCATCAACAGGAGCACTATATTAGTTTACAGAAAACCTTATACACAGATGCCCAGAAAAAAGACTCTTGCTTGTAAAATGTAAGCACATACCTTGTACTAATTTCTATCAAGTGTGTTGTGGTGCCAGACTGCCTAATCTTGAGATGAACTGTATGTGCTATTAGATTATTCAGCTAAAACTGCAGAACCAAAGGAGTTGAGCTTACATCTTGCAGTATTCACATTAGAAACATTTACGAGATATTTTTGGGGAATTTACTCTCCATCTTGCAAAGCTCTGTATTCTGATCCTCGTGCAGGCTGTTTGAATGCAGTCAGTGATTTAAATATTACATATGTTGCTGTGCTCCATTCTCAGCATGTTATAATCTTCATCAGATGCTGCTGATCAATATATTTATCAGATAAGAGATACTGGAGGATTATCTGGTGGCTCTGATCTGTCGGTAGCTGCTGGTGACTTCCAAGCACTGGGTCAATCTTATTCTGCAATCCCCGTACAGCTCATAGCAGTTACAATTTTGTGACTATGTTCCAAGGTGCATTAGAGGTGTAATATTGGTGGGTTAACATTTAATGAGCTTGCAGCTGAATGATCTAAATCCAAAGGATGATCTGAAGGCTTAATGCTCTCTTCATCTGCCCTATCAGCTTAGGTGGATGGCTATGTCTTGGTAGGTTTGCAACTGTGTTATACTTTACCTATTGTTTGGATGGTAGATGACTAAATAGGTGACTTTTCAAGGATGTTGACTGCACCGGATGTTATTTAGAGGTAACAGAGTAAAGATCTTACACAAATGATCCCAATATCCATTGATGTTAGTGGTGGTAATGTGACCAAATAATAATAAAAAAAAAACTTTTATAAATATCTTTTTAAGGCACTTTACAAATACAAATGAATTCAACATTTTTGGGCTAATATGCACTAAATACATCATCATACAACATTATTTCAAAACTGCCTTAGAGATGAGTCTACTTCTTAAACGATCATGTCCAACAGGCAGTACCAGACCATTGGGAGCCTCTGTGTTATGTAGCAGTTATTGTCTTTAGGCTGAGGGACGAGTCCATCTGGTGCTGAACGCACTTGCAGACACTTAATTAGTGTCCGTCCCCAGCCACCTCCTGTGACATTGCATTACTTTTTGCACGTTCCCAAAGCTGCTGACTCGAGACCCCAGGCTGTTGTAAGTGATTGAATTCCAAACGCGTGGGTGTTTGCATTTCTGTGTGCAACACTGATGTAAGGTTGGGGGGCTACAGAGCAGCCTGCAGGCAGCATTTATTGTTGTGTGTTGTGTGTGTGTGTGTGTGTGTGTGTGTTTGAATAGGGGACACATCGGGGCTCTTGTTGGAAGTTAGCTCTATCAAAAGAAATCACTTTCTCCCCTTGTGGCAATATGTATCACCCAGGTTCAAGGCAGAGCAAGTTTCCATGGTTACCATCTGGAGGTACAGAGAAATTTTTATTTATTACATCAGGATTAACAATGGAGTCCCACCTCCACAGCCTTGTCCTAAGTGCTTGCTGACGTGAGCCTTTTAGCATTCATAATGTTTCCCTGCATGACACGGAGGAAGTTTGAGTGAAGCGAAAAGCAGAGGAACAATGCATTACAGTGTGTGTGTGTTACAAACTCACGGGTTATCCAGCAGCAAGACAATGGGGTTCAGCTCCTTCCTAGGTCTGTAATAAGCTCTGAGAGGCACTATAAAGTTATAGAGACCATTTCCTGCAGTCTCAGCTGAAACAATGATGAGCTTGTTCTTGAAGCCATAAGCCTTAGCATCCTCAAAGCTGTTGTGCATGCAGCCCTGCACAAGGAGCAAATAACAGAGGTATTTTCAGTATGCTTTTATGATGTGAAGGACAGCGACAGACGAGAGGGAATGACTGAAGCAGCCTGTAATTGAGTGACTAAGTTGAAGGAAAAGCGACTGCCCACCTGGTCTAGTCGTAGGCAGCAAAATGGTGCTTTTTCAGCCAACAGATGGCATAAGGTGGGCGAGCTCCCAATGTATGGAGAGTTAGGAGGATAACCTTTCACATACCTGAAAACAAATCCAGAAGGAATGAATGATACATTTTGTCAAAACAGGCTGTGAGATACTTGATTTTAAAAAGACTAAGCCTATAACTGGAGAAGATTAAGATTTTGTTAAATATTCACAATAGTAATAATAAAATTGGTCAAGATGATAGTCCTGGTTACATACAATTTGGATGTCTTACATCATAAAATGTTAGATTTTTTTCATTCAAACGTTATCAGCATCCATTAAACTTGCATTAATAATAATCCTCCAATAATAAAGGATAAAAAAAATGATCAGAAACTACAGTGAAATGAAATCAATACACAAAGACTCATGACTGCTTATTTATAATAAAAGTATTAAAAACTGTGTATTTTGCATATCACTGAAAAAACAAGTATTTGATCCCTAAAACGTAACTTTAAAACGTAAGAAATAGCATATTTTGTGAAACATCAAGCCCAGTCCTGTATATGAAGCATGCATACCCTCGTTTGTACACCTCTGTTAAAGCTATTGTATACATTGGGATGAAGGGTGTCAAATTTTAAGCGTGCTACTAAACTATTGCAATAATGTCATGTTTTTTTTTCATTTCATTATTTCCTGCTTAAAGATCTAAACCTCTTGGGCAGAGAGTTCAATGCTATACAAATAGTCTATAAGTGCCGGCAAGTGGTCAAACAATAATAACCTGAATTGTTCCGAAAAAGGTTAATCTCCCCTGTCAGCTTGGCAACTTTAAGTATTCAGCATCTGGAACCCAGTGACTTTTCATTTATTCAATTAATGGAATAATTATTGAGTCATTGCTTTACATGTTGTTTCTCTAAATTGCAACGGTCCTTCAATAGAATTTTTCTATGTGTACATTTACATTATTTAAAGCTGCGCTTGTTTTTATAAATTAGGAATGTAAAGCAGATAAGCAGTAGTGTGATGGGGGTATAGACAAAACATGACTGAATACTTGTTGAAAAAATCTTTATTGGCCAGTAAAGCACTAAAATATTTTTTCCAGAGTTGGTCACAAGGTTTTCACTGTTTGGACTTTGGCCCTTGGTGGTATGTTGTCAGTCACTGTAATGCAGGAAGATCTAAAACTCATTTGCAGTGTTCTGGCCGAAAGGAGAAAGTGCATTTCAGATTGTATTGTACTTGGTTCCTCAATGTGGTGACGTTGTCGTGTACCCTAAAAAAACAAACAACTCCACAGCATAATGATTCTACCTCCATGCTTCACTGTAGGAAAGATGTTCTTCAAGTCCTTGGATTTTTCTTCCTCCAAACACAACTGCTTGAGTTGATGTCAGAGAGCTTGATTTTGGTCTTTTTGAAATACACCATTCTCTCCTAAGCCTTCTCGGAAGCATTTAGACGTTTGCTGGCAAAAAAAGGCCATGCAATTTTACATGTGCTTGTATATTAGGGGGCTGCAAGATTTCAATCTATTATGGCGTAAGTTACATAGTGTGTTCTTGGTGTCTGTAGTCACAACTGCCTTCAGATTCTTAAAAAGCTCTTCCCTGAGGGTGGATCCTTCACATTTCTGATCATCCTTACTCCCTGAGGTAAGATCTTGCATTGAGCTCCAGACTGAGGGAAATTTGTGGTTAGTTTTTATTTGTCTTCTATTTCCCAAAAATGTCAGCAACAGTCGTCAGCTTCCCCTCAAGCTTCTTCCAGCTGGTTTTGTAGGCATGTGCAGATCTTCTATCTTGTTCCTGATGTCCAGTGACAGTTATTTTGTGTTGTCTATAGTGGAAGGGAGGTTGTCATTGAAGAAAAAACTCTTTGGACGACTGTGGCTCAGTGGGCAGAGCAGTTTTCCTGTAGTTGGCAGATTGTGGATTCAATTCCAGCTTCATTCTGCCAATGGGCAAGGCATCTAATCTCAAATTGCCTACTGACCTGCTTATCGGTTTATGACTGTTTGTGACTAGAAAAATGCTATAAAAATTCAGACCATTTACCATTTGACCAACTGATACCAAAAATATTTGTAATTGATTGATTTATTAATGTGGCATCTCTGTGTCACATGAGCACCTACCCAGTCTGTTGGAGCCAAACTGTGGTTGTGTTGTAGGGGATCAAATACTTCATACTCATAGCTCACCCAATAACATGCAATTCAATTTCTATAATTTATATGAAGTGCTTTTTCTAGATGTTCTGATGACAACCTGTCCCTCTACGCAAAAATTAAGCTGCAATTTTAATTTGAGACTGTTGATTTATTTTTAAGTGAGCCATATAACTGAACCAGCAGGGAGTGAAATAATTTTTCTCCCGCTGTAGCAAGCTGATCTGAGTTTCTGCTGTCCACAACATATGAAAGTTGTTTTCTGTCTCACATTTTTAGCGTTTTAAAGGTGTTAGCCAAGGATATGTGTAATTGTTTAATTACTTTATCAATAAAATCCTGATTAAATTGGCTTAGTGTTCAAAATTGTTTTAGAAAAGTTGTCAGTTTGATACTGAACTAATATCTCTATATATTTCTAAAAATGTTATTAAAAACACTTAAGCAAAGACGACACAATTTTTTTGTCCATATAGATTTTGACAGATAAAATTCTGACTACTTTCATAAAAATGTTATTTACTTGTCTCTGACAAAAGCTAGAAGCAAAGTGTGACATTATTAGGATTTATGTGTTTATACATGGTACAGAGCCAGTTGCAAAAGTACTCATACCTGTTAAACCTTTTCACATTTAGTCTTGTTACAACCACAAACTTTGTTGTATTTTATTGGGACTTTAAGTGATTGACCAACACAAAGTAGTACATAACTGTGAAGTGGAAAGAGAAGGATACATTATGTCCAAAATGTTTTACAAACAACAAAATCCACGGCGACCAGTAAGACCTTCCCCTTTTCTTTAGGATTCCTCACTCACTGGTAACAATTCATGATCACCTCTCTTCCCTTCCTTCCTCCCAGTGATTTCACCTTCAGGAACCCTTACCGGATCAAGTCACTAAAAGGTTACCTGTTTACCTCTCTCCTGTTAATTTCTGCATGTGGGACCTGAAACGGCCTAGCACTGTGACACATGCAGAGAAAGAAATGCATTAAAGAAATAGGCAGCCATGAGACCCATGGCAAGCTACTGTGGTCGCATGAGAGCAAAACTCTACTTTTTGTCTTCACGAAAAACACTGTGGGCCTGATCTTCAAAGATTCCAAATAAGGAGAGCTAAATTGTTTGTGCAAAAAAAAAACTATTTCATGTGCAATAAGTGGCTGAATGGGGCAAAATCTACAAAGATTGCGAGCAAAATTGATAATAGGTGCTAAAGCTGTGCAGATAGCCCTTTTTAAATAAGGAAATTGCATGTGCTACTGGCTGTCACTATAGAGAATGTTGTTGGAAGACAGGAACTTGGAGGTAATAATAATACCAAATATAATAATAATAACAGTAAAAACATTTAAAAACATGAAAATACTCAAATCTACAGTTAAACCATGATATATCAATTATAAAACTCTACTCTCAACTCATTCACCACCCAAGAAAAAATGATTAACAAATCTGTCTTACACAAGGAGCGCACCTTTATTTTTCCTTTGATGTCCCTATGGCTCTGATGGTTTTCTGATCTCTGGCGGCTGTTACTGTTCAGTGTTATTTTTTTAAATAACATGGCACAACATATTTGCGTGACAGTTTGCACATGCATTTCAAAAGTGCTAAATATAAACGCAAAAACAACACCCACAACCCGTTTCAGGTTTAATAAATCACATTGGTAAAGGGTTACATTTGCATATCTTCCTCCTATAAATTGTTTGTTTGGGTCATTACCTTTTGTTTTGCATATTGATGAGGGCCGCTATTCTGCTGATATTAGAAAAAAAATTTGAATTGCACCAAGTTTGTAGATCAGCTTTGTGCATGCAATTCAGTTTGCACGTGTTTTTGTACATGTGTTTTTGTGCAGGCAAACCTTTTGAAAATTAGGCGTCTATTCATGATCATGTTCACATGATCTTCACTGTAAAACATGGTGGAGTCTCTTCATCATCTGCACAGCATGATGATGAAGATAGATTATAGTTTGTGGATATGACGTGACCAAATGTGTACAAGAATATGAAGAGTTATGCAACATAGGAATGGGAACGAGCACACCACTAATGCATCACTCTTCAACAAAAAAATGGTATGTTTTTATGAACAAAAACTAGTTGAGTTGTCAGTAAAATGCAGCAAAAGGGCAAACAAAAAATTTCCTGCAGACCAAAACCACAAGGACCAAAGTGTCCTCAAGATCTTAGGCGACCTTTTGTCTTTCTGCATTTCTGCTCTAAGCTGCTGTCTCATAATATGAATTTAAACAAGTCATAAAAATAACTTTCTGAGGAAAATGTTGTGAAACAGAAAGTGTACTAATACCAACTTCTAAAGTGAAATAAAAACATGAACTACACAACATGCTGGAGTAAGCAGGTTTTAGGTCTAACTTAGGTATTTTTAAAACTATTAAAACTCATTCAACTGACCTTTATGTGTTAAAAAAAAGTAGATTTTAAAATAGAAAAATATAATTTAAATCAAACTCACAGAACTCAATGGGTATACTAAAGGCTGCTATTTTCCCTACTACATCAGGTTAAAGCTTTTTAAAAAACTGATTGGAGTTTTGGTCATTTTAAAGTTTGGGCATCACTGGAAAAAATGAATTCCTTACTCAGTGGACGAGCGTCCCTTTTCGTCTGTAAAGACAGTGTCATCTTCTGACTGGTCACCTAGGAGGTCACATGGCAGGATCGAGGCAGAGTCAGCAATTTCTTGAACTGGAGCAATGCTGGGTCGGCGGCTGCCTGTCCCATTTACAGTAGGCGGGACCAGTTTGCCCCCAGAAACGTTGGGTGGACTTGTATTCTGAAGATCCATGGCAACGGTACCTGCAAACATGACTGTTCTCAGACCTCACTGCATGGGTTACCTTAACTTATTCAATAATTATACTTTTGTGCCCTATTACATCCAGCATGATGTGAGTCTCTCTCACCCATGCTTGCAATGATGCTGTGCACAGGAAGCTGTGAGGGCCCATCAAAGATTCCTCCAGTAGGACGGCCCTTCCTCTCCTCCTCTTTGAAGATGAAGGCTGAGTTCTCCTCTTTGGTAATGTTGATGTAGTAGCAGGTATCTGTGGCAGCCATGATGTGGTGTGGACCAGGGTTCAGCAGGATGCTCTTGTTGTCGTCCCTCTTTATGCCGATGAGACATACTCCATACCTGAAGACCAAACACCCACTGTTAGCATAAATTACTATGACTGTGATGAAGAAATGATCTTTTAACTACAATGACACCTGCAAAGTGTTAAAAAATATAGGATATCAAATTAACAGGTATTTGTTGAAATTAACATGTTAAAAGTAGGATAAGGATCTAAAGTGGTTGCAAAATCAGCCTGTAGCAAAGTGGTGTTCGTGGCAATAATTTGGTTAGAAATCTTGGTTCATGTCACCCAGGTGAATAAAAGCTTGACGAGAACCACCTACATAAATACTGTTGCAAACATGTTTTTATGCCTATAATATTCCTTGATCTTCCTGCTTGCAGATTAAGGTATCCTGCAATTTTGGCAAAGTTTTTCAGAAATTGCTTTGATTTATAGTACGTGGCAAACTGTTCCTGATATTTAGTCACTTAATCTCAGTGTGATTAAGTGTCCCTGTCATGTACTGTGAAAATAATATAAAGAAACAGTTCAAGAAACAAAAATGAAATGTCTCAAATTACTAGCTTCTGAGGAGGATATTTTAGCTTTCATGTCAACTTACTTCTTGTGAGCATGAAAGGAGGCGTACGTAAAGCTTTTGCCATTATACTCTCCAAAGAACTTGCTGTCGCACAGTCGGATGTGGTAGACCTCGTTGCCAGAGCAACATCCGTACATCCTCTGCCACTGCTCCGGAGACTGCTGTCCTTCTCTGCAATTGATTCAGGGAAAATACAATTGGATCCATAAGCCAAATATCTTCTCAGTTCAATACATTCACAGTGAAGACGTCGCTTTAACCCTAAGATCTACTTGTGATCAAGAGAAAAAATCTAGTCTTTCCAAACTATCTGGTTAATGCACACGTTGTCTTTTTTGAAGCAGTTGATTTGATCTATCTTTGTCGGTCAGGCGGTTTGCCTTTCATACTGCCTTTTAAATGACTTGTGGCTATAATTACTCAAGCACCTATAAGGACTTGCATTGGCTAAAAGTGATGGACCAAAGGATGTAGTTATCCCTTTGTAGTTAATCCTTCCTAAATTACATCACCTTTAAACCAAATTTTCTTCACTAACTTCATCAACTTAGCGTAAAAGTCAGAATTATGTACCTAACTAAGGTTGGTCAGATAGATCCATCAGCCAACTGCTTGAGCAGATTTTTGTCATTTTCTTAAATTCGCATCAGCCACGTGTGTACAGACAGCTGTTTCATTAGAAATTAAATATTCTGATATTATTAATAAATTATTAATACAAATTTCATCAAATAAATGTCCCCATGAAAAAAAAAACCCAAAATATTTATAAAATAATTTTTTATTTTATTTTATTTTGTGATTTATTTATTTATTCCCTTAAAGATTTATTAATTGATTTACTTCAAGATTTATTTATTTATTTATTTTATAAAACTATTTAGTTATTTCAAGGACTTTTATTTTTTCACTCCTTTTTATTTCAGGCTCTTTTTATGTCATGTTTATATATTTAAATGACGGGGCGGGGTTTTTTCTGTGGGGCAAGTGGAGCTCGCCGACAAGGGGTGAGGACACGACTTGTGTGAGCGAGAGAGACTTGATTTTGGCTTTCTGAATGAAGGCAACCGCATGCTCTGATCTACTCCTTCTTTGATAATTCACTGTCTCTCGGGTCGCTCACTCTGATCAGATCTGCCCCACAGATAAAACTCCGCCCCCTCATTTGAATATAAGCATGTGAAATAAAAAGAGCCGGAAATAAAAACGGAGTTAAGAAAAAATCCATGAATAAATAAATAAATTTTGAAGTAAATAAATAATTTTGTTTTTTGAAATAAAAGAAAAAATAAGATAAAAATGTAATTTTAAATATTTCTTTTGTTTTATTTCATATAATTTGAATTAATAATTTATTAATAACAGTCTTTATTTATTTATTTAATTTTGAATAAAACGGCTCTCCATACATGTGAAGTGAGCACTAAGACATCTGAGGAGGACAGTGTTTTAACACCGCAAAAAAACTGTCCCCTTTTGTCACTTTTCTTCTTTAATTCTTAACTAGGCGATGTTATTTTCAAGGAAAATAACTATGTTTTTTTGGATTTAATGTCAGTGCAGTGGAGGTAAATATCTGAGTTCGACTGTGTATGTGTTTGTAGAGACTCACTGCATCAGCCAACAACATATTTTAGCTGTTAGTTTACATGTTGTGAAAAATCATTTGCCACCAAAGAGCTTTTCAAACTTTTACAAAGAACACATGGTACAAAAACAAAAATAAGCAAAAGAAAGAAAATCAATTCCGAGTGCCGCTATTCTCCCTTTTGCTGAATTCCTTTCATGCCCAGCTGTGTTCCACAATAACCAAGATTTTTCTTCTGTGCTCTTGACTTTTTGTTAGTTCCTTGGAGCTTTTTTAACATCAGTAGACATAAACAAGTGAAGAAGTTTAAACTTTTCGGTCACACGAAGGAGAAATGAAATGTCCTTGCGAGGTTATCAGAGATGACTGACCGTCCGCGGGAGGTGTGAACTAGGAGCGTGACCAAGGTGGAAGTGGCGGGGCACACACAGTTGAGAGCCAACATGGCGTACTTGAACTCCTCCTCGCACACAACCTGATCTGAAATAGGACAACATGTAACAGGAGGGACACAGCAGTGTGTAACAGTGATAAACTAATATGACTTTGCATTGTATTGTGATTTCTCACAAAAGAAAGGGGTATGTAAAAATATTCATACCCCTTGAACCTTTCCACATATTATTACGTCACAACCAGAAACTTGAAGGAATTTAACTGCAATAGACAAACATTAAGCTGTGCAAAATTGTAAAGTTGGCAGAAAAGGATGCATACTTTTTAAACATTTTTCACAATGTGCATACATTCATATTCAACCACCTTTATTATGATACCCCGAAATGAAATCCAGTACAACCAACTGCCTTCAAAAGCCACCCATTTAAAAAATTAGTAAACTGAGTCTACTTGTGTGTAATTCAATCTCAATATGAATCGAGTTGTTCTGTGAAGGCCTTTGAGGTTTGTTGGAGAAACTCGGTGAACAAACATCATGAAGACCAAGGAACACAGCAGACAAGTCAGCAGTGGGGAAGTTTAAAGCAGGGTTAAAATATAACACAATATCCTAAGCTTTGAATATTCAGAAGTAGAAACAGTATGGTACAGCTGCAACACTGTCAACACATGGCTGCCCACCTGAATTGGCAGGGAAAGCATTAACCAGACATGCAGCCAAGTGACCCATGGTAACTCTGGAGAAGCTGCAGAGCTCCACAGCTCAGGTGGGAGAATCAAGTAGTTGACTAAACAACTACAAGCTATGCACTCCAAAAAATCTGGCCTTTATGGGAGAGTGGCAAGTGACAGGCTTGGTTCAAAGAATGCCATAAGAAGTCTTGTTTGTAGTTTGGAACGTCAAATACATAATGTAGAAGAAGACGGAGCTCTGAGGAGATGAGTACCAAAGTGTACATATTGCCGACATGCTAATGTTATGAAAGTGCAAAATGTTGAGTGGTGAATAAAACTAACATTTCACATTACTTTTAACAAACTATCTAAACAATGAATAATGTCTGTGGCACCACCATGCTGTGGGGTTTTTGTGCAGTAGGGGCAGGGAAGCAGGTCAGAGTCAATGAGAAATTTAAAGCAGTTCTGGAAAAGAATGTATTTGACAATTCAAAAGACTTGAGAAGTTCACCTTTTAGAAAAAATTATCCTAAACATACAGCCAGGGATACAATAGGATGGTGTAACCAAAATGTTTTCATGTGCTAGAATGGCCTTGTCAAAGTCCACAAGTAAGTCATGGAATTCAGTGTTTTACCTTATTTAGTTAGCATCACAAGAAAAGAGCAGAAATAGTTTACCTTATTTAGTTATCACGTTTGTAAGACAAAAGCAGACAAATGTTTGACGCTTTGTTAGGGAAACATATTTACTTTTGTGAAACAACTGACATATGTCTGACACCTCCATTATGATCAGATATCTCTTTTGTTAGGGTTTTTTGCAGCACTAGTGGCCTTTATTTTATCTTTTTTCGACAGTAAGCCGATAGGAAATGGTGGAAAGAGTGGGGGAAGGGTGTACAGAAAACATCGCTGGGGCCTGGGAATCAATTAATTATCAATTTTATTAAGTCTTGAACTCAGCTGAACTCAGGAATGATCAAAACACAAACAAAAACCCCAAACACCCATAGATCATAACACTCAGTGCACAGATTTCTTTAGGGGGCTGAAAGGGGGATGAACTCAAATGCATGCCACTCTTTCATTTTTATTTGAAAAAATGTTTCAAGATCACATACCATTTTCCTTCCACTGACCATTTAAAAAACAAAATGTGAAAAAAGTTTAAGGTGTACGAAAACTTTTGCGAGGACTGTATCTTAATATATACATTTAGGAGCCTCACTTGCATTTTCATTCAAATGATGCCCAGTCAGTTTAAAAAATCTCACCTGCAAATTTAACATGAAACTTATTTTCAGGTTTGAGTATCTGGACATATAGAGGACAGTTTGGAGCAAAGTCTTTCACAGCCCAAGCTCTCAGGATGGTCTGGTGGTCCTAAGAAAAAATATTGCACATTTTGCAATTAAAAGAGCAACTGCTTTCTTAAATATAGCATTAAATGCATTCATTTATATAACTTGTGCATGCTAAAAAAAATTACAGCACAGTACAGTAACTGCTATTTATCTTACCGCAGCCATTCGATCAACCTCATTACGACTGCTCAGAATGAAACAAGCCTCTGCGTCATCCATTCTGCAGTATTTTGATTAAGACATGAAGAAAGGTCATTATAGAGATAAATCAAAGTCATAAAAAAAGAAAACAGAAATTCTGCCACACGGTATTTTTATAGCAGGACATTTAAACTGTAAAATGACAACAAAAACTTTTACTGATTCAATATTAAGTTTTGCTTTGCCTGTGTATGAGCAGACACACAAACAAGCTCAGATGTGCTGTATATTGACTGTTCAGCAATTGTGGAACTGTTTTTGCATATGATTAACACAGCCAGAGGAGTGCAGAATGCAAAACAAGTGTGGGAGGATTTGAAACACTGCCAGATGAAGGATGTAAGCACGACACACACCCAGTCCTTTGCTTCTAATTGCTCTATTAAAACCTTGACAAATGTATACAGTGGAGTTATGTAACCTGTTTCCATCAAAGCAATCATTTTGAATGCTGTACCTGGTGCAGTGCTTGAAATAACATGGCCACAAATGACCAATCTTGACAAAATAATGTAACTTTACAGAGCCAGTTGAGCCACATAACTCTGTAACTACCATTACCAATGAAGGGACCTAAGCTGAGTGTAATGATCTGTAAAAATCAGGTCATTTATGGCTGATTGTAACTCTGCAAATCAGATCCAAAGGTAGTTTGCAATCTTGTGTTTGGTTGAACTGCATTCCACTTAGCTACAGATAAAGTCTGATGCTGAAGAAAAAATTTGGCTCGACATGCAGTGAATACAGGCTTTTATTCCTCTCACCAGGGTTCATTCTTTTCTCAGTCTCATTCATTAAACCTCCAGGATAAAAATGTGATAAAGATCACATTGACCTTTGTGAGATGGAGTCATTTTACTTGTCAAATCACAAATGAATAAAAGCTTCAATGAACAGCTACAAATTATGTCATTATATAAAACCACACAATAGTTCTGACATGCCAGTTTCTTAAAAATGGAATGATAGAATAAGCTGGGTGATTTCTCTTGTAATTAAATACCACTTTTTATGTGCTTTAGTTATCCTTTTGGGTATCTGAAACACTATTCAACTCAAAACCTTTGAGATAACATAATCTTTTGAATTTGTTTGAACTCAACCACAACTGCAGACTGTATGGCATGTGCAACAAAGACACAGCAGACTGTACACCCAAGTTAATGTGTGAGCAAAACAGGCAGGAGCTGAAACGTTGCACTTCAAACAAGTGGCACAATATGTTACATCAATGCACATTTGTTTACTGAGTAGTACATCAAGATCACATCTTGTTGAAATGTCTTAAAAATCACATCAGAATCAGAATCAGAAAAGCTTTATTGCCAAGTACGTTTTTGGACATACAAGGAATTTGTTTTGGCGTAGTTGGTGCAATACAATACAAATTAAACAGTATAAACATATCTACAATATAATATAAATATATGTGCACAGTTTTAAGTGAGTGAGAGTAAACGTTCAGCAGTATAGGATGCCAGAGCGGTACAACAGTGCAGGTGATCATTGTGCAAGTACGGCAGTGCAAGTGAAGCAGGAGTCCAAGCTGAGTGTTAATGTAACGCATAGAGTTGCAGGTTACAGGTGTCCTGTCAGCAAAAAAAAAATAAAATAAAAAAAAGGGGGGGGGAGGGGGTGTCAAGGGTGGTTTCTGAGCTTTGTTAACATCAGTCTCATTAAATAAAATATATAATTTTTCTCAGTCTTAAATCTATCAAAAATCAAGCAATCCTAATGCACAGTCTCTTTCTTGAGCAGTCTAAATTGCATACCTCATGGAAGGAATAAAAAGAATGTTCGTTCGTTCGTCGTCTTCCGCTTATCCAGGACCGGGTCGCGGGGGCAGCAGACTCAGCAGAGACGCCCAGATGTCCCTCTCTCCAGACACCTCCTCCAGCTCCTCCGGGGGGAGCCCAAGGCGTTCCCAGGCCAGCCGAGAGACATAGTCCCTCCAGCGTGTCCTGGGCCGTCCCCTGGGCCTCCCCCCGGTGGGACGTGCCTGGAACACCTCCCGAGGAAGGCGTCCAGGAGGCATCCGGTATAGATGCCCGAGCCACCTCAACTGGCTCCTCTCGATGTGGAGGAGCAGCGGCTCTACTCCGAGCTCCTCCCGGATGGCCGAGCTCCTCACCCTATCTCTAAGGGAGTGCCCGGCCACCCTACGGAGGAAGCTCATTTCAGCCGCTTGTATCCGTGATCTCGTTCTTTCGGTCATGACCCAAAGTTCATGGCCATAGGTGAGGGTAGGAATGTAGACCGACCAGTAAATTGAGAGCTTTGCTTTTCGGCTCAGCTCTCTCTTCACCACAATGGACCGGCACAGCGACCCCATTACTGTGGCAGCCGCACCGATCCGTCTGTCGATCTCCCGCTCCATTCTTCCCTCACTCGTGAACAAGACCCCGAGATACTTAAACTCCTCCACTTGAGGCAGAAACTCCCCTCCAACCTGAAGAGGACAAGCCACCATTTTCCGGTCGAGTACCATGGCCTCGGACTTGGAGGAGCTGATCCCCATCCCAGCCGCTTCACACTCGGCTGCGAACCGCCACAGCGCATGCTGTAGGTCTTGGCTAGAGGGGGCCAGCAGGACCACGTCATCCGCAAAAAGAAGAGACGAAATCCACTGGTCCCCAAACCAGACCCCCTCCGGCCCTTGGCTGCGTCTAGAAATCCTGTCCATAAAAGTTATGAACAGGACCGGCGACAAAGGGCAGCCCTGCCGGAGTCCAACATGCACTGGGAACAGGTCCGACTTAGTGCCGGCAATGCGGACCAAACTCCTGCTCCGCTCGTACATGGACCGGATGGCCCCTAATAAAGGGTCCCCGATTCCATACTCCTGGAGCACCCCCCACAGGGCATCACGAGGGACACAGTCGAATGCCTTCTCCAGGTCCACAAAACACATGTGAACCGGTTGGGCAAACTCCCATGAACCCTCGAGCACCCTGTAGAGGGTATAGAGCTGGTCCAGTGTTCCATGGCTGGAACGAAAACCACACTGCTCCTCCTGAAGCCGAGGTTCGACTATCGGTCGGACTCTCCTCTCCAATACCCTGGCGTAGGCCTTACCAGGGAGGCTGAGGAGTGTGATCCCCCTGTAGTTGGAACACACCCTCCGGTCCCCCTTCTTATAAAGGGGGACCACCACCCCAGTCTGCCAGTCCAGAGGCACTGTCCCCGACCGCCACGCAATGTTGAAGAGGCGTGTCAACCATGACAGCCCTACAACATCCAGACACTTGAGGTGCTCAGGGCGGATCTCATCCACCCCCGAAGCCTTGCCACCGCGGAGCTTTTTAACCACCTCGGTGACTTCAGCCTGGGTGATGAAAGAGTCCAACCCCGAGTCCCCAGCCTCTGTTTCCACCACGGAATGCGTGATGGCAGGATTGAGGATATCCTCGAAGTACTCCTTCCACCGCCCGATAATGTCCTCAGTCGAGGTCAGCAGTCTCCTGCCCCCACTATAAAAAGAATGTACTATGATAAAATATTTATCCTCGGATTCACAATGTTATGGGATTATAATATGATTATATTAAATTTAGTTACTAAAAGAATCAATGATTACCTTTTTATGACTTTAATAATTTACCGTAACCAATTATTTAAAGGGATAATGATTGACAATGAGTGTTTAGATTATCTTTAGCTATTCAAAGATTTAACTTTATCGAGATAGCTATTAATGTCTCTCTCTATCTGTCTGAAATGGTAATCATAAGGTCTTACACATGATGCCAATTAAAAATATAAAACTGAAGTCTGACAGAAAGTTTGGAAGAATTCATGATAAGAAGATCTTTAAGGGTCTGGCAGGTTCTAATGCCAGAAAAGATCCAAGGAAATTTGGCTGTTCTGTCTGCCTGGAGAGGTTACTCAAAGGCTGGGAGGCTGTTGTTTCTGTGACACATTCTGGGCATTTCAGTGGTTCCTTTCTCAGGATTCAGAACCACATTTTGGGAAATTTGAAAAAAAAAAAAACTATCCTGCTGGAACAACATATAATACTACTGTGAAGAAAAACAATCTATTTTTAAACAAATTTATCAGACTCATCTGTAGACTTGACGGTTTTGCGTGTCTCTTGGTCAATCTATCTTTGTTGCCTCTCTTCTCTTCGCTTCACATTTTACACTAACTCCACAATAACAGCTCGCAGAAGTCACCTTCAGTCATCATGCACTAAGTCACCTTAGTGCATGATGATTGTGATGTCATCATGCACTAAGGAGTATACATGTGTTTAAGGCTCATTATCATACCATGCCAATTCTAATATTCTTTCAGACCTTTTTTAGTCTAAATTATGTATTGGTCAACCAAAATATTAGTCCATCTATATTACAAACCTTTTGTGAAACATGAATGTTTGGAGATGTTTGTGACAGTCCAAACAGAAGTATGAGATATATATGTATAACAAGAGGTATTTATATTCCACCGCTATTCATTCTGTGGAGTGTTTACATGACAAAGGGTTATCACATTGTAGCTGTGAGAATTCATCCACACTTTTCAGAAGGTGCAACTTACTTTGCTCTGAGTAGATCCTGGTCTTTGAGAACAGACCCTTGCAAATAGATGACTCTCTGAGACCACAGGGGAATCTGCAGGACTCTTCGCACCTGAAGGTCCATTTCACTCGGGCATAGGATCACCACATAGTAATCCTTAAATATTTTCAAAGAAATATCTGATTGTCTGCATTGAATTGCATTAAGTAACGTACATGGGTGCTGTTGGATACCTGCAATCTGGGGTGTGCGTAGAATTCATTGAGAAAGTCCATGAGCAGGTCTATTTTGAGTGTACTGACACACAAAACTACATGTTTTTCCGTCTGAGCTCTGTGGCGGCTGTAGTTCCCTCCAGACTTCTGCCTCTCCATCCACAGGTAGATCAGCTCCTCAAACTGCCAAACATTAAACAGATATATGAAGAGCACTTACATAAAACATGAAAAGTTCAAAACCTGCATACCTGAAGAGGAAGCACCACCAGAGCCACACAGATCATGATGACTACGAGCAGCTGGGAGGGCCATATGCGCGGTGTCACATCTCCAAAGCCGACAGTGGAGAAGGTGACGATGCAGAAGTAGAAGGAATTAAAGAGGGAGAGGTTCTGGCCCGCTCGCTCCAGGTGCTGAATTCCACATGTGCTGTGTCAAACAAATGACAGCAGTCAAGCAAACTAATATAAACTCAAGGAAGGATTTACAAAGTTGTACAACGTACACGTTTCACAGTTGCTAATTGCTTTATTTCTAGACTGGATAGATTGTACTAAACAAGCATAAAGGTTAAAATATTTTACAACAGCCAAGAGGATAGATTGAAGGTCTTCTTCACAGAGTTCATTTATTTGAGATCTGTTGACTAACTTTTGTATGTGAAACTCTTTCTGTTGAAAAATGTTGTAAATATTATGTTGGCATTCTGAATAAAAAATAAAATACACAATTTTTTTTTTACAGTTTTAGACTATTAATTGTATTTGAGTTTGCAAAAATATGAGGCAAACCTTATTGCAAGAGAGATTAATTATTCTTTTTGTTATAATTATTCCTAACCTGTTTTTATAAAGGCAGCACTTCAGCAGGTCACTTTTCCCTTTCTTCTCCAACTGCATCAGAGTTACAACCTGTTTCAGGAGACATTCATTCTTTGATAGTCTGTCTTTCAAACAGCGATGATCCTATAGAATCTGAGGCCATTAACTCTGGTTATAACTGACATTATACATAAATATGGTCTGACTTTCATCCTAATGCGCGCATAGTCCCTAATTTAAAGTTAGCAAAATTTTAGGACAGACAGAAGCTACAGTTAAAAACCAGACGTTTGCATACAGTGCATAAAAAGACTTTTTTCTCACTGTATGAAACTAAATATGACTAAACGTTTCCTGTTTTAGGACAGTTTGGATTTCCAAAAGTGTCTCTATTTGCTTTTTTTTTTTAGATTTTCTCTTACTTTTGTTAATCTTTATTACATTCTTTACATATTAAGATTATTATACCTTAAAACAATGTGAAAAACCTCAAATGATGATGTCATGGCTGTGAAGGCTTCTAATCAATTCACAATATTTGAGTTGAATGGAGGCCCACATGTTTGGAAATACTAAAGCAACATCTCAAGACATCCACCTGGAAGTTAAAGCTTGGCTGAAAAATGGGTCTTCCAAAAGGACAATTGATGAATATACAAGCAAAAGTAGTTACAAGGTGGTTTAAGGACAACAAAGTCAATGTTTTTGAATGGTCATCACGAAGCCCTGATCTCTGAATTTGTGGGCAGAGCTAAACATATTTTGCTCTCTTTCTTTTCTCAGTTTCTTTCTCAGTAAGCTCCTATTTTCTGTCAGCAGGAATTGGCCAAAATTACAGCAAATTATTTTGAGACGCCTGAGGAAGGATAGCCAAAATGTTTGACTCAAGGCATACAGTTTCAAAGTTTATGCAATAAAAATTCTCTTTCATTATTCTGGCATTCAGCAAATAGAAATTATTTAGCTAATCCTAACCGACTTAACCAGGAAACATTTTGTCTCATTTAATGTCAATTAGTCAGAAATGGAAAAGTGTATTTTATAAAGTGTATATAAGTGACCGTTGACGTTTACTAATGTGTAAAGTTGTATGTGTTGTATTTTAGTGCAGCGATATTGTGGAGTGAGTTTGTATCTTTTCTTGACTTGCTGTTGTTATTTCTATATGAGGCAGTTTTTCTTTGCATTTGTTTTGTTGGTTGTACGTTTGTGTTTCTCTGTTTACTGTGACTGCAGCATTTTTTTTGGTAGCCTTTTTCTGTTGCATTTCTTTTTGTGTTTGTGAGTTTGCATCACCCCTCCTTGAACCGTCACCTTAACGTGGTGGAGGGGTTTGAGTGCTCAAATGATCCTAGAGGCTATGTTGTCTGGGGCCTAAATGCCCCTGGTAGGGTCTCCCATGGCAAACAGGTTCTAGGTGATGGGTCAGACAAAGAATGGTTCAAGAACCCCTCATGAAGAACACAATATCGAGGCACGTGACGTCGCCCGGTACGGCGGAGCCGGGGTCCCACCCTGGAGCCAGGCCTCGGGTCGGGACTCGTCGGAGAGCGCCTGGTGGCCGGGTTGCTCCTCGCGGGACCCGGCCGGGCCAAGCCCGAACGAGAGACACGAGGCCATCCCCCAGTGGGCCCACCACCTGCAGGGGGAACCGTGAGGGACCGGTGCAAAGAGGATTGGGTGGCGGACGAAGGTGGAGACCTCAACGGCCCGATCCCCGGATGCTTAGGCTGGCTCTAGGGACATGGAATGTCACCTCGCTGGGGGGGAAGGAGCCTGAGCTTGTGCGGGAGGTCGAGAGATATCGACTAGAAATAGTCGGGCTCGCCTCCACGCACAGCGTGGGCTCTGGAACCCATCTCCTTGAGAGGGGTTGGACTCTCTTCTACTCTGGAGTGGCCCACGGGGAGAGGCGGTGGGCTGGTGTGGGTTTGCTTGTTGCCCCCCAGCTCAGCCGTCTCGTGTTGGGGTTTACCCCAGTGGATGAGAGGGTTGTATCCCTGCGCCTTCGGGTTGGGGAGAGGTCTCTGACTATCATTTCAGCCTACGGGCCGAGTGGTAGTGCAGAGTACCCTGCCTTCTTGGTGTCCCTGTCGGGGGTGCTGGATAGTGCCCCTCCCAGGGACTCCATTATTCTGCTGGGGGACTTCAACGCCCACGTCGGGAACGACAGTGACACCTGGAGAGGCGTGATCGGGAGGAATGGCCTCCCCGATCTGAATCCGAGTGGTGTTTTGTTATTGGACTTCTGTGCTAGTCACGGATTGTCCATAACGAACACCATGTTCAAACATAAGGGTGTCCATCAGTGCACTTGGCACCAGGACACCCTAGGCAGGAGGTCGATGATCGACTTTGTTGTCGTATCATCAGACCTTCGGCCGCATGTTTTGGACACTCGGGTGAAGAGAGGGGCTGAGCTGTCCACTGATCATCACCTGGTGGTGAGTTGGATCCGCTGGAGGAGGAGAAAGCCGGACAGAATCGGCGGGCCCAAGCGCATAGTGAGGGTCTGCTGGGAACGCCTGGCGGAGCCCTCGGCCAGGGATGTATTCAACTCCCACCTCCGGGAGAGCTTCGACCAGATCCCGGGGGATGTTGGAGACATAGAGTCCGAGTGGACCATGTTCTCTGCATCTATTGTCGATGCTGCTGTAGCTGTGGCCGTAAGGTCTGCGGTGCCTGTCGTGGCGGCAATCCCAGAACCCGGTGGTGGACACCGGCAGTAAGGGATGCTGTTAAGCTGAAGAAGGAGTCCTATCGGCTGTGGTTGGCTTGTGGTACTCCTGAGGCGGCTGACGGGTACCGTGAGGCCAAGCGTGCTGCGGCCCGGGCTGTGGCAGAGGCAAAAACTCGGGCCTGGGAAGAGTTCGGTGAGGCCATGGAGAAGGACTACCGGTTGGCCTCGAAGCGATTCTGGCAAACCGTCCGGCGCCTCAGGAGGGGGAAGCAGTGCTTTGCCAACACTGTTTATAGTGGGGGCGGGAGACTGCCGACCTCGACTGAGGACATTATCGGGCGGTGGAAGGAGTACTTCGAGGATCTCCTCAATCCTGCCATCACGCATTCCGTGGTGGAAACAGAGGCTGGGGACTCGGGGCTGGACTCTTTCATCACCCAGGCTGAAGTCACCGAGGTGGTTAAAAAGCTCCGCGGTGGCAAGGCTTCGGGGGTGGATGAGATCCGCCCTGAGCACCTCAAGTGTCTGGATGTTGTAGGGCTGTCATGGTTGACACGCCTCTTCAACATTGCGTGGCGGTCGGGGACAGTGCCTCTGGACTGGCAGACTGGGGTGGTGGTCCCCCTTTATAAGAAGGGGGACCGGAGGGTGTGTTCCAACTACAGGGGGATCACACTCCTCAGCCTCCCTGGTAAGGCCTACGCCAGGGTATTGGAGAGGAGAGTCCGACCGATAGTCGAACCTCGGCTTCAGGAGGAGCAGTGTGGTTTTCGTCCCAGCTGTGGAACACTGGACCAGCTCTATACCCTCTACAGGGTGCTCGAGGGTTCATGGGAGTTTGCCCAACCGGTTCACATGTGTTTTGTGGACCTGGAGAAGGCATTCGACTGTGTCCCTCGTGATGCCCTGTGGGGGGTACTCCAGGAGTATGGAATCGGGGGCCCTTTATTAGGGGCCATCCGGTCCCTGTACGAGCGGAGCAGGAGTTTGGTCCGCATTGCCGGCACTAAGTCGGACCTGTTCCCAGTGCATGTTGGACTCTGGCAGGGCTGCCCTTTGTCGCCGGTCCTGTTCATAACTTTTATGGACAGGGCCGGAGGGGGTCTGGTTTGGGGACCAGTGGATTTCGTCTCGTCTTTTTGCGGATGACGTGGTCCTGCTGGCCCCCTCTAGCCAAGACCTACAGCATGCGCTGTGGCAGTTCGCAGCCGAGTGTGAAGCGGCTGGGATGAGGATCAGCTCCTCCAAGTCCGAGGCCATGGTACTCGAGCGGAAAAGGGTGGCTTGTCCTCTTCAGGTTGGAGGGGAGTTCCTGCCTCAAGTGGAGGAGTTTAAGTATCTCGGGGTCTTGTTCACGAGTGAGGGAAGAATGGAGCGGGAGATTGACAGACGGATCGGTGCAGCTGCCACAGTAATGGGGGCGCTGTGCCGGTCCATTGTGGTGAAGAGAGAGCTGAGCCGAAAAGCAAAGCTCTCAATTTACTGGTCGGTCTACGTTCCTACCCTCACCTATGGCCATGAACTTTGGGTCATGACCGAAAGAACGAGATCACGGATACAAGCGGCTGAAATGAGCTTCCTCCGTAGGGTGGCCGGGCACTCCCTTAGAGATAGGGTGAGGAGCTCGGCCATCCGGGAGGAGCTCGGAGTAGAGCCGCTGCTCCTCCACATTGAGAGGAGCCAGTTGAGGTGGCTCGGGCATCTATACCGGATGCCTCCTGGACGCCTTCCTCGGGAGGTGTTCCAGGCACGTCCCACCGGGAGGAGGCCCAGGGGACGGCCCAGGACACGCTGGAGGGACTATGTCTCTCGGCTGGCCTGGGAACGCCTTGGGCTCCCCCTGGAGGAGCTGGAGGAGGTGTCTGGAGAGAGGGACGTCTGGGCGTCTCTGCTGAGTCTGCTGCCCCCGCGACCCGGTCCTGGATAAGCGGAAGACGACGAACGAATGAACGAGTTTGCATCATTTAAGCGTTTGCAGCGGGTTTAGCAGTTTGCTGCACGTTTGTACTTGTCGGCTATGGAGGACCAATCCTGGCATAATTAAGAATATGTGCAGAAATAAATAAATACTTAATAAATAAATAAGCATACAATTAAATACACAACAAATACAATAAATATGCCTGTTCTTTTTACATTACCATATGCATTTCTGCCTTATTATGTAAATGAGGATGGTTGGTGGAAATGTAAAAAGCACAGGCATAAATATATAGCATTGAACAAATAAAAAGAGTTAAAAAAATATAAAGGAAAACTAAAACAGAAAATAGTAAACCATACACATAAATAAATACATTTAAAAATAAGTCACTAATAAATAAAGTTAAACATTGTAATGGATAATAAATAAATAAGGTAATTATTACATAGGTGAATAAATAAAGAAACAAATTAAATTAGATATATTAATTTATGTCTCATTGAATAATTTAATTACTGCCAACATTTATTTATTTATTCACTGCATTATTTGTATATTAAATGGAATGCCTCTTTATTTATTGAGCATTTATTTATTTATGTATATCTCTTTAATTTAATCCTCCATAGTCAGGGACTATATTTAAACCTATTCAGTTTGTTCATAATTAATTTTACATTAGAACATTGTTTGAAAGAAATTAATTTTCCCCAACTGACCTACAGTGAACAAATGGTATAGAACCTCACATGTTCAAAAACTGGAATCAAAAAGAGATGTAAGAATTTATAACCCAATTGTTTTTCTCTCATTACTGTGTGTGCTTCATTGTTCAATGACGTTCTTTACTTCACGTTGTGCTTCCTACCTCTTCATTTGAATGGACACAGATGAATTCCATATTTCCAACAATGCACACTAACAAGCTTTTAAAAAAACAGCCTTACCCAGTAAAGACGAGGCACAGCAGGGTGCAGATGAGAATTATGACCTGGTTGAACATGGCTGAATTTGTTCTCTGGATTGCTCTGTGGACATCATTCTGCACCATAATGTACAACATTATATGAACAACTGATTTCACAAACCGCAAGGTAAAAAGCATGGAATTTCCTATATAAAACACATGTTTAATTATAGTTTTTGTATATGACTATTTTCATGTAGATAATCCATGCTGCAGCATTCTTTCTGTGTACACAAATCAGCAGGAATAAAAGAAAGAATTAGTGTGAGCAAGAAGACCTTAAAGAAAACGTTGCAGTAAAATGTAATGCTGATCTCCTTGGCTAAACAGAGTCATCATCAGACACATTTAAGAATATTGGTTCAACTCACAATCATGTTCTCCAATGCACATTTAGCTAGCCAGCAGTTGAGAAACACAGGAATGAAAATGTCCTTTATTGAAGGCCAGAAGATCTACAAAGGAAGTATAGCAGTTTAGCAGGTCAAAGTTATATATGGTAATTTAAATGTTTGTCCTATGATTATTACGCTTTTGCTTTTCTACTTTGCTCAAACTAATGTGCATCATTGTCTGGCTGTAGTTATACTGTTATATTTAAGCCAAGAGGTCTGTTTCTAATAGGAAATGAGGCAGGCATGTCTCAAAAAGTGATAAAACAATGCCAAAGGTAGTTTCAGTTTTGAAAAAAAAAATGTATCTTGTTTTATTAACATTTTATTTACAAATGGCATGGGAAAAAATGGCCTTCTCAACAATCAGTGTATAAATCTTTCTCAGCATTAAAGTAATCAAACCCTTCTTGTTGGTGCTGACCAGATTTTTCCGTGTTTGTATGTATCTTTGGTGATGAGCTCCAAGTCTTTGAGGTTGGAAGAAATCTTTGCCATCACTCTAATCTTTAGTTCCTTCCCCAGGTTCTCAATCAGATTTAGGTCAGGGCTCTAGCTCACCCACTCCCAAACATTAATGTAACTTCTCAGAAGAAGCATGTTGGTAAAACTGAAAGATTACTATAGATTTGAATTTTCCAGGGTTTAACTACAACTAATATCCATATACAGAAGTTGATGTAATGCAGGTAACGTACAGGTCATGTTCAATTTAGGAAATCTTTTAATGTTAAACACCAGGACACTTCCAATGGTATCATACATTTCCTAGATATAAATGGACAACACATACTAAAAGAGATTTTAATGTGTGCACACCAAACTGGTCTCCATAGGGAAGATGGTTATGGGTGTAATAAATTCCCAACCACCCATAGTTTTGTTGTTCATTCGTAGCAAAAAATATATATACAGACAATGACGCATTAAAGCAGGCAACAGCAGCAGCAGTAATACCCTCTCACAGGAAAGATTAGTATTTTAGAAATGGAAAAGGTCTTACCGTAATTATGAAGGGAACTGTGTTGATCATCTCCAGAAGAAAGGAAACTTGAAATATCTGTTCCCAAATATTCCCCTAAATAAAAAATAAAAAAACATGCACAAGGACTTTTGGTTTATCATCTGCAACCACAGAAAGGAGTGTGAGTCACAGCACAGATTCTGTTTTTTTTTCCATCACAAACTGTCATCCTCATCAACCACTTACTTCCTCACCTCAACCAGATCCTGTAATTAGCACAGATCCTTACTGTTGCTGTGACAAATGACTTGGGCTAATTGCACCACTTACGGATTGTCAGTCTCACGCGGTGAAAGCAATTCATTGTACAGAATGCCTCAATCATGTTGGAGTGCAGAATGTGTTTTTATTCAGTTACATCTCAGTCTCACCTTGTAGCTCAGATACATGAGCAACATAGTCTCCAGGAAACTAATGATGGCCACAATCACCTAAACAAACCAAGGAATAAACATAAGTGGTAAATTCATAAAAACAGCAACAATATGTTGAAGATACATTGGTTAGAGACCCTAATGTCTGCTTCATCAGGTAAAACATACTTCACTCTTGATTCTGTTGTGACTCACTTGAATGGCCCAGACTGGAGCCTTCCTCTCCACCCAGAAGATCAAGTCCCTAGCAGAAAGAGAGCATGCAACATCCTCCATGTTCCAATTCAAATGCCAATACCCTCTTAAATGACAGGAACTGAGATTAACAGAAGATTGAACTGCACCCTCAACTTATGTTGGCAGCCCTTGGTAAAGATGTGCAAAAACACAATCCATGTTAAGATATATTAATTTTTTAATAGAGGTGGCCCGATTTAGGACTCCTTGTGTTTTTAACATCTAACAAGGTTCCCAAAGTCTTTGTAAGCAAAACAGTCCCATAACATCACCGATCCTCCACCATACTTAACAGTGGTAATGCTTTTCTACTCATTTATCCACTACCCATCAAAACCACTTGGAGGATATACTGCTGAAGGCTCAATCTTAGACACATCTGATCAAAGCCAGTGGTTCCAGTAAATGTCCCAGTAGTATTTATAGTAGAAGCTCTTTGTGATGGTAGAATATAAATATTTTTTTCCTGGAATGCCTCCCAAACAACTGATTGCCATGTAGATATTCACAAATGGTTGTTATGGTGACTTGATGACCCCACGATCCCACTTACCGCTGCAATTCTCTGATGGTGAGTTTTGAAGCTATTTTTAATTCCCTTGCCATGCTTCTATGTGTGTGTGGTGGCAAAATAATTTGGGTTCTCATCAGGCCTGGTTTGCCAAAGTTCCAGCTGCGTTAAACTTTCTAATTATTGTTTTGACTGTAGATAAGGTCAAGTTTTGATCAGTATGATAAGACAGTTTCTCTTAGCCATTTAAAAAATGTTTTTTCTTGGTCTTTCTTGTAGCAATTTCTAGACTTATAAAGATTAACCCACATCTTTTTTACAATTTTCAGCCAAGCTGTGGCCATAAGGTCTGCGGTGCCTGTCGCGGCGGCAATCCCAGAACCCAGTGGTGGACACCGGCAGTAAGGGATGCTGTCAAGCTGAAGAAGGAGTCCTATCAGCTGTGTTTGGCTTGTGGGACTCCTGAGGCGGCTGACGGGTACCGCGAGGCCAAGCGTGCCACAGCCCGGGCTGTGGCAGAGGCAAAAACTCGGGCCTGGGAGGAGTTCGGTGAGGCCATGAAGAAGGACTACTGGTTGGCCTCGAAGCGATTCTGGCAAACCGTCCGGTGCCTCAGGAGGGGAAAGCAGTGCTTCGCCAACACTGTTTACAGTGGGGGTGGGGAGCTGCTGACCTCAACTGAGGACATTAGAAGCAGAGGCTGGGGACTCAGGGTTGGACTCTTTCATCACCCGGGCTGAAGTCACCGAGGTGGTTAAAAAGTTCAGCAGTGGCAGGGCTTCGGGGTTGGATGAGATCCACCCTGAGTACCTCAAGTCTCTGGATGTTGTAGGGCTGTCATGGTTGATACGCCTCTTCAACATTACGTGGCGGTCAGGTACAGTACCTCTGGACTGGCAGACTGGGGTGGTGGTCCCCCTTTATAAGAAGGGGGACCGGAGGGTGTGTTCCAACTACAGGGGGATCACACTCCTCAGCCTCCGTGGTAAGGCCTACGCCAGGGTATTGGAGAGGAGAGTCCGGCCGATAGTCAAACCTCGGCTTCAGGAGGAGCAGTGTGGTTTTCGTCCTGGCCGTGGAATACTGGACCAGCTCTATACCCTCTACAGGGTACTTGAGGGTTCATGGGAGTTTGCCCAACCGGTCCACATCTGTTTTGTGGACCTGGAGAAAGCATTCGACTGTGTCCCTCATGATGTCCTGTGGGGGGTGCTCCAGGAATATGGAATCGGGGGCCCTTTATTAGGGGCCATCCGGTGTCTGTACGAGTGGAGCAGGAGTTTGGTCCGCAATGCCGGCACTAAGTCGGACCTGTTCCCTGTGCATGTTGGACTCCAGCAGGGCTGCCCTTTGTCACCGGTCCTGTTCATAACTTTAATGGACAGGATTTCTAGATGCAGCCAAGGGCCGGAGGGGTCTGCTTTGGGGACCAGAGGATTTCGTCTCTTCTTTTTGCAGATGATGTGGTCCTGCTGGCCCCCTCTAGCCAAGACCTACAGCATGCATTGGGGCCGTTCGCAGCCGAGTGTGAAGCGGCCGGGATGAAGATCAGCTCCTCCAAGTCCGAGGCTATGGTTCTCGACTGGAAAAGGGTGGCTTGTCCTCTTCAGGTTGGAGGGGAGTTCCTGCCCCAAGTGGAGGAGTTCAAGTATCTCGGGGTCTTGTTCATGAGTGAGGGAAAAATGGAGCGGGAGATCGACAGACAGATCGGTGCGGCTGCCGCAGTAATGGGGGCGCTGTGCCGGTCTGTTGTGGTGAAGAGAGAGCTGAGCCGAAAAGCGAAGCTCTCGATTTACCGGTCGGTCTACGTTCCTACCCTCACCTATGGCCATGAACTTTGGGTCATGACCGAAAGAACGAGATCCCGGATACAAGCGTCTGAAATGAGCTTCCTCCGTAGAGATAGGGTGAGGAGCTCGGCCATCCGGGAGGGGCTCGGAGTAGAGCCGCTGCTCCTCCACATCGAGAGGAGCCAGTTGAGGTGGCCTGGGCATCTATACCGGATGCCTCCTGGACGCCTTCCTCGGGAGGTGTTCCAGGCACGTCCCACCGGGAGGAGGCCCAGGGGACGGCCCAGGACACGCTGGAGGGACTATGTTTCTCGGCTGGCCTGGTAATGCCTTGGCCTCCCCCCGGAGGAGCTGGAGGAGGTGTCTGGGGAGAGGGACGTCTGGGCGTCTCTACTGAGTCTGCTCTCCCGGAAAAGCGGAAGACGACGAGTACGAGTACGAGCTATTTTCTTGTAGCAATTTCTAGACTTATAAAGATGAACCCACATATTTTTTACATGAATGACATGTTCACTAGTCTTTCTATTTTTTTCAAATGGCTAAGAGAAACTGTCTTATCATATTTATATCTAAGGGAAATAGAAAAGTATGGATTAGTAATTAAAAATCAATTTAAATTAAGGATTTTGTTACTATGTTAAAAACAGTAGTATTTTTAACATGGAATTTTGTTTTGTACCTCTGAATAAATGTATGTATCGTTTTTCAGACCTTTATCCAAAAAGCATAGATGTATCAGAAAATAAAATGTATTGTACCAAATTAACCAATAAAATCACTGCTATTAGGTAGCAAATGAAATCTCTTAAAAACAATTGTGTTTTTTTGACTCACCAGTTAATTTCTCTGTCCTGCACTGATCCATTCCACTGGCAGTCGACACTGCAGCACAGCAATGACGGGCAGAAAAAGAAATTAAAACAAACAGGCAATGGAAGCTGAGAAATGAATCCAAAGATCTGAAGTTTGGTACTTTGGCAAGGTAAACCCACCACTTTCCTAAATGTCACCTAAAGTAAAACGTCTCAATGTCTTTAGCTGAAATTAAGTCTGTAAAGTTCTTGGTTAACTACAGGATTTGAATGACTTATGGAATTGTTTTATTAGGATTTTATTTATCTTTTAGAAATAAGCTGCCTCCACATGTTTCCTTAAATAGAAAAACTTTTTAACCAATTTTAATAAATAACTGAATCTGACTACACTGTTCAATAGTTAGGATTAATTGGAATGTACCTGACTTGAAATCTGTATGATTTGATTGAATTGGCTTAGCCCATTTTAAAGTTACCCACCTTTCACACAATGCAACAGGAAACCACACTCTCCAACTATTTTTACCTCTGCCTTCCTCCATCTCTGTTGGATGGAGTAAGGGGGAGTCAGGTTTAGCCTAAACCGGCTCAGTTATGGTTGAGGTGCAAACACACCCTCCATTTCTGCTACCTGTATGACCCCTTCTCTTTTCCAATGATTATAATCAGTCTGACAGAGAGAGGTATCCCAGTCCTTGTGGTTTTTAGTATAACAGTGGTCACCAGTGGGCTCTAGATGGACAAACTTTATCAGTTTATTAATTTACTTAGCAACCCTACATATAGGCCATTCTAAAATGGCCAAACTCTAACACTCAGTAGTTTATTCTAACCTCCCCAACAACCCCGCACCATTACAAACCCTTTGTGAAGTGCCTTGAGAAGACATCTGCTGTGAATTGGCGCTATATAAATAAAACTGAATTGAATTGAAGTCAATTGAACTGAATTGAAGTCAATTGAATTGAATTGAATGTGCTACCTTGAGGTAAAAACATGGCTTTCATTCAAAGCGTATCAATCGATTTAGCAAATGTAGTGATGTAACTTAGATTTCAGTTTCACCAAGATGATGCTTGTGTACGGGATTCCTCTTGAGTTAACGGATATTATAGAAAAACTGCTGTAGTTCAAATGTATTTGATCAGCAGGAGTCCTTTTAACAATAAAGCAGCTGCTTGTTAACTTTTCCTTCAGCACAAAACCAAATCACCTTTTTCAATCATCAATTTGCACCTCATTAGCATTTAATTCACATTACTCTCCTTTTACCGTCTCTGATTTTAATAGTGTGTAAATAGAGAGAAATGTGTGTGTTTTTATTGCATTTTACCCAACAAAGACACTTCCTCTGGTGTGAACAAACCATTTGTTGTTGCCATTTGGAGTGCTTTGTTGCACCGAGCTGTGGCTGCCACTGGTGCCCTGACCAGGTCTGTCTGTCATCACTCGGATGATGTACAGCAGACAGGTTAGCAGCTTCAGGCAGAAGTTAAACACACGAATCCTAAGGCCTGTAGACAAAAGAGAAATCAGGACATTTTTACGTCGCTGCAGCTTCTAAAAAATGTTTGTACTTTTACTGTTTTAGCCCCAAAAATTAACCATTTTAATGCACTAACAGCCTTTTCAGACACATTTTAAGAAATACTGCTGCACCGCCCACTTACTTGATCTTTGGTTTTTAATGAAGAAAAGCTTCAGACGCTCCTTGAAGGTGTTTTCATTTACGTAAAACTCGACCTGCACCCTAACAGGAAAGGAGAGAACTGTCAAAAATCTGTTAAACAAACCGAGGGAGGTCACACAGATGATTGTACTAAACAGAGATGGTAGTACAGCATGAATATTCATGCTGCTGCTTTTCTAATCATCCTGCCTTAGGAGAGTTGGGTAATTATCCATCTCTTATTTTGTTTCCCAATTACAAAGCTGGGTAAGTGCAGATCATGCAATTTGAAATAAGCTATCAGCTTGGAGAAAGGATTCTTGAAGGAAATTAAAATGAGGAGATACAAAATTAGTAATTATTTTATAATGCGACCTCCTAACTTGTCAAGACTTCCTTATTCAAGAGAACATTAATACTTGTTTTAATCAAATAAAAATCTATAACCTCTTCTGCTTAGACAGTAAATTAAACAAAACCAGGATCTACTGATGTGATAAAAAGGAGGCGATATTGCATTTTCTTTTTTATTTAATTTGTTTACTTACAGTATATTGTTGATGTAGTCCATATGGTAAACAGGAAGGAAAATTAAAGGTTTCTGCCATCGGCTCACTCAGACATGGTAATATGGTGCAATACAAAATAGTATAGTATAGTATAGTATAGTAATAGTATAATGCCAGCTTTATTAATAATTTGACATAGCGTGTCCCTTTCCCCACACCTGTATAGCTCCGTGCAATTATTTTTGGTATGTCTCTTCCAGCTTTACACTAAATTCTCCTTTTCAATATCGCTCAAGTCCGATCAGATGGAGAAGGTGATTGAAAATCTATTTTAAAACCTTGGTGTGGATTTCTGCAATTCCTCCAGAATTGCCGTGGGCTTCTTGGTTCGCAGGTGTGCCATTCATTTTCAGTTTTTTGGATGATGTGCATGATGAGAGACAGAACAGCTTAATTCATACTCAGGTTAAGTTACATAAAGGTGGACTCTGTTTACAATTATGTGATTTTCTAAGTCATTTTTTCCCACTAAATTACATTAAGGGGTTTTAGAACAAAGTGGCCCAAATACAAATACACACCATACTTTCCAGATTTTCTGTGTATGGATACAATTTTTTTGAAATTGAGTCAGTACGATTTCAACAAAAAAAAGTCAGAGAGTTAGAAATTCATCAGGTATCTATTGTTTGCAGAAGTTGTAACAATGACAAACAGATCTGCTGGAATGTTTTATAACACAAGAAATGTCCCCTGCTCAAACTACCACACTCGATCAATCATTGACCCTCTTCAATCCCCAAATCTCAAATCTCCAAAAAGGTAAGTTATCAAATCCCCCAGAATGTCATTTTGCACCATTTTACCCAATGTATACTTTCCCTGACATGTGAAACCATGTATCATTTTTCTTTCATTTTGCAATTATGTACTACTTTGTGTTGGCCTATTACATAAAACCCTAATAAAGTACATTGAGTTTGTGTTAGTAACAGTTCAATGGGTATTAATACTATTGCAAGGCACTGTAGCAGCACATACATTACTGTTAAAAGAGAATTTTCCTTGCTCCAAATTTCTTTATCCAATTAAAGAATGATTACAGAACTCTGTACACCTCAGACTTCCAGTACAAGACAGACTCCTGTATGCAGAAATACTCGGATGATTCTGCAGTTGTGGGGCGGATCAGAGATGGACAAGAAGCTGAGTACAGGAAGGTGGTGGACCGCTTTGTGGCATTGTGTGGAAACAATCATCTCATTTTGAACGTGACTAAAACAAAGAAGATGATTGTAGATTTTACGAGAAACAGGAATAAGTCAAAAACTATTTCCATCATTGGAGAAGAGGTGGAGGTGGTGGAGGAGTATAAATACCTCGGTGTTCACCTGGACAACAGACTATAGTGGAGATGCAACTGTGAAGCCATCTACAAGAAGGGACAGAGCAGACTGTACTTGTTGAGGAAGCTTAGGTCCTTTGGTGTTTGCAGCAAGATGCTGCATATCTTCTATAAGTCTGTTGTGGAAAGTGTGATCTCTTCTGCCATCATCTGCTGGGGAAGCAGCATCAGAGCCAGGGACTTAAAAAGCTCAACAAGCTGATAGAGAAGGTTGGTTCTGTTCTGGGGACTCCTCTAGAACCTCTGGAGATCATTGTTCAAAGAAGTATTCTTCATAAAATGAAGAACATTATGGAGAACCCTGAGCATCCTCTTCATGAGACTGTCCTAAAACAACAGAGTGTCTTCAGTCAGAGGCTGCTGTAAGATGGAGCGCTACAGGAGATCCTTCCTGACCACAGCCATCAGCATCTACAACAGTTCTTTGAAGAAACCTTCATAATATGAGCTACAACAACATTTAATTTCCCTTTGGGATTAATAAAGTATTTTTGAATTGAATTGAATTACTTTAAATGAGGTACGTTTGTCAGACATTGCATGTGCAAAGATAGAAAAAGAGAAAAGAGGAGCCACACTGCTATGCAGTTTAGAAAAGTAAGATGAATCTTTACAGCATTAATGAATAATCTTCAAAACTCTGCTCTCAGAAGGAAGTTCCCATTAGGGGTAAAGGAAAAGAGAAAGTACAAACGTATTGGATTAGAATAATTTTATAAAGGTTCACAGGTTTCAGTGTCTATGCAGATTCTGTCACATTTTGGTTCATCCAACCTTTTGGGTTAATATGGCTGTCATACCAAGGGAGAATAGTGTATGCAAAGAATAACGTAGTGCATATGACTTGAAGGTTAAACTCCACTTGCAGAGAGCAGAAAGTCCAACAGAGAGTGGATGAGTGAATTAAATATCCGAAAAGAGCAAAACCATGTAGACAGAGATGAGTTATGGAAGCTGAAACACTTCAACAGAGAGCTGCTTGTCATACTGAGAGTCCTACAGACTGATCTCTGTCTGTCTTTCTGTCTCATTCCTCTGCCCACACACGTGCACATGCATGGGATGCTCCTTTATTAGCTCCTATGCAATTACAAAGCTGAAGTAGTCTGACATCAGTCATGCTGTGGAGTCACTTCAGTGTTTCAGGGAACAAGATGAGCTTCAATTGAGATCAAGTTATTCTTGGCCTTGAAGTAATTTTAAAGTGCTAAAACAGATGATTTTACACAGCAAAATGTATTAGTAAAACAAGGGTCAGAAATGAACAACTTTTTAAGCTTGTCAATTAGTCAGATGACATATGAAAAATTACTGATATTTAAGGTCCTTTAGCCAGCAGAAATCCTCTGCTTGTATTTAAAAGGTTAATGTGGCAGTTAACAGACTAAATGTATAAAAACAAATCCACTGGAGTCCAAAAGAAGGAACAAAGAAAAATCAGGGAGATCTTGAAAAAAAGTCTGATGGACTGTGCCGGTAAACTGAAAATGAGTAAACAAATGAATAATAATGCAAAGCATAAGGCTAGAACAACAGATATTAAGATAATAAATCTACTTTCTCTATGGTCATTATCGTACCCAGACCTGAATCTTTTACAAAACCTGAGGAGGAAGCTTAGAAGCAAGGACTATGGAAGATCTCAGGAGACTGTGCCATCTCCCTCTATGTTCCAACCATGTGAAATTTTGGACAATTACTCTTCATTTGGCAAAATGTGGTTGCACAAAGATAGCAAGGGCACCAATAAAAGCTCCACTGGTGAAACAATTGTTTCTCAACATGACGTTTCCCCCACCTCAATAAATATAGTAAAGTTCGAGACTGGATTTTTCTTAAATTGTCAGGGTGGAGGTTATCCTTCTGCAATAAAAGATTATTTATTTCAAGGCTTGCCAATAAACTAAATGTGGTTTGCACTGTTTTGTCAGCTTAAGGGATATATAATTGCTGTAATCATTCAGTAACAACAATTACACCAATGTTAACCTGAAACACATATTGCCGTGGACATGTCAGTAAACAAGATAAACATATTAATTTAAAGTTCTGATTCATCCCGACAAATAAGCAACTGTAAAGTTAAATGCATCCCAGCTGATGTTGGAGCCTGTTTATTAAACTTGTTAAACACATTTTTTTCTTCCTTCCTCAACCACAAAACCCATAAATATGCGTATAATCTATCTCACCCGAGGAATGAAAAACAACATGAACACCCCATGGTGTCATACCTCTTGGTTTACAGAGATCACTTCCACCATTTTTAAGACATCAAGCACCCTACCTTTGCCCGACGTCACTACATAAAGGGTCCGACGTCCAAATTCCCGTAGACGGACTGATCCAGGTATGGATGATGGTCTCTGAGTCCATTGTGCAGGAAAACCAGCTGCTGCGTCGTGCAGCAAGTCTTAATTCCTGCACTATAACGCACTGACATGTAGATCTGTAGTAACATAGCCTGTCTGTTGGAAAATAATCACTGTTCAGCTTTTTAAGAAAAAACACACTCTGATTAGAGCTACTGGGAGAGAATTTGCTCTGCACTGTGTTTGATCATTTATTTTGAGAAATGGGAATATTTTTAGAGTTGTCTACAGTCTTTTCTCCCCAACTCGTGCACGGATCTGTTGCCACAGCAACGTTACCATGATATGAATAACCGTATGTTAAAGTACTGCAGCACATGATGAAACTGTACACACTAAGAGTAACATGGTGAAGGATAATAAAAACACTGTTGTATGTTTAATCTGATGCATGCAAATTGTGTTAGTATTTAGATTGTCCAAATATGGCCAACAACATCCAGAAATGTGTTCTTTGTCTTTTCATTTACTTTGATTAGATTTTTGTTGTTTGCTTGTCTTGCTATTTATAATAATACAATGAAGGTCAATAATGATAATAATAATAATAAGCATATTAATGGCTGGGATTTTTACCCATTTGTTTTAACTACTGTTCGTTCTACGAGAGCATCAACAGATATTAATATATGTAAAAATATGATTTAATGCAATTTTTATGTGCTGCTAAGCAGTACAATTGCAATACTCATTGTAAGTGGTGTAGTGAAGTGGCCTATTTTATAATAGTTAAGCTTTATTATGAGAGCAGTGTTCGTTGTTTATGGAACTCTATAGGCAAAAACAATGTGATGAATTTAAATACTTTTTATCATCATTTTGTTATTATTTCAATAAATACTACAATAAATCGGGATATGATTATAATGCTCAATTACCCTCCCTACATCCTAGAGCCGTATACCTAACAGAAAGAAAGCAACGAGGTCCCAGGACACTTTTCAAGGCTCCCATCCAAGGCCATGCTGAACTAACAGCACCAGCAGAACAAGCCTAGCTGATCATTCTGTTATTGCAAATATGTTTCCTTTTTCTTTTCTCTTTTGTTATTTGTTGTTCTAATCGTTTAGCTGCAGTGTTGGTGTTGATTTGGGTCTCTCCATGCTCTAATGATGTGAAAGGTTTGGCAAGAAATGACACCAGCAGAACCTGAAAGAGATTAAGTTATCGAAGAACAAGACTGCTCCTTTCACATTTCTCCCTTACTTTTCTTTCCATCTCTGCAAAACAAGGAAAAAAGTCTTGAGTGCTAATTTATAGACAACCTCCTCCATGAGTCAGTTCTTTTGAAAATACCGGAAGAGGCCACTCCACTTGAACCTCCTCTCACCTACGCAGGTACATCCACTTAACGTAGTTTTCAAGTTATGTGTGGGCCACTTGTGCCTGCAAAATATGACATTTTCCATTGCTATATTTAGATCCGAAAGGTTTCCCCTTAGAAACAGGATAATGAGAGCACTTAAAATGGGAAAAAAAGGGAAAAAAAACAGCAATGCTGCAATTATGAATGATATTTTACTGTTCCTCTTTGTATGGATTTATGTGTTTTTCTTTAGCTTGCTTTCACCTTTTAAAAAGGAACATTTGAATGATGGATGATCCCTATTAAGATGTGACCAGTGACATTTGTTAACTGATGATCACTGCATATATAACCTGTAGCATCAATTAGCTCCTACAACATTATCGACTGCAGGAGAAGAGTTTCATTGTAAGGGCCAGAACAGAAAAACGATAATAAGACCTGGGAATATTGGCCTCTGAACCAAAAAGAAAACAATTATTATTTACAAGGACAGTCAGAATAAAGGTCACCTTTGACTATAAGCTCAGACAGAGGTGGTGTTCACTTAACCAATACAAATGTTTTAAAAACATCACTGGGAGACGTCTACTATGAAGGCTTTCTGCTGTAGCCACATGCAAAATCACATTTAATAATTTCTATGCGCTTGAAAAATAGTGCAGCAACAGGAATAAAGGTTTTTATTTCAAGCTACTAGACTTCCGCTTCACTGGAAAAACTCTCAAATATTCTCAGCAATATTTTGACTTTCGTGAAAAATAATTTGATTAATATTACAAAAACCTCTGGCAAAATAAGGAATTCCTAATCTTGGGGGTTGTTTAGTCAGTTGTCTTTGCTTTTTACCATGAAAAAACACACAAATATGGCTGTGAATTATTTTACCTAGCAGCCGAACAATCATGCTTTCAAAAGATACTTCTAACAAGTAAGTAAACTACTCTGCTGTACTTTTCATATTTTTCAGATCAAGTAGTGAAAACAATAATTGAATTATGAACCACATTAATACAATTAGTACTTTATTCCCACTTTTTCTGGCTTTTAAGCTTGGAATTTGTGAAGCCTTAAGTAACATTTTTCTCATCTATGCGACAAGGTTGCTACAATCTCATATATCTCTTTAGTAATCCATTATGAAAGATGATGATGTTCCTCTGTCTGAATCTGAGGTCAAGCCTTGTGAGTTTTTTGATGGTTAAAACATCAGATTCTTCATTGTCTGTTTTTCTTTATTGTCTCTCAAAGCAGGGGTCCCTTGGTTTCCTACTCTTATGGTGAAATTAAGCAACATTTTTCTTCTTCTTTTATAATTTTCAGGTGTTGGGAATGAACAGCTTAAATTTGCACATTTTGGGTGAATCTCTGGACATACATGATGGTTAGAACAGTTAGGCACACATCACAAGTGTTGAGGCCACAGGCATTGCAGCCCTGGGCAGGACCACAGTATTGGAGACCTTATCTTGCCAAGTAAACCTCATTGAGGGATGTAGATGCCACCGAGGCTGCATGTCAATCTGATTAGGGCGTCGTTGATGAGGGCTCCATGCCTCACCTCCCTACAGTTGGATATCTTAAGCAGAGCCAGCAGCACACTCAATTTGTGTGTCCAGTGAAGCAGTTGATAATATTGTGCTGCCCAGATAAGTGAACTTTGTGAGTGTTCAATCTGGTGTCATCTAAGAGCACCGTGGGTTCTTTATAGGCAAGTCTAGTGACAGGGTGGTGCAAGACATGTATATATTTTCATTTTTTGCTAGCGGTGGCATGTAAGGGCTGTGAGTCAGTCCAAAACATTTAGCAGTTCTGGTGAATGGTTTAGGAGAGTATGTCAAGGGTTTATGCTACCAGTGAACCATTATCAGCTAAATAAATTTCAAATACAGTAAAACCCCTGAATTTAGTGTCTGCTCTGAAACAAGCGAGGTTGAGTAGAGCCCCAGAATAGGCGATCTGCCTGAAGGTTCTTGGATGTTTCTTAAAGGATAATAGCAAATACCCAACCAAAAAGAAGATGCCCTAGTTCACAGTCCTGTTTGACATCACTGCTGATTGGAAGTGGGACTGACAGCTATTGAGTCGGCCAATCATCCATTAATGGAGCCAGTGAGTTAAGTTAACTAGGCTCATTTAGCAGGTGACTGCCTTCTGGAATGGAGCTTTGCATGTACCAATTGTTTCAATTTCTGCCTTAAATATTTAGAAGGATCGAGACCTGGATGGAGTCACTGAGTTGATCTGCCATTTCTGAAAAAAAGTTTTAACCCTTTTTGGTGAGTAAATACATTTTCATTCCCAAATCACCCCATCATCACTGAACCTACTTTCAATTGATGAAACTAAAAAAGATTTTGCAAAAATATCAGTTTCTACATGTTTATTTACTGTGGAGGATACAATTATTGATCTGCCCTGCTCCATCGCCTGACATGCTGGCCAATATCGTTAATGACTGTGGATAATCACCGGTTCTGTTTGGCAGTCATCTTTATAAGTTTCATTAACATGACACCAAAGAAGTGTTACAGCATCATCTCCATGGCGAATGTAGATTCAGGATTCAACACATTAAGGTCTACAAACACTGCAACTGCACATTGGTTTGCATATATTTGACTTGTGCAGGTAATAGTTTTGAAAAACCAGGATGATTTTATACATTTTTCCATAGACATTGATGAGATGCATGTTTGCCCTGCACTTAATCTGAAAAAAAAGATCTGCCACTGATTACAGTAGTACCATTGTTAATTTTTGGATGCATTACAGATGGCCTGATCAGATAGGTCACTTGGGGATCTATACCACTAAGATCTCCAAAAAAAGGTAGAAATTCAGGGGAAAAGCTGATGAAGAACAAGCAAAACTAGACTGAATATAACATATGTATTTTCAGTTGCAATGGGAAAGTTCCAGCAATCCCTTTAGCTTTAAGGGTTAGGGTTAAAAAAAATTATTCACCCAAAACTCAATTTAACAAATTTTTTTTTTATCAAAGCAAATGTGCAAATAACATAACTGTATAACATTTTAAAATACACTTATGTTTGTTTAAGACTGCAAGAAGTGGACCAGTTAAAAGGAATAAACGAGGTGCAGAAGTTATTGTGCAGTCCTAAATATCAGAACCATGGACAGCAACAGAGGCGTCACCTTACAACTAAATCCAAGGCGATAAGAGAAGAATGTAGAATAACAAGGCTACGTTCACACTGTAGGTCTTAATGCTCAAATCTGATTTTTTAAGAAATCTGATTTTTTTGTGTTGTCGTTCACATTACGTTGAAAATGTTGTGGCTCCAAACTGACCTGCATGGGCATAAGAACAATACGAGCGTCATCAAGCGCAGCACAACAATAAACACAGAGAAATAGGTGTGATGGTTTAAGTGCTCAACAGATGCCATTTATTGTCAGCAGGTTCTGTGTGGGAAACACGTGAATAAAAGGAGAGTGAAACTCTTTATTGTTCCGTTTTAGGGAGATCTGACTGACAATTCAGCACAACAAACTGGATGTGGAGACAAAGCCAGCAATGGTGGGGCAGGGATGCTGACAACTTTACAGAGACCGAGTTCTTTCAGAACTTTATCATGTTGAGGGCAACTTTTAATCATATATATTTGCGCCTCTCCTCTCAACTCCACAGGCAGAAGACTTGATGCAATCTAGTGTATCGGACTGCAGCAGAGGCAGATTATCACATGCTCAGTAACCTCGATAGCATTTTAAAGTCCTCTGTTTGAACGGTTGTATACAAATTGTACAATACAAACTACGTCCCACATCCAGACGGTTCCTATGAGGCTTTCAATTAGACTTGACTAAACTTTTATCTCTGTTTATTAACTAGCTCTAACATCCCGCTGTCTCTCTTCTGTGCAGTACTATTCTAGCCCCCCCGTCTGTTTGCTAACTGCTACCGTTTCCTGCTGGGGGGCGCAAAAGTCACATCTAATGCGCCTTGGTCGTTCCCACTGGAGTCACATTCCAATAGATCAGATACGAGTCGGATTCAGGACCACATGTGAATGTGGCTCAAATGTGACTTGAAAAAGTCTGATATGGTCGAGATATGAGCGTTCACACTTTTAAAAAGTCTGATCTGGTCACTTGACCCCACAAAAATCTGATTTGGGCCACATTTGCCTAAGATTGTCAGGACTATAAAATGTAAACCAAAAAAAAACAAAAAACATAACTCATGTAGAGAACTGTGCGTAAAGTCCTCAAACACCAGAGGCACCTGACAACCAGTGGGATTTGAATGGGTTTATAGGCTGTTAAATGAATGGAAGTAAAAAAAACACAAAAAATAAAACTGTAAATACAGGCAAAATATTGAGTTAAAATCCTATTGTAAAACACCCAGGGGAGCTGCAGTTGCAGATCATTATCAGCTATTATGCTGAATGTTAACCCTGGTGATTGTTGTCAAAAGGGAGTAATACATTTTCACAAAACAATTTGAGATTTTTAACAATTTGCTTCATTTTAATCTGAAATCCTACCAGTTGAAATTGTTAGTTGACAGAGTTAGTATTATTTACTGATACTGTCAGAATGGTACACAGCTGGAGTTTCTCCCAAATCTTTGATGACCATGAGACTGCAGCAGCTCTGGACCTACTTGGTGGGTGAGCAACTGTTTTTTCCGATGTCTTTGCCACCACGTACCTGTCATCATTCTGGAAGTTTTGGTCCCCGAGCAGCAGGTCTCTAAAACGAAAACGGGGCGGTAGCGGAGGAACTTCGCTCTCCAACTGCTCCATCTTCAACGAGGAGATATCTAGGATAACGCCACTGCTGCGGCTGCTATTAGTCTGAAGTGGTGCTGGGGAAGAGCTAGAGGAGGGAGAGGAGATAAGTAGAGAGACAAAAGGGAAATAAAGGACGGGGAAGAAAAAAGGACTTTGTATAAATGGAGTGTGCTGGAACTGAGAGGGAATGGTAAAAGAAGCAAAGAAACAAGAAAAGAAACACAGAAAGGGGGTGGAAAAGTGGAAAGTGGTCACATTTTACAGGAATGTACATAGGTATGGCTTACAGATGAGAAAATAAAACAAACTAACAAATGTCTCTCCAAACCATTATGCATAAGGACTTCTTGATATAAAGGGGACAGATAAAGACAGCTGCTGTGTCTAAAAGTTTAATGTGGGATCATTTAGGGTAATGAAATAGTGTAATGATAAATTGTGTGCTAGTGCAGCTTTCATTAAGCTCTCAGCTTAAAACAATATTTTAGACGAGTACATCATCTCTTTTAATCAAACCACATTTAGCAACAATTCAAGTTAGAGCACATAATTAAGAACTCTTGCCACAGATTCTCAATTGGCATTAGGCCTGATCTTTGACTTGGCCATTGAAAGACATATAATGGTTTTTATCTGAGCTCTGACTATATGTTTAGAGGGGTTGTCCTGCTGGAAGATGAACCTCTGCCACATTCTTGAGTCTTTTGCAGCCTATAATGCTTTTTCCTTTAGGATTGCCCTGTATTTAGTTTCATAAATATTCCCATCAACACTGAGTATCTTCCCAGTCCCTGCTAAAGAAAAGCCTCCCAACAGCATGATGATGCAACCTCCATGTTTCCAAGAGGTAATTTTGTTTTCAAGTGCAAGGGGAAGGAAAAGGATAGCCCCTAAAACAATTAAGTCGACTATTATGTGACAAAATCTGAGAAAGTTCCTTTAAATCTGACCATAAATCCACCCCAAAAGCAAAATATATCAATACACTGGTATGTTTGTCTGAATGCATGTTGATAGTGAGTGATGCATAGCAGAAACTTAAAAAACAAACAAAACTGATGTTCATTATTTAAACATAAGAGGTAAATTAGAAATGACAGATTAAAGTAGATGAATTGATTAATTTGCCTTTTCAAGAACAAATGGGTGTCTCTAAGAGATTATTGGGTTACTTTTTATACTTAGTGAATAGCCAGCAGCAGCAAAAAATGTTGCATCCTCTTTTGAAATTGTCATAATAAGAGAGGTGCTGATGGTTTGGTGCAAAGATTTTTGCTGCTTTCAGTCTCCTAGAAACGCAGACTGCATCATTTACAAAACAGACTGGATAGAAAGACGGAAAGAGAAAAAAATACCTTGAAACTCACATCTTGTGTCCATCAATGTTTGATTGCTATAATCCTGCATTAAGCTTGTCAGAGTTATTTCATAACTGATTGGGTATATATTGAAGGGAATATTTTCCCTGCAGCTTTGAGAAAATCCGTCAGCTAAACAAATCAAATCAAATCAAAACCAACAGCAAAGGCAGTACTCATGTCTCTTGAAGCGCACCGGACTTGATGATTGGGTAAGACATGATAGTGAGGATTTAAGTCAGAATAAGAATACTTTATTAATCCCAGGAGGCAATCATTTTGTTAATCAGTTTAAATGCATATCGGAAACACAGAAAAATATTATATAGAAAATATAACAATAGAATAAAATAGAAAAACCATCTGGAAAAAAATAAATGATTAATAAAGTACTTCATACAGATTCTATTGAAAGAACACTCTAATAAAAAAAAAATAACTTTCTGTTTTCAAAACATTTGCTCAGTATTTATTAATGAAATATAACTAATGTAATAAATAGGGACACAGTATGTAGTCAAGCTGGCTGTTTTCAGTTTTAAAACTGCAATCTTTGTTGCACTTATGTAATATATGTAACAGTGGACAGCTGAACAAATAACAGTGGGGACAGGTGAGGACAGGTTCCTGGGTGGATGAACAAACAGTGTACGTTTAAAATTGTCTCTTTTCAATGTTTTTCGTAAAACAAACACAGAGTTGATGAATTAAACTTGGTGAAATATATTATTACCTGAACAAAACAAAGCCAGAACTTCTGTCTGTGTCTCTCTTACCGTAGTTTATGGGCGCTCACGGTTCCATCGTCGTTCACAAATGACTGATTCACGTAGCATTCGCTGCACATTTTGGCCGGAGACCCGGCGCTTCTGTCCGACTTGAGGGTTGCAGCGGTCGGCGTGGAGTCATTCACTAAGTCGTCTTTCTCGGTTAATTGCATCGGAGGGCGATCTGCCTGGCAGGAGTGTTTTTCCAAACTAAAATAAAGATCTTGTAACATGAAAGTTATCGCTTCTTGTACTTGTGCGTCTCACCTATGCAGGTACATTTTGAAGTGTTTTGTGTTCTCCACCTACGCGCATAGAGCCTGGAAGCAAACGGTTTGTCTAATGAGGTTTTTAAATTGACAAACCGAGGGGTGTAGGTGGGATTACTGAACGAGAGGCAGGAGATGAGGCTGGCAGCGTCACAGGGGGAGACGCAGAAGCGATAGGTCTGCAGCGGTCAACATGACAAGACCCTCCTGCTTGAGCGCAGCAACTCCAGCTCAGGTGAAAGAGAGAACAGCGCCCTCTGGTGGACTTTAGGTGTATTTCCACATAAAATATCCAAGTACAAATACAACAGACTGCTAAGAGTAAATTGTAACTTGACTATGATAGTGAAGTTACAACCACAGTCTTCAGTGAATTTGATTAGTACTTTATGTGATACACCAACACAGAGCAATGTCTAATTTTTGTTTTCCAAAATAAGATCTGAAAAGTATGGTATGAATTGACATTTTGATACCCCTCAATAAATCAGAATCAGAATCAGAAAAGCTTTATTGCCAAGTACGTTTTTGGACATACAAGGAATTTGTTTTGGCATAGTCGGTGCAATACAGTACAAATTAAACAGTATAAACATATCTACAATATAATATAAATATATGTGCACAGTTTTAAGTGAGTGAGAGTAAGTATAGAGCAGTATAGGATGCAAGAGCAATACAACAGTGCAGGTGATCATTGTGCAAGTAAAGCGGGGGAGGGGGGGGGGGGGGGGGGGAGGAGGGAGAGTGTCAGGGTGGTTTCCGGGCTTTGTTAACAAGGCTGGTGGCAGATGGGAAAAAACTGTTCTTGTGGCGTGAGGTTTTGGTCCGGATGGACCGCAGCCTCAAAGAGTCTGTGACCGGGGTGGGAGGGATCAGCCAGAATCTTCCCTGCCCGCTTCAGGGTCCTGGAGGTGTACAGTTCCTGGAGCGACAGTAGACTGCAGCCAATCACCTTCTCAGCAGACCGAATGACACGCTGCAGCCTGCCCTTATCCTTGGCTGTAGCAGCGGCGTACCAGATGGTGATGGAGGAGGTGAGGATGGACTCAATGATGGCTGTGTAGAAGTGCACCATCATAGTCTTTGGCAGGTTGAATTTCTTCAGCTGCCACAGGAAGAACATCCTCTGCTGGGCTTTCTTGATGAGGGAGCTGATGTTTGGCTCCCACTTGAGATCCTGGGAGATGATGGTTCCCAGGAAGCGGAAAGATTCCACAGTGTCAATTGTGGAGTCACAGAGGGTGATGGGGGCAGGTGGGGCTGGGTTCTGCCTGAAGTCCACAACCATCTCCACTGTCTTTAGAGCGTTGAGCTCAAGGTTGTTCTGGCTGCACCAGTCCAACAGTGCATCAGTCATCTTCGGTCACCTTGTTAGTAAATAAAGACCACATGTGCAATTTGATCTAAGTATAAATGCAGCAGTTCATTAAGGGCCTCAAGTTTGGCAGAGAACATTAAAGAAAAAACAGCACCATGAAAACCAAGGAAGACAGCTGGCAGGTCAGGGATAAAGTTGAGTAGAAATTTAATGTGGGGTTAAGTTTTAAAACAATGTATCAAGACGTCCACATCCTTCAGAGCACTGTTCAATCCATTATCCAGAAATGGAAAGAGTAAAGCACAACTCCAACCTTCCAACACATGAGTGTCCACCTAAACTGACAGGTCAATTAGAGTATTAATTAGAGATGCAAACAAAACACACATGTTAACTCTGGAGGAGCTGCAGAGATCCACTGTTTAGGTGTGAGGATCTGTTGACAGGACTAATACTGTGCAGTCCACAAATCTGACTTCAGAAGAGTGACAAGGAAAAAGCCATTGCTGATGGAAAGCTATCTGAAGCCCTGTTTGTAGTTTGCCACAGAGATACAGCACAAATGTAGAAGAAGGTGCTCTGGTTAGATGAGATCAAAATGTAACTTTTTGGCCTACATGTAAAACACTATTTATGTTTGAAAACTAACACTGCACATTATCCTGATGATACCATCCACATGCTGATCAGAGTTTATGGGAAGATGGGTGGAGCTAAATATGGGGAAATCCACGTAGCAAACCTTTTATAGGCGGCAACAGACTTGAGACTGAGATGAATGTTCACTTCCCAACAGGACAACAACCCAAAACTTTAACTCAGAGCTCCTATGGAATAATTCAGGTGAAAGCATATTAATGAGTTAATTAAATCCAATTATGTTCACAAAGACTTTATTAATCCCAAAGGGAAATTAAATGTTGTACCTCATATCATGCAGGTTTCTTCAAAGAGCCGCTGTAGATGCTGATGGCTGTGGGCAGGAAGGATCTCCTGTAGCCGTCTGTCTTACAGCAGATCTAAGGAAGCTTCTGACTGAAGACACTCTGTTGTCTCATGAAGAATATGCTCAGGGTTCTCCATAAAGTTCTTCATTTTATGAAGAATCCTTCTTTGCATAATGATCTCCAGAGGAGTCCCCAGAACAGAACCAGCCTTCTTTATCAGCTTGTTGAGCTTTTTTAAGTCCCTGGCTCTGATGCTGCTTCCCCAGCAGATGAAGGCAGAAGAGATCACACTCTCCACAACAGACTTATAGAAGATATGCAGCATCTTGCTGTAAACACCAAAGGACCTAAGCTTCCTCAAGAAATACAGTCTGCTCTGTCCCTTCTTGTAGACGGCTTCACAGTTGCATCTCCACTCCAGTCTGTTGTCCAGGTGAACGAGGTTTTTATACTCCTCCACCACCTCTAATTCATCTCTCATGATGGAAATAGTTTTTGACTTATTCCTGTTTTCTCTTAAAATCTACCATCATCTCCTTTTTTTTATTCATGTTCAAGATGAGATGATTGTTTCTTCACAATGCCACAAAGCGGTCCACTAGCTCCCTGTAATCAGCTTCTTTTCCATCTCTGATCCACCCTACGGCTGCAGAATCATCTGAGTCCTTCAGTCAGAAGGACCTAGGCAAAATCCAGAACAAATCTAATTGAGAATCTGTGGCAAAATGTGAAAATTGATGTTATATAGATTTTTCATCCAAACTAACTGAAGTTCAGCTATTTTGCAAAGAAGAACGAGTTAAAATATGCACCCATTAATGTAAAATCCATTGTTAGAAGCACACTCAAAAGACTTGCAGCTTTACTGGCTGAATACAGTTTTTCCTTTTTAGTTTTTCATTTATAAAATAAATACAATTTATCAGTCTCTTTCCACTTCACAATGATCCACTTTGTGTTGGTCTATCACTTTAAATCCTAACAAAATGAATAGAATATTGGTCAAAACGTGACAAAATGTGAAAAAGGGAATACAAACTTTTGCAAGGCAGTATATTTGTTGAAATAAAAAAGTGACCTGTTCTGCAAGGTTTCTGTTGTAATTAGATTAAATTTGACTCCACTTAAATAAATTATTTTGATGGGAAATTTACTGACAGAAACTTAATCAAATTGGAAAATATGTTGGTGCAGCATTATTGCGTATTGCAAAGTGGGGTTCTTTTAGATCACAATAAACCAAGCATTCAAGAAATGGGTTGAAATAGGTCTGTCTGTCATATAACAATAAAGTCAATAACATGATGGACCAAAAGCCTAATAAGAACAGAACATTCTAGATATTACAGCAACCCAAACCTGTTGTTGCACTCTTCTGATTGACACAACCTAACTGATGATGAAGGGCTGACTCACCATTCAAGCAAAATTTCACATTTCCTCCTACTTTCTGCCCCTTGTCAATCTCAGATCCTCCAACATTTTGAAAAATGGAAACCAGGACAAGAACTGTCTTGTCTAAAAGAAAAAAGGAACTGGTTAAATGTCTGCAGCTTCACCAAAATTAACAAGCAAATCAAAAATAAAACACACATTAATAGGTTTATGCTTTTACATAATCATAACTAATTTAATTATAAGGAGGATATTCTAACCTTGGTAAACCAGTACAAAGAAAAACATCCACATATATATATTTCTTCCTGCCCTGGGTATTTTTATTTTTTCATCTCTGTTTTGTTATTTATTCCATCAGCACACTCAATCCAAGTGAATGCTAGAAATCAAATATCTAGTAAAAAGAGTGGCAGGATATTTTTTCTAATGATCTGATGACACACGGAGAAGACGTGGGTGAACTGATGATTCATAGGGGACACAGCGATGTGAGGTTGTTCCAGAGTTTCAAGCTTATTATGGATATTTGAGGTTGAGTCAGAGCTCACAGGAAAAAAAAAAGGTGTTTTTGTTGTTTTTACTGCTGTGGGATGGAAGGACACATCTGTGATACTCTACCTGCAGACATGGTTTAAATGTTTTAGTACGAGCAGTGAATGTTGGAGCAATTTTACACTTAGGTTGACAGAATGCATTAATTACGTTTTAAAATAATCTAGAAAGTGAAAAACTGTATTCTATATCTGGAAATATTACCTATATCACAGGAAAAAAAACATATAAAACACTTGGAAGGTCATCATCAGGTGTTTGCAGTGCCTGTGTGCTTAACCTGGATGTAAGTATACAACTTGAAGCCAGCAAGCTGTCACACTATGTCCTTTCTATAGGACTGTATTAATTTGCTTAGTTTATGACTGATTCACTAAGAATAGACCACCTATGAAAAACAAAGCTCTGAAAAATGTGTGCCGATTGGTACAATGAGTTGTACACATTTAATATTGCTTTTAAACAATTCCAGCCTTTTGCCGATTATAATACTGTTCAAGATTTTGTTCGAGCATGTTTCAACCTGCTTTAGGTGAATGAAAGAGCCATTTTCCATATAAATCTCTCAAATAATTAATACAAACATTATTCATTGATTCAATGATAATGATGAATAAATATCAGGACTGAACTGTTGCTGTTGGCTGACAAAAGACATTAGAACAATAACTTCTAAATCCTAATATTTTATACCTGATGTAGGACAAACATTTGCAATTGCACTAAAAGGGATAATTTACTGTAGGTTGATTGGTAAGATGTACAAACCATCAGTTATTTTCACTAAATTAAACAAGAACAAGTTAAATAGCTCAACACAAAACTAATATTTGAACATAATTATCCAAATTAAAAACATAATGCCTCTTTTAACTACTGCAATCTCGGATTTACTTCACAGCCCCTCATGGCTCAAGGCCTCCAGTTCATTAATATTCTTGGGTTTGCCTCCTGTAGCCTTTTTGAAACCACAGATTTACAATGATGTTCAAGTCAGATGAATATGATGCCTGCTCTAGTCCAATAACACCAAGCTTCAGTTTCTAAACAGACATGACATTTTCTCCCACTATTTCCTGTTATTGGAAGCAGCGCCAATGCATGACTAATCCACCACCATGGTTTGCTGAAGCCTTGGTGTTCTTTGCAGCACTTGCTTCATTCGTCCTCTTCCAGATGCACCTCTGATCCATAAGTACGAAAAGTTCTAGTTTTCATTCAGAGAAGAGAATCCTAAAAACCCGTTGGCTTATTTATATATACAAATAGGTTTTAAGAATCTGGTGGCAGCCGAAGATATCTTCGCCTTTATGCCTTTTCCTTGTTTTTTTAAAGGAAATTATTACTTCTCTGAACCTTTTGAACAAATATCTGATGTTAGCCATTATTTTAACATTTCTTGTAAGTTGAATTGCTAGTAGCTGCACTACATCTGAAACATGGTATGAACTCATTTAACTTTAAGGTTGGAAATGCAATATATATCGTTACTTTAATGCTTGCCTGCATCTTTTAAGCACTCTCATTTTTGGTTAAAAGTGCAAATGTAAATGTTTTTATCAATCCACTCGTGCTCGTCGTCTTCCGCTTCATCCGGGACCGGGTCGCGGGGGCAGCAGACTCAGCAGAGACGCCCAGACGTCCCTCTCCCCAGACACCTCCTCCAGCTCCTCCGGGGGGAGCCCAAGGCGTTCCCAGGCCAGCCGAGAGACATAGCCCCTCCAGCGTGTCCTGGGCCGTCCCCTGGGCCTCCTCCCGGTAGGACGTGCCTGGAACACCTCCCGAGGAAGGCGTCCAGGAGGCATCCGGTATAGATGCCCGAGCCGCCTCAACTGGCTCCTCTCAATGTGGCGGAGCAGCGGCTCTACTCCGAGCCCCTCCCAGATGGCCGAGCTCCTCACCCTATCTCTAAGGGAGTGCCCGGCCACCCTACGGAGGAAGCTCATTTCAGCCGCTTGTATCCGGGATCTCGTTCTTTCGGTCATCGCCCAAAGTTCATGGCCATAGGTGAGGGTAGGAACATAGAACCACCGGTAAATCGAGAGCTTCGCTTTTCGGCTCAGCTCTCTCTTCACCACAACGGACCGGCACAGCGCCCCCATTACTGCGGCAGCCGCACCGATCCGTCTGTCAATCTCCCGCTCCATTCTTCCCTCACTCGTGAACAAGACCCCGAGATACTTGAACTCCTCCACTTGAGGCAGGAACTCCCCTCCAACCTGAAGAGGACAAGCGACCCTTTTCCGGTCGAGAACCATGGCCTCTGACTTGGAGAAGCTGATTTTCATCCCAGCTGCTTCACACTCGGCTGTGAACCACCCAGCGCATGCTGTAGGTCTTGGCTAGAGGGGTCAGCAGGACCACGTCATCTGCAAAAAGAAGAGACAAAATCCTCTGGTCCCCAAACCAGACCCCCTCCGGCCCTTGGCTACACCTAGATATCCTGTCCATAAAAGTTATGAACAGGACCGGTGACAAAGGGCAGCCCTGCTGGAGTCCAACATGCACCGGAAACAGGTCTGACGTAGTGCCGGCAATGCGAACCAAACTCCTGCTCCGCTTGTACAGAGACCGGATGGCCCCTAATAAAGGGCCCACGATTCCATACTCCTGGAGCACACCCCACAGGGCATCACGAGGGACACAGTCAAATGCTTTCTCCAGGTCCACAAAACAGATGTGGACCGGTTGGTCCAGTGTTCCACGGCCGGGACGAAAACTACACTGCTCCTCCTGAAGCCGGGGTTCGACTATCGGCCGGACTCTCCTCTCCAATACCCTGGCATAGGTCTTACCAGGGAGGCTGAGAAGTGTGATCCCCCTGTAGTTGGAACACACCCTCTGATCACCCTTCTTATGTAGGGGGACCACCAGCCCAGTCTGCCAGTCCAGAGGTACTGTCCCCGTCGGCCACGCAATGTTGAAGAGGCTTGTCAACCATGACAGCCCCACAACATCCAAAGACTTGAGGTACTCAGGGCGGATCTCATCCAACCCCGAAGCCCTGCCACCGCGGGAGCTTTTAAACCACCTCGGTGACTTCAGCCTGGGTGATGAAAGAGTCCAACACCGAGTCCCCAGCCTCTGTTTCCACCAGGGAATGCGTGATGGCAGGATTGAGGAGATCCTCGAAGTACTCCTTCCACCGCCCGATAATGTCCCTATTTGAGGTCAGCAGCTCCCCACCCGCACTGTAAACAGTGTTGGCGAAGCGAAGCTGCTTCCCCCTCCTGAGGCGCCGGACGGTTTGCCAGAATCGCTTCGGGGCCAACCAGTAGTCCTTCTCCATGGCCTCACCGAACTCCTCCAAGGTCCGGGTTTTTGCCTCCCACAAGCCAACCACAGCCGATAGGACTCTTTCTTCAGCTTGACAGCGTCCCTTACTGCCGGTGTCCACCACCGGGTTCGGGGATTGCCGCCGCGACAGGCACCGCAAACCTTACAGCCGCAGCTACGGGCGGCAGCATCGACAATAGATGCAGAGAACATGGTCCACTCGGACTCTATGTCTCCAACATCCCTCGGAATCAGGTCAAAGCTCTCCCGGAGGTGAGAGTTGAATACATCCCTGGCCGAGGGCTCTGCCAGGCGTTCCCAGCAGACCCTCACTATGCGCTTGGGCCTGCCAAGTCTGTCCAGCTTTCTCCTCCCCCAGCGGATCCAACTCACCACAAGGTGGTGATCAGTGGGCAGCTCAGCCCCTCTCTTCACCCGAGTGTCCAAAACATGCGGCCAAAGGTCTGATGATACGACAACAAATTCGATCATTGACCTCCTGCCTAGGGTGTCCTGGTGCCAAGTGCACTGATGGACACCTTTATGTTTGAACAATGGTGTACATTATGGACAATCCGTGACTAACACAGAAGTCCAATAACAAAACACCGCTCGGATTCAGATCGGGGAGGCCATTCCTCCCGATCACGCCTCTCCAGGTGTCACTGTCTTTTCCCACGTGGGCGTTGAAGTCCCCCAGCAGAGTAATGGAGTCCCCGGGAGGGGCACTATCCAGCACCCCCGACAGGGACGCCAAGAAGGCCGGATACTCCGCACTAAATGAAATGATAGTCAGAGACCTCTCCCCAACCCGAAGGTGCAGGGATGCAACCCTCTCATCCACTGGGGTAAACCCCAACACTAGACGGCTGAGCTGGGGGGCGACAAGAAACCCACCCCAGCCCGCCGCCTCTCCCCATGGGCTACTCCAGAGTAGAAGAGAGTCCAGCCCCTCTCGAGGAGATGGGTTCCAGAGCCCACGCTGTGCGTGGAGGCGAGCCCGACCATTTCTAGTCAATATCTCTCGACCTCCCGCGCAACTTCTGGCTCCTTCCCCCCCAGCGAGGTGACATTCAACGTCCCTAGAGCAGGCCTAAGCATCCGGGGATCGGGCCACCGAGGTCTCCATCTTCGTCCGCCGCCCAATCCTCTTTGCACCGGTCCCTCACGGTTCCCCCTGCAGGTGGTGGGCCCACTGGGGGATGGTCTCACGTCACGTGCTCCGCGAGGAGCAACCCAGCCACCAGGCTCTCTCCGACGAGTCCCGACCCCAGGCCTGGCTCCAGGGTGGGACCCCGGCTCCGCCGTACCGGGCGACGTCACATGTCTCGATTTTGTAGTTGTCATGAGGAGTTCTTTATCAATCCATTGAAATTCAATTTCAAATAATGGCATTGACCAAGATTAATTTATTCTTCGTTCATTTTTCTATTGTGCAACACAAGAAAAGTAAAGAAATACAAGGTGTGTTTTTACAAACATTTATTGAAAAAAAAAACAATAAACTTTTGGACATCAGCACTGCTTTGATAAGCTGACAGTTTAATGCGAACTGTGTGTCTGAATGAAAAACATGTAATATCTGACATTTTACAAGACTCATTGCTGAACTACTCAGTAAAAACCCGAACACTAGGTTTACTTCAGGGTTTCTTTTGAGTATGTGCTATTACAGTTTCAAATCTATAAAGTCATTCAAGTACTTTTACTCCAGACCGTGGTGCCATTAATAACCTAAATGTGCCTGAATAGCTTTATCAGCTTTTAATTTGTAACGTGAAACATGCTGGGGATTCGTGGCATATTTGCTAATTTAAGCCACAAAACGTGTTTTTTTTAAACAAATTATTTGGTGTTATGTTAATCTCGACAGGAATTTACCAAATACTTCAGCAATAAACCTACAGTCCATTATGTATTCTGACTTAATGTAAATTAGTCTGCCCCTTCTGTGCTGACCGCGGCCACAGCTGATACGTAGTAGGGTCCTTCTTTCAGATACGTCTTCAGGCGGATGTAGTTTGGACTGCCCAGTATTTCTGATGCTGTAGATGAGCCTACAAGACAACTCACCAGTTCAAATTTGGCATCTTTGGCCTCCTTTGTTTGGCCGGTTGAGCGATCCAAAATGAACTCCATAAAACCAGGTGTGCTAATCATTATCTTCTGACCCCAGGGCTGACTGGCAATGGCCTAAAACCCACACATATACAAACATGAAATCAGTTATCACTGCTGTTGTTATCATCTGCTCCTGTGAAAAAATGTGTGTAGCTTTTCGGTTTTGAAGGTAATGACTGCATAGGCTAGAAGTAATAGTGGGGGTTATTAAGAAAACTTACAGAGAAGATTCTAAAAGCCCAGCAGTGCAGCTCTGGAAAAGGCTGAGTGCTGATGTTGCGAATCATGTCCATTGGCTGGTTAGACAGAAGGTGGAACCAGGACTCTGTCAGGGACAAAAGGTCTTCTGTTTGATGCTCTGGCTGTAAAAAATAGAAACTCGTGAAAATATCATAGTTGAGTTCGTTTTGTTTATTCAACAATATCACAGTGAAACCTTTCTGGAGAGGGGAATCGTCCGAGCTTTTGCTGGCAACAACTTAATGCTCACCCTCTACCGATGATCCACATGGCCCTGTCTTTTAGTGTTTAACCCTTTCTCTCTCCTAGACATGGCGATTGACTGAGCTTTTACTGTAACTAATTATATGTGCTCTCTTTCAGACTCTAACCTTGAAAACTGGCTCAGAGTTTATCTGTTCTTTCTTTCTAGGTGAAACGACTAAAGGAGCTACATCCATTAACATTTACTTTTCCTTCCCATAGAAAGGACTCCTGGATCAGTGCTTCTTTGTTCTTTTTGTGTCTCTGCTCTGTTCTCTCTAACCCCCAGTCGGTCGTAGCAGATGGCCGCTCACACTGAGCCTGGTTCTGCTGGAGTATTCTTCCTGTTAAAAGGGAGTTTTTCCTCTCCACTGTCGCTACATGCATGCTCAGTATGAGGGATTGCTGCAAAGTCAACGCCAATGACTGTCCACTGTCTCTACATGCTCATCCAGGAGGAGTGAATGCTGCAAGTCACTGACTGGATGCAATCTGCTGGGTTTCCTTAGATAGAAAAACGTTTTATCCAATTTGAATAAATAACTGAATCTGACTGCACTGTTCAATGGTTAGGATTAATTGGAATGTAGTACCTGACTGTTGTGAAGTACCTTGAGACAACATGTGTTGTGAATTGGTGCTATATAAATAAACTGAATTGAAACTGAATTGAATTGAAACAGTAATGGATGCAGTTTGTCCATATAAATACCTGAAGGATGAGAAGCTGAGATATGGCGTCCAAGCTCCGAACTCTGAGTTCAGTAGCTCCAGAACTAGCAAGTTGGCTTATTCTCAGAAACACAGCCTTGAATTTGTCTCCTGTTCATAGAAAATGTTTTTACAAATTAACACCAGACAGTCATGATAACTCTGAAGTTTAAACTACATAAGGTGGATGTGACTCCTCTGTTGAACTGAATTACTGACTAAGATGTGATCTCATATAACTAGATGAACCCAAAAGCAGAACTGTAAATGGAAAATTATAAGAAGTGACGTAACATCATCGGACTGAAGTGAAAGCGGTGCTTTTCTGTCAGGCTCCCCAGTTCTCAAACAAATTTAGAGAAGGATTTATTCTGATGCATTTTATTCTTTGCAGATGTCGGTGTAGAAATGCGTGGTTTGGTTTTATTCTGCTAGAAAGACGTTTTAGAACAAGAATTTCACAGATTTCTTAGCTCAGGCAATTGTGGGACGCATCCATTCATGTAGTCAAATTATGGAGAAAGACAAGAAAATCACAACCTGCGAAGATAACACCTACCTGTCTTCTGCAGAACCTGCTTTCCCTCAACTGTAGAACCAAGTAATCCTAAAGTGTCCAGAGCCACTCCGATCATGACGGGGTCCGGATCCAGGGCCATGTCAAACACCTTGTTTAGGAAGACTGGGTAGGATTCACAAACCTGCTGGGGGCTGTCCATAATGGCCAGGTTCCCAAAGAACTTCACCAAACCTGAACCAGCAATATATATACAGCTATGATTAATATTTCCTGAAAGTGAAACAGGTTTCAAAGGGCCCTAATTGAGCCGGCTAAATCCAATTTTCCCAGATTAAAACACACATGTAAAAGAAGAACACCAAAACAAACACATAACTATTATTTGTTGCTGGTACTAAATTGTGAAAATAGCTTTTAGTTCAAGCCTCTACTAACCAGGAAGGTAGAGTGAAGAGAACGGGTCCGTCTCTGCTCCTCTGATCATGTTGGAGATTTTATCCATTATACCCTGCTGAGCCAAATACTGGCGGCCATGCTGACTGTGGGCCAAAGTGGTCACCATCTCAGTTGAAGTGGCCCTGGTGGGAAAGATATGAATAAAATAATGTACTATGTGAAAAGCACAGGAACAGTGTAAGACAGAAGATATTTTACTGATACAAAACTGTCGCTACCTGATTAAGACATCGTCTCCTGTCAGCTCGCTGAGCAGCAAGGAAATGAGGCCGCTGTTGGCACAGTAACCGAGAGAAATGGGAGAAAAAGATGAGATTTCAACCACCAGCTGCAAGCAGAGAGAAGAACAAGAGGAGCTTCTTGTCATGCAAGTCTTTTTTTCCAGAAAACATAATTAAATAAAACAGAAAATGTTAATATTGGAGCAGCAATGTTATTTTATTTGATAGGCTTACAATTTACATAAAATACAGACTAAAACAGAATATTTACCCTTAGAAATAGATGTACTAGAAATGAGTTCAACAAAACAAAACATTGTCCATCTAGTATTTTCAGTCACAAGTTTGGAGGAATTTAAATGACCTCATATATTCTGTATCTGATTACGTCACTTCTGGCCATCACTTCCTTCATGACTTCAAGGAGATCAGTCTGGAATAACTTGTCTAATCCAGGCTTAGAGTGACTTATTTTCGAAAGGGACTCAATTGCCTGCAAGAGAAAAAAAAAAATCAGTTGTGGCACACTTTGAGGTAGAAGGAAATACAACAAAATAATTTCAATGCTTAACGTTTTCACCTGTTTTGCCACAGCTATCTTCTCCTCTCCAATGCACAGGATCACCGCTCGTAAAATGTCATGGTTGTTGACGATTTCTGTGACAGCCTCTGGGTGCTCCACCACCCTGCCAATCTGACAGTAAACAAAAGCTGAAGTAATAATTGTTTTCCTGGCTGCTATCATCTGCACATGTGTACAAACGGCCTACCTGTGTCAAGGCCAGTATCTTAACAGTGTCATTGGGGTGGCTCAAACCCTCTTGCAGCTTTCCTCTGTAGTTATGGACCAGATGCAAAGGGCTGAGGGCTAGTAGGATGCGTTCAAGAATGTCCACGCACAGATCAACCTGCTCCCTGTGAGCAAAGGACATATTAAAAACTCCAAACCCCCTAAACAATTGTTTTAGAGCTGCAACTAACAGTTCGATCTTTCATTCAATCCACTTAATATTTTAAGTCATCAAAGCTTACTGGTCTACACTCTACATCCAACTGCTCTATACCCGTCACAGTTTTAAACTGATTAAATTGTGACTTAAATGTTGTTAGTTAATGAATACCGACTGCTTCAATGAGTAAATGTAAATGTAAATGCAATTAGACTTAATGCTGAGAGACCGATCTGCATCCTAATCTGCAGTTGCAGTAAAAAGTTAACCAACACTCATTATGAGCATCAATGAAAGCTTAATGTTAGCCTGCTATATTCATTCCAAAACCAACTTTGGCTCTGAAAAAGACCCTCGGCATGATGCCACCACCACCATGCTTTTGACAGCTGCCAGTGTTTTTGGGTTGGAAAGCCTCACCTTGGCTCTTTCAAACATACATCATCAGTGTTGCCATACAGCTCAATCTTTCTCTTTCTCTTTAGAAGGCATTTGGTTTTTTCTACATGGGCAGCTCCAAGTTTCAAGCTCACGTGAAGGGGAACCTGAAGCTTTTTTCTTAGACTATCAATCCACTGTGTTTTAACTTGCTTCACTTTCATTTGTTGGTGAGGGTTTGGGTGAGATGGATGAAACTTTTACGCAATTACATCAAACCCAACATTAACACTAGTTTAGGATTGGATAAGGCAGGCAGTTTCTGAAATGGCACAACTTCAACCCTACTGAAAATCCTTGGAGTATGCATAAAAGCAGGGACAATGGTAGAAAACCAGCACCAAAATATTTTGCAATTCTGCTATAATGAGTGGTCAATTACCCAGCTAGAATTCTGCCAGAAATCTGGTGACGGTTACAAAAAGTGTGTGCTTCTGTTTAACTTACTAAGGGACTTACAATGAAATATTAGTGGGAGGGTGAGAAAATATTTGAGATCGATTTGATACTGTGGATTAGGGGGAAAAAATCTACAAAACTCAAACCTATGCGACACAATTCTTATTTTAAACAAATTCTTGAAGTTGTATCCCGTTTAATCTTTCCAACCAGGAAAAAGAAAGGATAAAATGCACACATTTCCACACACACCTCACCAGTGTGCGTGTGCTTTAGCATCTTGACCACCATGTAATGTATATGATTATGATATACTCCCAACTGGCCAAGTGTATCAGAGTAAAAATGCTTTTTTTTTTATTTTAGAAATTACGATCTGGCAGTTGAAGGTACATCTGAAAGAATCTGTAAAAAAATCTATATATTATGCGTGAAAAAAGTGGAGAATTTAGAAAGAAAAGATTTCAATAGAAAAAGATCATTTAGTTTTAGAGAACATGACAGAAAATAAACAAGCACTGAACTGAAATCATGTAGGATGGTAGCCACCTAGCATGCTAACAACAAGCACAAGTTACATGCAACTTTCTTAGCTAGCTAACATCTCCTGTTGTAATACTAATGGTTATGCTAACCCATTTACTCAACGGCTAGTGCTGGCGGAGTAACACACTCACTGACTCAGCAGTTAACGTGCAACCGTGAGTTTAACAGAGTGTAAAAAACGTAGGTGAGACATGCCAACCTTTCATTAGAGTTCAGCAGAGAGAAAATCACATCGAAACGCTGTCCGCTCACAAAGTCTCTCAGGGTGCTGAGTGGAATGGACAGCAAAGCGGTTTTTAAGCTCTGGAGCTCTTCCACTGGGTCCTCAACTCCAGATATTTCCTCCAGTAAACTTTGAATGGTGGCTGCCATGACGGTTACTGTTTTGGAACCCCAGGTACTTCCCCTTCTTCTTCATATCACGTTAGCCTCTTACAACCAAGCAGTGCATTGCCGCCACCTAGTGGACCAAATAGGCGCATCAAACAAAACACCCAGAATTAGTTACCATGCTAGGTGCCTTCCCTTCGTACTTATTTACCCAGTATAAGTTAATATTGAGAAATTCTACTACAACATACATAATACAAGTCAAAAGTTTATAAATGTAAGATTTCCTTTTTTCCAAATAACACAGGAGAATAAAACCAAACAAAGTTTTGGAAAATAAACTTAATGTGTTTTATTCAGTAGACACATATTTCAAAACTATTAAATACAATCATCCTTTTACCATAAACAGGAAAAATAACCTCTGCATTAATCATGTTTAATTTATGTTGCTTATCCTATTTCATGCATAAATAGAGGAGACCTCTGAAAATATGTATATATACATATATTTTCTGCATAACCCCTTTAATCTTTAAAGGTCAGTACAGCCTATGCCATTAAAGAGAGTGAGAGATTAGGTACACTTTAGACTGATCATTGGCAGGAACCATAATCACATATGTGGTAAATTGAAACTCACCACTTAATCATGCATGTTTTTGTACATGGGAAGAAGCTGTTGCATGGGAACACTAAACTATGCAAACTACCCACAGACAGGCCTCACAACTAAGATTTAGATAGGAGATGTTCCAAGAACCAGCAGTGTTAACCGCCACATTAAACATGTGACTCTTAAACTTAATTCGTAAAATACTAAAAACAGTATTACGGTCTTAGGGAGAACTGCTAGTATGTCAGCACTAGATTAATATGCAGAATTTGTGCTGGATACAACATTTGCATGGATTATCAATTTAATATATTTGGCACATTTAACAACACTTAATGTTGACCAACGTGCCTCACGTAAAGCAAATAAGAACAAAATAACTACAGAAGACAGGCATAAAACAAAACAAAAACAAAAAACCCCATAAACAATTAAAAATATGATTAAAATCTATAAACTATAGAAACATCACAACCTAAATGCTCTGATGAAACTCAAACTGCACTTGAGTTTAAAGCCGACATAAAAAGGTGAGTTTTGACTGTTTGACTGTACAGACCCACCATTATGTATCTCAAGGGGCAGTTTGTTCCAGAGACTGGGAGCTCTGGCAGCAAAACCACAAAATTAAAAAAAAGATTCAGCTTTTGCAATTTGACGGAATTGATAAAAACAGGTCGTGACAAGTGTGGACACTTACTTCTCAAATTAAAAAAAGCTCTCTGAAAACACTCAGAGATTCCTGATAGTAGAGTATTAATGAGTAGCAAGAGGGCCAAGGATATCAGGTGACCTAGTAAGGTGAGGATGATCACCAAACACAATAATTTCAGTTTTGTTTTTGTTCTGACTGGCTGACATTTTTGAGTCAGCCAGTCAGACATCTCATAGACAGTTAAACAGTGGCTGCAGTGGGTCAGAGACATTTAGATTAAAAGGGTCATATATTTGCATATCATCAGCGTAACAATGGAAAGAAATATTATGCTTTCTATATATGGAACCCACAGGCAGGAATTATAATAAAAACAGAATAGGGCCTAATATAGACCCTTGAGGTACTCCACAAGAAATAGGTTCTGAGGAAAAAGAATATACACAGACAAGGACATGTCAGAAAGATACGATTTAAACTGCGATAGTACAGAGCCTTTGAGACCAACAATGTGTTCAAGTCTTAATAACAGATTTACTGTATTAAAGGCAGCAGTAAAATCTAAAAGAACCAAAACCACAGAGCACCCTAAGTCAGCAGTTAAAAGAATATACACAGCTCAAAAAAATAAAGGGAACACTTAAACAACACAATATAACTCCAGGTAAATCAAACTTCTGTGAAATCAAACTGTCCACTTAGGAAGCAACACTGATTGACAATCAGTTTCACATAATGTTGTGCAAATGGAATAAACAACAGGGGGAAATCTTTGGCGATTAGCAAGACACACTCAATAAAGGAGTGGTTCTGCAGGTGGGGACCACAGACCACTTCTCAGTACTTATGCTTACTGGCTGATGTTTTGGTCACTTTTGAATGTTGGTGGTGCTTTCACACTCGTGGTAGCATGAGACGGACTCTACAACCCAAACAAGTGGCTCAGGTAGGGCAGCTCATCCAGGATGGCACATCAATGCGAGCTGTGGCAAGAAGGTTTGCTGTGTCTGTCAGCGTAGTGTCCAGAGCCTGGAGGCGCTACCAGGAGACAGGCCAGTACACCAGGAGACGTGGAGGAGGCTGTAGGAGGGCAACAGCCCAGCAGCAGGACCGCTACCTCCGCCTTTGTGGAAGGAGGAACAGGAGGAGCACTGCCAGAGCCCTGCAAAATGACCTCCAGCAGGCCACAAATGTGCATGTATCTGCACAAACGGTTAGAAACCGACTCCATGAGGATGGTATGAGGGTCCGACGTCCACAAATGGGGGTTGTCCTCACAGCCCAACACCGTGCAGGACGCTTGGCATTTGCCAGAGAACACCAGGATTGGCAAATTCGCCACTGGCGCCCTCTGCTCTTCACAGATGAAAGCAGGTTCACACTGAGCACATGTGACAGACGTGACAGAGTCTGGAGACACCGTGGAGAGTGATCTGCTGCCTGCAACATCCTTCACCATGACCGGTTTGGCAGTGGGTCAGTAATGGTGTGGGGTGGCATTTCTTTGGAGGGCCGCATGGCCCTCCATGTGCTCGCCAGAGGTAGCCTGACTGCCATTAGGTACCGAGATGAGATCCTCAGACCCCTTGTGAGACCATATACTGGTGCGGTTGGCCCTGGGTTCCTCCTTATGCAGGACAATGCTAGACCTCATGTGGCTGGAGTGTGTCAGCAGTTCCTGCAAGATGAAGACATTGAAGCTATGGACTGGCCCGCCCGTTCCCCAGACCTGAATCTGATTGAGCACATCTGGGACATCATGTCTCGCTCCATTCACCAACGTTATGTTGCACCACAGACTGTCCAAGAGTTGGCGGATGCTGGGAGGATATCCCTCAGGAGACCATCCACCGTTTCATCAGGAGTATGCCCAGGCATTGTAGGGAGGTCATAGAGGCACATGGAGACCACACACAATACTGAGCCTCATTTTGACTTGTTTTAAGGACATTACATCAAAGTTGGATCAGCCTGTAGTGTGTTTTTCCACTTTACTTTTGTGTGTGACTTCAAATCCAGGCCTCCATTGGTTAATAAATTTGATTTCCATTGATGATTTTTGTGTGATTTTGTTGTCAGCACATTCACCTTTGTACAGAACAAAGTATTCATGAGAATATTTCATTCATTCAGATCTAGGATGTGTTATTTGAGTGTTCCCTTTATTTTTTTGAGTAGTGTAATTGAAAACCCTAGAAAGTGCTGTCTCAATGCTATGATGGGATTGAAAACCAGATTGAGACTCTTCACAAACACCATGAGTATTTAAAAAGGTATGAAGTTGATTAAAAACAGCCTTGTCTAAAATTTTGGACATAAAGGGTAATTTGGAGATAAGTCTGTTGTTAGAAAGAACACTGTGATCCAGATTACTTTTTTTGATAATCAGCTGCACAACAACGTGTTTGAATGCAGCTGGTACACAGCCAGATGACAAAGAGGTATTTAGAATGTGTAAAATACTATGCCCAATAATGTAGAGAGTCTCCTTAAAAAGACGAGAAGGGAGGATATCCAGCGGGAACTAGAAGGTCTCAAATTATAAATCATTTCCATTAAATCTGCAAAAGAAACTATTAAAAAAAACAGCAGAACATTAAGAAGGTACAGTCTGATCTAAAACAGGTTGTGACTGGGAAGGCCTTAGTGCAAAAAAACATAAAAAAAAAAAAAATTCAGGAACCTGTTACAAAGGTAGAAGAAGCCTCCATGGAAACAGTATCACATGGATTAATAACAGAGTTAAACATTTTAAAAAACTTGAGGTTTGTGACTATTTGCCGAGATCAGTTTAGATAAGAAAGCAGATTTAGCTGTTTTCATGGCCCTCTGATATTTAGATAAACAGTCATGCAGAATTCCTAAAGACACCAGGAGTTTGTTCTTCTTCCACCTTCTTTCAGTACAGCGATAATCTCGTCTGGGAGCACAGGTGGATTCATTCATCCAAGGGTGATATGATGGTTTAGCTCGCTGGTGGAGCAACTGTCTCCAGGATGTCAGAACATGCGTTAAAAAGATTAACCAGCCCTTCAGCATTAAAATCAGCATGAGAGTTAAAATCACTAAAAACTGAGGTAGCAAACGTGGAGAAAAAGAGACTAGCAGTTTATCTTGTGCAAATGTCACACTGGTCTCTCATTGTTCAACTCAGCGTTATGCGCCACAACATTAAATAGGACAGAAAAATTGTCAGGAATGCCTCAGTCTTTGATTTCAGTAATAAAGAGCTTTAAAAGACCCTTCAACCCTCCAAGACCCTTTAACTGTGTTCTACATTGGGTCAGAAACCAAAATACTAGATTAGAACTTGACACGGTCCCATTGTGTTTGCAAAACTTTCTGTTTCTTTACATCCCTCCAGATCTTGGATAAAAGAGTTTTCTAAGTGGTATCTATTCCAGTAAAAGTATTAGCAATAAAATGCTGCTGGTCATCATGCTGCTCTTCATTTATATTTTAGAACAACATTCTTTATTCTTTGCCAGCACTATTGTTCATATTCTCTGCCCTATCAGACCTCTCTCCCTAATGGGCCTTTTTATTGCTTCAAAGGTCTGCAGCATTTGGCTTGTAAAATTGATTGTGTCCAAATGTTGCCTAATTGGACAACATTAATAATGCTTATTTTATTCTCATTAAAGTACAATAGTCAAATGTTAGGTTTAACATGTTTTTAGAATAAACAAGAAAGTTTGCTTAGGTCAGACCAGAGACCTTCCACTTGTAAAAAAATATTTTTGCCACATTAGTAACACCAAGTAGGCCAAATCCCGACATTTTTGATTGCACTGAATGTTTGAAATGCAGGGATTTGACACAATTGGAAACATTAATGATGTCAGCTACTGAATGCAAACAAAAACCATAATTTTGTTAATTTTTTTTTGTGTTCAAGAAATTCTATTGTTCATATGCACTTAAACTAGGGGTGTCCAAAGTGCAGTCCAGGGGTCATGTGGCGCCATGTGGCACCCCTGGACCCCAATTTTAACAGTGGTACAGATTTGGCTCACCAGCACAGGCTTTTGATGTAGACAGAGATTTAATTATTTTTATATAACAGCAAAGATTTTATTGACAAACTGAAATCTTCCTTAAATGGAACATATTTGGTGAAACACAAAGTATTCATCTTTTAATAATCATGCATTTTGCATTCTTTAAAATTTCATAGTAAATAGGACCAACAAATATACAGCAACTTTTACTTAAAAGGACACCTGGGTGCACCCAAATCTGCATTTAACAAATTTATAAAACTTGGCTAAATATAGCATGCATTTTAAAAGAAAGACTGGTCCAAATCCTGTTCTTATTGATGAGGAATAGGTTTTTTTCTAGGTCAAGAAATGAAAATCTGTTGCCCAATATCCCCCAAACATTTGGAAACTGTATGCCTTTCTCTTAATAAGGTAAACCAACAAAGCCCTTTTTATGTTTTGGATTTCCAAATTTTTGAAAATCCCTTTCCCACAAACATATTTGTTTCACTAAAATACATTTTGTTTAGCTTATTGATGAGCAGAAATAAAGACTCACAAATTGGCTTGGATTTTTTATTTTTTAAAAACTCATATTTTTGTGGCTGACAAGCACTTTCTACTTTATGATTTTGGCCCACATGGGAAAAAGTTTGGACACCATAAATCTTTTATAGATTTTAGAGCAATATAAGAAATATGTGGAGTTGGTTGATTAAATTTTAAGAAATGTTTCCACCATGTTTCATAGTGGAAATGGTGTGTTCAGAGGGATATTGAGTATTAGTTTACCATCAAAAATTATGTTTTGTACATCGGACAAAATGTTCCCCCTTGGGTCTCATCTGACAATTGCATCTTTTTGACTTTTTTTTTTCTCTTGTGCATGTTCGTATGTAACCAAATTGCCCCACCCGAGCTGTAAATGTTTGCAGCTCCTCCAGGAACTATAGCTCTTGGCTGCTTCTTTGATTATTTATCTCCTTGTGGATGACCATGTCCTGGTAGGTTTGCAGTTATGCAAGACTCTTTTAATTTCAGCGCTTTTGTGTTGAGCTTTTTCGGTCAAATGAACTAAAAACAAACTTAGTAGTGACACAAAAATATTTTGGGATTGGATGTTGAAATTTTAAGAAAGATAACATTTAAAAGAAAATCATTGAAGTGTTTCAGCAGTTTGTGGTGAATGGTGAATATGCAATGATCCCTTGGCTTTAATCAGCTACTCTTTTTACCTGTCATTGAATTAGTATGCATAATGTAGCTCCTCGAAGCGCCTCGAAATCAAGACCAGAGTTGGGAACAGGGTGTACAGTTACAGTCTCCTAAGGTTTCATGACAGTGGAAACGCTGTGTGTCAACTGTTGTTGTTGTAAAGCCTACTGTTGCGGCAGGTCCAATCATCACTTGCAGCTAATACACAGATGAGCCACAAAGCTTTTGCAGCAGCTGTCATGCAGGTACAGACTCAAATTTTTTAAATCATACATTTTGAATTAAGTTCCCTCTACTGCATTTAGGGTAATTCATACTTTTTTTTTCACTGCAGTGTTCTTTGTGCAAGCTGCGTACCCATCAGTGGTGTTTCCTCTTGTTCAACATCTTGCTGTTCCACGCACTGCTGTTTGGGGCAGATTTTGTTGAGGAGTACCTCCTGCAGCCTACCCCTGTGGTTTACACTGATGGCATGGTTGCTGATGTTAGGGAGAAAGCAAGAAAATTGGACTTGAGCACCATAAGAGAGAATGTGTCCCATGTATATCCAATTTCTAATTCTGAAGTCTGCAGAAACTCTGACCTCTTCCTCCTCGCTCTGGTCTTCAGCTCTCCTGCTAATATCACCCAAAGAGATGCAGTGAGAAGAACATGGGGAAAGCAAACAAAAATTCAAGATTTTCCCATTAAGGTACTCTTCTTCACAGTATCAACTGAGACTTCTACCACACAACAGGATCTCATGAGAGAGTCTAAACTTCATGGTGATTTGATCCAAAGCTATGCCACAGATGAGTCATCCCGCTATGGAGCAAAGAAGAGCACATTACTGGCTTTTCGCTGGGTAATCACATACTGTCCTCTCGCAAGTTTGGTTCTGTTGACTGATGAGTCTGTATTTATAAACCTACCTGCCATTGGAAGTTACCTGCTGGGGCTTCACATGCATCTGGAGGACCTGTATCTAGGCAGAGTGATCCAGAGAGAGTCCCCTAACAGGCATCCCGATAGTATACACTACCTGCCCCGCACTCTCTACCCTGACAAGTATTTACCAGAATACTGTGAAGGAACAGCCTACGTTGTGTCGCAGGATGTGGTCCGTAAAGTCTACGTTGCATCCTCAATAGTTCGTGCACCCGTCCCGGTCGATGTTTTTATAGGTTTCTGTGCTCAGAAAGCCGGTGTCACACCAACCCACAGTGCCAGGTTCTCAGGAGAGAGACACATCCACTACAATGCCTGCTGCTACCAACATTTGTTCAGCTCTGCTGGAATGGGTAGCCAGGAATTAGAAAGAGTGTGGGAAGACCTTGAACAAAAAGGTGGAAGATGCTCATTGCTGAAGATATACTATGGACTTGTAGCCTGCAAGGTTCGTACATATTTGGATAAAATGTTATTAAACAACTCAAAGGGGCAGACTTAATCATGTAAATTTATAGGGGTAAAACTTATGTTCAGTAATTGTTTTCCTATGAGCTTTTTTTTATTTTGAACAATCTAAAGTATTACAATCAAAATCTAATTAGAAAGAAAACTTATTATCCAAAATCGTTTCCTTTAAATGACTTTTTTTTTTTTTTTTGTGGGAACCTAGTGTGGCCCAGTGAGTCTCTCACCTATTGCTAATTGTTCAGTTGGCTGAAACTTGCACTAAACAAACATAAAGCTTTAAACATAATTTTCTAATGGTGCTGTTTGTGGTTAGTTTTATTCCTCAAATTCTGTAGATTTTTTAGAAAATTAAGAAAAAAACATTCTTTTCACACACTTTTCACACACTGCTTCCCCCTCAGGAGTGTTGTGGGGCTGTCATGGTTGACACGCCTCTTCAACATTACGTGGCGGACGGGGACAGTGCCTCTGGATTGGCAGACTGGGGTGGTGGTCCCCCTTCATAAGAAGGGTGACCGGAGGGTGTGTTCCAACTACAGGGGGATCACACTCCTCAGCCTCCCTGGTAAGGCCTACGCCAGGATATTGGAGAGGAGAGTCCGGCCGATAGTCGAACCTCGGCTTCAGGAGGAGCAGTGTGGTTTTTGTCCCGGCTGTGGAACACTGGACCAGCTCTATACCCTCTACAGGGTACTTGAGGGTTCATGGGAGTTTGCCCAACCGGTCCACATCTGTTTTGTGGACCTGGAGAAGGCATTCGACTGTGTCCCTCGTGATGCCCTGTGGGGGGTGATCCAGGAGTATGGAATTGGGGGCCCTTTATTAGGGGCCATCCGGTCTCTGTACGAGTAGAGCAGGAGTTTGGTCCGCATTGCCGGCACTAAGTCGGACCTGTTGGATGTGCATGTTGGACACCGGCAGGGCTGCCCTTTGTCACTGGTCCTGTTCATAACTTTTATGGACAGGATTTCTAGGCGCAGCCAAGGGCTGGAGGGGGTCTGGTTTGGGGTCCAGAGGATTTCGTCTCTTCTTTTTGCAGATGATGTGGTCCTGCTGGCCCCCTCTAGCCAAGACCTACAGCATGCGCTGGGTGGTTCACAGCCGAGTGTGAAGCGGCAGGGATGAAAATCAGCTCCTCCAAGTCCGAGACCATGGTTCTCGACTGGAAAAGGGTGGCTTGACCTCTTCAGGTTGGAGGGGAGTTCCTGCCTCAAGTGGAGGAGTTCAAGTATCCCGGGGTCTTGTTCACGAGCGAGGGAAGAATGGAGCGGGAGATCGACAGATGGATTGGTGCGGCTGCCGCAGTAATGGGGGCGCTGTGCCGGTCTGTTGTGGTGAAGAGATAGCTGAGCCAAAAAGCGAAGCTCTCGATTTACCGGTCAGTCTACGTTCCTACCCTCACCTATGGCCATGAACTTTGGGTCATGACCGAAAGAACGAGATCCCGGATACAAATGGCTGAAATGAGCTTCCTCCGTAGGGTGGCCGGGCACTCCCTTAGAGATAGGGTGAGCCACTGCTCCTCCACATCGAGAGGAGCCAGTTGAGGTGGCTCGGGCATCTATACCGGATGCCTCCTGGACGCCTTCCTCGGGAGGTGTTCCAGGCACGTCCCATTGGGAGGAGGCCCAGGGGACGGCCCAGGACACGCTGGAGGGACTATGTCTCTCGGCTGGCCTGGGAACGCTTTGGGCTCCCCCCGGAGGAGCTGGAGGAGGTGTCTGGGGAGAGGGACGTCTGGGCATCTCTGCTGAGTCTGCTGCCCCCGCGACCCGGTCCTGGATAAAGCGGAAGACGATGAGTACGAGTGTTCACACACACTCTGGTTTTCTTTCTATGCAAGTACCTTTATTGTAAAATATAGTCCATCCAGTCTTGAAAGTATTTAGCCATGCATAAAACTGTTACAAATATGGCTGGTTTTTAAATTTTTTAGAGAGATTGTTTTTGTTTTTCATTGAGAATCTGCTTGAAATATTTTTTCAGCTGAACTGTTGCTAATACCCAACCAAAAGCTTCAGTGTATTTTAACGTGATGTCATGTGATAGGTCAAGACAAAGCTGTGTACATTTGTTAAATGGATGGATAATGTTATTTAGCTTTTCTTTTTTTAATACAAATCTAAAAATTTTGGGTATGTTTGTTTTGAGCCCACTATGTACATGCTTTATAGAACTAATTTTTGAAGCATTTAAATCTATATGTATCAAGACACTGAGGTGTTAGGTTATGGTTTTCATTTGTGTTGATGTTTTTCAGCATGTTCCTTGTTATGTTCTGTAGGTCTTGCCATATTGTGTTATTTTTTGACACTTGGGTTTTGCCATATAGTTCATTTCCTTGTTCTCGTTATTCTTAGGTGTATGTCTTTAGTTCATTCTTTATGTTTTTCTAGTGATCCTTTTACATTTAGATTGTTTCCTGTTAGATCTCTGTATGGCATTTTCTCTAGGGTTCCTTGTTCAGTTCCATTCATGTTTTCTTCCATTCTCTGCTCTGCTCTGTTCTTCTGTCTCAGCTGCTCCACATTTCCTCTAATTGCTTGGCCTTCTCATTGCCTCAGCTGCAATTCATTCCCTCTGACATACCCTCTAAATTTTCATCCTCACTTTAGGTTTGCTCTGTACCTGAGTCTTTAACACCCCAACATGACAGTATCTCTTTGACAGTATATGCCACTCTTATAATCTAATCTAATCTAATCTAAAGACTAAAACTTTTGCCCATTCATCTTTATAATTTAGTTCAAGCTCAGTCAGCAGAGAGCATCTGAGAGCAAAAACAGTGAGGTCAGATTTATGGAGTGCACAACTTGTCCTATTCACAGATTCTCTATCCTGACCTTCAAATCTATACAGGTTCTCCAGAATGACATCAACATTAGAGTGAACAATGCTCTGTAAGATGTTCAGGACTTGGAGTGGTGTTCGAAAACGTAACCTTATTTTAAGCTTCTTCTTGACTTTATCCCTTCCACCTGAAGAAAAGCAATCATACAGCATGATGCTGCCACCACCATGCTTGTTCAGAAATGTCCTCTAACAAACCCCGGATTTCTTCACAGAATAGCTGCATTTATAATGAGATTAAATTACACACAGGTGGACTCTCTTCATAACTATTAGAAGTGATTGGTTACTCTAGAGTTTATTTAGTGTTTTCTGTGTAAAAGGGGGCTAAATATATGAATGGAACACTTTTCTGAGTTTTATTCATAAAAAGAAAATTGAAAATAACGTATTTTGTATTCCACCATACCATTATGTGCTACTTTGTGTTGGTCTAACACACAAAATCCCCATAAAATGTGGTTATAATGTTACAAAACGTGAAAAAAGTCAAGGGGTATAAATACTTTTGCAAGGTATCATGCAATACCTCAGCTTGATGGTTTTTCTTTGGATCTGCCAGAGGGAACAGTTGTTTGTGTTAACGAGGGCATCTGGTGGTTAGTTTAAGTCATGGCACAGTGGCGATAGTGTAGCTGAATATTATGTACTTTATTCGGAGAGAAAACTCGACAAGACAGTTTCTACAATCGGATTGAGAATTTTATTTGATCTAAAAAAGCAGTCAGATACTTACATTACAGTAAAAATCCAGCACCTGTTTACCTTTTTTGTCTTTTTTGAAAGACATTCTGAATTACCCTTCAGCCAGTTTATGCCATTAAAAAAATGTAAATCAAATTTATGTCTTGTAAATGTTGTTTTGAAACTTCTCTTTAAATTCCACCATGGGAAGGTTTGGCCCCTGTCCCGGTACCATGAACTGCCCAAACAAAATGTTTGGCTTGTCCTATAACCTTTTCCCTGCCAGCAGTTTACAATGCAGCACTCCATTCCACTTTGGCACGGTTCCTCTGTGTCTGCTAAGCTTTCTGTCTCCTAGCCAAAAAGCTTCAAAGAGTAGCACCTCAACATGTCAAAAGTAGCTCTGCCAGATGGTTAGTCATGTCAACAGTTGAACTTGGATGCCATCAGTGGGCAATTAAATTGCTCTACAAGTAAATCACATCAGCAGGTTTAATCCACTATATGGGCACTCCTTGTTTCTCTTTTTATTTAGTATGTAAAACTTAATTTTACTTAATTTATTTAATTTTAACTTTATTTAATCTGTTTTCAGTTTGAAGGCAGAGCAAGGATGAGCTTATAATGAAATATTAAGACACCAAGGAATACTTGTAGAACAAACTAATGATATCTCTCAGTTGGGACATAAACAAATGGGGATATCTGTTATGTCTCCATGCCTGTGTTTCCCTGTTGTAGTGCCTGTAACTCAGCCACATTCCTCATGTCTCCTGTCTTAATTTAATAATCATTCCATCATCCTGTCTGCACTTTGGTTCTTCATCCAACCACACCTGACAATCTCAAGTAATTCTATGACAAAAATTGTTGCAAAGCATAAATTCTGGATATTGTACATCTCTGTCACTGCAACTATGTTGCCATGAAGTAGTAAGTAAATGCTGCTTTTACGATTATTTTATAATTACTAACATTCCTGAGATATGCACAATAATCCAACACGATTTACACTTATTTGCACAGTGCATTCAGAAAGTAGGGAGAAAGAAATCCCACATTAAGCAATCATCTCATACAAAACAATTGCTACTACATTTATTGGCACCCCTAACAATTTCCATAAAATAATTTTAACGATATATATATATATTTTTTTGTTTTTACTCATTACTTGATTATGTTGATCAGAGTGTATAGGACGTTTTTATGAGCAATCCATTACTTCCAGTCTGCTAGGAATTTGACACTTGGTTGGACAAATACTCAAGTTTATTTTGCCAACACACACAGCAAGGAGGATGGGAAAAGAAGCAAAATAAAATAAAATAAAAGCTTCCCTTTTGGAAAAGTACAGCAAAGAGTGGCATATATGGGGGTCATCTAGTCTCCATAACAGCTATTAGAATCTATCTACATTTGAACCTTTAGTTTGGGAGACATTTAAGGAAAAATCAATTTCTTGCCTTCTATCATAAATATAACCACCTGCTAAACCTTTTCACTGGAACCGTATACTTTGGTCAGATGAGACAAATATTGAGCTTTTGGACAACAAGAATAAATATGTGGAAAAACACCACGTGCCCACTGTGTCAAATGCAAACAGGAGGTAAGGATAAACCATGACTGTTAAAACTGACTCAATTAAAAGGTAAAAACTTACAGAACACTGGGAATACAGAAACATTGGGCAACACAACGGCTCAAGAGCAGGGCATGGAGGAATGCAGATGGATGGATCTGACAAGGTACTGACGAAACTGTGAGGTATTTGAACTGTGGCAATGATGACTGGAGGAGGAGCACTTGAGACAGGCCACAGCTTTGTGGAAGGCAGGAAGCTGGAGAGAGCTGAGGAAATATTACTGAGTGAATCATTGTTAAACGCAAAAGGGAAAATGGATCAATAAATAAAGAGTATATGGCAAAACATAACAGTTGCAAGGACTGCAAGACCAAAAGTTAAAGAAACTCAGGAGCAGGTGTAACAAGGAAAACAGGAGGTAAATCAAACACACCACAAGAAGTGAAGATAAATGAGCAAAAATAAAATAGGAACCAAGAGCAAAGAAAAACAATAAGATAAAGAAAATATTTAAAGAACAAAACAAAGCAACAAAATAAACACAAAACCAAAAAGCCAGGAAATATGACATGCTGTCAAGGATGGTGGAAAATATGTGATGCTGTGGGACTGTTTTTTTTCCCCAAAAGCTCAGGGAACCTTTCTTAGAGCGTATGGCCTCATGAATTCTTGAAATACCAAAACACCTTAAATATTTTGTGGACTCCAACAGAAAACAGACAATGGGTCATCACTTGGTCTTTCAGCAGGAAAATTATTTAAAAGATAAATAATGAACACAGAAATGGTTCACCAGACATAGCATCTATCGTTTTCCATTGCCATCACAGTCTCCAGACCCAAATCCTATAGAAAATCTGTAGAATGAGCCAAAGATAAGAGAACCCAAGAGAGTACCGAGGACTCGGGGTGAAAGAGATCTTACAAAGAGGGACTGTCAAAAATCCTTGCCTCTGTCTGCCCTGCCCTATTGGCAAAAGGGGTTGTAAAAAGAATTGACAACTGGGATTCCAATACGTGTGCCACTGTGTCCTCCTGACAGAAAGCCTGAACCATAGCTTCTACCCACAAGCTGTCAAGTGCCTTCCCCCTCGCAGCACACATATGCCGAATGAATAGCTACACAAATATTACCTCAAATAATCTGACTACTGCACTTTGTCTCTGTGAAGAGCAACTGAAACTGTTTTCAATGATCCGGCGACAGTGACAATACAGATTTATTATGTCTTCTATACACAAAAAGTAAAAATGTAAATCCTGAAACTACTCAAACATTTGGTTATGGTATTTAAGATATTGTCAAAGCATGTGAGAGTTGTTCTTTCATCAAAGGCAACACTACAGACTACTAGCTCAGGACATTGTTGAGGTTTGGCAGACTTTTCCAAGAGAAAGTGGAAACAGGGTAAAAGGAATGGAGAAAAAAACACTTCCCCCAAACCATATGCAGCCCTGATTGTAGACATGAACACACAGTTGCACACATGCACTCATAAGACAGCCTGTAGAGATTGTTAATGTGAGGTTGAGTGGAATGGCACACTGCATGTGGGTGGTGTGCTCTAATGAATAGCTTTCCTCAGAGAGAAGGTTCTCTGAAGGGAGGGACTCGTCAAACCAGAAAAGATGATTTTATTTAGAGTGTTTACACTGACGAAAGAAGTCTGAGACTCCATAGACATGGCCAACGATTTGAGAGGATGATCAGAATTAATGCCAGCGCAGATGAAAGGAATAATTGTCAACCTTATGCATATGTTATATTCAAGAGAACATACAGTGTGCACTTTTGTTTTTTGCGTACAAACCTGATTGTGTGGTTTATGTTGAGAGTCGAGGGTCAGTGTTCGTGTGGCCCTCCAGCCCAAGACCATTTACGCAGTAGCTGTAACCTCAAGGATAAACCCTCTTTTTGACGACATCTGTGGTTTCTGGTGCTTTCCCTTTTTAAAAAACTCCAGAATCCATGCTTTGAGGTTTTGGTAACTTTCCCATGCCAGACGTTGGTGCCGTTCTATGCAGCTGCTTTTGACTTCTTGAGTTTTAATTATGGATTCTATAGGTTTTGACTTACTTTCTCCTCAAAAACCACTCCATCTGGAGAAAAGTACATGCATTTTTCATAAAATACTTCACTTTTGTATGTAAAAGCTCAACGAGTGTCTGAACACAGCTGAAATTCTTTACATTATAAAATGTGTTCCTTCACAAACTTACTATCTTACATTTCACTTCTGTGTCACATAAAATGTAATGCATCTCATTCATTACTGTGTAGCCAGTAATCAGTGGGGCTGTTTACCTTTTGATTTTTATTATAACTCAGTATTTTGAAATACAACAATCTAAAATTACAAAAAGCTTATTTCAAATCTGGACTTATGTGTTGGCATTAAAGTTACAGCCCTTAAATTATTTCAATCCTATCTGTCAGATTTCTCTGTTCCTCTAGAGCAATATATCTCCACTGTGTCCCCTCTTATTTGTGTGGTTCTGTTGGGGGTCCATTTATAGAAAAAAAATCTATCACTCTTTTGTTAAGGGTCTTCAGATAAATCTATTACAACAAGTTATACATGTATTCAGGTCATGTTAAACTGTCTTAGAGATATAAAACCATAGCTGGAGATAAAATGTCCAAACCTGAACCTACTTAATAGCCACGACAGCGCTATTGACCCAACAGGTTCTCATTGCCACCTGTTTACTAGACATCGTGGTGTGATTTTTGACAGTGCCTTTAAATTTAAGAACTCAGCTCAGTTGAAAAGATCTGTTTTTGATGTAAGCCGTCTTTGGAATGGTAAGACCTACATTCAATTAAAACACACTGAGACAATAATTCATGCACTGATCTTGCTTGGACCATTGCATTTTTCATATAGATCTTAGTTATCACTAAACTCCCACAAGCTGTCTACACTCAGTTCCTGTCCTTTTCAGGATACAACATAAGAGTTTGTTATTTTTAAGTATAAATTGCCATGCTCAACCTTATCTGTCAAACCTTTTACACCACCACACCAGCTAAAGTGCTGAGATTCACAAATCCCCAACACTTAAACATTTCCAGATCCATACTTATATCCTGAGGTGTCTTTTTTAGGTGACCTCCAATCCGTGGAGGTACTTACCTTTCCCCTCCAGAGATGCTTAGACTACACAATCATTTTAATACCATGAGGAATTGTTATAATTTGGCACTTTAGTCAACAAAATATTTTTCACAGCAGAGATTTTGACTTAAAAGTGCGAAGAATAAAGCAGGTGTATTACCATCCTATAATACTCTAGTATTGTCCTTCATTATAAAAAAATAATATTGCAGTTTACTGAACGTTTTATTATGATAACCTCCTATGATTAGTAAAACACCAGTTTTTAATATAGGATTGTTGGCTGTAATTAATAATTTTTACTATCCCAAGTTGCAGCCTATAGTCTGTAGAAAGTGTATCACGTAAAGCTCTTACCACTACTAGAAAAAGTCAACAAAGATATTTTTCTTAATAGATCCACACAATTTCACAGGAATATATCTCCCACTGTAGCTAAAATGAAAGGATATGTGTCTAACTTCAAAGAATAATGAAAAATCAGCTTATCACATTTTAACCTAATATTTTTCTATAGGTTGAAGCAAAAGTGGTTAAATTATGGTCCAGATCTGATCTGACATCACAGAGTTGAAAAAGTTTTATTTTTTTTGTTCACACCAAATGTTTCAGATTATTGTGCAAATTTGTATGACAATACAGAGAATGAACACAAAAAGCAGGTCTCAGATAATGGTTCCAGTCAATGACAGCAAGTTGTCTGAGTCCAGAACCAGCAAAGCAGACTCAAACCATCGCACATCCACCACCACCCCCACCACCATGTTTGACTGACAGAATTAGATTATTTTTTTTAAATGCTGTATTATTTTTAGGACAGATCTAAATGGATCCACATCTTCCAAAAAAGTCTTTTTTTGTCTCATTAGTCCACAAAATATTTTCCCAAACAAGATGTTGTTGGCAAATGTGAGATAGGCCATTGTTTACTTTTAGGTCAGCAGTGGTTTTGTCCTTGGATCTCTTTCATGTTTGTCCAGTCTCAGTTTTACTGTTGAATTATGAATACTGACACTAATGGAGGCAAGTGAGGCCTGCAGTGCTCTATGGATGAGTCCCTGGTGCATTCTTGGAGCATCTTTTTGCCGGCCACTGGATTTTGAGACTTTTTATACTTTATGTTGTCAGACAGGTTCTATATCAGCAATTTCTTGATTGAACAGGTATGGTAATATTCAGGCTTGGGTGTAAATAGTGAAATCAATGTTTGGATAGCTTTTTTCCAAAAATAAATTAAACCATTTGAAAACTTCATCGTTGTTTGATAAAAAAAACCAAAACAACAGTGATGATCTGAAGCATGTATGTGTAATAAAAAGGCAAAAACAGAAAGTATGTTAAGGAGCAAATGCTTTTTATCAGTAGTATGTCATGTTTCCTTTAGTTGTGATTAAAGTAAATCAGTTTGAAGAGAACAAATGGCTGGTTTACTGGCTGTAATGGGGAAGGCCTATCAAAGCGCTGAGGCACTGTAGCATTTGTCAAAGAGTCCCTGATGTCTGTCAGAAGAGGTACTGGGTGGAGCCTCCGTTGGTAATGGAGCAGTCAGATCACATTTTATTACAGGCCTTTTTGGATTTGTTGGTTTCTGGATTGCAGTGCAGAATGAGTCTCTCTAAGTTTACCTCAACTACAAAGTAGTTTTTAATTAATGTCAACATCATTATATCAGCAGCATAGAATGGCACACCATGCACTTAATATGTATTTATGGTTAAGAAAAAAAGAGCCCATTGCTGTGAGCTTCTTATACTCTTGCAGTGGAATCACGTGTTGTATGGCGTGGCATAAAAGTCTTTGGAGAATTAGATGATTGTTTCGTCTTTTTTGCTTTCAAGATCTTCTTTCTCAATACATACAATCCATCTTTTCAATTGCACTGTAGAAACATTTATGTTTTAGGACTAACACTGGATTAAATCACCACATTCTAGGTATGGAAGGGGAAATGTGAAAATTTCAGCAGTCATAACGTACATAAATTTAAATAACACATGTCAATTTGATTGAAAAATATCCATCCTGTTTTCCCAGGCAGCTGGGTTGCTGCTTCCACAAGTCTGAGATGCTGCAATGATGAATATTTAAATAAACAACGTAAATAATTAGAGAATTTCAGTACTTTTCCTTTTTTTTTACTAAAATCCTTCCTTACAAAACTTTCATCTTATTGTGAGGGGTCTGGTAGTTTTATATATGAAAATATTCCAGATTTGTCTTCTGTGTTTTGAACTCTTATTGTCCAGTTTTATTGTTTTGGGTTTTGTGGGACATGTCTAATGGGGCATCTTCCCAATTTCCTCCTCCTAGTTTGTTGATGTCCAAGGACTGATGTTTTGTGGTCAAGCTGGACAGGAAATAATGACTGTGTTTTAAAGAGAAACTTGATTTCTAATGATAGCTATTACAACATGTGGCTTTCCAATAAAAGCAACTCACCTCATAACTGTGTCCTCATGAAAAGCTCATAGTCACTGACTATGAGTTATGAGATGGTCAGCATTTTAAATCTTTCACAGGGCCAAGGATAGTCTAAATTAAACACAGATGAAAAGTTTGTGTATCTAACTAAACCCAACCCTTGTGGTTGAGGTTTAGAAATCCAACACTACAGTGACCAAAGGTTTAAACTTTTTTTTTCTGTTCAGAGCTAAATGTGTCCATTTTATTTCCCTCAGCAGTTCCTGTTGATTGTGCCACCCCAAAAAGTTACAAATCAGTTACACAGCATGATCTACACCTCTCTCTGAAAAAGGAGTTATCACCTTTTATGCCTTGTCTGCTAATTTCCTTCAATTCAGTTTATTTATGTAGTTCAGCACACTACAAATATGGTCTCAAGGCAGTTTTAAAAAAAATCCCCCATTTCCAAGTAGAAAGTTACCATCACATTTGAAATACATATTTCCTCTAGTTTGCTTTGGTACTTTTCCAACCACGTTCTGGTCAGATACCAGCCATATTATTTTTGCTCTGGCTGCAGTTGTTTGAGTCTTTTTAACCAACACTGGTTATTATGTTTAGAAATCACAAATTGGTGGTTTATGGAGAAAGGTTTGTAACTAAAGTTACAACCAATTCTTGATTAGCTGTTTGAAGCACCACGGTAAGAAACGGAAAGATTCTAGAGCCACCATTTTTTTTTACTGCGATGACAGTAATATTTTATCTTCCCTTTAAACAAAAGCTATATCAACGGAACTTTATTAATAACCTTATTAATAAAGCACTTTTCATACAGTCAGGTGTAACACAAAGTGCTTTTTAGAGGTTGAAAACAGAAAAACAGTTACCTTAACTTCCTGCTATGGGTAGAGCATGGACTGGCCCAGCTATGGGGCAGCCAGGTTGAAATAAACAGGATACATTGGGTCTAGGTGTTCCTATCAACAGCTAAATCCAAACCTCGCCCACTTAAGACAGAATATCGAATATTAAGGCAGGTTAAGACAAGAGTTGTCACAATTATGAGGATGAGGAACTGTGACATAATTGTGCAGATTAGCACAGAAACACTCAAGATAGGTTTATAGTTTATGTGGGGAAAGGTAAAATGATTGAATACATTTAAAAAAAACACAAAAATTAAGACCATACATAGTAAACGTAAACCCAGAATAGTGCAACATGTGCAAGTACTTTCCATGATAATTTATAACTTAAACAGTAATAAAATAAAATAAAAAGATATTATGAAAATAGCTGAAATTGAAATAAAATAAACTATAAGATATAATAAAAAGTTACAATCTTTACCAAGAGCCAGACTGAAGTGTTATTAAAGTGGTTTAATAATTGTTCTGCATTTACTTTCTACATGCAACAGGTGTGTTTAAGGAGGTGTATCTGATGCTAAAGACAACATAGCTGTCATGATTTAAGGGTGTTTTGGTTTTTGTTTGGGTTTTAGTTTTTCTTATTTCCAGTTTACGTTTTTGGATCTTGCTTCTGTTTTCCTGTCTGTGCTTTAGTGTATTAGTATTGTTCATGTTTTGTATGTTATGTTTTTCCGATTTGTTTGTATTGTGGGATTTCTGTTTGCCCTAGTCACGTTTTGTTCTCCTCGCATCTGTCAACCTGCAATCAGCTTCATTCGGTCCACCTGCATCATGTAATCAGTCTTCTCGTTTCAACTGTACCACACTCCATATATACACTGTCATTCTGTTCATTTATCGCATTTCTCGAACATTTCAGTTCATTCTGTTCATTCTTGTTGCCATCTTGCACCGGAGCCCTCTCCTGCTAACACCCTGGACCGAATCACATACCTGTCTCAGGAGAAATCGCTGCGCCATTCTGCGGGGCTGTTTGTGCTGCAGTCGGCTCACGACAGTTCCATGTTGGCGATTCCTTGTCCGGGGACTGGTTCCAATGAGATCCTGCTCCTCCCCTCCTTCCCAACATTTGGCAGCAAAGCCCACATCTTCCTCCCGCCGCAGAGAGTGCTTCCAGCTGTCAAACTGTCAAGGAGGAGGTCTCCATGTCCACTGCTGCGGCAGCTGCACCGGTTTTTCTCACACCTTCGTCAGCCACAGCACCGTTTCCCAGGCTTGCTGAGGTTACGCCCATGCCGTCTTTGCTTGCTCCAGCCCAGGTTTCTGTGGCAACACAACATGAGCAAGAGGAGCAGTTGATGTTTTTTGCTGGGCAGATCAAGAATTTCAGGAGAATAATTCTCTTCCATCGTTTTCCTCAGCTGAAAGAGAAATTGAGGGAGATAGAGGAGGATTATGAGCCACCAGTAAGGGAGTTTTACTGCCGCCCACCTCTATCCACCTCAGACCTCAAGAGCGGTCCTGCAGCTTAGCCCATGCCACGTCTCCAGAGCGATGCTGCAGCTCAGCCCACGCCAGGTCGACTTGACACCCCAGCCGCTGCTCCAGTATCTGTGGGGCAGCTGGACACCCATGGAAGAATGGAAGACGTCCAAACCCCAACTCTTGGTCCCAAGGCCTTCCAGGGATTCATGAAGAAACCAGTCCTTGTCCTTGTTCCTGAACATAGAGGTGAAGGGTTCGAGGACGAATTGTCTGGTCCTGTTCCTGGTCTTGCCTCTGAGGATCCCTTCGGCTCTGCTCCTGCATCCGAGGGTCCTGTCGTCTCTGCTTCTGCCTCTGAGGGTTCACCAGGCTCTGGCTTTGAGGGTTCGCCAGGCTCTGCTTCTGCCTCTGCAGGTTCGCCAGGCTCTGCATCTGCCTCTGAGGGTTTGCCAGGCTCTGCTTCTGCCTCTGAGGGTTCGCCAGGCTCTGCTTCTGCCTCCTAAGGTTTGCTAGGCTCTGCTTCTGCCTCCGAGGGTTCGCTAGGCTCTTCTTCTGCCTCTGCAGGTTCGCCAAGCTCTGCGTCTGCCTCTGAGGGTTCGACAGGCTCTGCTTCTGCCTCTGAGGGTTCGACAGGCTCTGCTTCTGCCTCTGAGGGTTCGCCAGACTCTGCTTCTGCCTCTGAGGGTTTGCCAGGCTCTGCTTCTGCCTCTGAGTGTTCGCCAGGCTCTGCTTCTGCCTCCGAGGGTTCGCCAGGCTCTGCTTCTGCCTCCGAGGGTTGCCCAGGCGCCGTGTCAGTGAGAATCAAGGACGCCTGGTCTGCAGGTCCTCGCCTTCGCTACTGCCGCGGGCCGCCCAGGTTTCTGCGCCTCTCTTGGCCTCCACGTCTTCGCCAATGTCGCCGCTGCTTCCCGTCCAGGTTCCTACATATCTGCTGGTCTCCAAGTCTTCGCCAACATCTCCGCTGCCGGCAGCCCAGGTCTCTACGTTGCAAGTTCTGGCTTCTGCCTGAACTTTGTATCTGCACTGGACGGTTTCCTGGTTGTCCACCTGAACTCTGTGCCTGGACGAGACAACGACCAGGTCGCCCGACTGAACTTTATGCCCGCACAGGACAACTACCGGGTTGCCCGCCTGAACTTTTTTGTTTTGATTCTGGCCGTCCTTCCAAGGCCCCCTGCGCCCACCCTGTTCGGGTTGTTTTTGGTTTTTGTTTCTGTACTGAACTCATATCGAGAGTGGTCCTCCAGAAAGTGATCTTAACCTGACCTGAATGGGGTTTTGTTTCACAGCAACTTTCTGCCAGTTATACGTAAGACACGGTGCAGTAGGCAGTTTTTGGTCTGAGGGAGAGGTTTCATTGCAGCATTTGTAGCTACTGCTACTCAGCAGATTGAGTTTTATGATGCATCTTGTCTCTGCAATATACAGGTCCTTCTCAAAATATTAGCATATTGTGATAAAGTTCATTATTTTCCATAATGTCATGATGAAAATTTAACATTCATATATTTTAGATTCATTGCACACTAACTGAAATATTTCAGGTCTTTTATTGTCTTAATACGGATGATTTTGGCATACAGCTCATGAAAACCCAAAATTCCTATCTCACAAAATTAGCATATTTCATCCGACCAATAAAAGAAAAGTGTTTTTAATACAAAAAACGTCAACCTTCAAATAATCATGTACAGTTATGCACTCAATACTTGGTCGGGAATCCTTTGGCAGAAATGACTGCTTCAATGCGGCTTGACATGGAGGCAATCAGCCTGTGGCACTGCTGAGGTCTTATGGAGGCCCAGGATGCTTCGATAGCGGTCTTTAGCTCATCCAGAGTGTTGGGTCTTGAGTCTCTCAACGTTCTCTTCACAATATCCCACAGATTCTCTATGGGGTTCAGGTAAGGAGAGTTGGCAGGCCAATTGAGCACAGTGATACCATGGTCAGTAAACCATTTACCAGTGGTTTTGGCACTGTGAGCAGGTGCCAGGTCATGCTGAAAAATGAAATCTTCATCTCCATAAAGCTTTTCAGTAGATGGAAGCATGAAGTGCTCCAAAATCTCCTGATAGCTAGCTGCATTGACCCCGCCCTTGATAAAACACAGTGGACCAACACCAGCAGCTGACACGGCACCCCAGACCATCACTGACTGTGGGTACTTGACACTGGACTTCTGGCATTTTGGCATTTCCTTCTCCCCAGTCTTCCTCCAGACTCTGGCACCTTGATTTCCGAATGACATGCAGAATTTGCTTTCATCCGAAAAAAGTACTTTGGACCACTGAGCAACAGTCCAGTGCTGCTTCTCTGTAGCCCAGGTCTGGGGAATGCGGCAACCGTAGCCCATTTCTTGCACACGCCTGTGCACGGTGGCTCTGGATGTTTCTACTCCAGACTCAGTCCACTGCTTCCGCAGGTCCCCCAAGGTCTGGAATCGGCCCTTCTCCACAATCTTCCTCAGGGTCCGGTCACCTCTTCTCGTTGTGCAGCGTTTTCTGCCACACTTTTTCCTTCCCACAGACTTCCCACTGAGGTGCCTTGATACAGCACTCTGGGAACAGCCTATTCGTTCAGAAAGTTCTTTCTGTGTCTTACCCTCTTGCTTGAGGGTGTCAATAGTGGCCTTCTGGACAGCAGTCAGGTCGGCAGTCTTACCCATGATTGGGGTTTTGAGTGATGAACCAGGCTGGGAGTTTTAAAGGCCTCAGGAATCTTTTGCAGGTGTTTAGAGTTAACTCGTTGATTCAGATGATTAGGTTCATAGCTCGTTTAGAGACCCTTTTAATGATATGCTAATTTTGTGAGATAGGAATTTTGGGTTTTCATGAGCTGTATGCTAAAATCATCCGTATTAAGACAATAAAAGACCTGAAATATTTCAGTTAGTGTGCAATGAATCTAAAATATATGAATGTTAAATTTTCATCATGACATTATGGAAAATAATGAACTTTATCACAATATGCTCATATTTTGAGAAGGACCTGTATCAGTGGGTTTTATTGTACTTTTTTATTATACATATTGCTTGAAGCTTAAAAGATGCCTGTGTTTGTAATTGTCTTTTGAGAGATTTGTAATCTTCACTTGATATTTTAGGAACATTCCTCTGCTATAATCAATGCAGCTATTGTTTTTCAATGAGAGGAAAGACTTTTTTATAATGATACCTTCGAATAAGCGATGTGGTTTCTTCCTCTGTATCAAATTATTCTGTGTATGAACGGTTTCATGCTTCTGATATTGCTTCAGCCAAACCTTTAACTCTGAAACATGCTCTTTTATTTTGTAATGTTTTTCAAATTGTTGTCTACCTCCACGCTCCTGCAGTCACATCTAACTAACTGATGAAAGTTCTGTATGCTGCTGCTGCAAAGATGTTTTGAGGTTGTAAGTTGTTGAGCACCCCGCTCTCCCTCACTTAGCTTCTTTGTAAAGAATGTTAAATGTGCACATCTGTTGTCTGTTCAGACTGTCGTCATCCATCCATGCATCTTATCCAGAACTTTTATTTCTTAAACTGTTTTTAAGAGCTTTGTGCATGGCTAACTCATCTTGTTCTCCTCTCCTCTTTTTTGTCTAATTTCTTTTATACATGTTAACACTGCGTTTTTGAAGGGTGGGTGTTCATAATCAGTGCTGTGCGTCTTCTGTGGCAGCAGTACAGTTTCCTTTGACTTGCTACATGTATCCAATATATGTTATATAGTACATAATTCTTCAAAAACACCCACAGACACTCGTTGGAATCCTGTGGCAGCCTCAGTGCGGTCTTTTAACTGTTGGGAGGGACGCCACCATTTAAGTGTGAAGTTTTGGGTTTTCTGAAAATGGTACAAGCTATACTTGCTTTTTTTGATGCCAAGAGTTCCCTCTGTTAGTAAGTTGATGAATGTGCAGAATGTACGGACTTTCTTCCTCTCCAGTGCTCTTGTTCTAGCAAAATTGCTTGTGGATAATCTCCAAAAACTCTAGCAGTAAGCCTTCTGGGTCTGTCTATAGCTAATGGCAGCTGTGACATCTCTGCATTATTGATTACAAAATGTAGTCCTTACAAAAGATTGTTGATAGAGCGGACCGGATTAAATGAACTGAATGCACAATTATTAACACTGTGTCGACATCAGATATAACGCAATGGAGAGCTGGACCTGATCATAGTAAACACAAACCAAAAACAAGAACATTGGCAGTTTGGCAACCACTCAACTGAAACGTCTCTAATATAGAGAAGTTGTGCTGGACCAACAATAGTGGAAACAAAACTTTTGTTATATTTACAAATAAAAATCTAATCTAAAAGGTTAGTGTGCATTTGCATTCAACCCTTCTAAGTACATTTAGTTTCCATCCTTGAGGGTATGTCTCTACCAGCTTTTCACATGCAGGCATGTGAAGAAATCAGGACATCCTATGAAAGTTGTCTGAGGCCTTCAGAAAGAAGATTGGAGCAGCCTATCAGTCTGGTAAGGCTTCTCTTACTGCTGCCTATAACTGTGTATCTTTTTACTTGTCAAGCACACTGAACGCGCACATGGAGGCTTTCAGTTTTTAGTTTAGTAAAACTGTTCGCATATTTGGTTTTCAATACAAAAAAAAATACACATATTTTTTTAAACCCGCAACTGGTTACTGGTCTGGTGTTGGATGGTTGGGATCCCTGTGATAAGGGATTTAAAGAAGTTTTAAAATAATTTCAAATCTCAGCTCTAGAAATCTATGCATGTTTACCCTGACAGCAGACTGTAAGATGCTAAAGGAAGTCAGCAAAAATCCTTAGATGTCATTAAAGGACCTGAAGCAGGCTATTTCTACTCTTGTCATAAAAGGAGATGCTTGTACAATCTGAAAGAGACTGTACAAGTTTAACTTTAATGGGTGATGTGAAAGGATGAAAGCATTTGCTCTGTAAGAAAAAGACTAAGACAGGACTATAGTTTCACAGAGAAAATGGAAACAGAAGACCAAGACCTCTGGAATAAAGTTGTATAGAAAAATCTGTCAGAACTAAAAGAAAAGTATTTGGACATGTGTAACATAAAACAAATATAGCATTCCAGGAAAATAACCTCAGACTAACCATAGAACTGGGAGCATGATAGGTTGGGGATGGTAGCCAGGTCTTGCGGCAGTCCTGGGGAAAGTTCTGGGGAAAGTCCAAGTCTGGGGCAAAGTCCTGGAGAAAGTCAGAGTCCTTGGGAAAGTCAGAGCTTGATCTTATTGAGAACCGGTGGAGTAACATTTTTGTTAACATATTTGGCTTAATGAGTAATATGAGGCATATATTGGGTGTTAACCTGTTAATAAATCCCTAAAGACTAAAACTTTGTCTTTTCTTCTTTCTAACAACTCTGACCAGCCTGCCAGTCCCCGCTGAATAAAGGCATCCCTACAGCATGACTCTCTAACTATCATGTTTCCTTATGGGGATGCTGTGTTCAGGGTGATGTGCAGTGTTATTTTTCCAACACACATGCTGTATGAAGAAAATGGTTGTTCACATTCTTGGCACTGGTAATTGTAAAGAACTTGTATTTTAAGTGCATAATCAAAATTTTAATGGATACTTAAAACACCTTAAGGGCTTGTTGTAGAGCCAGAGTTTAATGTGTCGATTATGGTGTATTCTCTATAGAAATATTAACACACGTCTCTGTGAAGTCTCCAGTTTCACTGACAATGTATGAAGAATATAATAACACATAAATAAAACTAATACATAAATAACTAAAATCATCAATTTAAACATGATTTTAAGTCACACAATAAATGTTTAAATACATAACTAAACAAATTTACAAAAATGTATATTTCATAGGTGACAGTTTTTGCCAGCATCACATTTATAAGTAAAATAAGTATAATGTATAAAATAAAAATCAATGCTTCTGCTAGCTTCCGCATCTACATATTTTAAACATTCCGTACATTACACCTGTCATTTAGGTGTTGCAATGGTTCCATGGTCACCCTTGTATAAAATCCTACATCTGTCAAAAGTGCCTATAAACATTTGTGAAAAAATGGGTCACTCTCAGGAACTTGGTAAATTTCAGCAAGGTACTGTGACAGAGAGGGGCCCTTGTGCAATGAGACATGTTATAAAATGTCCTTTCCACTAAATATTCCACAGTCAACTGTCATTGTTATTATAAAAACAGTGTTAGAGGTTGGGATTGACAGCAACTCAGTTAGTTGTAGGGCACATAAAATCACAGAGCAGGGTCAGCAGATAGTGTGATTCATAGTATCCACTGCTCTGCAAATTTAATGTGGCTTTCAGATTAGCTGAAGAACAGTGTGAAGAGAGCTTCATAGAATGGGTTTCTATGGCTGAGCATCTGTCAAGTTTAAATTTTCGCGCAAAGGGGATCATGGAGTACATAAATACATGGATGAGAACTTGACTGACCTGCACAGAGCTGCCCTCAACCTGAGAGAACACCTATTAAAGAAATCAAAAGAGAAACAACAAGCCAGACCTTTTTGTCGAACATTAGTGTCTGACCTCACACATGAACATCTACAACAATAGTCAAAAAGTCCCAAAGACTTACTTCTAAATCATTTAGAAAGCCTTTCCAGAAGAGCTAAAGCTCTTATAGCGGCAAAGGGTTAATGGATCAAAGGGTCAATGGATTAACAATGGGATGTTATTTAAAGGCAAACAAGCTAACACTTTTGGTAATCTAGTGTATCTATATCACTATTCTTATAGTGAGGCATACTTGGTGCAAAAACAGAGAAGGCCTTTGGTTCTAGAGTGGTGATCATGTTTTTCCATCATGTTGATAATATGACAAAAGGCAGACTATCACAAATCATGAAAGAAGGTGCTTTCTATGTTTGTGCACCAAAACATAAACAGATGAGAGAGCCAGGCTTTAGGTAGAGAATGAGTTAAAAGGGTCAACTTTTAGATCTAAATGAAAACCTTTGATGGATGATTTATGTGAAATAAGTCACAGTGATGCCTTAGTGAGAGCTCTTCATAAAGCAAGGCACTGGCACTACACAGGAGGCAAACATGAGAAACTCTCAAGTCAATCTGTCTCCTTCTTCTCCTCATGCCCTGTTTGGATTTCTGCAGGAAGTTCAGCAAGCCAATATAGGTGTGACTATGCTATGATATTAATGAGTTTTGTAGAAGGGCCCCATTCAAAATAGGTTGTGAAAAGAAGGACGAAAAATACAGAGCTTCCCTGTGGCTTTATTTTAGCTTGCATCCTGTGTGCCCCTGAAAAAGGAAGGAAAGAAATAAAAAATGTACCAGCTATGCATTTACACATTGCATGAGGCAGCGATGTTGCAGGAATGTTCTAGTACAATTTTTTATTCAAAGCTGAAATAACATTTTCTTTCATAGCCGGAAGCATAAACCCGCACATATAAAAGAAAAGTACACTTAAACTCAGAGCAGAAGATATAGGAAATAGACACAGACAAATGGAAGTACCCAGAGGCATTTTTAAAGTGTCTAAGTTTAGACAATCCTGTCATTAAGGTTTGGTTTACTGAGACAAGTGTGGTGGTTTCAAGCCAGTAGGCTTCATATGAGACGAGACAGCATAAGACTGAATCCTTGTTGGGAAATGACAGTGGCCTCAGCCTGGTTGCTGGCACTAAAAATACACAGCTGGGGATGGCTAAGGACCAGGTCTAGGAACATATATATAAAGTTAATTATTGTATATGCTCAAAGAAAAATATAGTTGGCTGTAGCTAGCTACTAATTTTCTTTCTGTCTCTTGACTATTAGATTTTAGGTAACAAGCCCTCTCCTTATAAAGGCAGAATATGGGATTGGATTTGTTTAGTCGGTCCTTGTTGCAGATATGGTGCCAACATTTCCTTGTTCTGTCTTGCTTCTCTTTCACAATACATAACACACCATGAAAATATACTACAATGTAATCTTTAAGATTAAGTTAGGCTAATATTAAGTTAGGCTCTAAAGCAGTCCAGTGTCATTAGACCTATGAATGTCTGCAATGCTATTGGCACAAAACCATCAGCATCAAATCCTATGGCTCATATTCGTTGTTGTTGGCCCTTCCATAGCCATTTTCCAACGTAGCATGTTGTTTTTAATCTGTCACACTGTATGTTATCTTGCTATGTATGTTGGCGTATCTAAAACGCATGTCATGTGGATCTGAACATTGATAAATGAGTACCATTTGGTGAAACATTTGAGGCAGTCCTGCCTCATCCTTGAAGTGTGTGTATTTCTAATGATGCACCTACAGTTTTGTATAGTCCATGTGTAGTGGGATGAAGGATGTAAACTTTCAAAGGAGCAACTGTTTAAGGACAGAATAAGTTGCTCCTTCAATGTCACCATCTGTTTTTTGTTTTATACTTTGTGGTTGCATGTTCATCTGAGGATGAGGGATCAATGCTTAATAAACAGGCTATTAGTTTATCGGACAATAGGTCCAACTTCCCTCCCATCCTAACCACTTCAAGCATTCGACATATGGAGGTGAGTGAATCTACATCACATAGTGACTGCAAAGTATTGCAATGTTAATTAATGTTATCAGGGCTGCATATATTGTTTCTCTAAATTGCATTGCCCACGCTGAGGAATTTTCCAACATGTCCAAAATCAATCTCTTACAGTCTAGCTTAGCTGGATTTCACATTACATATGCTACAGCATCAGATGGACAGAAAGGCAATGGTTAAACCTTTGTATGCCACTGAAATGCAGGACAGATAAGCAGTAGTCCAGTGGGGGTGTCATCCTGCTAATTGTCCACTGCAGTCAAGGAACACAATTTCAAAAAATTAGGGGTTAGCAGCAATGTTTAAGAAGCTAGTGCAGAATTTACCAACCACAAAATTGGCAGCACACCAAAAATTGGCAGCACACCAAATCTAAGTGGAGCCTTAATGAAAGCATCCCATAGCCCCCTGCTACCTGACATGCAGTTCTTGGATGAGGCACAAACACATGTTTTTTGGACATCGGAATCAGGTAGAATAAAACATCACTCCAGCTCATAATTCAGGTCGGATATTTACAAGATGGAGTTTAAACATAAATTCAACATGGAAGACTCACCACCCCGCCACGTCCAATCACTCCTCACTGGCTGCTCCAATCAACAGCAGGTCCTCCTTGGCCAATCATCTCCCAGGGCATCCCTTTTAAAGACCTTCTGCATGGAAGACACCGCTCTTCTGCTGAGCTTCGACCCTCCTCCACCCCTTCTCCACCATACGCTCTCAACTCCTTCCATACCAAGGCCTACGCCACCACCGGGATCGGATCCCGGGGGGAAAGACGTACCTAATCTTAATCCTAAAATGTTTATTCAAACCCACTTCATCCTCAGCGTTTACATCTTCCTCAGGGGTCCGAGCGCCAAAGAAATTATCTTTCATTAATAAACTCTTTAACCGTCATCTTGTTTCTCCATTATGTGAGTCTTTCCAGGTTGAATTGATCACTTCAGCTGTGGAAACAGGTTAGCATGAGTGCCAAGATTTGTTGCTGAACCCCACCCACAATCAAATTGTAATGTCACGAAGTAGAGCATAATTGTACAGTAGAAGGAAACTGTATGCACAGCATGATGCTGCCACCACCATTATGCTTCACTGTGAGGATGGGATTTTAGGGTGATGTACTACTTTAATTTTCTGCCACAAAGCATTATGCATGTAGGTGAAAAGAAAAACGTAATTTTGGTCTCATTTGACCAGAGCACCTACTTTTAATGCTTGCATTGTGCTCTGCATGGCTTGTGGGAAACTGCTAATGTGATTTGTCATTGTTTTCTTTCATCAATGGCTTTCCTCAGGCCACTCTTCCATTAAGGGCTGGTTTTTGGTGTGCATGAGATATAGGTGTCGACAGACTCTTCCACCTGAGATTACTGCGGTTACTATACAGGTCCTTCTCAAAATATTAGCATATTGTGATAAAGTTCATTATTTTCCATAATGTCATGATGAAAATTTAACATTCATATATTTTAGATTCATTGCACACTAACTGAAATATTTCAGGTCTTTTATTGTCTTAATACGGATGATTTTGGCATACAGCTCATGAAAACCCAAAATTCCTATCTCACAAAATTAGCATATTTCATCCGACCAATAAAAGAAAAGTGTTTTTAATACAAAAAACGTCAACCTTCAAATAATCATGTACAGTTATGCACTCAATACTTGGTCGGGAATCCTTTGGCAGAAATGACTGCTTCAATGCGGCGTGGCATGGAGGAAATCAGCCTGTGGCACTGCTGAGGTCTTATGGAGGCCCAGGATGCTTCAATAGCGGCCTTTAGCTCATCCAGAGTGTTGGGTCTTGAGTCTCTCAACGTTCTCTTCACAATATCCCACAGATTCTCTATGGGGTTCAGGTCAGGAGAGTTGGCAGGCCAATTGAGCACAGTGATACCATGGTCAGTAAACCATTTACCAGTGGTTTTGGCACTGTGAGCAGGTGCCAGGTCGTGCTGAAAAATGAAATCTTCATCTCCATAAAGCTTTTCAGTAGATGGAATCATGAAGTGCTCCAAAATCTCCTGATAGCTAGCTGCATTGACCCTGCCCTTGATAAAACACAGTACACCAACACCAGCAGCTGACACGGCACCCCAGACCATCACTGACTGTGGGTACTTGACACTGGACTTCTGGCATTTTGGCATTTCCTTCTCCCCAGTCTTCCTCCAGACTCTGGCACCTTGATTTCCGAATGACATGCAGAATTTGCTTTCATCCGAAAAAAGTACTTTGGACCACTGAGCAACAGTCCAGTGCTGCTTCTCTGTAGCCCAGGTCAGGCGCTTCTGCCGCTGTTTCTGGTTCAAAAGTGGCTTGACCTGGGGAATGCGGCACCTGTAGCCCATTTCCTGCACATGCCTGTACACGGTGGCTCTGGATGTTTCTACTCCAGACTCAGTCCACTGCTTCCGCAGGTCCCCCAAGGTCTGGAATTGACCCTTCTCCACAACCTTCCTCAGGGTCCGGTCACCTCTTCTCGTTGAGCAGCGTTTTCTGCCACACTTTTTCCTTCCCACAGACTTCCCACTGAGGTGCCTTGATGCAGCACTCTGGGAACAGCCTATTCATTCAGAAATTTCTTTCTGTGTCTTACCCTCTTGCTTGAGGATGTCAATAGTGGCCTTCTGGACAGCAGTCAGGTCGGCAGTCTTACCCATGATTGGGGTTTTGAGTGATGAACCAGGCTGGGAGTTTTAAAGGCCTCAGGAATCTTTTGCAGGTGTTTAGAGTTAACTCGTTGATTCAGATGATTAGGTTCATAGCTCGTTTAGAGACACTTTTAATGATATGCTAATTTTGTGAGATAGGAATTTTGGGTTTTCATGAGCTGTATGCCAAAATCATCCGTATTAAGACAATAAAAGACTTGAAATATTTCAGTTAGTGTGCAATGAATCTAAAATATATGAATGTTAAATTTTCATCATTACATTATGGAAAATAATGAACTTTATCACAATATGCTAATATTTTGAGAAGGACCTGTAGTTACTATTAGGCCTCTTGGCTGCTTCTCTGATTAATGCTGTAAGTTTAAGCGGACATCCAAGTCTTGGCAGACTAACCCATCACAAAATCTCAATCAAAATATTGAAGTGTGTGGTTGTAATTTGGCAAAATGTGAAAAGATTCAAGGGGTTTACATACTTTTAAAAGGCACTGTATATTGGACCACATAGGAGCCTATGACTCTATCACTGGTTAACATGATATCCTTCATTTCATCACTTTTTGCAAGTGATCAAATTAAGAGATTTACAGGCTTCCAGTTCTGTTTGTAATTTTTGCTGTTGTATTTGATTAACAATTTATACTGCACCAATTTAAATGACCTTTATGGATTATTAAAGTGTACAAGTAGTTTTACACTAAATACATTCTGTCCAAATTTTTGAATCCAGAAGAGATAGATGAACCAAAAGGACTATTTCTGCAGCATGCGTTATGCACTAACAACCACCAGAGGTAGCGTTGCTCCTAGATGGAACACTCTCCACCTAAATATTAACAATTAGTGATTTAAACTTGAAACATTTGCTCTGTGTGTTGAAGAAAAAGTTGGGGTATTTTTTCACAGTTCAGATATATGTAGAAAACACGATTATAGAGATTTTTCAGCAACCAGTTAACAAATCCAGTTTCTCATCTGAGAAAGAATTTAGGCATTTGTAACACGTTGAGCCAGGGGATACAATCACCTCTCAGAGCCGTCATTTTCCTCAATCCTATAAAAATTGAAGACACAACATTTAAAGGGTAGTGTAATGCTTTAAATGTGGATACCAAAAGGAGGAGTTAGGAAGCTTATATATAATTAGAATGAATTATCAACAGCATGAATATAAAATGGAAGAAAAGCTGAGTAATTAGAGAGGGTAGGACATTACAGGCACAAAACTAACAGTAAGGTTAAGTGAGAAGACAAAGATGTAGATGTGAGGAAAAGCTCAAAAGCGTTAGCATCTTCTTGATGCATCAATTCAGCTATTGTGATACAACAACATGTTGACCCTTTGAGGGGCCCTTGACCAAAAGCGAGAGCTTACTTGTACATGCAAGAAGCTGCAAGCCTTTTAAAGCCTGCTTAGCTCTGAGAGGACAAGCGTTTGTTGACTGCTGCTGGAAATGCCACTGGAATGGCCTGTCCCTCTCCCCAGCGCCCTCCCTTTGAAATAACAGAGACACATAGAGCTGGTATTCAACATAAGTACAAGTCACTCCTGCTATCCTCGCTCACGTGTGGCTGAGCAAAAGATTAGCATGGCTCTGTATACAGTGGGGGTCCAGTTCAGCACAAAGTGAGTTGTGAGTGTTGAGAGATTGTTTATTTAAGAGAACATCAGCCATCTGTCATCATGGCAAAACACCGAGAAGGGAAAAGGGAGCTTGGTTGATTTTGGTGTTTTAATATTTAATAAAACAAAAGTGGGGGACATGGATTCAGACTGCTACTACCTGACAGAGGCATACTGCTCTTGTGCAGTAGTACGTATATATATATATATATAGATAGATAGATAGTAGTACATATATTTACCTTTTAGAAGAGATACATCGCATTAATGTCTCCTTACATAAAACATTGTACTACTAAACTGCAGACAGTTTTATCATGACAAAGAGGTTTCAATCGAGAGCTGGAGATATTCTTGAAATATTCCAGAAGTTAGATGAACTTGCCGGGGGTCAGGAGATAAAAAATGTATGCAGATATCCCAAATACATGAGTCACAGAATGTAGAAATAAAATGGTTTGATATTGCATTAACAATTTTTTTTCCAATACTTTCGACTTTTATTTTATGACCTGTATTTTAAAAGGGGACGTGGCTGTTGTGGCATGCTGATTTTTAAAAAGCAAATAGATTTTTATCAAAGATTTCTTTTAAAATTGTCAAAATCTTTCCCGTGATTGAGCCCCAGAGAGGTTACAGTGTCTTGCAAATGTTTTCACACCCCTTAACTACCCCCCATCCCTTCTAGGAGATGAACCTCCATCTCAGTCTCAAGTCTTTTGGAGCCACTTCCTGGTTTTCTTTCCAGGAATATCCTACATTTTGCTCCATCCACTTTCCCATTAACTATGAACATGCTATGAAGCGTACCCAAACTATGAAGCGTACCCAAAGCCCAGCCTGATGGTTTGGCTGGTGTGTTTAGGGGGTATTACAGTATTAGTTTTCCGTAGCGTTTCCATCATGTTTTGCATGTAGACCAAAAGCTTCTTTTTCTTCACCTGACCAGAGCACCTTCTTCAACATGTTTGCTGTGTCCCCTACATGTGGCAAATTGCAAACAGGACTTATTTTGGCTTTTTTCAATAATGGTTTTCTTCCTGCCACTTTTATGAAAAGGTGAGATTTGTAGAGTGCATGACTAAATGAGAGCTCCACAGGATGCTCGTGATGCTGTTGGTTCACTAATGTTCTCTAACAAACCTCTGAGACTTTCACGGAACAACTGGATTTACTCTGATCTTAAGAGACATGAATACTTTTACACACCATCCATTTTCATCTGGAAGAATGAGAAAACCTTCCCAATAAACAAATGAAGAATACCCCTAACAGCCAGAAAAAGACTTTACAAGTTATTTTTGCCAAAGGGAATGTTGTAGAGACTGACCATAGAGTTTCCAACTATTTTTATAGTATAAAATAATGAAGAAATGTTCCATCTATAAATCTTTTTGCAGTTTCACATTTTGACTGTAGGCCTATGATTTCAGGCTTCATTCTAAAAAGAGACCTGAGAATAAATGAAATCCTGAGATGGTTTTATTTCGATTATTAATAATGTATTACATTCAGTATGCTTTACAGTATGCAATGAAAATTGGTGGGTTGCGACAGGCAGAAATCATTGGTTCAAAGTCGGTTGATCTGGTTTAGATTTTAATTTATGTCTTCAGATTTAACTGTTATCTCTTCTGCTTTACTTTAGGTTGAAAGCTATCTTTTATTTTAACATTCAACCTGTTTCCACTGACTGTAAGTAATATTAATGTTTTGGAGTGGCCTAGCTTTAGTCCTGACTTAAATCTAAGTAGTTCTGGGTTAAAGATTATTGTGATGGCATGGAGGCCTTCCACACTCAAAGACTTGGAGCCAAAGATGAATCATCAAAATATCAGCGGAAATATTCAAAACACTGGTCAGCAGTTATAGGAGCTGTTGATTGCTGTAAAACCAGTAAAGATTTTTACACTAATTACTAAGAGTACAAATAATTTTAAAAAAACATAAATGGAGGCAGATACATAATTCTTTTATTGTTTTATTATCTTTTGAGAGATGTCCTAAAAGGTAAATGGCCAGTACTTGTATAGCATTTTATCAAGTCCCCTGAGACCCCAAAGTGCTTTACACTACAATCAGTTATTTACACATTTGTACAGTGGTAAAGCTATGATATAGCTTACCACTTCAATGCAATCAGCGCCACAGAACCCTCTGAGCACCATCAGCAGGCAAGGCGGGTGAATAATAATAATAATAATAATAATCATCTTTATTGGTCATTGCACATGTACATTACAACAAAATTTGTCCTCTGCATTTAACCCATCCCTTACAGGGAGCAGTGGGCTGCCATTGTGCGGCACCCGGGGAGCATCTATGAACCTGGCCCCTTGTGTCCCCTCTGGAACACAAACCTCCTGATCTAACCACTAGGCCACCACTCCCCTCTTTTCTGTGTCTTGCCCAAGGACACAACTGAGACACACAGCGCAGGGGTTTGAACCGGCAACCCACCGGTTACAGGACAAACCCCTACCACCGATGCCACCATCGCTCCAAAACAAACTTCTTGGTAGAAAGAAAATAATTTTAAATATAAATCTGCCAGGGGTATGAATACTTTTGGGATTAGCTGTATGTACTAGTAGCCTAAAAAGAGCTGCTTTAGGAGGTATCTTTGTTCTCCTTTTATGCCTCTAGAGATCTGGTGGTGGAGACTTTTCAGATTTCTGCCATGCATCATGTTCACAAATGTTCTCCAAAAAAATAAAGAGATTCCCCAGTACAAAATTAAAACAATTGTTTTAGATTCTAGATGCTGTTCAATGCCAAAACTGAAATCACCAAAAAGTGGCTCAAATCATTTTTTACAAAGAAATCCCCCACTTTTCAATTTGAAAAATGTCATGCTTAAGAGGAGGATTTGTTATGAATAGGAGTATGAGTGAATCTTTTCTGCTCTACTGAAAGTTAAGAAACTCCTGGATTTTCACACCCAAAAATGTGAGTCATTTTAAGGATGTGTCTGACATTAGACTTTTTTCTTTTTAACATAACCTGATTTGATCCCAGTTCATACAGCACAAGTTTTCTGTTCCTGCTACATGCCCTAAATAGAAGCTCATAAAATGGTTCAGACAATAAAATCGTAAATTGTTGTTCCTAACAAGCAGAAGGATTTTAGAATTTAAAAGTGAGACCTTTCTGAGTATTTTAGAGTTATGTTACAAAGACTAGCAGTTAAAATTTGTAAAACTAATAATGCGAATGACAACAACTTGCTACAATACTAACAACTGAATGTGCTAGAGGCACATCATCTCTGCACATCGAGATGAACTAAACCCATTAACAAAAGACGTTTCACATGTTAGTCATTGGATAAGACAGTGAAAGCTAGAACAAAATCCCAGCTAAGACAGTTTCAGGCCATATATTTTTTAGCTCATCATCTACTTGGGATAAAGAATCGAATTCCCAGTTTGTCAAAAAATTTTACTCAAGTAATTTAAATAAAATTTCAGAGTGAAATGGGAGAGGTAGCAGCCATTCATTGATAACTGTCATTTCTCAACAGCTGACATATGAATAGGAGCAACTGATTCATTCACAAACCTACATCAGGAACAACAATGTGGAGTCTTAATCTCAAATGTTATACATGGAAAACTTGTCCAATGGTAGCGACCAATTATAGAAGGATTCGCACTTTCGACAGTGGCTGAAGTAAATTCAATTATACCATCTACTACAACAAATCGTTAAGTGTTTTTATAATTCATGCACAAGTCAATTTAAATGTATATCTTGTCTCTACTTAGTCCAGTTGTTTCTCTTTGGCTTTACAGATTCACTAAGACATGATCCTTGCCACTGCTTCTCCAACAGACAGACCTTGGAACCAGTGCTCAAGCCACAGAATAACTTAATTGGCATCCTTAGTTGTAACCAAATGAACAACATTTGAACTTTGAGTTCTTAGCCCAAGTAAAAGTGCAACCTGTCAAGCAAAACTCAGCAAACTTCAATGCAAAAGGAAATTGCTTTCCAGAAATTTGCACTTAGACACCTTTGTACAACTACATAATCATTTGTCTCTGAGATGTTTCCAGTTTACCTCTTACATACTTAAAGCCTTTAGTTTTGCCCTGCTTACCACCGCTATTCGACCTTTAGATACCTGCTGTAAGTTAATAGCCAAGTAAATTAGTTAAATTAAATGCTGGAGACACAAGTCAACAGTCACTGGCAGCGCACCTCCATTTAAGCTTAATGAGGAAATTTTTCAGAGTTTGGTAGTAAGCCAGGTCATGTCCTCCAGGATAATATTAATAGCAAAACCTGCTCCAAGTCAGCAGTGCTCACTTCTTGCCACCTCCCTGTATTTTATTGCCTTTTGTCTCATTGACAAAGGATTTCATATGATCCCAAAGACATGACTTCAACATATGCGAAAGGGCCGATTATTTAAAACCTGGAGATTTCATTATCCATTCCAACTTTTTTCAACCTAATACTAAAAGGCAGGAAATCCCTAAATCAGCTTGATTTATTTTCTGTTGGCTAAAAGAGCTGTGTATTTACTGCCAGTACCACCCAAAAGACTGATACTGCCAATCCTAAAGCTACTCCATGGCTGAAGTATGATGTAAACCAAAAAACATGGCTTTAGACATGAAGGCGACTTAAGTCAGCAATCAACCATGAACATGGATTAGAAAGCAAGCATTTAGCTCTTTGATTACAAAGAAAAAAGGGGTGTGAACAGGAGCGGGTGCTCATTTGTCCAGAAAAAATAAACACACAGATAAATTATCTCATTTTCCTCCTCTTATCCTGCAACCATTCAGCAGGCTGGATGAAAATTTAAGAGCAGCATAGAAAATCTTTGTATTTTTTCATACATGAATACACTACATCATCCTAAAGAAAACCTCAGTATTATCATTAGCTATTGGCTCAGCAGGACATGGTAGTGTGTGTTGGGTGTAACAATCTGTTAGAGTAATTGGCAGTCTGGCTCTGAGAGACATTCTGCTTGTCTGGACAGAGAGAAGGATAACCAATAATTATGGAGCATTTTTATTAAATTATTATTGGTTATATTAGGGTTATACCTTTAGCCTATACTACAATGTAGTGTGCATCTTCTTCAAATTTGAAAGATATATTAAGTTCTTTTCTTTTTTGTAATGAGGCAAAAATAATCACTGTTTCTACAAGTATTTTCCTAATAATGCTTTAAAAGCAACATAAGCTTTTTAAAACGTGTATATTTTGAAAGTATCTAGGATCTTATTAGTCATGGATTACTAATTATTGAACCAAGACTTCCTGTTTCCCTGGGGTGTAAATATGACATTACACAGAGGCCCATTTTTCTTAGCCCTTCCTCAAAACGGAAAAGACAACAGAACATGCCAATCTAGCAGGTCAAATGTGTGATGATTTGAATAAGTCAGAAAAAAACTACATGGAAAGTTGCAACTCAGTTATGCATCTTGGGGCCCTCAAGTGTTCACAACAACCATTAGATATCTACATACCAACCGGTTGTTTGGGAGGCATGAAATTCTTTCATTACAAGTGTAAATGTTAGACGAGCACTTTAACTGGACGACCAAGATTGCACATTTCAGATTCAAGCACTCCAAATGGGTGTTGAGTGAAAAACTGATAAATATGAGGTACTGTTAGGTATGGCGGAGGATCTTCGATGCTTTGGGCCTGTTTCTCCTCCAAAGGGTCTTTAAACCATATTGAATTAATTCTTTGAAGTACCAGGAGGTTTTAAATAAAATATCATTGCCTCTGAATGAAAACTGAAAATTGGTCAATATTAGGCTTTTATATATATTCTAAAACATTTGGCCAAATGAAAATAGAAATGGTTCACCAGATATAAAATCAACCTTCTTCCATGGCCATCCCAATCCTCAGACCTGAATCCTAAAATAAACCTGTGGGGTGAGCTGAGGAAAAGAGAGCATACGAGAGAACCCGGCACCATCTAGAGAGATTGTGATAGGAGGAATTGTGAAAACCTTTTCTCTGTATACTCTAACCTTATCAAATGCTATTGGAGAAATATTATATAGCAAGTGATAAGATAACTTTGAATTAGCATAACACAATAGCTGATTGGTGTGGCTTGTTCTGGTCATTTGATGTAGTTTGGATGTAATTGGGATTCACAGATATTATGGACTGTTGAATTTATCAAATTACTGGTTTATAGGAAGCCGTGGAAAGCACATAGGGAGATGGTGTTAGTTTCTAAATGAGAGGAGCCAAAAGCGGAAAGTAAAGAGCAAGGTTTTTCTACGAACAATGCTCAGTCTAAATGTCAGTCAGTCATTTTCTACCGCTTATTCCATAGTGGGTCACGGGGGAGCCAGTGCCTATCTCCAGCAGTCTATGGGCAAGAGGTGGGGTACACCCTGGACAGGTCGCCAGTCCATCGCAGGGCAACACACATACAACCATACACACACTCATTCATACACCTAAGGGCAATTTAGAGTTACCAATTAACCTAACAGGCATGTTTTTGGACTGTGGGAGGAAGCCAGAGTACCCAGTGAGAACCCACGCATGCACAGGGAGAACATGCAAACTCCATGCAGAAAGACCCCAGGCTGGGAATTGAACCCAGGACCTTCTTGCTGCAAGGCAACAGTGCTACCAACTGCACCACCATGCATGTATGGACCAAAAATTGTTTGCTCAGTCTTGTCGAAGCATTATGGGATGCGTGGTTTGGTTTTTCAATAAACCAAAAAAGCAAATAGGATCAACGTACATATAAAACAGCAAAACTTTGGCAAAAAATAAATGTACAAATATTTATGAAAACCTTTTTTTAGAAGTGCTTTTTTGGCACCACCAGAGGAGCGATATAAAACAGCTAAACACATCTGATGAGCTCACTTTGTGAATTTAGTCATAAAAAACTTCTCCTGCAGCAATTGTGTTGGTGTGGAGTTAACCAGATATATTCCCAATTTCCTCCATAGTTACTCTTTTTTTCTCCCTCTTTGAATAAAACATTTTTTTCTTTGCATGATCTGCTCACAATAAAGCATTTGTATCCTTTTGCAATAGGAGAAGTAAAATCCTCATTAATAGATTTAGGCCTTAAGGTTTAGGAATGAACCTAGCCCAAAAAAACACTAAATGACAAGGAATCTTTCATAGGCCATTTTTGCATTTTTACATCATATAAGCCTACCCATAACTTGCCAGAGGAAATGAAATGTTTATTGTGTAACCCCAGGGCTTTAGCAGAGAGAATTTTGGTTGACTTATAAAAAAGGACAAGCTTTCCACTCCTTGTCTCTAAATTTCACTTCCTCCTGTGCAACCTGAGAGACGTGAGGTAGAGACAGGGTCACAGAAATGATAAAGAAAGACCAATGGAAGAGCAGCAAGAGGGGGCTGAAGATTTAAGCATGAATAAAATGTTGATCCCAAACACATTCAATCGAGATCAAGATTCTACCAAAGCTATTGGAAGTGAAAAAAGAAATATCATAACAGCAATGAAATACAACAGTACTAAAATAAATACAATTACAGGTTATTAATGATAATTTATACAATTTGTCCTTTTCAGTTGGCCTTGCTTTTATATCTGATGATGCTTCCATTCATTTCTGTGTCTAAAGTGGAGCAATATGTAAAAATCATGAAAGAAAAAATGCTAGCACTAATGAAGCACTACTAAACTCAGGTATCAAGGCATAACACATTTGTCTCGTAAGATGAAAGCAATGATAACAAACTCTTCATCTAGAATGTGATGTCACGAGGCAAAGGTTTATACAGTGATTTGTCCAGTAAAGAGGATAAAGTCAGCATAAATTTTGAAAAGCAGCAGTTTGAAGGCTTAACAGACCAGGAGCATACCCAGAAATTTAAAGTGGCTTTGTGGAGAGCCCTGTCTTCTTATAATATAATATAGTATAATTGGAAGTGGGATCCCACGTTAGTGATGCTTGATTTTTATTGAATTAAAGACTAGCAGGCAAAACAAGGAACTGGCACAGGAGAACAATGGTAAATACTGAGGGGAAAATGGCAACCAACTGGGGAACAAACATGGAGGACATAATGATACAAATAAAAAAAGCAAGTCACAACCGAAAACATAAAACCCCATGGATCGTGACACCACAATGTTGAATGACAAGAATTGTAATTAAGTGAAAAATTATGGCACATTTCAAGTTGATGTAATTTTTGCCTTGCTTGTCTACTAGTCTCACAGCAAAAATTGTTTCACCAAAATATTTAATATTAGAAAACTGTGAAGTGGTTAAGTAAAATATAGCAGCAGTGAATGTAAGCAGGTAAAAGTCTCAAGTCCATGTCTTACATGCGAGTTCAAAACTGTACTACAGTATAGAAGCAGTCAAACACCATCTGTCACACCACTCAAACTGTACGTCCATCTATTGTTAGTTTTTTATGTCATCTGGCCCCAAAACTTTCTTCAAGCTGATGGTGCACATGAAGGGATTGAAAGGAAAGTAAAAATACTTGTATACAATCAAACCTAATTACTAATTATTATAGGTAGACATGCAGAAGTTAAGAGAGATTTGTTAGTAAGTTCAAGAATACTCCAGGTTTCAGCAGATGTCTAGTACTGATAGAGGACATATACAAAAATTACAGCCATTATAAAACAACACATTTTCTTATCTGAAAAACAGTTTGCCTTCCCTACAACTAACATCTGCTTCAGGATCACTTCAGTGGTCTGAGTGCTTAATACACTGAAGCACTCTGTCATCACTGTGACATGAACTGTGTTGTGGCCTTGTCCTTGTCTGTCTTTGGTTGTTTCTTCCTTTGAAGCAGAGCTTTTTGTAGTGTCAAAGTCCAGTCCTCTGTTTGAAATGTGTAACAAACAGGTAGACCGTTTCTGTGTTGTCAGTAAGTGGGCACCAATCCATGCTGCATACAGTATTTTCATTGGAAAGGCACTTTTGGAAGGGAAACATTTTGGTTTTCTAGCAGTTGTCATTCATGCTCAACTTTTACATACACCACACCTCTGCCAAAATCTATTTTGCTCTATTGCAATTTCCAGTTTTAAAATTATGGTATTTTAATCTTGAGGCCAGTTTTAAGGTATGGCTTATAGATATTAAACCCTTGTGGTTTCCACATAATGGAAAACCTTTTCATCTACACCAGAGTCAAGTTGTTGCAGTCCAAACTGAGATTTTCTGCTGTGGTTCTGATTTTCAGAATCAGAATCAACTTTATTGCCAAGTTTGTACAGACAAACAAGGAATTTGACTCCGCTACACTTTGCTCTCATTGAGGATTTTTTTGTCCATGTTATAGCATCCTCTTTAATTTTTCTAAGCTAATTGGCTCTGCTGGGGTCTTACCTGTTCGTGTTTGTTACATTAAAACTGTGTCTTGTTAGTGACAGTGTAGCTTTCTGAGGAAAGGTTAACAAAAGTAAGTTGTATGACTTAATATCGGACCTGATTATTAAATTAATCAATAAATAGTGGAATAAATGTGGTTGCTGCAGCATCGTTGTAAAACTAATTGGTGCAAACAAATCTCAAATTGAAAGCTTAGGAAGTGGTGAAATTAAGATAATTTGTTTATGACAATTAAGAGTGCAATCTGTAGATCGGTTTATGCAGAGCCTTAAATGGCAGAATATATGTGGAATATGTCTGTGTTTTGCACAAGCACTGGTTGACCTGGGTGACAAAATATTTTCAAAACCAGATCAAGCCAGTTCATACACCTTGGATAATTTTGCTACAAATAAAACTAAAGGACCTCATTGCCTGAAGGCTTTCATTCAGATGGAAAAATTCTAAACATGTTCAGTGCTTCACTTCCTTTCAACATCCCTACTACATATTAATGATTTATTAATAAACAGAGGGATTTGAAAAGGCTACATTAGGCCACATGTTTCTGCAAAAAACTAATGCTTTTACTGTAGATTTCACAAAACAAATTAGGTATGTAGCTTTATTATTATCAAATGAAATTTTGTAAACCCAGTGCTTCAGTGTTAAGACAGCCCCATTTTGCTGAATAAGTATAGAAGACTCCAACTTAGAGTCTCTTCAATAAGAAGGATAACCCACTTGGGCCATGCTCATAGTGATGACTAATGTCAAAAGAGGAAAATTTTATTTTAGTAACATGACACTAGGTCACAAGAACCATTACTAGGCCTATAGGAAAGACTTCCAATTTCCTGTAAGGAAAGTAAGGCAGATTATACCTCTGCATCAGAATATGCTGAAAATGATTCCCATGCAGCACCACTACTCTGGAAAGGGTTTGCTGAACAGAACAGTGTTAAAAGGTAGAGAGATTGCTTAGTAGACTGACAGTGGTGATGACAGTCTAGCAAAGATACATTCAGGATTAAATGTTCACTCATTATTTTTCAAGACGACAATATGAAATACATCCATTACGAAACAATTTAATACACTAGAACACACAAAAAAACATAAAAAGAAAACTATTAAAACCATTTTGACATTGAAAGTGTGGACAAATATTAGAAGGAGAAAATAATGTATTTGCATGTCAAAAAGAAGAGATGGACTTCTTTTAAGTGCTACTTAGGTCTTAATATGTCTAAAGGCTACTTCACAACTGATTAAGACTACCCAAGATCTACATGCTCAAATGTCTCTGAAACACAGCAAATTTGAGAAAACTTAAGTCAGTGTAAAGGCACTCACGATAGGACTTTATCTTGGACATATATATATATCCCAACTCAGCGAGAAATACAATGGCAGGGTTTTTCTTTTACGGGTACATTTTGCATCTTAACTCCCTCCAATTCACCGGCTACCAGGAAAAGCTTATATGCACAATTTGGAGGAGTACGCCTTCCTTCCCAGCTGGGAGTGCAATTCTACTGGGGGAGTGCAGTGGACACTGATCCCTAAGTGAAAGGGGTCTGAGCATGGAGCTTTATTTATTGGCATAGCCGCTTATTCCATAGTGGGTCACAGGGTAGCTGGTGCCTATCTCCAGCAGTCTATGGGCAAGAGACAGGGTACACCCTGGACAGGTCACCAGTCCATCGCAGGGCAACACACAAACAACCATGCACACACTCATACACCTAAGGACAATTTAGAGTGACCAATTAACCTAACAGGCATGTCTTTGGACTGTGGGAGGAAGCCAGAGTACCCATGCACAGGGAGAACATGCAAACTCCATGCAGAAAGACCCCCAGTTGGGAATTGAACCCAGGACCTTCTTGCTGCAAGGCAACAGTGCTACCAACTGCGCCACCGTGCAGCCCTTATTGGCATAGCATGTATGGCTTTTTTTTTTTTTTTTTTATTGTTATTGGCATAGCATGTATGGCTTTTTTATTACTTCCCAGGTTTAACAGCGCTTAAACCAGCAGCATCCAGGCGAGTTATTCATATGATTTTTGTGGCCTTAATTTTGTATTTTTATTTTTTTATATTTATTATGCTGTGCTGGGTGCACACAAATCTGCAATCCATCAGAATGGTAAATCCCTGGCGTCCTCAACAAGGGGACTGGAGCCTCCATCCCAACCTGATCTCTAAGACCTGGACCAGATTTGGCAAAACAGCAGTGGATTGGTTAACTACATGGGAGAACACATAGTGCCAGCTGTGGTTCTCAACGAGCCCACGGTAAGATCGACCTTTAGGAATGGACGCCTTTATTCACAGTCCATGGCCAAAGATGCTCAATGTGCTTTTCCTCCAGTTTCGCTGATCCCACGGCTCCAGGATCAGTTCGTTTATTTTTTAGCCCCGGTTCATGACTTCTGTTGTTCTTTGTGACTTTGCTGAATTTAATCAAGTCTCCCTGTGTCCAGCATCAGGTCTGTAAACTCAGCCTATACCCTGACCAGAGATTATTTCTCCTCTATTGTTCAGTTGCGCAGGACACCTCTGACTGAATGAGTATAGGCGCAGCACTTTACGCTCCTGGCCTCCCTGGTTCCCAAACATCTGAAGAAGAAAACCCTATTGGGGACCCGATTTTCCGGTCCCAAAATAATTTATTCTCAGTGAGACCTGGGTACATTTTTTCAGTGCTGCGCTGCACACGTGAGATAAACATAGTGGAAAAAATGCATAGATACAGAATATAAAGGGTATTTCTTAAAGAGAGAAGAGGAGGAAGGAGGGGTCTGGGCTAAAGCCCTTAATGTTTCAAGACCCTAAAAACACCCCTGGTCAAAACAATCTAGGAACTCACACACTCCAACACCACTCAATGTATTATTCATGTGCTACAGACAACTTAGCTAAGGGCATTTGTGTTCTGGTTGTAGTGCGAACCTAATTGAGTGTATTAATGCTACCTTTATGTCAAAGAATCAACCATACTGAAAGAACTTCTTGGAGAGAACTGCATGCCTCTCTACTGTACAAACCACAATCCAATCAAGCATAAAGGATGTGTGGAAGCAAGCCTGATGTCTCCCACCTTGCTCCATGGAACATTATAAAAGATGCAAAGCTAATCTCCTAATATCAGACATCACAGGTAACCATCAGAGTTACAGTAACGCAAATGGTCTTTTATTCTAGTGGTTCAATGGAATTGACTGAAAGGGATGAGAATAAATAAATCTAAATATTCTGGTTTGCCTGTTTATACAGGAGAGTGACCCAAAGCTCCCAATAGATTTAATCTAAATGCTAAAAACATGCAACAAATGCACATTGTTGAAGTTAACTTCAACACAAGAAAACATTGATCATGAAATGGTCGTGACATGAGGAGATTAACTGCTTTTGTTGAAATCAAAACATTTGCCGTGTGTAAACCTGCAATGTAACATTTAGATTGATGTTATTTTGATCCATGTTGCTTAGGTAAATCTTTTTGCAGAACTCGACTGACAAAATCTCCAGGTTTAATGGCATTTGAGAAAATCCATTCTAGAAAGACCACATTGCACAATCCTTGATTTATCCTGCACAACAGATTTCTTACTAAGGTGGTTTATTTGTTTATTCATATCATAACTGCTTTGATGACCAAATACGGACCTGCCTAATCTTAAGCAGTTGGACATGTGAAAATATACAATATGTAAAAATAGAATATACTGTGAAAATAAAAACGTTTGTATGCACTGAAAAGGTCAGAGTGAAGGCCAAAAAGGAAATTGTTGGGCAGAAGCTGTGAAGAGACAGACCATCACTATGGAAGAATGTGAGATTCTGAACCACTTAACCACTACACAATGTGCAATATTAAATGCATTAATATTAAAACTTTTATTCCAAATAATAAAACAAAAACCGTTTTGTTGTTTTGTTTATCGCTTTGCTGTGACAAATAATAAATCCATTGCTTTTGTTTGTTTCTTATCATGTGGCTCATGAGAAATGAAAAGAGGCATTTTTGGGGGGTTTCTGGGATGCAGAAACACTGAGTCTGGTGTAAGACCTAAAGAACCATGGGGGTGTGGACTGAGCATCATAATGACCAAGCCAAATATTTGTGAAGTCCATATTGAGAGCATAATGAAGTCCTTTTACAGAAGGCATCACTGGAATCAGGACACTCATTTTATGCCAGGGAGAGCAGGTTTCACTGGGGTCCTGCTGTTTCAACTTAGGCTACCCTGGTCCCTGGTGGCCCAGTGCAAATAGAATACAGAGCCTTGTGTTCAGAATAAGAATGAATTCTGGCTCTGTTTGACATATGATAAGTACATTAGAAAACTGTAAAATTGACCTGTGTTTAGCCAGCAGATGAAGTGGAAATTATACAATACATTCCACCAACACTTAATGAAAATATTTTTAAAGTGTAATTGTATTTATACCAAGTGTGCTCCAAAAAATTTTTTACATTTTGTTTTAGTCCTAGCTTAAGGTAAATATGACTATATTCATGGGTATATATTGTGTATTAATAATTTCCCATAAGGGCAGAGATAAAGAAAGCTTGCGGAGTGTTTTGCAAGTTTGTTAAAGACTGAAAATAACATAGAAAACCCTTAAGGCTCCATACAAAACAAAGGGTGCAGCATTAACAGGTAGTCCCCACACTAAAGCTTAAGGTGTCCGACACAATTGAAGGGTTTCTGTAACTGAGGACACACTACCCAAAACAAACACAGATTTTCAGGTCTTAAAGAAGGCTTGAAGTACACACTAACAGACTAATTTCAGCAGATCCTTGTTAACATCTAAAACACTTGGAAACACTCACTGACAAGGGATCACAGACTACATGTTTTGTCTAACCAAATAAGACCAACTGAACGCATCAGACTTCCAGGCAAACTCTTGCTCGGGCAACAGCTTAAGGGTTAAAGAAGCAACATCAAAGAAACAACACTTGGTTCCGGTTTTACACCAATTTCTCACAAGCTAACATACTTTTTGTCCCAATACCAACTTCCCCAACTAGTGCAGACTAAGAATTGTGCATCTTCTAGTATGCCCTTAGCTTAAGTCAGCCAGGTCATTTATCAACTGAAATACAAATGCCACACCCCTTTTTCTAGCTTTAAGTAAACCATTAAAACACATCACTGCCATGTAGTCCTGGATCAATGGAGGAAACCCTGGAAATAACTGATGAAAGTTGGATCTCAAGGTTGTGCATCGCTACTCTTTTAAATCAGTTAACATTGGTTAGTCACTTTTTAAAGCAAAGAAAATGTTACATGAAACTGCTTGGTAGATACTTCAAATCAAAATGGTCTGTATGCTCATTTGTACAATGTAATTGCATTTAGTTTTCACAATACTCTCAAAATCAGGTATAAAAAGATGCTAAATTGCAGTCATTCTTTAAAAAAACATTTACGTCAGTCTTTCTGCTTTTTGTTAACATGCAGATGTGGGCTGTTAAATGACCTCTGTAGAGATAAAATTGAAATGTTGCTCAACAAGTTTACATTATCATGCATTGGGTAACTCTTCCTTTTATGAAGACTCCTTCACCCCCACACAAGGAGGAACATGCAGCTGGCAGTATATTACCTTCAGTGCTCCTCATCCTAGTTTCTGAAGATAACATATCGCACAACACAGTTGGAAGACTGCAGCACTGCAGAATTTGTGCTAAAAATTGTCATTTTAAGAGAAACAGGAATAAGTCAAAAACTATTTCTATTATGGGAGAAGAAGTGGAGGTGGTGGAGGAGTATAAATACCTCGGTGTTCACCTGGACAACAGACTAGAGTGGAGATGTAACTGTGAAGCTGTCTACAAGAAGGGACAGAGCAGACTGTACTTCTTGAGGAAGTTTAGGTCCTTTGGTGTTTGCAGCAAGATGCTGCATATCTTCTATAAGTCTGTTGTGGAAAGTGTGATCTCTTCTACCATCATCTGCTGGGGAAGCAGCATCAGAGCCAGAGACGTAAAAAAGCTCAACAAGCTGATAAAAAAGGCTGGCTCTGTTCTGGGGACTCCTCTGGAACCTCTGGAGATCATTGTGGAAAGAAGGATTCTTCATAAAATGAAGAACATTATGAAGAACCCTGAGCATCCTCTTCATGAGACTGTCCTACAACAACAGAGTGTCTTCAGTCAGAGGCTTCTTCAGATCTGCTGTAAGACGGAGCGCTACAGGAGATCCTTCCTGCCCACAGCCATCAGCATCTACAACGGCTCTTTGAAGAAACCTTCATAATGAGCTACAACAACATTTAATTTCCCTTTGGGATTAATAAAGTATTTTTTAATTGAATTGAATTAAAAAACAACAATATGGGAAAATATTTCACACTTCAGCAATTGTAGTTGTGCACAGTGTTAACAGTCCAGGCCAGTCCGGTCTGCAAGCCGACCCCCAAAAGAGCTTTCCTCCCCCTCATAGGTTATTCTGGTGTTATTATGAGAGGTTAACATGCCCATTATGGTTGTGGCTACGTTTTTGGGGTGGCTGTCATCTCAGTCGTGCCAATGGTGGGAATGCTTTGCTGAAGAAACGCCAGGGAGAGGGAAAAAAAAAGTAAACAATAAGAGAGAAAGAAGCAGTGAGCGAATTATGCAGACAATAGCACAAAAAAGACAAGTTAGTGTGAAGAAAATGATGACAGCTTAAACAGTAAATAAAAGAGAAGTAGATGTATTAGATGTAGAAGTAGAGCCAACTTAATGTGACTGTGAGCATTCATGAATTTGTTTGACAGTCTTTCCACCCCACAGTGTATCACCAAACCATCCACAGGAAGGATACAAAACCAGGAAAACAAACAAATGGACAGAACCACCTGTAAAGGGAAAAATACAAACCACTGAGACACTCCACACACACTGCATACACACGTGCATGTGCTTTCCACACTGTCAGTTAGACACTCATTCCTTGTGTAGTCAGTCTTCCTATGCTTGGTGAAGCTGAGAGAGACAGCACTGTCTGGGTCCGTGCCGCCACCTTGGTAACCTCTGAAACTGCCCACCATGAAAATACACGTACACAAAGGTGGCTGTATTTACAAGATGTTTATTTGTTGGGTGGCATTATGTTATTTTTTCATCCAGTGTGGACTGAAAACAAGCCTCTTAAAGATATTTAGTTACAGTCACATCATTATATGAATAAGATTAAAAAGATAATATCATGACCTATTAAAACCTTAGATATTTTGCTATGTAATTTAGTCTACTTACCTAAAAAAAAAAAAAAAGCTATTTTCAAAGGAAATATGTTTCTTGCAAAAATATTCACCTCCCTTGAACTCACAAACTACAATCTATTTTATTAGGATGTATGTGATAAACCAACACATGTTAAAGATCTGGACTCTGATGCTCGTAAATAAAATCCAGAGCAACTATTAGCAAATAGATCTGATCTGTGTGCAATTTAATCTTAGTATGACTACATCTGTTCTATGAAGGTTTGCTGGTTTTTTAGAGCATTAGTGAACAAACAGCATCATGAAGACCAAAGAACACAGCAGAAATGTCAGGGATAAAGTTTTTGAAACGTTTCCAGCACAGTTAGTTTGAAAAACTTTATCCCAGGCTTTGAAAATGATATGAAAATGGAGAGTATGGCAAAACTGCCAACCTGCTAAGACATGGCCATCCACTTAAAGTGATAAGCTGGGCAAATGGAACATTAATGGGAAAATCTGCTCAAAGGCCTGTGGTAAATATAGAGGAGCTGCAAAGATCCACAGCTCAGGTGGAAGAATTTGTCAGCAACAAAACTATTAGTCGAGTACTCCAAATCTGGTCTTCATGGAAGATTACCAAATAAAAGCTATTGTTGAATGAAAGCTAAAACAGATTACACTGACAGTTTACCGCATGTGATGTAAGGGAGACAGCAAACATGTGAAAAAAAGCTGTTCTACTCAGATGAGAATAAAAAATGTTTCCCCTCAGGCAAACTAACACTCCTCTTGACCATTTTCTTCAACAGGACACATCATCAGAGCTGATGTAAAACTGGTTAAACAAATGCAGAACACGCTTTCCTCATTTTTATTTGTAAATAATCTTGAAATGCATGCATCATTTTTATTCACTTCACAACTGTATGATAATCTGGGTTGGTCTATCGCATAAATTCTCAATAAAATACACAAAACTTTGTGGTTATATTGTGACAAAAACATTTGCAAAGCATTGTATATAGGAAATCTCTATCATTATTTACGTTTTACATTTAGGGTCAATAAAGTACTTTAAAAAGGCCATCCATAAACACTTTATATTATGTATAAATACTTTAAATATGCATTACTTTCTATTTTCACTCATGCGCAGTAATATACTTCCATTTAGGTCAGGGCTGAGGATTGACTTGCCAGTTTCCCAACTAGAAGACAACAGCTCTACATTTGAGCTGGGCATACCACCTATTTAAAACAGCACTAGCATTTAGATAAATATAAACTATGAGAAACTTGTGAACACCCAACCAAGCCCAGCGCCGAGTTTTCTTTGCTTCAAATCCGCAAAACACTTTATTGGATGTTTATGTGTATGTACAGCACATAGCTGACTGTAAACAGTGATATCCACACAGGCTGTGTTGCTGTTACTCTTGTCATTCATCAAAGAACAGACTTGTGTCCTCACCAGGCCCAGGCTGCAATTTGGGCTCAAGGCGTGGCCCAGCACCCATTGGGTTGTGTCCGCCCTGCGTACCAGTAATGACCCCTTCCCTATGGAGAGCGTTTGATCTGGGCTGCCTGTATGCTTCGGCAAGGACCTATTTCGGGAGCGTGGCGGGGGATAAAGGGAGCTTTCATACTTGGTGGCAATGACCATAATTAAGCTGCTTTAAGGGGTAGCATTGAGAGCACTAACAAGTATAGAGTTTGTAATTTGGAAGATGGAGGCAGAGTAGCTCATTGGAAGAGCATGGGAGGGTCAGGTGGCACCCAGCGCTGAAACACAATGCTTAGCGTGTGTGTGTGAAAGGGGCTGTAAAGTGCATGTTAATGACTTGCGTCCATTATCACCCACCCTTGTGGCCGGCTGGCCAGCAGCCTGAGGTTAAGATGACGGAAGATCACCAGCTCTAAGGCAGCCTGTTAGTTCTACCTTCACGGCATGACTAAAGGCAACCTTTCAGTCCAAAATGCCTCCAAAAGTAAGCACAACTTTCGTGTCCCCTTCTTAGCTGTTTATCCACTAATTTTGGAGAATGCAGCCTTCATCTGGGTCTTTGCTGTAATAACATCCCTTAAAGTGCTAACATTCAGTCAGATCTGGACTTTAATTTCTCCCCATCTCTAACGTTATTTCAATTACTCCATTTGAATTAATTTAATTACAACCAGAGTTGCGTTTTATTTGGCCTTATTTTGAAACATTAGAATTGTGATGGGATGAAGCCCAAGCTAAAATCTGTTTTTCAAAAATACTTCATATTTAACCAAATTAAACAAAACAAAACTCATTAAATATTTTCTCACTCAAAACCATTGTCACCAAAGTTGCTTGACTTTTCATATACTGAATAAAAATGTCCTACTGTTCTTTTTGTGGCCACCACGTCACATTGAGACTTAACTGTTGCTGCATAGGAAGACACTATTGTTTCCGCTTCTTGGCCGTGTACTTCAATTTTCACAAAAGTTCTCTTCAAGTACTATTCATTTGCAACCACGACCTACACACAAGACTTACTCACTGGTACTCCTCTGTTACTTCAAGTATCACTGGAAATGTATTTTATTTAAGTAATATAATTGAAAATGTGAAACTCATAATATATAGATTCATTACACACAGAGTGGTATATTTAAAGCATTCCCTTTTGTTCATTTAAATAGCTATGGTTAGAGCTGATGAAACCCCACATTCAGTTTGTCAGATAATGGAAATATTACTTATAAAGAAAAAACATTTTTAATACAGAAATGTTATCTCTGATACAATCATGGGAAAGACTGCTGACTTGACAGTTGTCCGGCAGAGAGTTATAAACACCCTACATAACGAGCATAAGTCTGGCTGATTGTTAACAGAGTTCTGTATTCAAGTACATTATTTGAAAGCTTAGTGGAAGGAAAACATGCTAAAAAAGATGTGCACGCAACCTGAAGAGACTGTGAAGCAAAAGTCATCCAAGAATTTGGGGGAGATATTCAAGGAGTGGAGAAGGAGAAGTCAGTGTATCTAAGATATGGGCTTCAAAGTGTCACATCACCTGTGTAAAGCTCATCCTAAACCAGAGATGACACCAGAAGTCTCTTACCTGGGCTAAGGATAAAAAGGATTAGATTGTTGAACAATGGTCCACAGTTCTCTTTTCAGAAAAAGGTAAAATTTGCATTTTTATTTGGAAATTAGGGTACAGGAGTCTTGAGGAAAAGTGGAGAGACAACGTCTGACTTGCTTTGAGGTCCAGTGTGAATCTTCTATAGTCACTGTTGGTCTACCGTGTTTAATCAATTTTGGAGCACTTTGGGATTCTCTTTGACTAGCAAAAATATATTCTAATCTTATTTGCAGCATTAATTTTTGAAGGTAGTATTCAAATATTTTGAGTAAGGGAATTTGGGGTTTTCATTAGCTGTAACCCATAGTCACCAAAATTAGCAGAAACAGATGCTTGAAATATACAGCTTCTTGAAACAGTATTTGCTCCCCAGTGTTGTGCATGAGCATGTTAAAAAAGGCTATCCAAACCAACCTGCCTTAAACTGTAATAGTTGTACCACCATTGGCAGCAACAACTGGCATCACGCATTTGCAAAACTATGAAATGTGTGCACAAACTTAAAGTAACAAACTGATGGCTAAACATTCTGTCTGGATTTTCTGCTCCATCAAGTATGGTAAGTCTTCCATGTCCTGAAGAGGCAAAACAGTCCCCAGACCCTCACAATATCACCACTATCTTTGACTGTCATTTGATGTTTTCAAAAATGCTGTGTTAGTTCTAGTTGTGTTTTTTAAGCAATAGTGCACAGACCTTCCAAAAGGTTTGCCTTTGTTCTCATCAGTCCACTACCTATTTCCCACCAAATATTGAGAATTATCAAGACGGTTATAATTGGCAAATGTGAGACCTTCAGGTCATTGTGTGGTGGACCAAATGCAGGTAGACGGGAAGCAGAGATGGATACAGTTATAAAGATGTTTAAAAAGTGAAACTGAAACTTATTATACAAAGTCCAGAGTCCAAAATATCCAAAGACAAAAAACAAGAGACAGGGCTGATATGGAGAAGCAGATCTAAAAACCATTGGCATAAACCGAAGACAAACAGATAACAAAAATAAGCAGCAGCTAGGAAATAACCAGATGGGAACTTGTAGGGGTAGTCTTGTAGAGGGAGTCTTAACAGAATGAACAGCAGAACACAACTCAACATATGAAAGACTGAAAACACAAATATAAAAGGATATAGGGAGACTCAGACTCAGCAATGAAAGAAAACAGGAAAAGAAAACAGAAAACTACAAATTAAAAAAACAAAACATAGAAACTAGAGACTGCAGCTCTAAATGCAAGACACTTACTTCCATAACAGAATAGACACAAAGTCAAACACATCATGACAGACAAGTCTTTATGTTCATCTGTAGTCAATAGTGGATTTGGCTTTAAAACCCCAAAAAATGGGATTTTGTCCAGTCTCGTTCTTATCACTGAGTCATGAACACTGATCTTAAGTGAGGCCTGCAGGGTTTTAGATGTTCTTTGTTTTTTTGTGACCTCCAGCATGAGCTGTCAATGTGCTCTTTTCTTAGGATGACCTCTCCTGGGAAGGTTCACCACTTTCTGCTTTTCTACATTTGTGGATAACATTTTACTTTTAGCATTCAAATTTTACAACAACGCAAAAATAGAAGCAACCTGTAAGGGGAGCAAATACATTTTCACAGCACAGCACAGTATCCCTTCTCTGTGTGACGAATCTATATATGAGTTTCAGTTTTAGACTTGAATTAATAAAATAAATTAACATTTCAGGCATAGCCTAATTTACTGAGATGTACTTGTGGGTACTAGCAGAGGCACAGTTTGAGAACCACAGGTGCAGATACATAAAGAAACTATTTGTACGCCCTGGAAGCACATCCCTCTAAGTTGCGCATCCTGCCCAACTTTGTCACCGTGGTTGAATCATATGGTTAACCAGAGTTTGGGTCAGAATCCGTGTGGCCGCCCCCCGGTAAAAGAGGCATGTAGTTGCTCTCTCCAACCGCTGGGCTTGTAACTTGACACCTGACTGCGCGGTTCATTTGCCATCGTTTTTACCCTTAAGAAAGCCTATTTAAAAAGGAAAGCGATGATTCCAGCGCTCCTGACTCCGTAACCCTGCTGAGAAGAACCCACGCAGCTTTCCTCTCCGGCCGTAGCGTCCCCACAATCTGGATCGGCATAAATGAATGAACCACAAGGGAATATCGCCAAACGATCGCAACCTGGAAACTCTCCCTTGTCAAACAAGACAACCAGGAGGATTCTGTGTCGAGCTTAACATGCAGCTCAGCATGATTTTTGACGTCTGGAGCTTCACCTCAAGGTCGTCAAATGCGTAAAACGGCGAGCGGTGTTTTCTGCCCCCATCGCAAAGGAGTCACGCTGTGATTAACGGATCAGGTTTTTGACTGGCAGGACAAATGAATACAAATGAATTTAGGCACCCGAAGGAGAGATTGCAGAACCTCTCATCTAGATACAAAGTAAGTAATATTGTTATGTGCGTATGATTTTCTCGTATCCATTCAGAAACACGGGACGTGCTTACCTGTGAACTACCGGCTGGCTTTGGTCCAGGATGAATGTCCACTTGGGGTCAAAGGAAGTTCTAAACATTGATCAGACATTATTATAGCAATGTGATGCATTTATTTCTGCAACACGAATTAGTTTGCCCAAGTCATTATTAAAATAAAACCTAAGTTACCTGAACATCATACTCTTTCAAATTATGGCAAGCTCGCACAAGGTAAATGCAACAGGATTACCTTGCGGGGTTTACTAAACTGACTCATCCGACAAAACTACAAAACATGGCAATTATTAAGACCTATAAAGTTTAACAAGTGGGTTTATCAGCAACTCCAGCGCCGTTGGATATTTTCCACGTTTTCCTTTTTACGCATACGGGCACTTTTACGCATTGCCAATAATGCATTAATGCTTTGAAGAAAAAAGCATTATTAAAAGTGATTAGAGTGCTTAATATAAGGTCATTTCATTTCATCAGAAATTAGTGTTGGCATGGCCAAGAAGTTACAAATGTCCTCATACAACACAATGTTTTTACAAACAGGTTTTAGCCTACGGGTCGAGCTATGAATGGAAGGTCATTCATTCAAATAACCCCAATATCAAAGAATGTTCATTCATTCATTCATTGTTTAAGGCATGCATACTTATTTCCTCACCTAAGCTGAACTTTGCTCCAATCGAACAATTAATATTAGTTAACTGATGATTGTGACATCGTCTTGCCCCACACTTTTTACCTCCAGGGATTCAACCACTGCCCAGTTGTTTATGATGAGCTTTATCCACTAAGGTTTTGCCCTTGCTTTCTGCTTATGCTGAGTCGCATCAATTGCGCAATCATGGAATCGACCTGCGTTGTTTTTCAATATTTGTCCACATGGTGCCGCCCTTTATGTCTTAACTTATGACTTTTGTACAGGTAATTAATTTTTGTACAGGTTTTAACATTGAAAATTGCCAGCAAATTGTGTACTTTATAATGTGTCTTGTCAACATTAGCAGACGCTGACACAATCACAATCTCTTTCCCAGTCTTCATGTGTGAAGATGTTTATACATCATTTATAAGGCTGAATTAGGACATTTCTGAAATTAGTCACCAGGTGAGCTCAGACAGACTAGATGATGGACGTGTGAGTGTATCACCGGTCCTCTTCATCAGAATCCATTAGCGTCAGCTCATCCATTGGAATTTTCCCCTGTGCGTGTGTGTCTGTGTTCTGGAGGGAAGGATCTCCCTTGGGTATCTTTGCAGGGAATCAGTGAGTAGTCTAAACACATGAACAGAAATGGAAACTATACACTGGGTTTTCTGTGTCTAACCACTAGATTCCCCTCTCCTCCCAGTACACCCAACTAAACCGCCCTTCTCCAACAAACAAACTTTCACTGACATCTGTAGAAAACAGTTGTATATGTCCAGGAAGTTACATTAAAGGCATTGCGGACTAAGTCAGTGTGTGAGGAAATCCTTTTACCTATTGAAGTTAGAATTCCCTATAGAATTCCCAAAGGTAGTCATGAGGTAGCTCATAGTTGCAGCAAGAAAACCACACATACAGATGTCAGCCTTTCTGATTTCAGACTCCTTTAGTGCAGCAACCTTCAACTGCTCTGCAAAAGAAAAACCCCTACCTGTCACATGCACTTCAAAAGCACATTAATGAAAATCTATTCAAGCTACTGAGAACTTAAAATAGCAGAAGCCAAGGAAAACAGTCCCGCTTCCCAGGAAAAGGTGTTCCAGGTTCCACAGATGCAAACTCCCCAAGGAATAAAATGAAAGCTGTCTCTGCAACAACCGATGCATTCATGACTCACTTTGATAAGATGGATTTCTCAGTTGATAAGATTGTAATCAGCTTGGAGTCAGGGAGAGACACACACATAAACACACACACACACACACACACACATCCTCTGCAAACCACAGCCAGCTGTGTGTGGGGATGACTGTGATGAATCTTTATAAGCATCTAGGGGCTGAAAGAGCAGGAGACACAGACACCACAAATAAATGTTGCGCACATACACTCTGATTATAATTATCCAGGTTTAAAGGGGAAGCTGCTCATCATCAGTGCTTAAACTAATTGTTGAATCTTTTAAACCCGGAGAACCATACAGCTCTTTATCAGAGGTAATGCAGGTAAATATATTTTTTAACAGTTACTTTCATAAATTTTTTCCACAACTCTGTATTTGGAACTATGCTTGTCTGCCTCTCTGTGGCCCTCTAGGTACAGCTGCTATACACATTTCCTCCTCCGATGTGTGTGTGACCATGTGTGTCTGGATGACCTCCAAGAGTAAACAGTGGCTCCCCTGCCTGTCACTAGATCTTGGTCCCCCTACTGAGCTCTCAATGCTAACATGAGCCAGTCTTTAGGTTCTGCAGCACACCTGGTTGTGTAGAGACTGCTGAGAGAGCTCTTTTTTGCTCTATGTGTGGATGCATGTTGGTTTTGGAAGAAGAGTTATTGAATAACTACACTGTAGTATTTCTGCCTCCAAAGCCCACAACCTGTGGCCTTGTGTGTTTGTGCATTGGAGTTTCAGAGAGGTGCTCTAAGTGCTTTTGCTGAATCCAGCTTCCTGTTGTTATTCCATTGGAAACACAGTTACTGACAGTTGTTTTTGTTGAAGACTGCATTCGGTATGATGTTAATGTTAATCTCAGGACAATTTATGAATTTGTCTTGTATACAGGCACATGCCACAAGTTTTCTAAAGCCAGAGTTCCTTGAAGCTTATAGTAAGAGTGTAGACTCTAGAGAATATTCTTTGTAAATGTTCTATTGATTGAAAGGAAAGCATTTTCCCCAAACACTATAAACTTAGCAAGGTCTTTAACAAGTCTATAAAATCAGATACCAGACAGCAGAATTTCAGTTAAATATGGGCATTTTTATTTCAAAATAATAAAAACCCCAATATCAAGGAATGTTAAACAAAGTTCTTTGCTAAACTCTCAAAAGTGCACACTAACAAAGTCCCAGCTACATACTAATACTCCTAGCAGACTATTGCATATGTGCCTTTTGTTCAAATTACATAGGAAGACAAAATGCCACAAAATTAATGCTCTAATGTCACCAACTACGCATTTGCCACTGTATCAAACCAGATAAACCATTCTGCCACAGATATTTTGGACATGTCGAAAAATTGGACCGCAGCTCTAATTCTCCATGTTTACCACTGCAAAATTAATACAACTACTGCTCAAATATCAAATGTTGCAACTATGACCCAAAATTAACCTTACTTAATCTCACGCTACACGATGCTATCTGAAAATTCACTCACCTCGGCATACCAGATGCTTGAAACTGAAAGTGAAATTTACAGCCTACTTTGATTATTCTGGCTAATACCAATCCGACCACTTTGAGGCACACATAGAACATTTCAATTTAATTCCCAGAATGTCAGTTAATCCTTAAAGATGGAACAAATAATAAGCAAAGCAAGACGGTGATGTCTCGACAAGAGTAATCTACCTATCCTAATACATCAGAAGCTGTTAATCCCACAATATGGATTCCGATATATTCAGTATATACTTTTCTGATAAGGAGGACATCGAAAGTGATGTGACAAGATGTAACGTTCCAAAAATCTCCTTCCTTTCCCCACACTTGGACCTGCTTAGCAGTTTTTTTAATTCACCTGCACATATGGCAGTATAAGAAATTGTGTGACACAATACAGACCAAATGTTTGGACACACCTTCTCATTCAAAGAGTTGTCTTTATTTTCATGACTATGGTTATTGTAGCTTCACACTGAAGGCATCAAAACTATGAATTAACACATGTGGAATAATATACTGAACAAAAAAGTGTGAAACAACTGAAAATATGTCTTATATTCTAGGTTCTTCAAAGTAGCCACCTTTGCTTTGATTACTGCTCCACATACTCTTGGCATTCTGTTGATGAGCTTCAACAGGTAGTCACCTGAAATGGTTTTCACTTCACAGGTGTGCCCTGTCAGGTTTAATAAGTGGGATTTCAAGCCTTATAAATGGGGTTGGGACCATCAGTTGTGTTGTGTAGGAGGTGGATACAGTACACAGCTGATAGTTCTACTGAATAGACTGTTAGAATTTGTATTATGGCAAGAAAAAAGCAGCTAAGTAAAGAAAAACGAGTGGCCATCATTACTTTAAGAAATGAAGGTCAGTCAGTCCAAACAATTGGGAAAACTTTGAAAGTGTCCCCAAGTACAGTCACAAAAACCATCAAGTGCTACAAAGAAACTGGCTCACATGAGGACCGCCCCAGGAAAGGAAGACCAAGAGTCACCTCTGCTGCGGGCGATAAGTTCATCCAAGTCACCAGCCTCAGAAATCGCAGGTTAACAGCAGCTCAGATTAGAGAACAGGTCAATGCCACACAGAGTTCTAGCAGCAGACACATCTCTAAAACAACTGTTAAGAGGAGACTGTGTGAATGAGGCCTTCATGGTAATATAGCTGCTAGGAAACCACTGCTGAGGACAGGCAACAAGCAGAAGAGACTTGTTTGGGCTAAAGAACACAAGGAATGGACATTAGACCAGTGGAAATCTGTGCTTTGGTCTGATGAGTCCAAGTTTGAGATCTTTGGTTCCAACCACCATGTCTTTGTGCGGCGCAGAAGAGGTGAACGGATGGACTCTACATGCCTGGTTCCCACCGTGAAGCATGGAGGAGGAGGTGTGATGGTGTGGGGGTGCTTTGCTGGTGACACTGTTGGGGATTTATTCCAAATTGAAGGCATACTGAACCAGCATGGCTACCACAGCATCTTGCAGCGGCATGCTATTCCATCCGGTTTGCGTTTAGTTGGACCACCATTTATTTTTCAACAGGACAATGACCCCAAACACACCTCCAGGCTGTGTAAGGGCTATTTGACCAAGAAGGAGAGAGATGGGGTGCTGCGCCAGATGACCTGGCCTCCACAGTCACCGGACCTGAACCCAATCAAGATGGTTTGGGGTGAGCTGGACCGCAGAGTGAAGGCAAAAGGGTCAACAAGTGCTAAGCATCTCTGGGAACTCCTTCAAGACTGTTGGAAAACCATTTCAGGTGACTACCTCTTGAAGCTCATCAACGGAATGCCAAGAGTGTGTGGAGCAGTAATCAAAGCAAAAGGTGGCTACTTTGAAGAACCTAGAATATAAGACATATTTTCAGTTGTTTCACACTTTTTGTTCAGTATATAATCCCACATGTGTTAATTCATAGTTTTGATGCCTTCAGTGTGAAGCTACAATATTCATAGTCATGAAAATAAAGAAAACTGAGAAGGTGTGTCCAAACTTTTGGTCTGTACTGTATATGTTTCACATGTTTGTGAAGAAGTGATTATTGGTCTAGCTTTGACAATAATTGTTATTTTATTAGGTATTGTAAAACCACAAATGAAAGAGAAATAGTTCTCAAACTACCACCACAGGAAATAATTTTTTTTTTTACTACCGTTATACCAACACTGAAGCAAACAGTATTACAACCGATCTTAAATCTTTTCAGTTTGCTTTGTAATTAAGACAAAAAAGACAGATTTCCAAGTGGGAAAGGTCTGAGGTTGTTCACCTACCCTTACGTTTAAAACTTACTCATAGCTGCATTAAAAGGTTTCTTTGCATTTCTGACATTAAGTCTTTCACATCTTTACAGTCTATTAAACACAAACAGTGTTTGTACGGTATAAAATGATGAGAATTACATTGTTAAGATTTGTAATGCTTACTGTAGTTAGACAAATGTATTAAAGGTTGGATTTATGTAATTCCTAAATTTAGATATGATGTGTTCTAATTGTGTCATAAGTTAGAGGTAGACCTGGGATTGACCGCACACCCAAGTTGAACATGTTTAAAACAAATTAAAAACAAGCCAGAACTTTTAATTGTCCTGGTGCTAACTGAAGGTCGCAATACAAGCTAATTTATTGCTAGTAGCATTGTAAAAACATTTTATCTCTGTTTTGTGCATTCAAATGCTAGAGACTGTACAACACTTCATTCACCACTGGTTTATTGAATTATAAGTGTTGTGTATAAGTAATCAGAAGTGCTGATAACAGCTTTACCTGCAACTTTTACTAAGTTTGAGGCATAACCATACTGGATATTGAACTCGGGGCTGTTTAATTATCTGCGACTTTCCTAGTCAAAAATCCAACTTCTGCGAGCATGCTTGTACCATGTTCAACTAGGAACTTCAATATTTTATTACCTTTATATTATAGTTTTGCATTCACATTCCGAATGCCAATTAGAGCTGCACAGTATATCAATTGTGAATGGTCATTGTGATATCAATGTGTGCAATATCACAATCATAAAGGACTTATTTATAGACTTATAGACTTATATATAGACTTTAGAAAACCATAATATACTTCAGAATTTGGATAGACACTAAGTGCCCCTAACGCCATCTCCTGATGTTCATCTTTAGCAGCTTAGAAGTTAAAACTCAAAGAGAGGAAAATGGAATATTTTCCTGATATTGTGCATCCCTAATGAAAATATATTTGGCTGATTGCATTTACTGGATGCCAACACCTTACATAAATATCAATGACCAAGATGCTAAAGCTCAGAGAAAGTTTTTGGAACGTTGTGGTGAGGGAAAAGAAAGAGAGGAAGCAAGATTATTTACAAGTTGTAACGTTTTCACAATATTTAACAGTAATATTGCAATTAGATTTTTCTTTAATATCACACAACTATAAAAGAGATGTGGTCACTATAGAAAAATATCTAGAGTGACAATGTTAACTCAAATTATTTTCTTAGCAATTATGGTTAGTATTAGAATTAAGGTTTTTTTATAATCAGATTGAGAAAAAAAAGGATACCAAACAGATTGGAAAATGAAAAAAGGTCTCTGACCCTATATTCTGTAACTGTTTGTGTAACATTGCTCTTCTCTCTTTCACCAGGAGAGCCCTATTGCTCTGTACAGTTTTATATTGTACTTGTTACCTGGGACTTACACAAATACACTCTGAAGGTAAGACACAATCACTTTACTCATCCCCATTCATTTCACATTTTCTGTTTCATTGTTTCATTTCACAAGTTAAAGCAAAAAAACAAAAATAAAATAAAAATAAGGCTGGGGCAATTTTGTAGTTATCTTTTGCCTGTTCAGTAACTACCAAAGGCATACAAATTTTCTTTTTCAACTGGGCTAGCCGCTGCTATAATAGCAGGAGTTCAAAGGGATAAATTGAGCGAATTTAAATAAGAAACAAATTGTAAATGAAAAATCCCAACTCCTGTTTCACTTCACATGTATGAGTTACCTATTTCCAGCTGTCAAGAGGGCAAGACGTTAGGTAGCTACACCCTAGACAGGTCACTACTCCATTGTATCAGAGGGCAAACAACCATTCACACCCACACCTACACCTAGGGGCAATTTAAAATGGTTAATTGACCTAACATGCAGCTTTTAGAGCATTGGGAGAAAGCCAGACGTCTTGGAAAGAACCCATGCATGCACTATGAGAACATGCAAAGTTACAGCTCCGAGATTTGAACCTATGACCTTCTTACTGGGAATCAACAGTGTTAACAACAGCGTCAATTATTTTGCTCAGCACTAGTGCAGCACACACTGTGTACAGCCACACACAGAAACAAAATATAATTGTCCTGTTTGTTCAGAATTGTACATTCATGGTAAATGAATACATGAGATTTAACTTACACCAGTGATGATGTTATTTTACAGTTGACGGAGGCTTGACTTAGCATATGTAGCATCACTTGTTCTTATTGATAAGTTATGCTCTGTTAGTGTGATGCACACAAGCAGCTGTGCTTATAATTAAGTGAAAAAGAAAACCTGGCTTGTGTGAAATGTTCGATCCAGCTATGATACATTTAATAAAATGTAATCACTTATATATTTTGCCCTGTTTGCTGGTTTCCCTTGATAAAAGGTTCTGGAAAAATTCCACTGAATGATCATCCAGTCCTACTCATACATTTTCATATATTTATTATATTTTAAGAGAGAACATGACATTCTTTGCTTTATATATTTTTCCTAAGCTGTTTTTAAATTACAGCGTGTATCCCTGTTAGGGATTCTACACTTATTTTCTGACTGAGTAAAAGTCAAAAACCTTGGAAAAAGCATTTTTGCTACTTTTATTGACTAGTTTCTGAAAAAAAATAGAAATCAATGTAGTGTAGGATTGAGGATAATCATAACGGTCCAAACTACAGTGCTCCAGGGCAGCTAAGGGGAGAACTCTTGAGTGAGAATAAATGACTTCATCATATACAGTGGATAAAATTACAAAGTGTAAACCCTTGGATTTTGTATTTTTCCTACTTTAGTGACTTGGCACAGAGTAATGCTGTGAATTCTCGCCATGTGCTCAACACACTAATGTTTAAACACATATGTTATGCTGTAAAACAATTGGGTTTAATATACGTTGTGCCACAGTAATAGCATAATGTGTTAAATAAAGACATTGGAAACATCAGTATGTACATTACTTGTAATGCATGCCCTGCTTTACTGCCAAGTCCTGCTGTCCCTTGCTGCCAAAGAGACCACACAGAGGGTGTAGAAAACTCAGTACTTTCATTTGAACAAGTTTTTGTTTGACTCCTACGTTCAAAATCTATTTTTGCACAAAAGTAATTGCTCCTTAGCTTAGTTCAAATTTCATTATAAAAAACGTCAATTTTTCATACCTTTCAGAGCGGTTATCTATTACAGTATGATTCAAAGGTATAAACTTAATCATTTGACCAAATTAAGGGTTTTATTTTAGGAAAACAAACTTTTTATGTTCTATGTTTTACCAGTGCATTACAGCTTTTTGTTGTAAATTATCATTAATTTCGGGGACCCGTGGTAAAGTAACACCATTTGAGAGAGATAAAGCAGCCAGTGCTACGCGGCTCTACAGGTAAATTGGATATCACTAATATTTCAAAACATGAAAAATTTAAGATATGAGATTCAAAAAGAATTACAATATTACCCCGGTTTCAGTTGGCAGCCAATTTCACTGTGGATTTTTAATATTTAATGGTCTCTTTCACTTGTGGCAAAATGTGTGACTCTTATGATTAAAAAAGAAAGCTTCAAGCCCCTTTAGCCTGCTGTTGCATTCCTAGAAGTGGCCTTTCTGGATTACATACAAAGTACAGAAAGATGTGGTCTTCATTTGTAAGGATTTTGATTTGACGGCAAAACTGCTGAATCTCAAGTAACCCTTCAGTTAATCTAAATCACATAAGTTATGCGGTGGTCAACATAGTTTAGAATTAAGGCCAAAACTTACAGACATTGCATCACATTCTGGGTCAGGCAGTTCCTTTGACAATTTGCAGGCTGTTAAAGCAGTAAACATGCAACAGTTGAGGGGACACTTAAAGCTGTTTAAGACATCACAAGTGGCTTAGTGTATAAGACTCGGAAAAACAACTTTTTTTCATTCAATGACCAAGAAAATTGTGTATTTTAAAACAATTTCCTGACTCATCACCCTCCAGTGTTCTGTTACATTTGTTTGGGAATTTCTTACAGAGTAATTTGTATGTGATATGTTAACTTGATCGACATATGTTATGGCAGAACTTGCTTAATCTTTTTTTGTTAATAAGATGCATTTGTAAAACTGTTTCCTAATGCAATAAACTAAAGTTACATTCAGCACCATTCACATATATTGACATCTCCAGAAAAATAGATAAAAAGATGAAAAAAAGCACTAAAATAAATTAATTTTGTTTATCTTTACTTACAATCCTTCCCAATGTGGTTGGTAACGAGATGAATTTGGGTCCTTTTAGTTTTAGTTGTGTTAAATATTTTCAGTTATATCAGTCAAGTATAGTTAAGTATTGGTTTTAATAAAGCTATTTCCTGATTTATGAAGATAAAGGCACATTTGCATTAGTGGGAATTTGATGTTCTCTTGTTTTTTCCCATTTTGAAGAGTGGCTGAGAAAAAAAGGCCCTCTATGTCACATCTCATTTATACCCCCGGGAAACAAAAAGTCATAGAGTAGTTATTAAAATTTCCAAGATTATCAGATTAATTAAAAAAGTAATGTATACATTTCGGAAGTACCTTTAAAATATTAATTATTATATTACACAATAAATAAATGTACTCAAATGAAAAAACGTGTTTTTAATGTTTCAGTTTGAGACTGAGCTACTGCAATATAACATACATTGCTTTTTAGACATTTTAAAGATTTGTTTTGCGGTACTAGTGGCCTTCATTTTGTAATTTCTTGAAAGTAAGCACACAGGAAATGGGTTGAAGAGAGGGAGAAGACATGCAGCACAGGTTGTCGTGGCCGGGACTCAAGGGGACAGCTGTGGTCCAAAGCCTCTCTGTACATGGGTTGTGCGCTGTATCATTGCACCAGCACCGTGGAAAGAATGCTAATCTGGTCTACAATTTAACATGCCCTTCAGATAACAAATGGAGTATATAGCAACAGGCATGCATGTCTAACACTGCATCTTCTTTTATCCAGATGTTGATATCCTCCAAAAGTTGGGGCTTAAGGGACAGAAGCCATCACCAGAAGGGGTCATTCCATTCAGAGCAGGGATCATCCTCAACCAGAGGGCGCATATTGAGGCCCAGTTTCACTCAGTCCTTCCAGCGGCCGTCTGGCCCAACTTGGCACTGGTCCTGAGTATTCGCTCACACCGTGTCAACAGCGCTTTCCTCTTCACTCTGCTTTCAAGCAACAAGAAACTCCTCCTTGGTCTGCAGCTTGTACGAGGCAGTCTTGTCCTACACACAGGACCAAGCACCTCAGTGACACTGCCCTATGAGCCCCACGATGGCCAGTGGCACCAGTTGGCACTGGGCATTAATGGAAAGACAGTGACTCTATATGCCTCCTGCGGAGAGCAGAGTGTCCAGGCAGATTTTGCCTGGGACAGTGAGGAAGGACTGGCTCCAGAGCTCAAGGGTTCCTTCCTACTGGGGAGGTCAAGCCAGCACCAAGCATCAGGATACTTTGAAGGAGCAATTTGCCAGTTTGATCTGGTCCCTTCTGCGCAGGCAGCTCACAACTACTGCAAATACATTAAGAAACAATGCAGGGAAGCTGACACTTATAGGTCTAACCTTTCTCCTTTACTGCCTATTCTACCGAAAGTAACAAACATTTCAGCTACTTCTGTTACCCCCAAGCGCGGTGCTCCAGAAACTGCTAAGAAGACCACAGGGTTGAGCCTTGCCAGGAATGTTGCTGCTGCTGCCTCAGCTGTCAGGTACGTAGCCCCCACCCATACAAAAAAGCCAAATCAGATCGTTATCCCCTTTTCTCAGCTAATAACTGTAACGCCAGCCACATCCCAATTGGGTTTGGTTGTCCCTTCTTCCATGACCAAGACTGAAACTGTAACAGCACCACTCAGGACACCACCGCCGCACACAAAATCACCAACCCCAAGTTTGAAAGCATTAAATCACAAAAATGCTAAGCCCACAACACCAAAGCCCACTCCTGAAAAAAACTTAAAAAAGAACATCACAAGAACAGGCAAGAAGAAAGTTACCACTCCAGCCACTTTTACAACCAAATCTCCAAAGACCAAACCTGACACTGTTTTACAAGACCAAGCTGAAGTCCCGAACAAACCACAACCCACATCAGCCAAGAATATACTCCCAGAGATTAAAGTTTCTCCATCCAAAGTCACATTGCCGAGATCTAAATCAAATCCTGTCAAAGTCAACCCTTCTAAATCAACACTACCCAAAGCAAAACCCTCAAAATCAACAAGCCCCAAAACTACAACCGCTATCCTCTCAAAGCCAACTTCCAAACAGACTACCAAGCCAACAAAGAAACCCAAAACCACCAAGGTTCCAGTCGCTCCACGACCTACCAAGCCTACATACAACACAGTAACCCCACCTGCAACTGATGGTTTCCTGAGCTGGGAGGTGCCGCCGACGCAGTTCTCAATGCTGGCGGGACCCAAGGGACAGAAAGGAGACCCAGGCCCACCGGTAAGACCATCTGTTCATCCTTAATTTTAAGTAGTGTCACAAAAAAAACAATCAAACTTAAAAGTACTACCAGTTTATGCTCTGTTTGTGCTGGTTGTGGGTGGGTTTTCAAAGGAAAAGTAGAACAACTGAAAGAAATGTTCCACGAGAGTCAAACCACTCTGTACTGAACTTTATCAAAACTTGTCACAGATGACATTTAAGCCAAACACTGTTAAACTTGAAACAGGAGATCCTGCAAATACGTTATGCGAATGGCACTACGGTGCTATTATCTTGAACAGGTTAAGAGTCCCTAATTTATTCCCTTTTTCCCCCTTCATTAGTTCATTGTACCATCCAGGGTGGTTGTGACATGCCGGGTCTCACGCTTTGCCATCTCATGACCAGATTCCTCTGTTAGAGAAGGCTAGAAGAGGTCACACTGCCCCCTTTCAGATCAAGGTTGAAGGTGAAAGCAGTGGGTCAACATTGAGTTTTTCAATACAGGCACAAGGTTAGGTCAGGTCTTTAGTGTGTCGCTTGAAGCTGAAACATTGATTACCCTTTTCAAGAGGTCAGTTCACACTCAGCATCAGAATCTGTCTTCATTACAGTTGACCACTTAGCTTAAGTAATTTTCATCTTCCTGTGTTTTTACAGATGAATATTTGAACCAAAACTGTTTCTAAATCATTATTGTATGCATACTACTAAGTAGTTTTTTTTTTATAAATGCTTTTAGCATGTACTAGTAATCAGTGGTCAGCATTTTATAGTACACACTTAACTGTTAATGAAGTTTTTAAACTCCAGGGCAAACAATTTCTGCATCAATGTCCTTTGAATTGACAATAGAGGTACTCCAGGGTCTATAAAAGCTTGTGTGTAGCATCTTACAGTGGCATTGTTACAGCCAATATACTTTAAACTGGCTTTCTTACAACTTAGGGAGGGATAAATAACAGGGGTAAATAAAATTTAGGCCCTTGTTGCTTTTGTACAGTGTTTGATTTTATGGCTGTTTCATTTTACTGTGGAGAGGGGGAATGTCAACAAGAAATGCAGAAAATATGAATTATATGGAAGCTGATTTTAATTTGCCTTCATAAGAATTTGATCTCCAGCCAAGTATGTCCTAGAGCTTGGTGAAAGCCTTGTTGGCAGTCACAGCCATTACACATTTGTTGTAGTCACCAGGTTTATACAAATCTCAGGAAAGATTTTGGCCCAGTTATTTGCATAGAATCTCTTTAAATCCTTTAAGTTCCTTGACTGCTACTTGGCAGCAGGTCTCCACAAATTTACTATAGCACTGAGATCTGGAGACAGGATAGACCACTCCCAGACCTTAAAGTACTGTCTCTATTGCTGCCTTGGCAATATGTTTGGGTTCAATATCTTTTTGGAAGATCCTATCAAACCCAATTTCAGTGTTCTGGCTGAGTAAATAAATTTATTCTCCAGGATTTTATTTTACATTACTTTTTGGATTTGCCCCTTGATACTTTAAAGTCTTTCTCTACCCTTATCAGAAGAAAACCCCAAAGTATAAGCACTACCATGCTTAACTGTGAGGATGGTGTTCTTTGTTCTTAGCATTTCTCTTAAAGATCACAAGCACCTTGTGATCTTTATAGTTCTTACTTCCAAGACTCCTCTGAATGCTTTAAATGTTTGCTGGCAGATGTAAGACTGGCCTGTACATGTACCCTCTTAAAGGGTTTGCAAGATTAGAATCTACTATGGTTCAGCCCATTGCTGTGTGTTGTGATCCTGTGTCATTCACAAATATCTTCAGATCATTGACAAGCTTCTCTCATGTCCATGATTGTGGGTTGATCCCTTGCTTTTCTCATGATCATCTGCATCCCAAAATGCAAGATCTTGCATAAAGCTCCATAACAATTGATGGTCATTTTATATTTCTTTCATTTTCTACACCTTGTACAGATTTACTATCTTAGCCCTGACAATCTTTGCCAGTTCTTTGGTCTTGTCTTTGGTGGTGGGGACAGAAAAAAAACTGATTCTGTAGCTGTGTTTTATACACATAACAAGCTGACATCATGTGTTTTTAACTGATTGATTAATTTATAAGCATGCGAAACATGCATTTAACCAATCTGTGAGTAAAAGAGCAAAGATAAAACAAAATACTTCAAATGTAAAGTTCCCAAATCTAGAAATCTATTTTTGAATTGTTTTTAAATCAATCTACAAGATACAATTAATAAATGTATAGATTTTCAGGTTTATGTATAGATTACAGCACAACTCCCAGCATATGCATTTCAGAATACTTCTGAGACACAACAAGCAAGTCTAAAGATCATTACTGATAAAAACCTTCGCATCATTCTGAAGATTGTTCATTGAAAAAGCTCATGTAGTTTGATTGCACCTTAAATCAAGTGCTAAATCTAGCAACATCTTCTCAAAGATGAACAGGTGCAAAGAAGAACAAGCTGGCTAAATAATAAAAAAAATAATAATATGTGCAAGGAAGGTAAACTGAAGCAGTAAGTGAAGTGTGAATGTGGCCACAATAAATGACTGATATTAAGATGAATAAATAAAAAAAATTACTATTCTTTTCAACTTCAAATCCATATGTGTAAGATGCATTAATGTTTTTTTATATGCAATGCATATATATAATATATCATTCTTAAGATCCATTGGCCTGCAACAACTTTATGTCAGCCATAGCAGCTACCAGTGTTCTGTTTTTCCTTACTCCTCCTGTTCCTCCCTTCTGATTAAAAGAAAACGAATGAGCACAGCCCTGAAAGAGACATAGAGGCATTGAGTGGCGCAGGAAATGACCTGTTATTTCTAGTCTATTTACGGTTTCCTTCCACACGGGCTCCGAAGGTTTTGATAGATAAGGTTTAACTCTCCTCACCAAGAGATGAAATTACTTCAGAGGGAAAGGATTTTACTTTTTCACACAGAGCAGAAATACTACTGTGTAAGCCCCAAAAAATTTTAATAATTTGATGGCTTTGACAAATATGACTGTGGAAGACTGCTGGGGTGTTAAAGAGACTATTTGTTTGGAATGTCAGTATCCAGCACTGATTGAAAATTCTCCCTCCAGGGACTACAGGGACCTCCAGGGAAACCAGGCCTGCCAGGCAAGAAGGGTCCTCGGGTAAGTCTGGCTGATTGAATACATCCAAACGTAATTTATTTATAACTACTTGATAAATTCTTGCATAGGTCCTTATAGTAGGATACCAGAAATATATAAACTAATTGACAACACCACGCTGTATCTCCTTGAAGCCTTGAAGCTTTGGACTGTTTCCACAGCTACAATAATGACCAGCAAAGCCAAGCTCCCATATCATTTAAAATCTCTCTCAGTGACCAGTTGATGCACACAAACTCTCTCGTCTCTTTGCAGACAGTGTTCTCCTATGCAGGCAGATTGACCATTTTCAGCACAGGGCTGCGAGTGCTGACCTCCCACCCCTAAGCATAAACAGGAAAGCTGCTATAAAGACGGCCTTTCAAAAGACTGCCTGTGTCACAGGATGCCTAATAAAAGCACAGTAAACAGACAGAGAACACGTGGCTCCACTGGACTCTCTTCTCCCAACTGTGCTGTTACAGCAGGCCTCACGGACACTTCATAGGAATCCCACTCTGAACTAATGAAAGGCCCCTTTTTCCAAAGCAGTTAAGCAGATATAGTCTCATTCAAGAGTTTTATTTTTTACTTTCTCTATTTCTCTTTGTGGTTTTGAAAATGTTTCTAAAAGTTGGGTTAATTTGGATAAACACATTCTACTACTTTGGTCCAACCTGAAATATCTCTACAACATCTGCATGTCTTCTACTGAAGTGTTGTGGCAACATTTATAAAACTCACGTTTTCTACTAGTGACACAATAAGAGTTAAGAATTGTGGTTTTCAGTAAATTGCCTCAATAGCTGTGGTTTGCTTTCCCATAAAATGTTCTTCTCTCTCGGGAAGAGCTACCTTAAGCCTGGTGAACCTTTTAACTTTTTCTGCCAATGCAATTAACATCTTGAAATTGTCCTATGTTGTTTGGTTTAAATCACAAAAACACATGGAAATAACATCCCACCATCCATACATAGTCGTCCCCTTACCCAGGATCAGGTTGCAGAAGTCACATGTCCAGAAGGGACACCCAAACATCCCTCTTCACTCATTCTAGGGATACCAAGGCATTTACAGGTAAAACTTTTGTTCTGGGCTTCGGTCTCTGGTGGGGTGTCCAATTTTCTCAGAGATGAGTCAGATCAAGAGGTATGCAGAGATCTCCATGAAGGAAGGCCATATATATTGGCATACCTTTCTTATTTCACTGCTGGACTAAAGAGCTGATATATTCTAAATACTTAAAGGACGGCAGCAAGAGAGAATGCAAATTTCAGCCCCACACGCACTAGACTTTGGGCTCGCTTTATCCTGCCAGATCCCATGTGAAACGTCCAACAAATGAGAGCGTAAAAGTATAAACTGAAAGCAGCAGATAATTCCCTTTGTGTGCTGATACTAGTGGCTTCCTTGTGCTGTTTATTGCATTCCAGTTAGTACTGACAGAAATGCTGATGGTTTTATCTGTGTTCATAGGCTGGTTGCTGGTCCACTCTTTTAAAAGGCTAATCCTTTGAACATCATTCAGTATTATTCAGTAGACAAGATTGTGACTTATTGCGTCACAACGTTAATTGTGACACTAGACAAAACATTCAATAAAGTGCATGGCTGCATAAAATTTTATCTCAATTGTGTTTTTAGGTATCTGTGAGTGTTTTAACTGACTTTTGAAGTCTATCAATTGACCTTTTTCACAACTATAGTCAGTAAGTAGAAAGAAAACCCTTTTTCAGTTGTAGGGTGCATTTGTACATATGTACGGCTTTTAGGTGTGTACCTGGTTTTTCACAAACTTCTCCAATTTGCCTTCATCTTGAAATGCCTTACTCTGTGGTTTGTTTTTGTTTTTTTTTTTTTGGTTGAGGCAGGTAAACTTAAATATTTCTTTAAGAATAACTTCAGATCATTTATACATTAAAACCATAGAATTAAACGTGGGTCCATATTTTGTTGTTATCACTAGTGTAGGACTATAAAGAGGTCTTTCTATGGGTTTATTAAAGCTGATTAAGCCTGCAGTCCCAGAACATCACCTGACATTAGCTGCATTTCTTTCAAATCACACTTAGGTCCATTAAGCTTTATTGAGCTTAGAAATGCCTTCTCAGTGCAGTGAAACTAAGCCAGCTCAAGTGTAATTCCAAATATTTGTTTTTTCAAAAATTCAGCAGAGTTTATTCAAATACACCTTAGAAAACCAACAAAAAAAACGTTTACTTACTATAGCTTTTCTGTTTTGGACACTTTAATGAAAAGGAATAACAGGGACCACTTCCCTGTGAATGAACAGAATCATTACATCATTCTTTTAGTTTAGGGGAAGGTGAGGTCTGGCTTTGACCTTGTAAAGTTTTAGAGTGTGGGTCAGATTTTGTCACAAAAACTCAGTGAGGACTTATTTTGATAGAACAACACACCACAACGTGGAGCAAAATTGTTGAAGGAAAAGGATGGTTTTCAAAACTTTTTGTATAAAAATGTGGAAAGCATGGTGTGCATTTGTACGACTACAATCTCTGTAATAGCTTTGCACATTTAATGACTGAAACGTTTACCTATTCTTATGTGCAAAATAATGCTATTTTAGTTAGCTTGGATGGATAGTGTCTGTCAGTTGCAGTTTTTTAAGTTTTGCCACAGATTCTGTTTAGGGGTTTCATTCTGCTAGAATGGGTACCAGTCATTTGCAGCTTTTAATAGTTTTTCTTCAAGAATTTCCCAGTATTTATTTCCATCCAGCTTCATATCAACTCGGATCAGCTTCTCAGATCCCTGATAAACAAAAACGACTCCTACAGCAGAGTTTGACCTCACAATCACTTTATTTAGGTCACTAGAACATGGGATTGCATACATGCCTCTGCAGTAATCCCACCCTGTTAATCATGGACATATGCATCTGTGTTTCTGTCCTTTCTATATAAAGTGTGAGACTGATTATGGAGCTTTTCCTGTAAACAAAATCATTTATCAACTTTAACTGCAGCTGCCATTTGTATGTGCTAACACATGGATGCATGTACACATATTTACACAGATGGAAACACACACTTTGCGCAATCAAATGCTCTCCAAAAACTGTGCCTCTTAGCCAGATGGACATGTGGTTTCCATTTAGAGAAAGGGATTCACCACATCAGGAACATAATCAAGTCCAAATACGGCTGTCCGTTTCAAGCTTACAGGTGGCAAAAAATACGTTGATCGAGAGCACTTATAAGGAAAAAGTAGTTTCAACTTGTGGGGTTCAGCCTAAACTTAATCTTCTCCGTCATTTTTCCGCCTGACCTTCTTTAGCCTTGGATTACTGGAGGTCTGTATGATAAAACACAGAGGCCCATTGAGCCCAAGAAGCGCCACCCATGAACCTTGACCTCTGGTCTGGCTCATGTGAGTGTGAGATGCCGTTGTCATAGTAACGAATGTCTGTTCAGAAGCTTTGCAAGGTATCCATGAATGACTAGTCCGACCTTTTCCTCTAGGCCTGTTTGTGGGTGTGCGATGACGAGGATGGTAGGAGGGTGTGAGAGGAAATGTGGATGCATCATGGGTGTACAGGCTGGTGTCTGTCTAGGGTACTGGCTGCAGGGACTTGTCTGGAGACTCATGGGTCAAAGGGGTCTCTGTCTCAGTGGAAAAAATCTCTGTCACCCATCTTTCCTCCTACTTCCCCCTGCATAACACTCCTCTCTCCTTAAATACATCCCTCCAACCTTGATCTACCTGTTTAAATAGAAATAAATTAGAAAAACTTAGGAGCACACAGTTCTGGTTAGAGGTTTACATAAACTCAGCATTAGCAAGAATGACACATTCATTTATGGCTTTTATTTTAGAATTTCCACCGTTAATTTTTCAGAATGGAGGGATTAAGAATTGAGCACACACGTTTGAATTTATTGTGTTTTTTCTTTACTCCAGAGAGGTGCAAGATTTTATAAAAAGACTCAAATATTCACAAACACACACTCACCCACTAATACTAATGTTCTTTAGCAAGTCACAGGGACACCAGACTCATTTTCCAGCCATTAACATGCTTCTGGCATAATCCTGGCCTGGTTTTTGACTGCTCTTCTTATCAGAATTGGTGGAGTTAATTTAAATCTGCTGGTTTCATGGCATGGACGCAACTTTTCAGCATCGTCTATAGATTTTAAATAGGGCTGGGTTAGGGGCCCTTAAAGCTTAATGTTATTCAATTTTATCCATTCTAAAACAGGTTTCAGAGCATGTTTAGGACCTTTGTTGTGTTGAAGCCCCCACACGTGTCATTTAGCTGTTGATTTAAGGTAAAATGTATGAATTTGGAGGAGGTCCTTCTTTTGTCTTTTATTTCGTCCACTGGATGCTATGCACCATCAGGAGCAAAACAGACTGCATGATGCTACCGCCATCATACGTGACAATTGCTTCAGTGCTCTTTAGGTAATTTCTTGCCTTATACTTCGAACGTGCTTCCTTTCAGTGTGATCAAATGGTTTTAATCTTTTTCTGGTCGCATCATAAAAGTTTTATTCAGAAGGCATTTTGTTTTCCCGATGTTTAGTCCAGTTTGAAGGTGTTCTTTTTGTAGCAGGTTCTTTTGACAGTTCATTAAATGTTTAAGCCTTTGTGGTTTCTCAGTTGTTGTTGTTGAACACCATAACCTAATTGAAAATGATAGTTTGAATCAAATGATCAAAATTTGGATATATATGGTTGTTTCTACAGACAACAATCCTAAACACATATCAGAAATGGTTTCTTAATGCTTTCATTGAGCTTCCTGAAAGACCTTCCCAAAGACATCAACCCTATTGAAAATGTTAGAACTATGCTTTAAAAGCTGGCTCTGTGTCAGGAAAACAACCACTTTAAAAGAAACAATTCGGCCACGAAGAAAAGTTAATATATGTAGCCAGAATTACATCAGAAGCTTGCAGATGGCTTAAAAAAAGCATGTAGTTGAGGTCCAACTAACACACATTTAACAAATATTAGTCAGATTGAGTGTATATATTTAAGTCTGTATTTATAATTTTTTTGGACAAAGAATATTTCAAATACATCATTCATGGCTAAAACATTACTATGACACTTAAGCCCATGATGAGTTTAGAAAACCCTCTGACCCAAACTGCATACAATATTACAATTCAATGGAACCTAAATCTAATCCTCTGACGACAGTTTGGTTGCATTATTGGAAAACTAGGCAACAAATCATCTTAGTAATTCTCTACAGTAAACTGTGAATACTGCTTCCTGTTCTGGACAATGACTAATATGTTTCTGGATAATAAAAATAATTGACTACTTTCTAATTTGCAACTTTTGAAATTCCCTTTCATACTTTTTAATGTCACATTTGGATAAATAAATATCTCAGGATTTCCATCACAATTTTCAAACTTTATGAGCTTTTACTGTTATCGTTGTACTTATGCTTTGGATTACTTATAATTTCCCTTTTCCAAACTTCTTGTCAGTACATGATGTATTTACCTCTGAAACACTAGTTGTTGGAGCAATTCATTAACACAGTCTGCTGCTGTAATTTATGTGACATTATTAGGCTGAACATTCCACTCCTCTCACTCAACAATGGCCAGACTTGCTTTTGAATCTCTAATGAACAGTGAAATGTTTCCCTGAGAGCAAAAGGTTCTCTCGTGTGCATGTCCTGCTCCCAATCTGTAATTATGAGGACGTCCAGTGGTTTCAAAGGCTCATTTAATTTCATGTTAGGTCATCAGATGTTGTCCCATTGAGTCTTGTTTGGCACAATACCACAGATAACCTCTTTTATCTTTAATACCATGCCTTTATATGCATTTGAAGTGTCTTTTATGAGCTTGTGTTGAAAGCCAGGCTCTGTTTTTTCCTTGTGTGGGAATGTAATGATAGAACTGATGTCATTCATTCAGAATCAAGTTGCTTTAGTACGTACAACATATAGTGCATTGCAAAACTGTTCCCACCCCTTGAACCTTTATCACATCACAACCACAAAACTCTATGTATTTTATAGGGACTGGATGTTTTAGACCACACAAAGTTGTACATAATTGTAAAGTGGAAGTCCACATATGTAGCTAAATAAAATCTGGAAAGTTGGGTGTATTTGTACTCCTAAATGAAATCCAGTGCAACTAGTTGCCTTCAGAGGTCACCCAGTCCACCTGGTCTGTTCAGTCAGATGGTTGAAAAGATTCTGATTTTTAACGTGACAAAATGAGCAAAAGGTAAAAGGGTATGAAAACTTTCACAAGGCACGCTACATGGAATTTTCTATGATGTCTATGAATTTTTACTATTTTGGAGTTCACAAAGAATGTGTTGCATTGGAATATTTTTAGAAAAACCACAAGAACACTCCTGAATTGCTGTTCACTAAATAGTGGTTTATTTTTTATGTTTTTATTTAGTAGACCTCAGCTTGTTTCTGCTCCACCCTGGTGCTCTCTAATTAGACACCTGTTGTGAGAGAAAAAGCACAATACATAGAAGCAAGAACATATACAACCGAACCCCGGTGCCAGCCCATGCCCACTGGTGCACTGCCCAACCTGTGGTAAGCCGCAGGGTTAATTCTGAAGCATGTAATTCAGATGTGCCTTGTTTGTCTAAGTTTATTTAGGGCACAACAGCTTAACACTGTGTGGACAGACCGCCTCACATGGAATGCCAGCTGCATACAAACCAAGATTGAAAGGGGAAGCATGTGGGATGAAAAGAGGCAAGATCTTTAAAACGTCCAAACAATTGCAAAAAGAATAACTTGACCGTACACCATGGTCGGGAAATAATATTTATTTTTATGATAATGTCTGTGCCTATTTAAGAAAAACATTACCACAGCATTATACTTCCACTGCTCCATTGCAGTTTGGGAAGGATGCATTCAGGGTGATGTGTAATGTAGATTTTCCAACACAGAAAGTTCTGTGTTGGTCTCATCTGATCATAGGGCCTTCTTGCAGGTTTGCCGTGTCCCCTACATATCTGTAGATTTCTGCAGCTCCTCCAGAGTTACAATGGTTATTTCTGGGCTGGTTATTTGGTTGAGGCTGTCCATGCCCTGAAGGTCAGTTTAGGTTTTGCAGTTGTTATACCGGGAAAATGCTCTAAATCAAGGTGGGTGGACCTCACGATGATTAAGACTTTCACTGAACTTTACCTGCGACCTGTCTGCTTTGTACCTTGGTCCTTTATTATGCTATCCATTCACTAATGTTCTCTAACAAACGTCCTAGGTCTTCACAAACTATAGCTGTATTTATACAATGATTAATTTACACGCATGTGGAGTTTATTTATTAACTATGTGACTTCTAAAAGCGATCAGTTGCACTGGATTTTATTTAAGGGCATCAGAGTGAAAGAGGCAGAACACAAATGCACACCAGTATTTTCAGATTTTTAATTGTTAAAAACTTTAAAACAATGTATTCTTCTCCTTCCCCTTTACAATTATTCACAACTTTCTGCTGGTTTATCACATTAAATCCCAATAATATACACAGAAATGTGTGGAATAATGTGGCAAAATTTGCAGAAGTTGAAGTGGTATGAATCATTTTGCAGGATATTTAATACAATATTCCCTGATCCAGTTCTTGAAGCACTCATGGCTCTTCTTCCACACTCAACACCCAACCCAACCCTTGACCCCTGACCCGGGATAGGGTTAGGGGCCTTAAGGTGCCACATCATATGCAGGGAAGGGGGAGGTCAGTGATTCAACAGAAAAAATGCCCTCAGAGTTCCAGAAAGCAGACAGTCAGACGGGTAGATGAGTGGCGTTGCAACCTACCCCCCACGCTTCTGCCTGCAGGCTACAGTTCAACCCTAAACAGTTATAGATTTTTTTCCTGGCTTCCAAAGTTTCTTTGCTAAACCTTCCCATGGGGGCTGCCGGATAGACTGCGAGGATTCACATTACCAACATGCTGCCATGACCGATCTTGCTCTGTTTCTGTCCATATCCTCATAAACTGTCAGTGCAGACAGAAATAGGCATCTGTGGTGAAGTTCAAAATCACAAGGCTATGACATTGGATTTCAAGTATTATTCATTAAGATGTCTGGCAGTTGTGTGTTTGTTTGTGGGCGTATTTATGGAAGTGGGGGTTGGATCGTGAGCCAACTGTGGACAGGAAAACACAGCCATATGTTGGAGCGGCTCCAGGGAGCCCCATTTTCCATGAGCCCCCCTACAAAATCAACCCCAAATACCACATGCACACATCCACATACACACCAAGTTAAGGCATAAAAACAGAATGACTGAGTTTCCCCAGCCTTTCTTTGATCTCGTCTTTGCTGTGGCAAGATACACATCATGCATCTTTACACGTAGACTGATATAAATCTTAAAATAATAGTGAATGTGTTTCCTTTCTCTGACCTTTTTAATAGGGTGCCCCTGGTCCCCATGGGAATCCTGGCCGACCTGGTCCACCCGGGCTTAAGGTAAACGATTTTAATCAGACATAGGATCACAAGTAATCCTTTTGTTAAAAAAAAATATATATATATATATATTTGTATCTGCCCTACTTTGCATGTATCCCTGCAAGAACATGTTGCACCTTTTGTTTTTTGTGTATCATCTGGGATCCTTCAAGGAAAACAAGGTTAAGGAGCTTAATTGCTGGAGAAACAGGGTTCTCTGAGGTTCACAGCAAAGCCACATTAACTCACTAACATCACTCTGTTTATATAAGAATTTCTAAATGTATTTGAAGTTATTTTAATTGTTGACATAATATTATTCAATGTTTGAATAAGTTTAAATAAAGCCAGGCACCGATTTTGCAGTTACTGTATGAAGTCTGAGTCTGTGCTTTCACCGTAACCTCAGTGCAGAGAAGAGAATAGTATGTTGACACTAGACGGGGGTCGAAGTGATTTATCCAGGTGTCAGGGAAACACATTAGGTGTCAGAAAGCAAGAACTCCAAATAAATCTTTCCTATTTTAATGTGTGAAAAGGTGATGACCTTGGCTAAAACAAATTCCCTGCATCCTCCTTGGTGAAGGTCTGAAATGATGTACACATTAAGAAAGACTCTTGACCTGACTTTGTGAGTTTGGAACACAGATTTAGAAGTAGTATCTGTATTTCAAGTTCATTATGAAAATTGTATTTTTTAAGTCAGAATGGGGAAGAAAGAGGATTATAAGTGACTTTAAGTTAATGTGGCATGGCTGTTGTTTCCAGAAAGGCAGTTCAGAAACTGCTGATCTACTGAGATTTCCATGCACAACCATCTCTCAGACTGTTCCAAAAAAGGGATAAAATCCAGTTTGCACCATTAATCTAGACAAAAACAATATTTTTAAGTCAGAGATTAAAGGAGAATTGACAAACTGGTTTCAGGCCAGCCACAATGGGCATGTTGATCCAATAAAACAACTTTGGGATGTGGTGGATTGGGAGGCTCACATCATGGATGTGTAGCAGACAAATCTGCAGCAACTGAGTGATCCAACATGGACCAAAATATCTGAGGCATGATTCAGAAACCTTGTTGAATCTTTACCATGAAAAACACGGCGGTTCTGAAGAAAAAAAGTGGTTCTGACCCAGAAATAGATTTGTATAAAAGTAGTGGGTGGATGTATGGTAGACAATGTGTTTTTGCTTTAGTTTAAATTGAACTTTTTACCTTAGGTTTCAATTATCTGCAGTGTGTAACCGCATTATAAGGAAATATCTCTACTATTTTTCTTATTTGGATTTAACACTGTTAGCTTAACCTTGCATGGGCTGATTTTTTTATTTGTTGCTTTTATCCTACTTACCCCTACTTGAGATAAGCAGACGAGTTCAACCCACCAAGATCACCAAGGAGATCTTGTTGTTCACAAGTGATGGTAGGATGAAGTGGGAAGGGATAGACAAATCAGGACCTTGTCTGCAGCTATGCAGATTTTGCTCCAGTCTGTTGTGGTAAAAAAAAGTGAGTCAAATACTGAAGCTCTATTTATACAGTGCAAACTAGAGTCCAACCCTCACTTAGAGTCACAGACAGATTATCAATGAAAGGTGAGGTCTTAGATACAAGAAGTTAAAATGAGTTAAACTGAGAGAAGAACTTCATCATCCAGGGGAGTTTGAAGTAGAGCCCCTGTTTCAATTTTGATGGTTAGGGCAAATGATCAGAGTGCCTCCTAAGCCCCTCTATTTTGAGTTTTCCCACTAGTAGAAGACCCCAGGGCAGACCCAAAACACACCAGAGGGGCTACATTTAACCTCAGATCTGGAAATGGCTTGTGATCCCCAAGAATATGCTGCAGAGGGTTGGTTGGTGGGAGGGATGCCTTGGTTTCCCCCCTGGACTGCTACCTACAGATCTGATCTTGGATAAGTGGAAGACAGTGGATGTATGGACCTTTTTGGATTGTTGTAATTTACAAGGAGCTGTATACTGATCAGCCACATAAAATACACCCATCTGTTCAGTATTAAATAGGCTAAGTTTGTTCCCCATAAAAGGCTATGGCTCATCAAGGCATAGAGTTGCAACCTCTTTGCGTTTCTTGTGTCGTCTTACACTAGGACATTGCAAACAGATCCTTTATGTTATGTTTGCTGTTGTGTGCTACCATGAATCCAGTTTATTTGTGGCTTTTCACTGATCATGGTTTTCATTACTTGTGAATGTTGTAGACTGCGGTATACCTGTTGTTGCTGACGATCAGCTGGTAAGCAATATTGTGACACACTTCAACAAGGTCCATCATACAAACTTCTCCAAAGGTCATATATACAATGCTCTAATCTGAGTTTGCAGCTCCCCACCACTAAGTCTCAGCCAAGCCAACTCACAGAATAAGCTCATTTTTAGCTTTCAAAATAAATAATCACAAAGGAGCAGTGTAGAATGATCATGAGTGAAAAAGTTTAAATCCACCCTGTATGAATCATCACTCAGGTCTGTTGTTTGGCAAGCTGGCTGAGATTATGCTCCCCCTACCTAGTAAGTGTGTTGAAAGGAAGATTACGAGGTGTTTGATGTCTAGGGGTGTCTGCAATTTTTGCCCTTTCATCATTAATAAATGAAGCAAAGTTGTAAATGCTGGCAACCTGAAGGGCAAAGAGAGGGAGCCAGCACTCACTTGGTGTAATTTCTGATCCATAGCTTTGATGTGCAGAAACCCTGTTATTGTTACCTGCTGACAATGAAGATTGGCGCGTATGTGTGTCTCAGTGTGGGAGACTGCAGAAGCATCCAACTAAGAAAAGCTTCTCTGTTACTGGATGAAGCAATGACATGATGACTCCTCGATGTTTTTTATTTGTTTTATGTTGTCAGTTTTTCCCCTTTTATTTATTTTGAAATTGTATCTTCTACAGAATCCAAATGAACATTTTTATACAGCAAAATTATATCTTTAATCTGTGTTTGTTTGTCAGATATTATCAGACTTAAATATCTGCCTTTTGGGTACATTTAATCCATACAACATTATCCTTCTCAGGGGAAAAAAGGAGATCCAGGCAGTTCACCTGGATTAGCACCTAAAGGAGAGAAGGTATTGCATCCTTTCTTTGATTGCTCCTACCGTTCATCAGAGTTCTTCTTCTGTTGTCCCCAATGATATTCTTGTGTTGTATTTCAGGGAGACTCAGGGATTATTGGCCCAGTTGGACAACCTGGTCAAGAAGGTCGAAAGGTAAGGTGAAATAGTTACCTCTTCCTGCAGAAATTGGCCTTAAATGACAATTTATTAGCTTTTATTATATGTGAGCACACCATGCAAGCTTCAGATGTAAAAGGACCCTGACATATTTTTGAATCAGGCACTGCAGTGGTCATTTGTATTGCTCCATAACCTTTAAGTGCCAGTGCTGTGTTAGTTAGATATGTTTTGTACGTAATGATCCTTCCTTCCTGCTTCTCTGCTCCTCTCTTTCTCCTTTTGTGCGGATTCTGAATTCTGCAATTAGTTCATAGATTTAGCACAAGTGATTGTTACCACATAAAGGGAGACTATATTTGTCAGCAGTGAAAAAGATGATGTAATTCACACTCTTACACTTTGAGTTTTTCATAAGAGGAAATTTTGGGGCAGCAATTTAGGTGGACAGCGGAGTAACAAGCGCAAGCTGAATGAAAATCCTACATGATTTCAGTGTGGTTACTTACGTGAACCATAGGTGTAGAGAAGAAGTTTATTTGGACTAACAGACTACCCTTTTTTATTTTGCTTTCATGCTTAGTGTGTCTCTGCCCTCGCAGAGTTTTGCAAGAGTCCAGTGTGGAAGTCAAACCCACCACTGATTCTTGTCTGTTCCTTGGAAGTTTTTATCAGTGGTATTATTGTTCCTGCATTGTTTTAGCATACGTTCTATAAAACCTTGGGCAGGGCTTTGTGACCTGCTCAAAGCCTTGTCTCTCTTAACGGAATATGCAAAATCTTCACATCTTTAACTGTGCACGGAGTCCAACATAGACATGTCCTTGGTTTATATGTATCTGTCCTTTGAAACTTTCACTGTTTTAAATGCTTTCCTACTAACAAGCTTATCTACTGAGCCAATTGTCATATTGGAATGGAAATGTTGGTATTGTACACCTTGAAAAAGAACTTCATTGCTCCAGTTTCTTTCCAATTGCTTTACATAAGAATTCTAAATGAACTTCAGTTGAAAACAGTTTATTGAAATTAATGTAACTGGAAAAGTGCAATTTATCCCACGTGTGCTTTGGTGCTTCTTACTGCCAGACTGGTCTTTTTCCAAACAAACAGAAGCAAAGAGGAGCCGATGCCAGTCACGTTTTGTATTTATTACAGCTGAGCCATGCAACCTTGTCAAACAAAGTAGACGCATTACTGAGTAATTTAATACAACAGGTAGCTTATGTGCATTTCAGCAGAGGTGTAAAGCACTTCTGCTCGTAGTACCTTTCTTCTTAAAGTCACAATGTACTGCATGAATATCGGGCTCCAGCAGGATTTTTTAACCTTAATCTTAACATGTGGCTTTTGTTAAGAGCCTGCTTTTCCATGTGTGTGTATGTCCATTTGAGTGTTTCTACCTCTTTCTTTCACCCACACTGACACACTGAGCCAGAATGGAAAATAAATTAGCCTAGTGGAAATCATTTACAGATTCCTTTTTAGCTACAGAGGAGTGATTTGAAGGCCTTTTGGAAGGTTAGCCAGTGGTGCATCATTCAAAGTTGAAAGTGACAGCTGATTCACATGTTGTAAAACTCATGTACCATGCTTTTTATAAGTATTTACACCCCTATATGTTTCCTACATTATTTCATATTCGAACTGCAACTTTTCATGTATTTTATTGTGATTTTATGTGATAAACCAATACAGATTAGTGCATCATTTTGAAGCAGGACAAAAATAAAAAATCAGCAAAGCATGGTGAGCTTTTGTATTAAGCCCATGGTAACTGGAGGAGATGCAGAGATCCAGAGCTTAAGCAGGAGAATCAATTGAAATGACAGCTATTAGACATAGACTTGAAAAGGTTACTCTTTGAAATATTGAAAAGAAGAAAGCCAATGTTGAAAGAAAGCAATATAAACTCCATTTGCAGTATGTCTTAACAACATTTGGAAGTAGGTGCTCTGGTCAGAAGACACCAAAAGTAAACATTTTGGCCTACGTGCAAAACGTTATGTGTGTATTCACCATAAAAACACCATCCTCATAATGAAACACGGTGGCAGCAGCATCATGCGGTTGGGATGTTTTTCTTCAGCAGGGACAGAAAAGCTGGCCAGAGTTGATGGGGGGGATGGATGGAGCTCAATGCATGATCATTGTACAAGACAATCTGTTAGAGGCTGTAAAAGACTTGGATGACTGGGATGGAGGTTCACTTTCCAGCAGGAAAGCAAACCTTAAAGCTGCAGCCAGAGCTGAGATGCAATGGCTCAAATCAAAGCATGTTCATGTATTAGAGTGGCCCAGTGAATGTTAATACTTAAATCCAGCCTAAAATAATTGTTTAGCGTAAAAGTGCGATCATCAGGCAGGAAGAAAGACAAAGCGTGAATTGCTTTCTCTTTGTCTACAGCAGCAAACTCCGATAAATAGCTGAAGTCCTCTGCAGCTTCTCTTTAGTAAACCCCACAAGTAAAATATAGCTCCTACTTATCACAGTGACATCATTGCATGCGGCCTGGATAGTTATTGCCATGGCAACATAAACAACATGCACACACATAGGCTGACCTCATCCGAGCAAGACTCAGGTATTGGTCAGCAGTCACATGCATGTAGACAATAAAGAAAACTTGTTAAATTAACCACAGGGAGGTAACATCTTTCCATACAAAACACAAAGACGCTTGCTCAGCAGAGAACAATACATAGTAATCTGCTGTAGCTCTCATCAGTGCTCTAGTCTGCTACTTTTGACAACTTTCCATCCAATGACAAATGCATGAGTCAGTCTTTAAACTCTGCTGTAATACTATGTCCTTGTTCTTCTACCTCAGTCGGCTCAGGTGGAAAGTCCCGATGCAGGTTTTCTCTACTAAGACATGTCGTGAAATGCTAAAAAGAAATAAGAGCTTTTATAGTTATGTCATTTAAAGGTCATCTCAAAACTGTCTGCATAACGTTCCAGCTGTTTAGTTTGGATTTCTGTGGTTTAGGAAAATGGGAAAACATAAGCTTTTCTTGTATTTCTTTCCCCTTATCCACCTTTTATAAGACACTAACTCAGCCTTATGCTTGATGTTTCGAGCGGGAATTCAGGAATTTGGCTGTGGGGTTTTCGTGGAAAACTTTAATGGAGAAAGCAGCGGTGCTTTAAAGGCGCTTTAGTCTAGTGTGATTTTACACCGCTGGTCAGGCCAAGCATGTTCTGCTCTGTACAACATTTGTTCTACTAAGCAGACCCTGAATGGCTTTTCAGTATGGTAGGCAGGGTCAGGGAGAGGAGGACATGCTCAGAGCCAAACCTCAGCTACAAGGCCACACATCTCCCCTTATGGCTGCATCCCTCTGCATCCCCTCTCACCACTACGTGAGCTGTCTCTTCTCACTTTTTGTCTGTCTTTCACTAGTCTAAGCTTTTCCCTCTTGAAAACCTTGTGCATTTAATAGCATGTCAACTTGTATATACAGTTTATATGTCATGCATAAGCCCACCTTGTGTGCAACAATGTGGGATATCATGACCACCTTCAGACACATTATTTTTAAGTCGTGTTTATATGAAGTCTACATGTCTCTGTGCTTTTCACATGTGCAATCATTTCAGGCTCTGTATCACATAAGTCTCAACATAGAATTGCTAGTCTATATATGTATGTAGACATACTAGATATTCTTCATTTTACTGGGTTGCTCAGTTGTTCTTCATAGGACTCCATCCGATGATTTTTCATGCAAAGAGTAACCTCACTGTTCCTAGAAAGATTATCCCATAAAACAAAAGTAAAAAACATTTGAGGTAACGTCCCTGAAGAGGCTAAAATAATTTATCAATCATTCCCATTTTTTATTCAAAGCGGGTTCTTTGACACTCTCTCTGCAGCTCGTCGAGACCTGTTTCGAATAAAACTCCCATCAGGTTTCGGCTCCCTGTTTAAACAATACTTTAAGCCTTTTTTTCTCCATGTCTGAAATAAATCAGACTAAAGCTTTTGTGTTTTGGCTCAGTCATGAATACCAAAATATTTCCACTTCCTAAATGCCAGAATATTAACAAAGATATTTTAAACAATATTATATTTGAAACAGTTTAAGGACGTCTAGACCATGATTTTATGGCTTTGGAAGCTTCTGATAGGTTATTTAACAACATTTCAGTTAATTAGATGCAGGCCCGTGGAAGTATTTTAAGGAAATGCCTCAAACTAATTTAAGATATCAGTAAGAGAATTGTGGATCTTCACTAGTCTGGTATTATCATAAAAATATTCATGATGCTTGATGGTGCTTTGTTCACCTGTTGAAAGAATTATGTGCAAGTATGAACACCATGTCAGGTCACTATACCATTCAGGCAAGAGACAGGTTCTGGGTCCAAGAGGTTAATGTGTTTAAATGTTAAAGTTTCACCCCAATAAAAGTAAGAGACCTTCAGAAGATGCTGGCTGAAGCTTGTAAGAAAGTGTTATCATTCACAGTGAAACAAAACGTGTACCGACATGAGCTGAAAGGTCATTTAGCAAAGAAGAAGCCAATACTTCATAAGCAACAAAAAAAGGCCAAAATATAATTTCCTGGTGCACTCTTGGGCAAATACCTTATTACCTTAATACCTTACGAAGCACTAGGGATCACAGGCTTTATTTGAGACACGTGGAACGTAGACTTGCAGGTAGACGAAGGCGAAGCGCAGAGGGACTGACTACAGTCTCTATTTCATAGGGTCCGATGAAACGAGGCGAAAGCTTTCGAGACGTGGACTTTAGGGGTACATCACACGCTGACAACCATACCTTTTGTCCTGGCTGGTACTCAGGTGCAAGTCAGAGTCTCTGGTCAGCGAAACGCTTGTTTTGATCAGCGGTACGGTGAAGAGCTTGGATGGTTGAAAATCAGATAGCTTTGCAGTGGTGGACCTGCTGATGGACTGAAGAAACCGTAATATCCTTCTCGTCGGCAGAAAACAGGGGTGGCTGGTAACCAAGGGAAACATCAAACGGAGATCGTCCAGTAGCAGAAGATACATGCAAGTTGAGTGCATACTCAACCCAAGGTAAATGGGAGCACCAATCTGTGGGATTTGTAGATGTGAGGCAACGTAATGTGGATTCCAGTTGCTGATTTAATCTTTCAGTTTGGCCATTGGACTGAGGGTGATAACCAGAAGTTAATTAAACTTTAGCTCCAAGAGCTAAGCAAAACTGTTTCCAAACCTGAGAGATGAACTGTGGAGCTCGGTCGGACAGAATGTCTTGAGGGATTCCGTGTAAACAAAAACATGTTTCATGAGTAATTTAGCAGTTTGCAGAGCTGACGGGAGTTTCCTCAGGGGAATGAGATGGCATGCCTTAGAGAATCGATCAACAATTGTGAGAATGGTTGTCATACGTGAGGAGAGTGGTAGTCCAGTAACGAAATCCAATGCAATGTGAGACCAGGGCCGATTAGGAATGCTGAGGGGTTGGAGAAGACCTGCAGGTGGCTGGTTACTTGATTTGTTTCTAGCACAGGTTGTACAAGCCTGAACAAACTCCTTTACATCCTTATGCAAGGACAGCCACCAAAACCTCCTCTGAACCAATGCTATAGTCCTGCTTACCTCAGGATGAGCCGAAAATCTGGCTGTATGAAGCCAGTCAAAGAGTCTGAAACAGAATTGAGATGGAACATAGATGCGGATGGATGGTCCAGTGCCAGGGTCAGGTTCCTGTTGTTGAGCCTTAAAAATAGTGTTCTCTATCTCCCACCTGAGTGCCCCTATGGTCCAGCTGGGCGGCAGGAGAGGAGCTGGTTCCTTCACCAAATCATCAGTGGCAAACTGTCTGGAGAGGGCATCAGGCTTAGCGTTCTTTGATCCGGGTCTGAAAGAAATGCACAAATCAAAACGAGAAAAAATAAAGACCATCTGGTGTGGGTTGAGTCTTTTTGCAGATTGAAGGTAGGCCAGGTTCTTATGATCAGTCCAGACTTGGATGAGATGTTCGGCCCCCTCTAGATAGTGGCGCCACTCCTCAAGGGCAAGTTTTATGCCTAGTAGTTCTCTGTCCCCCACATCATAATTTATTGCAGGGTTGCTGAACCTGCGGGTAAAAAAGCACACAGATGGAGTCTCCCATCCTCAGAGTTCTGCGACAATACAGCTCCAACACCGATGTCAGAAGCATCAACCTCCAAGATGAACTATTTTGAAAAATCCGGATGAACTAAGATGGGGGCTTGAGAGAACGTCTCCTTTAAAGCCTGAAAGGTTGCTTCAGCTTCAGATGACCAGGAAACGGTGATCTTGGAGGAGGTTAATGCAGTAAGAGGTGCAGCAGTCATACTATAATCTTTGATAATTCGTCTGTAAAAGTTTGCAAATCCGAGAAAACGCTGTAATGATTTGCGAGAGTCTGGCACAGGCCAATCCAGGACTGCTTTGATCTTTTCTGGATCTGAACATACCTGTCCACCCTCAAGGATGTATCCCAAAAAGATGACGGAAGGTTGATAAAATTCACATTTTTCGGCCTTCACAAACAGGCGGTTGTCCAGAAGACGCTGAAGTACTTGGCGAATGTGTTTTTGATGCACTTGAATGTCCTTTGAATAAATCAAAATATCATCCAAATATGGAAGGCGAAAATGTTCAAAAAGTCTCTGAGAACGTAATTGATTAAGGCCTGACAAACAGCAAGGGCATTACATAGTCCAAATGGCATGACCAAGTACTCATAATGACCCAACAGTGTCTTGAATGTCGTCTTCCACTCATCCCCCTGGCGGATCCTGACAAGGTGATTTTCTGAGATCTAGCTTGGTAAATATAGTTGCACCATGAACCGGTTCAAAAACAGATGTAATAAGAGGAAGTGGGTATTTATTCTTAACTGTGATTTGATTTAGGCCCTTGTAATCAATGCAGGGACGTAATGAACCGTCCTTCTTCCCTACAAAGAAAAATCCTGCCCCAAGTGGTGAGGAGGAAGGCCGAATAATACCTGCCGACAGGGAATCATTAATATAATCCTCCATCGACTTTTGTTCTGGACGAGAGATGTTATAAAGTCTGCTAGAAGGCAGAGGGGCACCCGGCAGAAGATCGATCGCGCAGTCATAGGGTCTGTGAGGTGGTAGAGAAAGGGCCCTGTTCTTACTAAAAACTCCCTTTAAGTTATGATATTCTGATGGCACATGAGATAGATCTATTACTTCATCCTCCTTATTAGCCTGCAGGGGAGAGGTCGGGGAGAAGGCTGACTGGAGACAAGATGACTGACACTTAATGGACCAGGACTCAACACGACACTTAGACTAATCCAAATGAGGGTTATGTTTTTGTAACCAGGGAAAACCTAGTACTATGGCTCCTTGGGACACTGGAAACACAAAAAAAGATATCGTTTGATTGCCTGACAACACAAGTCCTAATGGCTTGGTCTGCTGACTTCTTTTCTGCAGTTTCTTCCCATCTAAGGCTAAGATGGAACATGGTGAAGTTTCTTTCGGCTCTCGGTGGAGGAGGACGCTTTTTCTCTGTCTCCCACCCCCTCCCATATCTGCCCTGCTTAAGCTCTGTGTCTTGTCTTTAGAGCCTCTTCTTGCATATCTTCCAAATTCTTAGTTATGGATTTGGTCAACTGGTCTCTCAATGCAATTGATCAAATTTTCTCGAGGAGAAGACAGGGTGAAGGAGAGCCCAACTTGTCCGGACCGGGCGTTTTTCTCTGGATACACAATGGACTCCTGGCAGAAGTGGAGGATTGTGTGTTTGTCGATAATGTCAGTCGAGGATGTGGAAGATGTGTATATAATTGGATGTTTGATATCAGGATTTCTGTTTTTTGGAGTCAGCGGTTACCTGGCATATTGAGAAATTCGGAGAGTGTCAGCAGCTGTTCTGGCAATTGTAAGGCTGCCTGGCATGTATGATGGGATCTTCAGGGCGATCAGCACTCAAACTGAGATGTTACGTGAGCTGAATCGCAGACTGGATGTGATCCTTACACAGGATCGCAGGCAGGTTGCGGTTCCTGGACTCAGGGGTGAAATGGGATAAATCTTGGAGAAAGTTGTTCGCTCGGATCTGGCGAAAGACCAGGAATTTGGCTGTTTGGATTCGCCTTTGAGAAGCACCAGCGAGACCTTCAAGGCTGACGGAAAATTAAGAGTCAGCCTAACCCAAATAATTGTTGTTTTTCTGAATCTGGCTCCCCTGCACGGCCTTGATGGCCGGCTATCCTCAAACTCTCCTGGAAGTTATGTAAACATGACACTCTGCCCCCTCCCTTCCCTGAGGACATCTGTGGACCTGCTCAGAACTTTGTGGCCGGTTGATGAACATTCCAACGTACCATCAAGGACAATGGCCTCTGTGACAGTGCTTCATGGACTTACTTGCACACACTCACTCGCACACACACGCATGCTCAAGATAAACATATGCACCCCTCACACCACCTTCACCGTTCCCGGTATGATGTTGTTTTGTAAACAAGTTGCTTCTTTATGCTGAGGTTTTTTGCAATCTCAAACTGTATCCTGCTAAGGATAAAGTGTGAAATATGATTTTTTTTGCCTCTACTTTCCTAATGTGGCCTCTTTTCTCATCTAGCAAGGGCAGCGCTTGTGAGTGGGCAGCAAAGCCTCGGTGACCCGTCCCCCCCTTGGCTTGTGTCATGATGTATGTTTGGATGGGTTGTACTGGAATTCTAATTTCCCCTCAGGGATCAATAAAGTATATTTGAATTGAATTGAATTGAAGAGGCTCTACCTCAATTCCTGCCTTGATAACCAACTCAGAGTCTATCAAATTCTGCTCGCATCCTGAATCTATTAAAGCAGACAAGGACAAAGTATGTTGATCTATTATAATAGTTGCAGTTAGGCAGAATCTGGGGGCCTTAATAGTCTGTGAGTGGTCCACCAACCCCCCCTTTACAGTTGGTGGACCCTTTTTTTTGACAGCCCAGGACAAGTTGGACAGTTAGCTACGAAATGATCAGGTGAACCACAGTAAAAACACTGTCTAGTTAGTCAACGTCTTTGTTTCTCTTCAAAGGTGAGAAGGGTACATCCCACCAACATGGGCTCAGGATCAGATGCAGATTGCTGAGATGGAGCTTTAACACATGGTGAAAAATTTGTTGTTAATGGTGGTTTGAAAACGGACCTCACCGCTCTGGCTCTTTTTCTCTCTCTTAGTCTGTTGTCAACTCTAGTAGCTAAGGTAATAACTTCATCTAGTGTAGGAGGTTCATCCACCAGGGGTAACTCATCCTTTAAAGCATCGTCTAAGGCGTGTAAAAAGGTAGTCTTTAATGCTTCATTATTCCAACCGGAGGCAGCAGCTAAGGAACGAAATTCGATGGAAAACACATTGAGTGGCCAATTGCGTTGTTTTAGGGCTCTCAACTGTCGGCCAGTACTAGACTTATCTTGCACAGGGGAAGAAGTCTGTTTAAATTCCTTAACAAAATCCTCAAAGGAACAACCAAAGTCTCTGCAATCAGAGAACCGGGCTTCAGCCCACTGTAAAGCCTTGCCTGACAATAAACCAATAATGTAAGAAATTTTCACATCATCATGGGGAAAAGAACGGGGAGAACGGTTGAAAACTAAGTTACACTGGAGCAAAAATCCTTTGCAATTACCCTCCTCACCAGAAAACGTTTCTGGATTAGGGGAGGTGATGTCACGAGAATGAGGAAGTTGTTGAGATACCAGCGGTGCGGCAGCGCCATCTACCTTTACAGTGGACTGAGAGTTTAGGGTTTAATGTAACATGACAGTAATCTGCTCTAACTGTTGATTTGCTTGGCGTCGTTGCTCTGAAAGGGAACGGAGAAAAGAATCATGAAAATGGATCTGATTAGCGTGTTCAGAGAGTGTTCTGCTGAGTGCTTCTGCTGGGTCTGGTTGGCGAGAGTTTGTGCTGATTGATCATCTTGGTTTTTGAGTTATATATATTTTTGCCCTCTTGACATACTTGTTTGCAGGTTTTAAAATTATCTGGTGTTAAACTGGGTCCAGTTAAGATGCCAAAGCATTGACACTTATTTTTAAAAACAAATTATGTGTATCAGAGATTTTAATTTGTTATTTAAAGAACACAACCCATACTTTAAATCTCCTAAGTGTTATAGATTTTGAAAGAGAGATTATCTGTTTGTCCCTATGCAAAAATAAAAAAGTGATGCAGACCCACTTAATGTCCAGAATTTCATAAAGGAAACACCTGGAAATATGAGACTGGAAAACTATGGAATTTTGAAATGTAAAATTTGTGGGAAACCTGTTTTAATTTTTCTAAAGCCATAAAACACATTTTTTCCTTAATCTTTCATTACTTGAAAAGTTCAGTTATTTCATTAACTTAGTTCACTAAGGTAAACACATTATGTATTAATTAAGCCTGTATTAAAACTAATTGGAAAACATATTCAGATATACTGACATGTACCTGCAATGATAAAACTGCCAGCAGGAAATTACATTAAATTTGCAGTTTTACAAAGAGAAGCAAGACCCCTCCCAATTTAAGTTCAGACTGTTGCTTGTTTATCTCTTACTGGCAGACATGAATGTTTCTGTTCTACTGTACATGCAAACACATGTATGGAACAAGATGATTACTGCGGTGTCTTTTGGCTTCGTGCCGTACAGAGATTTCAGAAAGATGAAAGCTTAATGAGGTGTATGTCTGCTACCAGCTTGTTCTCCTTTGGAGGCAGAAAGAATTAGAGGTGTTATCCATGGTGTGGAGACAACATAAGCTCATACTCAGCTGAACATCCCTACAGTTGTTTACAGTAAAGTAAAACTTTATAGACTCTCATATCCTCTTACGGGTAGACACAATGTGTCTCCAATATTCTTCTTGCCAAATTGCGCTTTGACTAGCCTGGAGCACTCCATGGCATAGTGGGGAGGTTGTAGAGATTGGTTATAGGGTGCTACTGGGGAACTGTTGTAAATTAGAAGCATTTTGGTGGGTTTATCTGATTGCACACACGTGCTTGTTAAACAAGTGGCACTGTAAACACACTCAGACTGATGGGAATGGCTGCTCTCATTAGTAAACTCATAATGAGTGAGATAAAGATCTGAGACAAAATAGTTAAGCTTTAGAGGCTCCAGTTAATGCACAGGATCCACAGCATGTGTTTGCATGTGTGTATATGTGTGGCTGTTTGATCTCAAAGCACAGCTTGGGAAAATATTCCCTATAAATGTTTGTGCCACCGGGTATGTACTCTAAAACTATAGGGAATAATGAGGTGCACACATTACTGTATGTACATTTGTAGTGTTGTGTAAAGTCAACTCAAAAAACAAAATTATTTTTTCAGTTCTGGCCATTAAAATTAACATTTTATTAGGTGAAGCCTTCTTTAAAAGGGAGTTAATATTGGATGTAAAAATGCACAGATCGGAATTGTGTGGCCGATTTCTGATTTTTCTAAAGCTTTGACTTGCCGAAACCGATTATAGCCACCTCCAGTTTCTCTTTCAGAACTAGAAAAATACATAAGAACAGCACTAAAACTGTTTTTTTCTAGCCTTCCAGCCCTGATTGGTGAATAGTTATTTGTTAAATATTTCAACAGCAGTTTGAGACCTCAAAAGGTGAAAGCGGAGCAATTTCAACACATTTTTAATTGTGGTACAATAAAAGTACTGCACAGTCAATACGCTTTTCATTAAAGTCTTAATTTTATTTAAGCATAGTATCAGTTGACCAAATCCCCACTCATGTAAATGAAAACAACTTTTGTCCTGTGATTTCAGCCATATTTGTATAAACAAGAGTGAAAAGAAATTTGTTACAATTGGCAGAAGGACTCTAGGAATGCAGAGATGTGTGGGTCACTATCTGCACGTGTGTTTCTTTACAGAACCAAATACTTGATTATTTAAGGGGACTTGAAAGGCCTTAGGTGTCATCATTACAACGCTGGTGCCTGCCCACAAATCAATAATAAATGTTTCTTAGATTACCTAATTTGTTCTGCTCAAGTGAAAGTGAAAATGTTTGAGTCCTTTTGTCTTGGAAATGTGTGTAGAAAAATGAATTGAAAAGCTAGAATATAAACATGCCTGCATTTAATTTTTTTTTTTTTGTTTTGCAGTTGATTTCATCTTTCTTTGCCCTGTTAACTACTATTCCAGTGCTCAGCTTCTTCTTCCTCTAGTAATGATTTTTTAATAGGATCAGATGATTTAAGAATGGTAATGGAACACAGACTGTCCTTCTTGTAGTTTCACAAAACTTTACATAGTTTTTTTACTTACAATTATGATGCTTTGTTGATACATTTTTAGCAGCTATTTCGAATAGGATATCCATGCATAGGATGACATGCTATAGTCCTGAAATCAAGCTCTAAGCCAGTGAGAGTGATTATGTAAAATACTGGCAACCTCGTTACCTCATCCATTTCTACTGCTGCAATCAAATGGTTTAGGCCTCTCTGACGCATTGGTTTAGGAAAGCCAGACAACAGGAGTCTTTCTTATTTACCATGTCTGTTTTCACTTTGTCTTTTCTCTTTTCCCTTCTTTCTGCCTTGTTCTCTCAATCTATCAAGCTGTGGTCTGTGGTGACATGTCATCCCACATTTCATTTAGTTTTTCTACACTCATTGACTAGGGTTTGTCTTGCTGCAGTCAGCAAAATTGTGGAAAAACACTATCGGGTTGTCTTTGGTGTTGCAGTTGCCCGGCACGCAGTCCGAGAGCCCTGATATCTGACTCAAACAGGAAGGCATTTATATCCTCAACATGCCACGAACCTGGCACCAATGCTCTGTGAACACAGCCAGTGGAAACTCTGATTCTTTGACAGAAGAGCAGATTGATTTCTTGCATATTGCACTGTTTTGGTCTGTTGGTGCTGGTAATTTTAACATGCATCGTTGAAGATTATGCAAATTTCCCATTCCCTGAATTGACATCATTCTAAGCTTGTGTGATTTCCTTTATATATTCTGCCCACACTCATCATTTCTTACTTTTGTTTCTGCAGGGACTGAAAGGTTATCCCGGTCCACCTGGACTTCCTGGAGAGCCTGTATGTATATTTCAGCAGTTTATACTTGTTACCTATTTCCACTCATGTTTCTGCTATTTTCCATATGATGTTAACCTCACATTCACAAAGACAAACTCATGTATGTATCTTGAAACTAATACCCAGATTGCAGTGGATGTTTATATATACGTTTGTATATGTTTGAATGGCCCAGTCAAAGTCCTGAGCTAAATACAACCAAGATTATGTGTATAGACCTACAAATTGATGTTCACAGATGCTTCCCATCCAATTTGAGCTGAGCTTGAGCTACTTGAAATGTTCGTCTCTAGTGGTGCAAAGATGGATCTACAAAGTATTGATTCAGGGTAGCTGAATGCAAATGCATGTCAACCTTTCAGATTTCTGTTTGTAAAACATCGTGAGAACTGTCTAGCCTTATTTTTCCATTACGAGACAAAATGTGAAAATATTCAAGGGGTATTAATACTTTTTCAATACACTGTAAGTAAAGTTATTCAATAGTGTTTCACAGGGTCTTTCATTTAAATGGTCAACCCAGAATGTAACAACTTTCATCAGTGTCTTGCTTTTATCATGTCTATCTGACTGACATCTAATCTCTCTGTCTTGCATCCATTTTCTTACTCCTTAGTCATCATTTTGGGTTGTTTGACCTCTCAGTCTGCATCTGTGCACTCACCCTAAATTTGCCTGCGGGGATGTCAGATTAGATTAGTCTATTATGAATCACTGGTGAGAACTGACTTCTGGCCGTATTACTGTGCTGCAGTGATGCTCATCAGGATATTGGAAAGTGATATCACAGAGAGAGAGAGAGAGAGAGAGAGAGAGAGAGAGAGAAAGAAAATAGAGTGAAAAGAAACTGGAACCAGCCAACTAGGCCAGCAGTGACACATTCATGGCTATTACACTGCAGCCTTGGAGAAAGTTTCCCCATTGTTTGTTTCTGTCTTCCTTTTGTTGCCAACTTTCAAATAATCATAATTGTAATTCTGGATAATTTGCAGTGCAACATTCCTGTTATTGCTTAGCTTTTTTGTTCATATCTGCTGTTTTTTTCCCTTTTTTTGTAGACTAACTCTTATTTAATTAAGTAAGCCTGTACAGGATGACATCATCATCTTAGGGAGCTCCCACCCTCCTCTTTATGAAGAATGAGTAGTTCTTTGCTCTTAACAATATCTCCTGCATTTGTTTCAATTCAGTTTATTTATTTATATAGCACCAATTCACAACACATGTTGTCTCAAGGCACTTCACAACAGTCAGGTTCATACATTCCAATTAATCCTAAACATTGAACAGTGCAGTCAGATTCAGTTATTTATTAAAATTGGATAAAAAGTTTTTCTGTCTAAGGAAACCCAGCAGATTGCATCCAGTCAGTGACTTGCAGCATTCACTCCTCCCGGATGAGCATGTAGAGACAGTGGACAGTCACTGGCGTTGACTTTGCAGCAATCCCTCATACTGAGCATGCATGTAGCGACAGTGGAGAGGAAAAACTCCCTTTTAACAGGACGAAACCTCCAGCAGAACCAGGCTCAATGTGAGCAGCCATCTGCCACGACCGACTGGGGGTTTGAGAGAACAGAGCAGAGACACAAAGAGAACAAAGAAGCACTGATCCAGGAGTACTTTCTACGGGAAGGAAAAGTAAATGTTAATGGATGTAGCTCCTTTAGTCGTTTCACCTAGAAAGAAAGAACAGATAAACTCTGAGCCAGTTTTCAACGTTAGAGTCTGAAAGAGAGCACATATAATTAGTTACAGTAAAAGCTCAGTCAATTGCTATGTCTAGGAGAGAGAAAGGGTTAAATACTGAAAGACAGGGCCATGTGGGTCATCGGTAGAGGGTGAGCATTAAGTTGTTGCCAGCAGAAGCTCGGACGATGCCCCTCTCCAGAAAGGTGTCACAGGTAGACACAGAGTCAGGCCAGGTGTAGCCTGTACACCCTCAAACGCCCTCCAGTTTTCCACAGACCTGCTCCTGCTAATTATGATGATGATGGTAACAGTGTTGATCTGCAGTTTGAATCACCATAGCACCAGTGTCTGATTAACAGGCACAAGTGTTTGGCATTATGTGCTGCACAGACCAGCTGGTGCTCATGCAGTTCTGCTGTTACTGTAATATACCTCTGGCTGTGTGCATAGCCCCCTCCCTCTCTGCTGGCCAGTTAAGGATCTAAACCCAACCTTAGCCAAAGCCTTGTCTCCTTCTAACTAGCAGCATTATGCACTATATTTATCCAGGAGTGGGAATGGCAAGTAGCAAGCATGGGCTGTGTCAAAGGAAGTCACACAAGGATACTTGTGCTCTGTGAAATTTGGACACAACCTGCTTTGTGTGTGTGTTTGTTAAGCTTTCCAGAAGTTACATAAACATGCATAACCTCCTAATCAGCATCTATGGGTACCGCACAGAAAACATTGGGGAAAGTTGGGAGAAAAGTAAAGTTTTTAGCAAAGTCGATGTCTGCATGTGTAGCCATCTCTAATGTGTTTTTAAGCACTTCCATAAGTCATCATGATGCATTAATAAGGCTTTACAAAACTAATTATCTATAACCCTAACTTATGCAATCACTTATAGCAAAGTTTAGAAATGTGTGATTGGTGAAATAAGGTTTATAATGCTTAAACCTCTTGCAGAAATGAACAGCAGGATTTGATTTCTGTAAACTTTGTTTTAAGTTGCAACCCACCATGAATAACAGAGCCGGTCCAGGGCTGAATGAGGCCCTAAAGAATTTTATCTGGAGGACCTTGAAACTACCATCACTCACACAATCTATATATATCATTGTAGCAAATGGCCTTGTAGGACCATAGATTTAGTCAAAGCAAACTTTTATCCATGCAAGTTTGATTTTCTATAGCACGTACTTCTCTCGAAAGGAAAAATGTTTATTCTCCAGAGTTATTTTAGTAACTCTGGCAACAACTTAATGCTCACCTTCTACAGATAATCCACTTAGCCCTGTCTTTCAGTGTTTAACCCTTTCTCTCTCCTAGATATAGCAAAGTTTATCTGTTCTTTCTTTCTAGATGAAACAACTACAGGAGCTACATCCATTAACATTTACTTTTCGATGCAATTTGCTGGGTTTCCTTAGATAAAAAAACATTTATCCAATTTGAATAAATAACTGAATCTGACTGCACTGTTCAATGGTTAGGATTAATTGGAATGTACAGGTCCTTCTCAAAATATTAGCATATTGTGATAAAGTTCATTATTTTCCATAATGTCATGATGAAAATTTAACATTTATATATTTTTGATTCATTGCACACTAACTGAAATATTTCAGGTCTTTTATTGTCTTAATACGGATGATTTTGGCATACAGCTCATGAAAACCCAAAATTCCTATCTCATAAAATTAGCATATCATTAAAAGGGTCTCTAAACGAGCTATGAACCTAATCATCTGAATCAACGAGTTAACTCTAAACACCTGCAAAAGATTCCTGAGGCCTTTAAAACTCCCAGCCTGGTTCATCACTCAAAACCCCAATCATGGGTAAGACTGCCGACCTGACTGCTGTCCAGAAGGCCACTATTGACACCCTCAAGCAAGAGGGTAAGACACAGAAAGACATTTCTGAACGAATAGGCTGTTCCCAGAGTGCTGTATCAAGGCAACCCAGTGGGAAGTCTGTGGGAAGGAAAAAGTGTGGCAGAAAATGCTGCAGGAGAAGAGGTGACCGGACCCTGAGGAAGATTGTGGAGAAGGGCCGATTCCAGACCTTGGGGGACCTGCGGAAGCAGTGGACTGAGTATGGAGTAGAAACATCCAGAGCCACCGTGCACAGGCGTGTGCAGGAAATGGGCTACAGGTGCCGCATTCCCCAGGTCAAGCCACTTTTGAAGCAGAAACAGCGGCAGAAGTGCCTGACCTGGGCTACAGAGAAGCAGCACTGGACTGTTGATCAGTGGTCCAAAGTACGTTTTTCGGATGAAAGCAAATTCTGCATGTCATTCGGAAATCAAGGTGCCAGAGTCTGGAGGAAGACTGGGGAGAAGGAAATGCCAAAATGCCAGAAGTCCAGTGTCAAGTACCCACAGTCAGTGATGGTCTGGGGTGCCGTGTCAGCTGCTGGTGTTGGTCCACTGTGTTTTATCAAGGGCAGGGTCAATGCAGCTAGCTATCAGGAGATTTTGGAGCACTTCATGCTTCCATCTGCTGAAAAGCTTTATGGAGATGAAGATTTAATTTTTCAGCACAACCCGGCACCTGCTCACAGTGCCAAAACCACTGGTAAATGGTTTACTGACCATGGTATCACTGTGCTCAATTGGCCTGCCAACTCTCCTGACCTGAACCCCATAGAGAATCTGTGGGATATTGTGAAGAAAACGTTGAGAAACTCAAGACCCAACACTCTGGATGAGCTAAAGGCCGCTATTGAAGCATCCTGGGCCTCCATAAGACCTCAGCAGTGCCACAGGCCGATTGCCTCCATGCCACGCCGCATTGAAGCAGTAATTTCTGCCAAAGGATTCCTGACCAAGTATTGAGTGCATAACTGTACATGATTATTTGAAAGTTGACGTTTTTTGTATTAAAAACACTTTTCTTTTATTGGTCGGATGAAATATGCTAATTTTGTGAGATAGGAATTTTGGGTTTTCATGAGCTGTATGCCAAAATCATCCGTATTAAGATAATAAAAGACCTGAAATATTTCAGTTAGTGTACAATGAATCTAAAATATATGAATGTTAAATTTTCATCATGACATTATGGAAAATAATTAACTTTATCACAATATGCTAATATTTTGAGAAGGACCTGTATGTACCTGACTTTTGTGAAGTGCCTTGAGACGACATGTGTTGTGAATTGGCGCTATATAAATAAACTGAATTGAATTGAATTAAATTATGAGGCTGATCAATTTATGGACATTAATATAATTTTAAGCTGGTTTTAACGTAAATCTAACATATGTAACTGTTTAATTGGTTACAACTAGAAAGTAAGGTCATGTAATGGTACCGGTTTTAGCCATTTCCAATTTCTGTTTAAGAATTTTTGAATATATATATATATATATATATATATATATATATATATATATATATATATATATATATATATATATATATATATATATATATATATACTTTTTATGCTTTCTGGATAAATAAAAAAATTAACTGTCCTGAAAAATGTCTTTATTGAAATGAAGCAATTAATTAAACAGGAAACAAAATCAGAGATACAAAGCACTTTTTTCTCTGCTGTGCTGGAAATTTACAACAGTCACTGTTAAGCAGGATTTCAGTCCTATTCCAGAAAAAGTCTAATATATCTCTCAGAATAGATTTTAAACAGAACGACTCAAAATACATTTTGAAATTAGCTAACTTTGAGGTTTGTCAAGTAACAACTTCCACACTACATTCTTTGTAAGTACTAGGTTGCGTAAAGTGTGATCTCTGACTGGAAAAAGACTGAATATTTAGTTTCTAGTCTGTTGATCACAGATTTGCATCAGACAAGTGTAAAATCATCTAATGTGTCAGAGTCATTGCTGCATCTCCAGTAAAATCAGTCTGGCTACTTGACCCGTTTTAACAAAATAATTCACAGCCTCACCAAACAAATTTACATATAACATTTTAAAGTTTTGTTTCCCTCAATTACTGCTGATCCATCAGTCACGCAATTAATTTATATTTTTAAACAGGAATTGCATGGAAGTATCTGCTTACTTTACTTATACCTTGGACTGGCTCTAATGAATAAAAAGTTTGATAATGTTTTATTAACCAAGCCCAACTGTGTGTTTGTGGTAACTTTGTTCACCTATGCTACTTTTCTTTAATTCCTTGCCACTTCTTTCTCTTTCTGTCCATTAGGGAGAACAGGGTCCAGTCGGAAGCCCAGGTGCCAAAGGTTATCCTGGCAGGCAGGTGCAGTAAATCCTCTGCTGTGACTGGTACACTTGTGGTCAGGGCCCTAGAAAGGCAGAGAGCCAAAGTGGAATTAGATTATGCTAATCAAATGACTTGGAATAAAATGCTTTAGAAAATACTTATTGTGTACCTCTGCTTTAGAATAAGGTGTAGAATAAGGCTTGTTCTGTTTACATATAGAATAGGATAATATTAGGGTGCTAAAATTTCATTCATTTGCTTTACTTTTCAGGGTTTACCAGGACCTATTGGACCAAAAGGGCTAAAAGGCATTCGGGTAAGAGGATGTGCTATTAAAGTTAGATTTTATCTGATAAAATTAATAAATACGTTGCTTTCACATATTTAGTAAATATGACAAGATTGTCACCCTGCTAGCTCACCAACACTTCTCTCTCCACAGTATTTGTAGAAGAGGGCAGTAAATCTTTGTTTAAGCACACAGAAAGTGTTTTGATTTAGGGCCTCACACTACTAGTCTTTTATGTTGTAAATGCTGTGCTGCATGAAGGCATGCTTGAGTAGCTCAGTGAAACAACATCCACATGCATGCATGCATGAAAAGAATGCGTGTTCTTGGTGCTTCAGCATCCACCTCTGCACACAAACATATTCTCACTCACCCATTCAGTATACACTACTATTAATAGTAGGCTGCAATTCTAGCGCCCTCACATGTGCTGTAAACATTGTGGTATTTCATAAAGGCACTTTTTGAAAGTCTTTTCATTGATAAACTTCTGCATAAAAACATGCACCCTTCAGAAAGAAACACAGTCAGGGACACAAACTGATTTTTATGTTGTGTTCCCATAAAGGTCCTTTATCAGCTCTCCATGGCTTGTCCAAAGTCTCCCCTGCCCCCGAAGGCTGGAATTTCCTGTTTAAGCTCCGTATGAGGCCCTGCTGTCTTAAGGAGGCCTTCTAGCCCCTTCTCCCCCTCTCACCGAGCCACCTTTTCACATTCCCCCTTGCATTTAGTGCATATTCAGTATTGTGCAAATGTAAACCTGCACCAATAACACGCATCTCAACTGTTCCCCTATAATTCAACTGTGATGTTTGTGTTTGTTTTCCTCTGTGTGTGTCTCCACTGTACTGACAGCCCAATGTGTCGTCCTGGTTATCTTCAGAGATCCCTGGCGTGAGGGTATGTGCCCTTGGACTACATCGTGGAAGCCAGCACCATGCAGTCCATGGGCATATACACTTGCCTCATGGCTTGGTTCTTCATGGAAGCCCACCCCATGCTGGACTGTCGGGCCCTGAAACCCAGCCTCAGAGCTGAAGGGAGCTGCTGTTCTCCTTGCTGCTTGTACTGGGTCTAAGTACTCACAACTGTGCCCCATGCTTTCTTCTCTTTTCTCTTGCAGGGTTTCATTGGAATCCCAGGCCTTTTTGGCCTTCCTGGCCCTGATGGCGAAAGAGTGAGTTCTTCTCAAATGTATACTCTCTCAAGTACTGTTAAATCTGCCCAAACACTGAACCGTATTCATGCCTTTAACCTTTTCACATTTTCTATTGTTACAACCGCAAACTTCAAGGTATTTTATAGAGATATTTTGTAATAGATGCTTTTTTGATACTGTGTAAAAGAGGCAATTGCTGCTATTACAGATGCAAGACTTAAAATTATGCCATTATTCTCAGCTCAAATCTCAACATTAATTATTGTTCGCATTAGTTTTGGAGTTTGACCCGGGACATTCTACCACAGGAACATGCTTTGATCAAAACATGTCCATTGTAGCTCTGACTGTATCTTTGGGTTTATCCAACTGGAAGCTGAACCTCTGCCCTAGTCTCAAGTGTTTGGAGCCTCTAATAGTTATTTTTTTCCAGAATTGTCTGGTTTTGAGCTCTGTCCAAATTGCCATCAACCCTGTTCAACTTCCCAGTCAATGTAGAAGTAAAATACCTGCCACCACCATGTTAGTGTGAGGTTGCAGAGTTAGTACAGTGATAGTTTCCAGTCTTAAATGGACCCAAACATTTTGCATGTATGCCAAAATGTTTAATATCAGTCTCATATGACAAGAGCACCCCTTTTAACATGTTTGCTGTGTCCCCACCTGGCTTGTGGCAAACTTTAAAATTGATTTTTTAGTTTTTAGTTTTTCTTTCAAAAATGTTTTCCTGTCTTTTCATTCTTCCATAAAAGCCAGATTTATTGCATGTGAATGACTAATAGTTGTACCATAAGCCAGTTTTCCCACCTGAGCTGTGGATCTCTGCAGCTTCTCCAGTTACCTATTGACTGCTTCTCTGAATAATGCTCTCCTTTCCTGGCTTATCGGGTTATGTGGACAACCATGTCTTGGTAGTTTTACAGTTGTGCCACGCTCTTTCCGTCTTCAGATGACAGATTGAAAACGACTCTATGAAATGTTCAAAGCTTAAGATATTTGTTCCTCTCAACTTCTCCATATGATCTTTATCTTTGACCTTTCTGGTGTATTCCTTGGTCTTTATGATACTGTTTGTTCACTAATGTTCCATAACAGTCCTCTGATGCCTCAAAGAATTTTATGTTCTGGTATCCGAGGGAAGGAAGCTGAATACAAATGTAAAAACCTTTTAAACATGCATGATTTTCCTTCCACTTCACAGTCATTGTCTACTTTGTGCTGATGTTTTACATACAAATAAAAGACATTGAAGGTTGTGGTTGTAACGTGACAAAAGGTGAAAATGTTTAAGGCTGCTGAATACGTTTGCAAGGCACTGCAATATCCCAGTAAGATGGAAATGATGGCCCTCTTGCCGATTTTGTTCAGCTGTATTGAAGCCATCATAAGGCGAGAAATAATCTCCAGCTGTCTAGGATGTTGCTGTGTGGGAGTGTTGATGACTCATATGATAAAACCCCCATCTTGGAACCTTTGAGCTGCCTGAACTCCTCGCCTACTCCTTGTACAGCCTCTAAAACACAAAACGATTAGCCTATGTTTAACATGCTCTGGGGGGTGGGGGTTGTGTCACAACAGGGGAGGCTGTAATCAGGACCCCTCCATCACTAGACAACAAAATGGCTCATAAACCCTCAAGTGTCTGTCTCTCTACCCCAGAGATACTTGTGTTTATTCTCAGCATAAGTGTAGAAAGTCCTACATGACGGTTTGGAAAAATGTTTAATGGGCTGCAGTCAGCTGCTTCTCACATCTGGGAACAGATAAAAAAAGAGGCACTTACTGCCACAGCTTTTCAATGGGGTGTTTTGAGCTTAAATCAGTGCTGTCCATGAGTGTTTGGGTTGTGATATGGCTTTTACATATTTCTTTACTAACTTCCTCATTCTTTTCTGTCCTTCTTGAACTCCTTCTATTCCCTTTCCGCCCTCCCCATTTGTATTTTCAGGGAATTCCGGGTGAACCAGGGAAGAGGGGCAAGATGGGTAGGCCGGTAAAGTTTTGTCTCAACATACTTTACAGATAATCATTCTTGCATGTGATCATGTGTGCCATTGTAAATATATATTTGTATATTTTCTTTTTACTGGATGTGTATTTTAAAACCAGTTTGAGTAAATAGACTAAAGTTGAATTTATTATTCAGGATGACACTAATGCAGAACCCACATAATGCTCTCCTGTGGGAAACAAACTGACAAGTTAGACTAATGCACAGAGGTCCACAACTTTTTATAACCGGTTACTATTTTAGTAAATACTAAGGTGTCTAAGGACCACCATACTGAAGGACATGTTAACGGTAACACGAGACTTTTGAAACAACTTTTTCTGGTGTTTTTTGTTCTTTGGAGGCTTATGAAAGCACATTTCGTTGTGAAGCTGCTTAGACTTAAGGCTGCACTGGACTTGGGGCTCATGCCAGATATTTAGGAGAAGAGCGTTGAACAGGGAGCAAAAAGGGTGCAAATATGTTAATGAGGTTAGCTGTTGTTCACAAAAGAAATGTCATTCACTGTTACTTGATACTCACTAATACCAGGGTAAATTCAATTCAAATTCAAAAATACTTCATTAATTCCTAAGGGAAATTAAATAAATTTAATTTATTTAATTTATTAACAATTAAATTGATTGTGAGGAAAAATGATTGTATTGGCTAACAGTTTTTTTTAACTCACCTTTTATACTCAAGTTGGTATATCCTTTCAAATCATAGCTGTGTGTCTAGTTCACAATATATTTTTTTTGTCAAATATTTTATCATGAGCTGGAGATCCTGAGATGTTGCTAGCTTTTTCTCTGTCTTGGTTTTTGTGGACAGCTTTGAGCTGCAGGTGCTGGCATAGGACCGTTCCCTGTCCAAAGTACTCACGGGCTGCCAGGTCCTCATACAGCAGTCCCTCCAAGCTGCAGTCAGAGCTACTCCCTCTGTGTCGAGATTGCTTATGAAACGTGCATGCATAAAGCTGCCATTGACTAATCCCCTGTCAGTCAGGAAGTGATGGAAACATCAGTGTGGTTAAAGCAACTAATCTCTATAAGATATTTAACTTTGTAGTAAATACAAAGCTAAATATCTTAAATCTTTTAAAATGTTAAACCAAAATTTTCTCTCAATACCACTTACGTGTAAGCACAAATAATAGTACCACCATTTGAGGGCCTTCACACTAGTATAAATACATATCTCCATCAATGTAATGTTGAAAAAAAAATTCCACTTTGCCCAGAGCAAGCTCATTAAGATGCTCTATCTGCATGGGTTTAAACCATGCTGATTCAGCATATATTTTGTACAAAAATATTGTTGATTTTCATGAACATACTGCTGAGGTCATTTTGGTAAATGGTAAATGGACTGAACTTATATAGCACTTTTCCAGTCATACAGACTGCTCAAAGCGCTTTACACTAGAGCCACATTCACCCAATCGCACTCACTAACGCTCACACATTCATACACTGATACGCAGATCGGTAGGCAACTTGAGGTTAAGTGCCTTGCCCAGGGGCACATTGACATATGGCAGGAGGAAGCTGGAATCAAACCCACAACCTTCTGATTGCAAGACAACTACTCTTCCTACTGAGCCACAGTTGCCTTTTGCAGCTGTTGTTCATTGACTTTTCAGTAAACATGACATTTGTGGTGCCAAAACGTTTGAACGCACTAATAAGGGGGGCGGGGTATAATTGTTACTTTTATAAGTGACAAGTATGGTATAGATGCATTATCGCATTTTGTGGCTTTGTTCGCATTTTATTTGAGTTTGTGTATGCATTCTCTGCAGACATGTTTTCCATAAGGCTCGCGAGCTGACACGTTTCTGCCATAAAAACATTCTTTCTGGTTATTTTATAGATCCTATAAAGTTAAAAGTATTCACATAGACCAGATGTCGTAACATTTGTACTTCTCCCCGACTGCAGCACATTGTAGATGATGTACGAAAGCAGCACTTCTGTATTTCAAGGCAATAATGTGCTGGATATGACACCGACAGATTTGGTTATGTCTACCGTTGAGTTGAGAATAAGGTGTCAGGAGGAGTTATGTAATTTCAGTGGTTTTGGAATCTGCATCTAATTGTTCCTGCAGAAAAAGTAGAGCGTGAGGACGGCTGACAAGATGATCCTTAAGAGATCGCTCTAATCTTCCACGATAAAAAAAGGACAACAGCACAGACCGGAGCCAGACATTTTAATAGTCAGAACCGCAATGCTTGTTCTCTGTCAAGGAAGCACACTCACACAGACACACGTTCTGACATTTCTCAAAGACCAAGATAGATATCTAAAACAGTAGACAGACCAAAACGTTCCAGAGTTCTTCTTTTCAACTTGGTGCTTCTTTTTAAATAATACCTGCTTTTATTTGTCTTTTGGCATCTCTTTTCCCCTGTTGTCAGACCCATCAGTGGTAGATCTTTCTTTATGCACATCAAACCTAAATCTGTTTGAAGTTATTACTGAGTAAAAGTTTTTTTCCATGTCACATGAAGGGAGAGATTTCCTTAAAGCAATTATTACAGGATTTTTAAAGCAAAGTTAGCTAATGAATAGTCTAAAGCCAAGACCACAATGGTCCTCTGCTGTCTTAAAATAACTCTAATCCCTAAAAAATCATCCTGGTTTAACGGAACCTTATGAACTTCAAACTATTATCATGTTTATGTTCTGTGGTTATTTATAGAAGCCAGTGATTATTTACATGGTAAACGGAGGTAGGAGGGGCGCTGCCAAAGATCTTCTTGAGTAAAACACAAAAATCATGTAAAAAAGTGTAAAAAGTAAAACTATTACCCCAGTTAATGTGAACGCTGTTTTATTTATCTTCCTTAACTTTTGGATACACACCAGGTTTTTTTAAGCTAATTTCCATCTGTTGTCCCAGAGACTGGTACAAAAACATTAGAAGCAATAAAAAATAAACTTAAAAGATTAAGAGGACATTAAAAAACATGCCAAACAGCACATAGAGCGTTTATATTGTAAATACATGAAGCGCAAAATTACAAATACATTATTCATGAATCATAAAATCTATAGATTAGATATCACAACAGGAATTTCCTGTGTAGATAATCAACAACCTCTCTGTAAATAACCATCAGATGGAGATTGGGGTTTAAAGGTTTTATGAAATAGGTTTAGAAATTGACAATAGAAGTTAACTTTGGCCTTGACAACTCTTGGACTAGCCATTAACTAGATTCAAACTAAATAAAGATTCTAGGAGACTGATCTACTGCAGATAAGATATTAACTGTTGAACGTTTTACAAAACTTCACTTGTAAAATACTGAAGTTTCCCTTTAAGCTGTGGATAATTCCTCTTTAATTATTTTTAACCACTTGGCAAAAGCTTTTTTATGCCAAAATGAAAGAGCCTTCTTTCCTCAGTTTTTATGGCTGCATCAAACAACTTTTTACATGCTTTATAGATTTCTATGACACTTGCGCTTCCTCTTTTGTACTTCAAGGATACAGTAAGCCGTCCAGCTTATTGACCCTATTTTTGTTTTTCTTTGGTGATTCTAGAAGAGAGGGATTTGTTTTCTTATTTCTTTATAAATCAAATAACAAAAAATCTGCCTGACTTGTTTTGCTCAGAACAGAAAAGTCAAACACAAAGTGCTACATTTAGTCAGCAGATTGTCTTTCTTAGATGACTCACTGATTAAAATAAAGTATACATGCAGTTTATCTGCTCGATCTCTACTCTGACAGAAATAACTAACATTATCTGGAGGTCACAGTAATTAGCATGTTAAAACAATGCTTTGAGGCCAGAGTAGCGGAAAGTAGTCATTATGAGTGTTTCTGAATGGTCTCAGTTTTAAAGCTCTTGGCAGTAGGGCTTTCTGCAGATGTGGTTGCTCTCTGCTGGAGCTCCAATGCTTTGTAAAGCTTAGATTAGCCTCCCATTTACTGCTAAATGAACATAAATAATTGCTTGGCTCACTTTCTCTCTTTCTACAGTTTAAAAGTTACGAACAGCAAGTGACCCACACCCTACAGTTAAAAGATTTAATGCTTTTAATAGGACCATAATGTTCTCAATTTAAGAATGCTCTTGAATAACTTTGTACTTAATATTGCATTTGACCTTGTAACATTACCATAATTGCTGTGCAGCTACAGTAGTGGCTTTATTTGCTCAGCAAAAAGATTGAATAAGTAAATGTTAGAAGAGAAGAAGCTAAAAATGACTGTACATTAACTGTTAAACACAAAATGACCCTGGTAAATTTGCTCGCATTCCTGATAACCATGAATGAAAAGCCTTAAATATATTACTTTTCCATTACAGTAACATAATCTCAAGCTGAAAATGCAACCTACAATATGGGTACAGTTATTTAAGCGTGCTACACATGTTGGCATTGAATAAAGTCCACTTCACGTCTGGTTGACCATTTCTGTGTTGATTTGACCACATGTTTTGGATTAGTATACTGCTGAAACATCCAGTGATTACTTATTTCTAGTTTTGTGTCAGAGGTGGACAGAGTTTTCATTAAAATGACCTCCAACAAGGTTCCCAAGGTCTTTAAAGAGTACCGGACCCACAGAATCACAGTGGGCAAGAATATTGTTTCTTGCCAAACCCACTTGGATGGTTTGTTGCCAAAAAGCCTAATCAGTCCCTTCTGACCAAAGCATGCAGTTCCATTTAAAGTCACATTTGCATTTAGTAAACTGCACACGTTTACATTTGTGATGGTAGGACAGAAAGACATTTCTCACATGCCTCCCAAACAATCGGTCTGCATATAGATAGCATCTAATGGTTGTTATGGAGACTCTTAGCTGCAGTTCTCTAACAATGAGTTTTCTAGATTTTTCCACCTCCTATACCATCCAGCTGACTGTGAGCAGTAGCAAGATAAATATGGATCCTCATCCAGCCTTATAAGAAATGGGCTTCTGTGTCGTGTTTCATATAGTCCTTGAAATTAAATTAATCAAAAGATTTGTAAAAACTCTAATCAACTTAAAAATGTAAGGTTTAAATAAAATAAATGCATCAGTAATTCTTATTCTTAGGAGATTGGTAAGAACATTACTAATTTTACCACCAAAGATTTCAGGAAAACCTATTATTTTTAACACAGTTTTCTTCTTCACAGAATGAATGTACCAATTGGATTTTTCAAATTATTTTTCAAATTAAGATTATGCTACTGCAATTCTTTGTACACATCTTTACCAGGGCTGCAAAAATGTTTGTCCATGTCTTTGTATTTAGCTAAGATATTTTGCAGTACCCAGGCCCTTAACTGCTCGATATTGAGGTCCAAATATTGACAGAAGACAAAACCTAAGCTTATATTGATGTGTCCACAAACACTATTGTTAAAACTGATCACAATCTGTAAATACTGGATGTATAATTAGCCTTCAACCTCTAAAAAATAAGCGTAATGCTATCAATCTAAAAAACCCACCCATAAACGTGTTTTTTTCACCCCCAGGTGGTAACAAAATCAATTCTTACATATTCAAAAGTTTCATCGAATTAAAGCTTTTCTCTTTGTTCTCAGGGGTTTCCAGGAGACTTTGGGGAGAGAGGGCCACCTGGACCAGATGGAGACCCAGTACGTTCCATGTTCACCTACCCCACATGTAAAACCCTTACCAGTCCAGAGTTTTACACAAACTTTAGTGCCTTAGCTGCTGGTTAAATTATGTGGCTTTCTACCGTCTTCTCTGTTTTGTTTGAATTTACTCTGGACAAGTTTTACTAATGTATTCAGCTTCATACCATGCCTTTGGTCATTTGTAAATCATTTAAGTTGGCCCTCATTTACAAATAAAACCTACACTGCTAAGTGGTGAGCAGTTTTACAGAGAAGACTTTTCCATCCACTACTTGTAAGCTGTCCACCACCACACATGTAGTCCTTTTATAACCTGATATCCAGGAACACTAAATTATGTAATAAGATGTCAGTATGAGTAATAGCACTTAATTCAGAAATTCAGCATTGTCAGAACACACACCATGTACAATGGCTCTGCTCATATGGAAGACATCAAATAGTTTAACTGTATTTATTTATTTTTTGGTATGTTCACTGTCATTTTTACATATGTGTCACTTCTCCTGCCTGAGTGGAAAAATACAAATCAGACAGCAAGTTGCAGTTTGACCCACCTGTAATTACATAATGAACATAAGGTGCATTCATGTCTGGGGAAAAACATCAGTCCCACTTGCCTAAGGGTTAAGCCTTGTAGATCAGGCACTTAACCTTATACTTCATCCACTTATTAGATTTGTAGCTTTTATTTTTCCTGAAAGTAAATTTTATCTTTTTACTAGGAAGGACATTGTTACTATTTTCAAGTTAAACTTAGATTTTATAGAAATTTACGCTTTAAAACCCTGTCTGTCATTCCATTTCTACACTGTAAAGGTCTTTTAATACAAGGAGCTTAGAGGATTGGGCATCTGTTGCTGCCCACTGCCAGACACGCAGCTGGAGGAAGGCTCCTACACGTTTCCCTTGCTTACAAGAATGACAAATTCAGCTATTTGAAAACAATTCTGGTGAAGTTGTAGCTTGTTTTTGTTTTTTTATTCAAAAGACAGAACAACAAAAAGGTATAATATTTTGCAACATAGGAACTTGGAAGCTACTAATAGGTTATATACATAGAAATCAAATATCAATAAATGTATAAATAAATATAAATATAAATAAATTTTAGAAAGCTAACCCTAGTGCTGTTATAACTGTTATAATCAATCATTTATAATATTTAAGCTACAGTTAGAATAATTGGATAAGGTAAGATACTGTATCGCTGGTTAATTTGACATAAAATAGAAATTTCTTTAGCAACTAGCAAAACTGAATTCACCCTAATGACTCAGGCCCGTTAACATATTTATTTTCTTTGCTTAGCATCTAATAAAACTACAAAAATGGTGGTAATCGGTTGTAAAAAAAAAAATCAGTAAGAGATGAAAGCATCGTCAAATATTTCTGTACAAATGTGAAAGAAGAGTTTGTAGTTAATAAGACTGACTACTGAACCGGCAGCTAATGTTTGGACAGTTTATGTGGTAGATGCTGACTTATTCTGAATAAAAGCAAATAAGATTTTTTCTTATTTGAAGCTTTAAAGAAGAAATTAAGTTACCACAATCCTTAGGATCCCTATTTTGTGGTCCATTAAAGTTGCCTTCTTCCCTTTTGAGGTAAAACTAACCTGCATATTTGGAAAAGCCAAAATGAAGCGATGGGGCTCACAAACCTCATCACCTTTACCTCAAACACACAGACACACACACATACACCCATACATCATGCACACAACCCCCTCTCAGAAGCTTCAGTGAATACTAAGCCACTCTCCTGGGCATTTTTTTTTTTTTTTTTTTTTTAAAGACCCAATAACCCACAAACCTTTCTGCTTCTCCTGCTCCCTTCATCTTTTCCCTCCTCTCTAACTAGGGTGACATGGGAGCCCCAGGTCCAAACGGAGTCCCCGGACTAATTGTGAGTACTCCTCATTGACCTTCTGTGCGTGATCTTTGTTTTCTGTCTGGGTTATGGATGTTATTTTCCCAGAAACAATTCTGATAAGTTCCCAAATGTGTAGGAGAAGGTTTTAATGAAACCTAATGTGTCTGCTTAATTGGAAATATACATCCCCAATTTCATCCCATTGTCATTTTACACCTTTTTGATAAACTGCTCACATTCTGAAGGTTATTGATCGCTGTGAACATATTTGAAATGAGGAACAATACTAGATTGTAAACGTGGAAGACATGATTGACAGTTCTCCACAGTTTGTTGAATCAAAGCAGCGCATCCTCTTCTCATTAGGATTCTTCCTGCCATTAACTATTTCTGGACAGTAGCTGCCTGCTGCCCACCCATCACCTTGTCCTGCATGCCTCCCCGGCCTGAGAACCACATAATTGCACCTGATTATAATGTCTCACTGGTTTCTCTTGTTGTGTCCCATCCTCAGCTGTCACTGCCGCTCCTCCTGGTCTATTCTAGGCCACTAGCGGTTGTAGTAGGCCTGTAATTGGGGGAATGGTTGATTATAGCTCCAACCCCAGCTTCATGTCCTCTACAGCAGCAATGAGCCACACTTAAATGATTTAAGTATACCAACACCCTGCTCCGGGGAGTCATTGCTGAAAGCTTTAAATGACGCCTGGCCACTGTAGAAAAAAGGAGAGCAGAAAATGTCTAGACAGCTGTTTTTGTTTACACAACTCCAAACAAAAAAGACAGAGAAGTTTTCTATCCTTGTCTCTCATTAGAAGTATCAGAAATGTAATTTCTGTGCCGTGTCCTCAAAGTAACTTTGATCAAAACTTGGCTGGACAGGCTGCACTGGCCTGAAATTAAACCTAGGAGCTTCTTGTTGTAGCTGATGAGTTAGAAACTTATAGCGCCTTGCAAAGGTTTTTATACCGGAGTCTTTTCCACTTTTTTTCTTTAAAGCCAAAAACTTCAATGGAATCATATTTGGATTTTCATTGGTAGACCAATAAAATGTAGTGCTAAATGGAAGCAACGTGATGCATGGTTTCCAAGCATTTTACAAATGGAAATATGAAAAAATGCCCTCCATTTGTATTCAGTCACCCATACTCTAATACCCCTAGATAAAATTCTTTATAGCAAATTGCCTTCAAAGGTCAGCTAATTAGTAAACAGAGTTTGGTGAAATTTAATTTATGTAAAAATATAGCTTTGTTGTGAAGACCTCAGGGGTTGGATAGAGAACGTCAGTAAACAAATAGCATCCTGAAGAACAAAAACTAAACCAGGTAAAGATGGAACATGTTTTACTCATCAAAAAATGAAAAGAGTATGGTGTAAATCAACACCTATCAAGACAAGGCTGTCCACCTAATCTGACAGACTGGGCAAGGAGAGCTTTAATCAGAGAAGCAGCTGAGAGACCCATAGTAACTCTGGAGGAACTGCATATATAAGACTTGAGACTTGAGGGTAGACCTTCACCTTATAACAGAACAACACTAAACATACAGCCAGACTACAATGTAAGGGTTTAAATCAAAAGATTTTAATTTAGAATGGCCCAGTCAAAGTCAAAAATAAATTGAATTGAGAATCTGTAGAAAGACTGTAGCAAACCCTCAGTTTCTAGATGTGCAAAGCTGTTAGAGATATACTCTAAAAGACTTACAGCCCTAACTGGCCTGAGTTAATATTTCTGCAAAGTATAAACCCAGGCAGGCTGATAACAAATGCATACCACACTTTTCATATTTTTATTTATAAAAGAAATTGGCAACCATGTGTCCTTTTCCTTCCACATCACAATTATGCATTACTTTGCGTTGGTCTACAATTTAAAATCTGTGAAATAATGAAACACATTGAAGTTACAGTTGTCTTGTGACAAAATATGAAGAAAGCACTGCTTAATAACATCATTCCTCTGCATTTGATGTTCCCAAATATCCAGGAAGGAGCTTTTCTTCATCGAAGGTTTCAATGCCAAAGGATCTGATTTGTTTTAAGGGACTTTTTTGAGCCATATTCTTAAATAATCTACTGTGTCACATATGGAGATACAACCCTACTCAAGAGGCAAACATTGGACACACTGAGCCAAAACCTCTCTTTATTTCAGGCTTGAGATTAATCACAATCTTGGCTTGTGTATGTTCACATTTTATCATGCTGCTTCTCTGCAGCATGATATGTGTATAGATGATCTGGAAGCAATGAATTTATTCTTTGAGTTATTAAACAGAATTAGATGGTGTTCACATTGTATAAGACTGTTTGGGTTTATCTGCACTTTATGCATGTGTTATCACTAAACGGTTGGTGTCTATTTTTCCTGGCTTTAGGGTGACATGGGACCTGTGGGAGAAATGGGCCCTCCTGGACCTGCTGGACTCAAAGTAATCTCTCAAACACATTGGTGGAAAGTCAATTCTTGCATTGCGTGTTAATGGTAGCCTTAGATGTGTTCTAAAACAAAAGGACGGTTAATACTAATCACAATTAATTGTTTTCACATGGCCATCAGTCTATTGCAGGGGTGGTCATTCCTGGTCCTCAAGGGGAGGCTTCATGCATGTCTCAGATGCGTCACTGCTCCAACACACCTGTATAAAATAGCTGACTTCACGCGCCAATCCTGCAGGAGTACGCTAATGATCAATCCATGTGATTCAGGTGTGTTGGGAAGCACGGAAACCTCTGAACCTTGTAGGCCTCCAGGACCCGGACTGCCCACCCCTGGTCTGTCATCTAGTGAGCGAACTGTAGGTTGTAACTCTAACTTGCATGTTGCTCTTTTCTCCAGGGGGTACCTGGAAATCCTGGAGAACCAGGACTGAAAGGTGATAAGGTGATCTGAATATTCCTGTTATTGGCCTGTGCTTTATGCAGCATGTGATGATTATGTACTCTATGTATGCATTTCTGTCAGCCTTTAGATATCAAGCACGATTTCATTGGGATTTCAGATTTTAAACATTCTTAGAACAAAATTCTTGACAGGTTTTCTTAAATAACAGCCTCTCAGACCCTCTCCGACCTGCTTTTGTGAGAAATCTTATCTTATCCACCTTTCTGAATGTGATTAACCACTTATAGTACCAGTATTTAAAATATTACGAATGTTTAAAACATTTGGAAACAGAATTAGAAACTGTTCCTATTATATGCACATAAACAAGCTATGGTTTGAAAAAGTAAAATAAAAAAAAGATAATTACTCGTACTCGTCGTCTTCCGCTTTATCCGGGACCGGGTCGCGGGGGCAGCAGACTCAGCAGAGACGCCCAGACGTCCCTCTCCCCAGACACCTCCTCCAGCTCCTCCAGGGGGAGCCCAAGGCGTTCCCAGGCCAGCCGAGAGACATAGTCCCTCCAGCGTGTCCTGGGCTGTCCCCTGGGCCTCCTCCCGGTGGGACCTGCCTGGAACACCTCCCAGGAGGCATCCGGTATAGATGCCCGAGCCACCTCAACTGGCTCCTCTCGATGTGGAGGGGCAGCGGCTCTACTCCGAGCCCCTCCCGGATGGCCGAGCTCCTCAAACTATCTCTAAGGGAGTGCCCGGCCACCCTACGGAGGAAGATCATTTCAGCCGCTTGTATCCGGGATCTCGTTCTTTCAGTCATGACCCAAAGTTCATGGCCATAGGTGAGGGTAGGAACGTAGACCGACCGGTAAATCGAGAGCTTCACTTTTCGGCTCAGCTCTCTCTTCACCACAACGGACCGGCACAGTGCCCCCATTACTGTGGCAGCCGCACCAATCTGTCAATCTCCCGCTCCATTCTTCCCTCACAAGATAATTAAAGATAATTAATTTTATTTTTTGTTAAAACTATTGAATCACTATTGGTTATTTCTTAAAACCTTGACAGTTCTTTTTAAAAGATTGAGTTTTAAGATATCAACAGTAGTACGACATGAACGACAAATAAAACCTTGCAGTATTGTGTTAAAATATCTCATTATTGTGACATAAAAATAAAAGACCCTGATAAATTATTGAAAAACTTTCTCCACATATAATGTGACATTTATGCTGTTCAACTCAACCGAAAACAAACCAATCTGTTTGAGGGAAAAACGTGAAAAATGTAATGGCTTCAGCAGCCTTATTGCATAAGAGTGTAAATCCTTGAACTAATACTTTGAAGCACTTTTTGATTCAGTTAAGGCATTCATTCTTTGGTAGAGGTATATCAGCATACCATATCTTCACTTGGCAAAATTTGCCTAATCTGTTTTGCAAAGGTTCTCCAAAACTGTCAGACTATGAGGACATCTCTTGTCCATAGTCGTCTTCAGGTGACATCACAGATTTTACTGTCAAATTTAGTTCAGATATCTGGCTAATTAGCTGTAAACTTGATTTTTCTTTAGACAAAGCCATTATTTTGTTGATTTGGATGAATTCTTGATGATAAAAATCTCTCATCATCCTTAGCCTTGTAGAAGGCACCTGAAGGTTTAGGGTCAAACTAACCGGTATTTAGAACTGTTCATGATTGGATCCACCTTGACAAAAAGTCTAGTTCCATCTGAAGAAACAGAATCCCAGAGCATGATGCTGCCAGCACCGTGTCTCACAGTGTGGATGGTATTTCTTTGTCGATGCTCAGTGCTGTTTTTGGCTCAAACAGTCCTTTTGGAGTTGTGGCAAAACGTTACAGTTTGGTTTCAGCAGCCCATTTTCACACAACGTTTTGGGACCCTACAGCCAGAACTAGTTGTTTTCTTTCGAAGAAAAAAGGCTTCTGTTCATCAATCCTGCTCTTTAGTCCAGACAAATGTAGAATTCAGGAGATTGTTGTCACATAAAGAACAGACCCAGTACTAACCAGAAATCCCTGCAGCTCCTTTAGTGTTACTGTGGGCCTCTTGGCAGCCTCCCTGACCATGCGCTCTCTTTTCTTTGTAACAGTTACGGAGAACCGTCGTTTCATGTTTTCTCCAACTACAGATTTGTTTGTTTTTCAGTTGAATAAAACAGGATATGTGTCACATTAGAGGTATTAAAGTTATGAAATGATTTGTCTTGTTCTAATATCTTTACATCATAAATATGGTATTTTGACAGGGGTGTGTTCACTTTTTATATCCATTGTTTATGACGGAATATGAATTGTAACATTCCTTGAGATGACATTTGTTATAATGTGACAAATATTGAATTGAGTTTAATTAAATTTAAATAGCAGTGTTTCCAGAATCATTAACATGATGAGGTTCAAGGAGGATTTCTTGCATTTTAATTATTTTTGTAAAAAGTCAATCTTGCACAAAGAGCACAAAAGCCAAAGAAATGGTTTCGAAAATGCGTCTTCCACCAGCAATAGAAACATATCATTGTGGCTGTCTATATACAGAGTAGAGTTAAAATGAGTAAATCTTAGCAACTTTCAGTTTACTGGAACCTTACTCACTCTCTAAAACCCATGGCGCAGGGTGGATGGAGCGACTCCTTTCAGTGCCTTTTAGAAGACAGATTGACGCCACATGAAAACCTTGGCTAATCCACTGAACTACATTCATTATGCATTGGTAGTTGCAATTTATAGCGCACTAATATGTTTTGTGTGTCGATAAAAAGTCAAGTGTGATTGATTGAGAGTGTTACAGTCCCCCCTAATGTTTTTTCCTCTGTTTTTGTCTCTTTTTGCCCAAAATCCATCCATCATCCTCCATGCATTTGCATCCTTCTCTATGTATCAGGGAGACATTGGGATTCCTGGGGAGCAGGGGGACATTGGGTACAAAGGAGATAAGGTAGGTGACTTCTGTTGTACATTTTATACTGGAATACATATACTCACATTGTCCTCCCACAGCCCCCCTCACCCCCACCCCCGGACTGAACCTCATTAGCCCCTTCTGGGCACACCGCCTCCAATCATGCATATCCCTTGTTACACAACCTTTGTTGCACTGCTGCCCCCACAAAATGACTTAGCCAGATGTCTGCTGTCCACCTTATGGAAATTCTTATGTCAGTCTTTCACATTTGTCTCTCTGTGTGTAAGTAGAATCCAGTCTAGCAGAGAGCAAAGTAGCCTCAAGAGATGAAGAGTAGGGAGCAAAATCATGCATGTCTAATGTCTGTTTCCTTTAAGAGAAATCAAGAGTTTTGTTCTGTTTTTTGGATGCTGTTTAAGTGTTTGTCTCAGATTTAACATGTATTGTTTGCCCTGGTTAGGGTATCCAAGGAGCTCCAGGTTTACCGGGTCTCCGTGGGAAACCAGGACCACAGGTTAGATGTGATCTGACTGCACTTACAAAGATTACATTAATACGTTAAAATATTCACATAACACTTTTCATCATGAGGGTTAGACTAAAGGCTTAAAGATAGATCAGATAACATAGCTCAACAATCTCTTACTGTGACTTCTTGACGCTGCCAAAATGTGGCATCTGATTTACCCTCAGTAGATATTTTTGAGTTTTCCTGTTTTCCTTTAAATAAAGTCATCATTTTGTCATTTTTCACAAAGTAGGTTGGTGTTTCATTTATTAAAGTGATATCTAACTGATGTTGATTCTCATATATCTCATATATAAATTGTTTTGAAAAAAATTTTTTATTTGTACTTTTTCTTTTTAAGTGACACTTACAGTACAGACCAAAGGTTTGGACACACCTTCTCACTCAAAGAGTTGTCTTTATTTTCATGACTATGAATATTGTAGCTTCACTCTGAAGGCATCAAAACTATAAATTAACACATGTGGAATTATATACTGAACAAAAAAGTGTGAAACAACTGAAAATATGTCTTATATTCTAGGTTCTTCAAAGTAGCCACCTTTTGCTTTGATTACTGCTACTCACACTCTTGGCATTCTGTTGATGAGCTTCAAGAGGTAGTCACCTGAAATGGTTTTCTAACAGTCTTGAAGGAGTTTCCAGAGATGCTTAGCACTTGTTTGCCCTTTTGCCTTCACTCTGCGGTCCAGCTCACCCCAAACCATCTCGATTGGGTTCAGGTCCGGTGACTGTGGAGGCCAGGTCATCTGGCGCAGCACCCCATCACTCTCCTTCTTGGTCAAATAGCCCTTACACAGCCTGGAGGTGTGTTTGGGGTCATTGTCCTGTTGAAAAATAAATGGTGGTCCAACTAAACGCAAACCGGATGGAATAGCATGCTGCTGCAAGATGCTGTGGTAGCCATGCTGGTTCAGTATGCCTTCAATTTGGAATAAATCCCCAACAGTGTCACCAGCAAAGCACCCCCACACCATCACACCTCCTCCTCCATGCTTCACGGTGGGAACCAGGCATGTAGAGTCCATCCATTCACCTCTTCTGCGCCGCACAAAGACACGGTGGTTGGAACCAAAGATCTCAAACTTGGACTCATCAGACCAAAGCACAGATTTCCACTGGTCTAATGTCCATTCCTTGTGTTCTTCAGCCCAAACAAGTCTCTTCTGCTTGTTGCCTGTCCTCAGCAGTGGTTTCCTAGCAGCTATTTTACCATGAAGGCCTGATTCACACAGTCTCCTCTTAACAGTTGTTCTAGAGATGTGTCTGCTGCTAGAACTCTGTGTGGCATTGACCTGTTCTCTAATCTGAGCTGCTGTTAACCTGCAATTTCTGAGGCTGGTAACTCGGATGAACTTATGGTCCACAGCAAAGGTGACTCTTGGTCTTCCTTTCCCAGGGTGGTCCTCATGTGAGCCAGTTTCTTTGTAGCACTTGATGGTTTTTGCGACTGCACTTGGGGACACTTTCAAAGATTTCCCAATTGTTCGGACTGACTGACCTTCATTTCTTAAAGTAATGATGGCCACTCGTTTTTCTTTACTTAGCTGCTGCTTTTTTCTTGCCATAATACAAATTCTAACAGTCTATTCAGTAGGACTATCAGCTGTGTACTGTATCCACCTCCTGCACAACACAACTGATGGTCCCAACCCCATTTATAAGGCTTGAAATCCCACTTATTAAACCTGACAGGGCACACCTGTGAAGTGAAAACCATTTCAGGTGACTACCTCTTGAAGCTCATCAACAGAATGCCAAGAGTGTGTGGAGCAGTAATCAAAGCAAAAGATGAACCTAGAATATAAGACATATTTTCAGTTGTTTCACACTTTTTTGTTCAGTATATAATTCCACATGTGTTAATTCATAGTTTTGATGCCTTCAGTGTGAAGCTACAATATTCAAAGTCATGAAAATAAAAAAAACTCTTTGAATGAGAAGGTGTGTCCAAACCTTTGGTCTGTACTGTATTTCCTTCCAAGCTTAAGAAAACTGTTAATATAAAACAGTAAAAGTATTTGTATTTTATTTGGGACTCCTGTTAAAGACAATTGTCAACACCACTGACAATTCCTAAAATAAATTGTTGTAACCAATGCATTTTTACATTTTACTTCACTTAAGTTGATCACAGTGTTTAGGATTTTTAAATTAGTTACTTTTAATTAGACTTCCCTGGGGTATACATATGGCTTTATACAAAGACCTCAGACATCCTTCAAAATGGTAAAGACAAAAGAACATGCTATACAAGTACAGAAGATATGTGTTGATCCTAATGGATCTCAAGTTGGCTTTGTCTGTGGTCTATATTGCAGTGCTTGATTATTGTAGTCTTGACATAATCTTTTAAATTCATCAAAGTGCTTCTGAATGTAAGTAATTTTAACATTTTGAAGCGCCCCAGACTTGAGTCCCGACTTGAGTCCCGACTTGAGTCTGACAGGAAATATGTGGAGGGAGATCAAAATTAGTGTGAAGGCAAGGAAGCCTTAAAACTTCCAAAACTTCCAAACTTCCAAAACCAAGGATAAATTGTCAATATTCCAGTGGAAACATGCCACTTTTAATAAAATGCAAATAAAAACAGATATTTAAAAACAATGATACTCATTTTACATCAGAAATTAATTTCCTGGTTAAATGAAAATAATTTGAAATCTAAATCTGCCAGGGGTATGAATACATTTGGGCTGAAGTGTATTTAAGAGACTTATCAGAATAAACACAGTTTCTGTCTTACCGATACAAACTTACATGAGCTATACTTAGACTTAACCTGGAAACGTGTCATTTATCAAATGGGAGTCCAGGTGTAAAACCCAATACTCCTAACAACCTACGAACCTGCATGCGTTTCAAATAAAATCTGGTCACCTCCTCCAGAACACATCTAGTATCTCTGTCATGCAGTTTTGTAAAACTATACAGACCCATAAAGAGAAAAGCATGATATAAAGTGTTAGCACTTCAAATCTGCACATAAGTACAACACTGGAGCAAATGTATTTTATTACATCCTGTTACTGTTTTAATAGGGAAAAGTAGGAGAGAAAGGTCCTGATGGAGCACCTGGACCGCCAGGCCCTGAGGTTTGTGTTTGCAGCTTGATTGCTCTGTTGAGGATGTTTATCTGTGCTTCAGAAACGAGGTTAGTTCTCTTTTTACTTGTATCAGGGTTTCCCTGGTGACATGGGACCACCGGGAGAGAACGGCCTTGAAGGACTAAAGGTAAGTTAAACCCTCCTCTTGACACGCTCGGCTATCAAGTATTACTTAAAAAACAAAACAGAGCATCGCATTTGCTCCCTGTCTTTGCTGATGCACAAGGGTGATTTCTACTGAATGGTAACAATTCAGCTTTGTAATAAATATAGGATAAATTGGCTGAAAACATGAGTGTTAAAAGAATGTTACACTTCGGCATTAATTTTACTGCTTTTTACCCATCAAGGGAAAACTAGGAGACAGAGGTTTACCCGGGCCCCGAGGGATACCTGGCCTGGAGGTAGGACTGACAGACGCTACCCAACATCAAGGGAAGACATGAAACTTTCATGGCACCAGCCTCGTGTCTAGCGAGCGACATTTGATATCCCCAGAACATAAGCTGAGCTGAGATCTGTGTCCTCTGTTTCCAGGGAGACGAGGGTCTGATCGGGCCACTGGGACCATCAGGGCTTGAGGTAAGATAATAAGTAAATGTGTGTGTTTTTTGGATAGTAGGAAGCAAGATATAAAGGATAACTATTAACCATTTCATTTCATGAAATCTGGTCATTCACATAAAATTAACATAGCGATTTTTCTTTTTTTATTAGATGCACTAAATTATATATATGCATATATATACAGGACAAAGTATACATATATACTTTGTCCTACAGTATGACTCGTACAGTAGTTATTAATCCAATTTATTTTGATAGGATTGTATTTCTGAAGCCACTTTATTTTTGTCCTTTGTCCTTTTGTCTTGCTTGTTCATAAATGCTTGTATTTGGTCATTTTAAAAAGGAAGTTGGAACTCTTATAGTAACAGAGATGGAGAATCATCAAGAGGTCGGTAAAACTAGATCTCTATGTTCTTCAAGATTCACCATAGGAGTTAGCTATACCAATGTTCAAGGTTCAAGATAAAAGTGCAATAAAGTATTAGCATTAGCAACCCAAAAGCATCATTTTACTGTAGAGCAGGCAACAGATCACATGAAAGGAGGAAATAGATGTAATGCGATGTCTAAAATAAATTTTATTTTCCTTTTCTTTCAGCAGTCTTATTAGATAATGTGCAGTTTTAGTACTCGTATTTAATTATGCATGCCAAAGTTTACCGTGACTCATTAAGATTTTTTAGATAGCATTGAATTACTAATTTCTTCCCCCTCAGCACGAAGATAAAACATTTGTTTGCCATTTTATAGAGGCTGCAGCAGTTCTCCGATTAAAACTTTAGTTTTAATCTGTTTAGTGCGTCACTTTGGCCGCCAGGGGGTGATAGCTGTCATCACCATGTTCAGAAATGGCTCAGATTTGTAGCTACTATAAAAAGGCTGGAAGGTGGAAATAAGCCATTGCAGGAATAGATTTATTTTGCTTTATTTTGCTTTCAGACTTTTTATTAACTAATAAAAAAGATTTTCTCTGCTATATTTGTTTTTAATGTAGTTATCTGACTTAATTATTAGCCCAGATACAACACGTGAATCTTCCTTTCTTTCTGTGCACTTTCTATCAGTCTAAGTCCCTCCTCACTTGCCTACTTTTCACCCACCTGCTTGTCTGAAAATATGACTCAGTTTCTTGTCCTCTGTCTGAGAGGAAGTGGTGTTTGGCCCCTGTGGGAGCTGTTATTTATCTCTGGCTCCTGGCCAGAGATAAATAACAGTAGACCTGTACCTTCACTAATCTAACAGGAATGATGCTTGATCCTTACCTACCTTTTTTCCAGTGCTTGCACATTTTTATATGATGCTCCTTGCTTTCACTCTTTTTTATCAGTTAGGCCAGACAATTGTAGACATGGATTTTAATCAAGTAACAGGAAGTCACAAGTCCTGGAGAGCTGCAATTCATCTTTATATTGCAACCTAAATTGACTTTTGTTGCCTGTTTGAGTGAAATAAAGTGTGAGCTTTAACTATTTTACTAAAGCTGCCAACCAATCTGAGCTAAAACTTTGGAAATACTGACTCACTCAGTCTCACGGAGTTTGGCTGAGACTTTTCTGACCTGGAGGTATTGCTGGTTCATAAAAAAAACAGCTTACAGTCACTGAACACTTTCGCAGTCTGCATTACCTGCCTACTTCAACTGCTTGTACCCTGGAGATATTCCACAGATCTCCCCTTAAACTGTTCAACCTGTAGCAGACCCTTTCTATACACTAAGGCTTTGTGATGAACATTAATGATGCATTCATTGCCCAGTGAATGTCTGTTACTCACTGTTCGTTATTCTGCGGCTTATTTTTTTCAGGGTAGAATGGGAAGAAAAGGATTTCCTGGGAAGGTTGGCCCGGAGGGAGTGAAGGTGAATAAACTTCAAATCATTTACCATTAATTTGCTTTTTCCAAAAATACAGGATAGATGCACTTTTCCTAATAACGCCATGAATAAAAGTAGATTTGCGTCTGCAGGGAGAGGCTGGTATCCCAGGAAAAGTTGGGCCCATGGGAGAAAGAGTAAGAATCCCTGACATTGCCTCTTCATGTTTTGAATGATGGTACTTTTTCCCAAGCTATTTATCCATTAAACTCTTTCCATTCATCCATCCAACGCTGAGTGTTTGCATTTCAGGGCTTGGTGGGTTTCATCGGACCTGCGGGAGAGGCAGGGCTGGCAGGAGAGAAGGTAAGACTAAAACGAAAACATATGGGTTGCATTTGTTAATTAGGTCCTAAATACATTCCTTAACTTAAAAGTACTTTTGATACATGTGCATGTTAGGGAGATCGAGGGGAGATGGGCCTTCCCGGACCTCCTGGGGTAAAAGGATCAACGGTAAGAAACACTGAAAAATATATTTTTAGCTTATGAATGCCACTAAAAGCTGAGAATAATTAAAGCCTGGGCTTAATCATAATTTCAGGTAGAAGATGGATCATCGGTAAAGCCCTGATTAATATGTCTCATGATAAATTACAAATGTTTTGAAAGGCCACAGTTCTTCATCTTTGTTTGGCCTTGATTTCAGACTTTCAAACTTTTGATTCAAGTGTGTTACTCCCTACACTGCCACCTACTGGGCAGCTAGTGTAAATTCCACCAAGATGTCTTCAAACCCACATGGCCAGCAGTCAGATATGCAGGGCACCTCGGATTAATTATCTGTCCATTAAGGTGAACAATATACACCCCTGGCTATATTTTGTCATGATTTTATTTCTTATTCATGTTTGAAAAAAATATTGTTTTTCATACATAAAGATTATTCAAAGTACCTGGACAAGAGGGTCTGAGTGAGGTCATCATAACTCTATTCATGAAAGGGTTTCCTTACTTTTCCACAGTTATATGCTGAGATGTAGTTAGGTCAAGAAGGAGAGTAAAGGCACATCACTGTTCAGCTTATTTGAGTCTCTACTGTTACATCTCCTGTTTACCATATGGCGAAAGAAGTCTAGTAGGAAAAGGTATAAAACTGGCTCAAACAAAGGACAGGGTTATTCCAATGGACCGTTACAATGATTTACCTCCCTTTTGGGATCTTGTTATTACGGAAAGTACTAAATCCTCCTGAATGCCAATGGGTCTTCCAAAAAATAAGGAAATTAATAGTTTTGCAGGAGTATTGGCTTAGTCTGTTGTTATCTAGGATCTGATCCTTTTTTATGGATGTTGAAGCTACCAACTCTTCTTTCCCCTCAGATTTTTTAGTAATTGTCAGGGCTCAGGGCTATCTCTAACATGTTTTTGTCACATGAAAACATTTATTTTTTTCCATTCTTAACTTAAAAATACATTTATTAATTTTAAGTTAAGTATGGAAAAATATTCCAGCCCCTTGAACCTTTTAAAAATGTTCATTTTGCAACCACAAACTTCTAAGTATTTTGCATAATTGTGTTTGCATTCATTTGTGTTCAGCCCCACTGAGTCAGTGCATTGTAAACCACATTTCGCTGCAAATACAGCTGCGGGTCTTTTTGGGTCATGCCTCCATGAACTTTACACATCCAGAAACTAACGTTTTTGACCATTCATTTTTGTAGAATAGCTCAAGCTCAGTCAGCTTGCATGGAGAGCATCCATGAAAAGCCATTTTGAAGTCTTGCCACAGATTCCCAATTAAATTTGGGTCTGGACATGAAGATCCTTTAATCTGAATCATTCCATTGTAGTTCCAACTTCATGGTGTCTGTTGTCCTGCTGGAAGGTGAACCTCTGCCCTAGATTCAAGTCTTTTGCAGCCTCTAACAGATTATCTTCCAGGAATACGTTCTTGTTTTCCTTCATCCATGTTCCTATCAGCTCTGACCAGCTCTTGTTGATAAAAAAGAACCCCGCAGCATGGTGCTGCCATCACCATGTCTCATTATTGGGATATCTTGTTTAAGGTGATGTGCTGTGTTAGTTTTTCCCCATATATAGAGTTATGCATGTAGGTCAAAAAAACCACATAGATTATTATTACCTTTGTGGGTTCATTTATTTTTAGGTTTTTTATCGTACTCACTTCCCCTTTGTTTTAAGTACTAGAAGTATTTTTGTGATACATTTGGGGCATAGATGAGATGTTTTCTTTGACAAAGCTCCAAGTTTGGCAGAAAATTTGCTTACCATCTGCTTCTACATATAGCATGTGGCTACTTTGTTGTTTTTTCTCCTTTGTGGATGATTATCCGTAAAGGACTTTGGAGAAGAGAAAGATTTAGTCATTCATCACTGCTTTTGGCTTACAGCCAGCTGGATTTCCCTTGGGATATTAACACTCATACACATTCTCACTTAAAAGGAAGCTCTCTGTTGGCTCGCTCCCTCAGCTCAAAAACAGAAACAGACCCTTTGGAAAAGAAGGCATCACCAAAAGTGAGAGAAGCTGCTAACAGAAAGCTCTTACTGTAAGAATCAATGTTTTATTTCTGTGGGCTCATGACGTCAGAGGTGTCAGTTTGAATGGATTTTATTGTTCTCAGATGTTTTGGGGAGTTTGACCAAAACATTCCCCATTATTCCGTTAGGTTTTTACAAATGCCCAGGCCAGTAAACCGAGTCCAATAAAAAAAATGAAATCAAGCCAGAAGTGGTATGTTTTCTTATATAAAATCAGCTCCTCATGCTTTCCTTTGGCCTCTTCTTTCCAATTTGCTTTAATTCTACCACTAAATCTGTTTTCTAGTGCTGAGTCTTTCTGCAGAACAAATGTCAAAATGTTTCTTTTTAGCAAGCTCTCCACAGTCTAGTAGATTTAAAGTTAATGTCAACACTTCTTTAATTAATTCCAAATTGAGGAATTAACTCTGAAAAAACTTCTTTCCAGTCGCTGTAAGAGCTGCAGAATTAACATTGTGTTGTTAATCAACCATGACCTTAACATAAATTTTTTTTGCCTAATTTGTTGTGTAAAAAGTTGTGTTCTGTTTGTTTGTGTAAACACAATAGGGTCACCAAGGTACACCAGGTGAGACTGGACCTCCTGGACCACCAGGAAGAAAAGTAAGTCATCACTTCTTTCCTTTCCTTCTTTTTAACTTTTCAGTCAAAAACACTGAATGCTCTTTTTAGAACTGTAAGTTTAGCAACTGTAGACAGTCTTATTCTGCAGGGCCAGTATTCCCAATATGCTGCAGAGGTTTCCTGAGCATTATGAACTGTGACAGCCTCCCGCTGAATATGCATTATCCTCCTGTCAGTCAAAAACCCAACACCTATAACCAATTACAAGCTGCTACCGGCCCCCCTCGTCCCCTCGGTGTGTCTTTACCGTGGCCTTGCTTGGTTTAGAGCAGGTCCTGCGCTGGTTCAAAGTGGGGGCCACTGAGCCACCAAAACAAACATAAACATGGAGCTTTGGGGGCAGCAGGACAGGATTCCAGAGCAGGCTCTTTAATTGGTGTGAGTGACAGATCTAACAACAAACCCTATACTGTGTTCCTGAGGTCAGGCTGCTCCCTCCCTGGGGTCAATAGCCAGGGGGCCCTCTGGTCTGTCAGTGTAAACCTTTGTTTTATCTTTCCATCCTTTCTATTCCCCCCCTTTATCCTCCTTTTTTCTTTGTTCATTAGGGCCCTCCTGGAGCAAGTGGGCCAGGCGGTACCAGAGGACCCAAAGGCTTGCGGGTAAGTTAGAAGGTTCGCGCAAGTATTAATTGTTGTTCTGCAATAAGCCTGAAGACCACATCATCAGTCAATTTGACATAACAAGTGTGTGTGCTGTATGTACTGCTGCTGTTTCTCTACTACTAGAAAACGTCAGGAACCTAGTGAAGTGACGCGGAGCTGCCTAGGACACACATTTTGTCACAATACAACCACAAACGTCAAGTCATTTTACTTGCATTTATGTGATGGTTTCATAAAACATAGTACAATATTGTGAAGTCACTGAAAACGGGTTCATGCTTTTCCATTTTTTACAAATAAAAATCTAGAAAATGTGGCATGCTATAGTATTTAGCTCCCTTGAGTCAATACTTTGTAGAACTATCCTCACATGTAGCCACAGCTGCAATCCTTGCTAGATAGATAGATAGATAGATAGATAGATAGATAGATAGATAGATAGATAGATAGATAGATAGATAGATAGATAGATAGATAGATAGATAGATAGATAGATAGATAGATAGATAGATAGATAGATAGATAGATAGATAGATAGATGATAGATAGATAGATAGATAGATAGATAGATAGATAGATAGATAGATAGATAGATAGATAGATAGATAGATAGATAGATAGATAGATAGATAGATAGATAGATAGATAGATAGATAGATAGATAGATAGATAGATAGATAGATAGATAGATAGATAGATAGATAGATAGATAGATAGATAGATAGATAGATAGATAGATAGATAGATAGATAGATAGATAGATTTCTCTTAAATCAAACAATTTCTCTTTTGTTAAACAAAATAACAATGAAAATACCTTGGTTTCAAAACCATTTCACAGATAATAATTTTAAACCTTGGGGAGAGTAGCTATGTTTTTTCAAAGAAGATTTTAATTTTATGCTCATGTGATTTAAGAATCGTACGTCTAAGTTTTGACGAGAAGAAAAATAAGCCTTGAGCTTATTTTTATCAGAAACATTTATGGGACACTTGCCTGGCTGTGGTTGGCCCATGCACACTCCCTCGTCACTCTGTGTTTTTGGTTAATGCTAAAGCCGGTAGAGTTTCCCTGCCTGAGTTGGCCAAGATTAGAAACAGGAGTGCTTCTACTCAGATACAAAATTGAATTGTTGAGTAATAAAAAGTGTTGTGGCGTCTGCAGGATGGCATCAGAACATAAAGAAGTTGGTACCATTGCTGTCTTTGTTTTCTGTCACTGAACTATGCAGTACCTTCATAGGAGGGCCTGGAACTATCTCACATTTTGTCGCATTACAACCAGGCTTCGTAGTGTTGTTTTAGGTTTCAGTGTCAAAGACAATGTAGTGCATACATTTTTACAAAAAAAGATCTGAGTGAACATTTGTGTTCAGCTCCTTTTACTCTGATTCCCCTCAAAAAATTCAGTTTAATCTTTCTGAAGTCTCATAATTGGTCAATGTAGACTACTTGTATTCCTTTTTATCTCAGTATAAATCCAGCGGTTCTTTGAAGGCCTCAGAGGTTTGTTAGAGGATTTTAGTGAACAATCATCATCATAAGGAGAGAGGATAAAAAGGGATGAAATAGTTATAGTGTTTAAGGGAGGATTAGGTTATAAAACAATATCATAAACTTTCCCATTTAAGAACTCTCCATTTTATTATCTCAAAGCTTAAAGAGTATGACACAAACATTGACATGGCCGTCCACCTAAATTTACAGGCCATGCAAGGAGAGTGATAATTAGGGTGTAAGCCAGGACTTCTTCTGTAACTCTGGTGGAGCTGCAGAGACCCGCAGCACAAGTGGGAGATTCAATCGAAATAATGACAGTTGTTCACTTCACAAATCATTCATTTTTAGCAAAAAGGTAAAAAGAAAGTCTTGTAAAAGAAATGCATGAGAAGTAATTTTTACTGTTTGTCACAAGAAATGAAGCGGACCCAGCAAACGTGAAAGAAGGTGCTCGAGTCAGATAGAACCTTTTCGCCTACATACAACATCAAATCAGATTCATGTATTGGGTAAGATGGATGGAGATGAAAGAAGATCAAAGAAACAAACTGTTTACAGTTTTGAGATTGGGACGAAGGTTCAATTTCCAGCCGGACACCAACATCTAGGCAGTGCAACAATGAAATGGTTGGGATCAAGGCATTGCATGTGTTAGAATATGGCCCATGTAAAATCAAGACCTAAATCCCATTGAGAATCTATGACAAGCCTTGAAAATAGATGCCCACAGCAGTTCTCTATCAAATCCAACTGAAATTGAATGATTTAGCCTAGTAGAATGGGCATACATTTCAGTCTCTTGATGTGCAAAGCTGGTAGAGGCTTTTTGCAAATAACCTGTAGATGTAATTGCAACAAAAGGAACAATTAACGTAGGCTGAATACAAATGCATGTCACACTTAAATGGTTTTCATTTACAAAACAATTAATAATACTTATTTTCCTTCTACCTCGTAATTATGCTCTCCTTTGTCTGTCACATAAAATCCCAATAAAGCACATTGATGTTTGTGGTTGTAATGCTGCAAAAAGGTCTGGGAGTATATCATATTTGTGTGCTTAAAAACTATTTTAAACTATTAAATCAGGGTTGCAGATGTCAGGCATTAAGAGTCCCATGTATTACAAATTCTGCAGTGCATCTAATATCTACATTTCAAAGTATCTGGAGCTAATAATTGCTGAGGACATCTAACGGACAAATCTTCAGTTTATATGTTCCCACACTGCAGACCATGTTTCTACTACTCAGCAGTTTGTGGTTGTTTCTGAGCTGGTTTAAATTGAACTTGTTGAATTCATACTCCTGGTATTCATTTGCTTGCCTTTTGTGAGTCAGAAAAGAGTTTTGAACCCACAGTACACTAATGTCACTGGATTTAGTTCATTTCTTTTCATTTTTTATTTGGCCAGAAGCAGTGGAGGAAATATATTCCGTACTAATCGGCTAATCACTCAATGTAAACTGAACCAGCGGGTAGCAGGTACCCCAGACAGGAATGTTAATGAGCAGTGCACATCCAGTTCTATGTATAATAGGCTTATAGCACTTCAGCTATTGTTGTTCACTCTGGGCCAAACTCCCACTGTGCTTGGTCATGAATCAGTCAAACAACAAGGCCTCCTTCAGGGCGTTTCAGGAGTGTAAATCAGGATTTTCCTGTGCAGGGCTGCAAAATTTGACTGGATGCAGGTGACAAGCAGATGGAGTGTATTGGTACACTGCCTGACTCCCATTTGCTTTTATTGGTTGCTGGTCTAGCATGAGTTTAAGCCATTTAGATTAATTACATTTGAATGTTTCACTCATGTAATCCAAACAGTTGAGTTTATGTTTATTTAGATGTGAATTCTTACTCTCTGAATCTAGTGGTAAATTAATGTGACTGTGAGGTCAGTGACTTTCACTGCCAGAAAGGCCATGCATCTGTTTGTATTTTAAGACTCTGAATACATCCACAAACTAGAAGGTGTTATTTTTATATTTGTCTAAAGAAGTGAAGTTTATAGACATTGCAACCCTTCAAAGGGCTCTGACTTGAGGACATGCAGTGCTTGTTTGTCTGGCAGTGTTACAGTGACCTCTGTTGGTAAAGTGACACATGTCTTGTTTTCTCAGGGAGCAACGGGGCCTGACGGTCCAACAGGAGAGGTGGGGTCAGAGGGCAAGAAGGTAAGGTTGCTGGCATTACTCAATCAAATTATATAATTAATTAACATAAACATAACAAATAATTGATATCCTGTATATTTTATTTCATAGACATTATACAAGCATTCAAAAGAAATGGGAGGACAATTGCACATATGTACCCTTTTATCTAAGGAACAGTACAAATACAATTAATTACCACATTATCTCATCCTTTCTCTTCACTGAAGGGTCCTGATGGTCCTCCAGGAAAAATAGGTTTCCCAGGATCACAGGTAAAGCTCCAGAACAGCGTCCTACTTTTCCTTTCCTCCTTTGCATATAGTTTTTTGGCACCTATGTTCTCACAGAGCTCCTGCATTGTACCGGCAGTGTTGAGATCCAAATTAAAATCAAAGATATTACGCTAAAGAGAGAGGATCACTTTTTAATTATATTTTACAGTTCATGACCAGGTTTATATATGTGACCAGAAAGTATGACACTATTCTTCATTGCATGCTCATTTAGCTAATATGGGAATGCGGGTTTCCATAGAATTCATACGCTTAAAATGTTCCGCATTTTGTCAGATTGCAACAACAAACCTCTGTTTTTGTTAAGATTTTAATAGATTAGCCAACACAAAATCATGTATAATGTGAAGTGGAATCAAAAAGATACATGGTTTTCATTTTCAACATTCAAGTGTTGTGTGCATCCCCTTTATCCGTCTACCCCCAAATGAATTCCAGTTAAAACCATTGGTTTCAGCAGTCACAAGACCTCTGAAATGTATTTTCAGTATATAAAGTTGTTCTGTGAGGGCATCAGATATTTGTTAGAGAAAATAGCTTATTAAAAATAAGGAACACAGCAGACAGATCAGGGAGCAAGTTGTAAAGAAGAGTCAAGGTTCAATCCTTCATTCAAAATTGGGAAAAGTATGGTACAGCTGCACACCTATCAAGGCATGGCAGTTCAGCTAAACTGATTGATGGCTAAAAGAGGGAGTATATATTAAAGAAGTATCTAAGAAGCCCATAGTTCATGGTAACTCTGGAGCAGCTGCAGCTCAGGTGGGACAATCTGCTGACTGGAGAACATTTAGTTGTGCATAAATGTGACATTTAAGAACAAGTATCAAGAGAATACCCATTTTTGAAAGAAAGGCATAGTAAGTCCTGTTAAAGTTTGCCATAAGCCATGAAGGATGCCCAACAAAGATTGCTATTGTCAGATTAGGTCTTGAACTCTGAAACGCTGTGTGGGAAACTAACAGTGTACCTCACCATGAAAGTACCATCCTCAAGGTAACACATCCCATGGCAACATTATGCTGTGGGAATTATTTTGTTCCATGGAAACTGATTGGACTTGCTCTCATTGCGTTGAGATAAACCCTAAAAGATTTGCGCTGTAATTTAGGTTAATTACGTTTTTAATCATGTATGGCTGAATAGTAAAAGAAAAAAAAAACAATAATTTTTTTCCCTCACACTTCACAATTATGTAGCATTTTGCTTTGATATTTTGCATAAATTAAAGACTTCAAAGATAAAATGGGGAAAAGCTGAATGGCTTTTAATACTTTTGCATGGTGCTCTGTAAATCTAACACAGTAGGAGTCTGGAAAAGAGCTTCAGTGAAAAGCAGTGAAAGTGGTACTCACAATCGACACCCAGCCCTACCCTTCTACTAAGCCCAGCACCACCCTTCCACCATCTTTCCGTTCAGACGGCCTCAATAAAATAAAATCATGGTTTAGTTAAAACGTCCTCCAACTGAACTCCAAGAAAACTGAATTTCTCCTTGATGGTACCAAGCCCACTTTAACAAGATTTAGCAACCCCACAATTAGAATCAATGATCCTTCAGTTTCTCCTTCCCATCAAATCAAGAGTCTGAGTGTCATCCACAACAGCACTCTATCTTACGAATCCCATATCAACAACATTACCTGATCTGCATATTTCCACCTTCGAAACATCAACCATCTCCTTCTATCTCTTGCACTCACCAGCGCACCTATCCTCATCAACACACTTGTCACTGTAACTCATTTCTTTCAGGTCTTCCTCACAAAATCCTTCGCAAACTTCATCTATTCCAGAACACAGCTGCCCGAGATATCACAAGAATGTCCTCCTTTGAATATCACATTGATTTCAAGATTCTCCTTCTCGCTTTCTCTCTCCATGATAACTTGACACCTACTTACCTCATTGATCTTTGCCATTACACATCCGCTGGAACTCTTCTCTCTTCTTCATCCTTCTTTCTTGTGACACATCCTGCCTATTAGACAGCCAAAGGGTCCAGAGCTTTCTCTCACATAGCTCCCCATCTTTGAAATTTTCTTCCACAACACATCCATGATTCCAACTCTGTCCACATTGAAATCCTAACTCGAAACCCACCTGTTTAAACTAGCGTATTATGTGTAATCTCTGATATCAATTTTGCTGTTACTGCGCCAGTCATTGTTTTGTTTTTATTGTTGTTTGCTCTTATATTGTTTTGTTCTTTATGCTTCTACTGTAACTATATCTTTTTTGTTCTGTGTTCTTGAATAACTTGAAAATCTCCTTCAAATGAAAAAGATTATTGTTATTATTAGTAAGTTTTAGGACTTTAGAAGACATAAACAAGCTGCTGATGACATACATCTTTTGCAAAGGTAGAAAATAAGATATACAAAGAAATCCTAAGTTCAAGGATCTCCAACTTTGTCCTTATTTTGTTTCAATTCTAAGTAGAAGTTAACATGTTATCTAGTATTTTATTTTTAACTCATCCAATATGTCTGAAACAAGGCAAATGAGTCATTTTAATTGCCCCCTTTCTCATTTATATGTTTACGCTACATGAAAGAAATGCTTTTTAGAACAAGTTTGATTTTAACTAGCTCTAGTTTCCCACGAGTGACTCTTCTTCTTATCCTGTCGTCTAATTCTTTCTTCCATTGTGTCACCCCAGGGAAAGATCGGAGAGCCTGGAGAAACTGGGCCTAAAGGTTTTTCTGTAAGTTCAGTGTTTTTCTATTTGGGAATAAATAAACATAGATCACTGAAAATAAATACGTCACTTAATAAATTAATAATTTAAACACTAAACTCTCAATGCATACTAAAATTGGAATAGGTTAGAGATGCAAGGCTGAGATTGTTTGGACATATGCAGAGGAGGAATGGTGGATTTATTGGATAAAATACATCTAACAGAGAGCTATGAGAGAGGATGGGCCAAAAGAGAATATTTTGACATTTGTTGTGTTATTATTAGATGATGTGCTGATGTCTAAACTCACATTATTTTGTTTTCAGGGAATCCAAGGGCCTTCTGGACCTCAAGGAGACAAGGGAATAGCTGGAGACCCTGTATGTTAAAACTTTTAAATACTTTCTTCAGCTTCTATAAATCTTTTGTTCCCTCCTAAGTTAAATAATGGATTTTCATCTCCATTATCTCTTTTTCCTGTTTTCTCTGTGAAGACCCACTCTTTGTAGTTCATTAAACATGTACTCCCTTTCTGTAAACCTTTATTAAATTGTCCATGGCAAGAAATTGAACTTTAGTTCAATCCTTCTGTTCCTATCAATCTGAAGTAAATCAGAGCAGGTGGAATGCATAAATGAGTATTACAGCATTGGAATACTCATTTATGTGTTTCTATGTAATAACATAGGAGGTTAGGCTTTGAAAACATACCATTTGTAGACATTAACTTCATATTTGTTCATGTTCCAAATTTGGCTCATTTGATATTCCTCAAATAATAACTACAGTGTTTGTTGTCATCCAAGGGGCATTGCAAGGAAATAATGCTACCTTTAAAGTTTCATTCTCAAACAGTTTATCAAGTTTACAGTTCTTCTTAAATACCTTATACTTGGGGCAGATTTTGAATTAAAACTATTGTTTATTCAACTGAGAAGTTTGTTTCTTATAGGGAATGAGACACGAATCCCTGAAAATACAATCAAAACATGTAAAAGGAGTACAAATAAATTAATAATTTGTCTGTTTTTGTTTACATTATTTACATTTTATTTAAAAAATGGCATGTCAAAAATATTTAGAAAAAAGCACCTTCCTTCCTTCCTTCCTTTATCCATTCGTCCCTCTGTTTTTGACTCTACTACCTTCCTTCATTCATTAGACTAACACTTACATCTCTTGCCTATTCTCTAGAGTCAATTGCTCTTAGTCTGCATAACTGATTTCCATATTAGACAAAACATTTCTGAGATATACTCACTGGCCACTTTATTAGGTACAGCTGTCCAACCTCTTCTTAACGCAAATTTCTAATCAGCCAATCACATGGCAGCAACTCAATGCATTTAGGCATGTAGACATGGTTAAGACGATCAGTTCAAACTGAGCATCAGAATGGGGAAGAAAGGTGATTTAAGTGACTTTGAACGTGGCATGGTTGTTGGTGCCAGACGGGCTGGTCTGAGTATTTTAGAATCTGCTGATCTACTGGGATTTTTACGCACTACCATCTCTAGGGTTTACAGAGAATGGTCCGAAAAAGAGAAAATATCCAGTGAGTGGGCGCAAATGCCTTGTTGATGCCAGAGGTCACAGGAGAATGGGCAGATTGGTTTGAGTTGATAGAATGGCAACAGTAACTCAAATAACCACTTGTTACAACCAAGGCCTGCAGAAGAGCATCTCTGAACGCATAACACGTCGAACCTTGAGGTGGATGGGCTACAGCAGCAAAAGACCACACCAGGTGCCACTCCTGTCAGCTAAGAACAGGAAACTGAGGCTACAATTCGCACAGGCTCACCAAAATTGGACAATAGAAGATTGGAAAAACGTTGCCTGATCTGATGAGTCTCGATTTCTGCTGCAACATTCGGATGGTAGGGTCAGAATTTGGCTTCAACAACATGAAAGCATGGATCCATCCTGTCTTGTATCAACGGTTCAGGCTGGTGGTGGTGGTGGTGTAATGGTGTGGGGGATATTTTCTTGGCACACTTTGGGCCTCTTAGTACCAATTGAGCATCGTGTCAACGCCACAGCCTACCTGAGTATTGTTGCTGACCATGTCCATTCCTTTATGACCACAGTGTACCCATCTTCTGATGGTTACTTCCAGCAGGATAACGCACCATGTCATAAAGCACGAATCATCTCAGACTGGTTTCTTGAACATGACAATGAGTTCACTGGACTCAAATGGCCTCCACAGTCACCAGATCTCAATCCAATAGAGCACCTTTGGGATGTAGTGGAACGGGAGATTCACATCATGGATGTGCAGCCGACAAATCTGCAGCATCTGTGTGATGCTATCATGTCAATATGAACCAAACTCTCTGAGGAATGTTTCCAGTACCGTGTTGAATCTATGCCACGAAGGATTAAGGCAGTTCTGAAGGCAAAAGGGGGTCCAACCCGATACTAGCAAGGTGTACCTAAAAAAGTGGTCGGTGAGTGTATATTGCTGACATCTGCTGTTGGCTCACTTTGAGCTTTTATCCTGAAATATAAATGAATGAAGACGTGGGTAGATTGAATGAAACCTTTTTTTTCCCCTGATGGGTAGTTATAATTTTTATTTCCCTTGTAGTGATCAATTTTTCATAATTGGAAGATCAGCCATCATAGAGATGATAAGCTCATACTTAGACATTGTTTTTTTTATATAATTAAACTTGCTTATTATGTTGGCTAGGTCATCAATGTATGGATTACATCATCATCCATATATTTTCTGTTTGCTTCTCTTCTTTTGTTGTTTTTGTACATGTAGAACTAGATCTGATTTCTTTAACATATTTGCCATTTACGTTAATATGCTGTCTTCCTCAGGGACCACCTGGACCACCTGGGACTGTGGGATTGTTAGGAGAAATTGGTCCAAAGGTAAGCAAATATACAACACCTTGCATTTTCTCACATTACATCCACAAACCTCAATGTATTTTATTGAGATTTAATGTAGCAGACAAACACATAGGGCATGATTCTGCACACAGTCTCCACAATGTTTTCCAAGTAAAGTCTGAAAAGTGTGGTATTTATTTGTATTCCGGCCCTCTCTGTCAATGATTAGTAAAACCACTTTTTGTCATTTCAGCAGCTAGTCTTTTGGAGAATGTCTATCAGCTTTACACGACTAAGATTTATGTTGTTTCTTCTTCGCAAAATAGCTCAAGGTCAGTCAGATGGAACATCTATTATAAAGTCTTGCCACTGATTCTCAGTGGGATTGGGTCATAACTTTGACTGGACCGTTCTAAAATGTGAACATACTTTGATCTGAACATCTAAGCTCTGGCTGTATGTCTGTCTGTCTTTTGCAGCCTTTAACAGGTTTTCTTCCAGGATTATCCTTCATTTAGCTTCCCTGTCACTACTGAAGAAAAGCATCCTCACATCACCATGTTTTGATTTCTTATTGCCGTCCTTCCATAAAGACCAGAGTCATAGAGTGCACGATTAGTAGCTGCCTTGTCAACAGATTATCCCATATATCTGTGGATCTTTGCAGTTACCGTGGACCTCTTGTATTTCTGATTTATTTTCTGCTTCCCCAACCTGTCAGTTTACGTGTCTTTGTAGTTCTGCAGGTGTGTCATACTCTTTATATTCTGAGATGATGGATTGAGCAGTGCTGCATGGGATGGGCCTCAGATGCTGTTTAACTCTGCTTTAAACTTGTCTAAATGTCATCTCTGGCCTTTTGGTTGTGCTTTATTTTCTGGGTATCAGAGCAAAGGGGGCTGAATACACCACAATTATCAGATAATGTTTTTTTTTTTAATGGTTCATTGTGATATTTGTTTCACAGTTATGCAATACATTGTGTTGGTCTATACCATATAATCCTAATAAAATAAAACATTGATGTTTGTGGCTGTAAGATGATAAAATCTTGGAAAGTTTAAGGGGTATAAATGCTTTCTCAAGGAGTTGGACAAATACACACATTTACCTAAATTTGCAATTATATTTAACTATGCATGTTCATAAATGAGCTTCTTCCAATGGATCAATAACACTAATATATCAGCAATCTGCCCTTTCAAACTAATTAACTGCCATCGACATGCCTTCCTTTTCTCTTTGACTGCTGTTATAGTAAATAATGGAACTTAGCAGTGATCCATTTGTTTCATGCATTGGAACTAGTTTGTTATTTTAAAACAGATTTATGATTTTCTTTGGGTTATTTTACAAGGGTCCTGATGGCAAAGAGGGTGAACTAGGACTTCCAGGCGAGCCTGGGGAGAAGGTGAGCAAACAAACCATTGTAGTTTTGCCTGAATGCTCTATTTAGGTTCTTTTTATTAACACTATAATTTGTTGTGACTTCTGTGTCAGGGGGCCATTGGACCACCAGGTAACATTGGCGAGCAAGGACTGATAGGACAGAGGGTGAGTTTGTCTGAACTGATCTATGAAACATCTCAGTTTATTAAAAAGGTGGAGAACTGGTACACTTTGGAGTTTTGCATGTATTCATGTGTGCAGGGAGAGCCAGGCCTAGAGGGAGAAGCTGGTCCAGCTGGTCCTGATGGAGCAAAGGTGAACTGCATTACAAATTATACTTAATGCTGCATTATTATGTTATTGACAAAGTAAATCGAAAAGTGGCTGTGATGCACAAAATTCAAAGAGCTACTTGTATTTATATGATCAGGGTGAAAAAGGTGACATGGGTCAGGAGGGTGACAAAGGCGAAAAAGGTGAAATTGGACTAAAGGGAAAGGAAGGTCCACCTGGTAGTCCTGGACTCACTGGTGTTAGGGTAAGTCACAATGCCTTCACCATAAAACATCCATTTGGTTTTATAAATTAATTGTTTTTATTGTTTTTGTTTAAGGGGTCAGAAGGGAAGCCTGGTAAAATTGGTGAACGAGGCAAACCAGGGCCAAAGGTATTAACATTAAATTAATTATTTAGCAACCACAAACATTCACAAAAGAGGGACATAGAACATCTGCTTCATATGCTTTGTTGATTCTCGTACTTTATGCCTGTCTAGGGTGCTAAGGGCCACCTGGGTCACCTTGGAGAAACTGGAACAGTGGGTGATACTGGTCCGCCAGGATTTGTTGGGCCAAAGGGCTCCAGAGGGACTATAGGACATGTGGTAAATTGGAACAGTAATGATGAAAACGTGCTTAAAGCAGACAATATTTCAACTGAAAAAACTTGACATGATATCTATAATGGGTGGTAGGATTAACTGCACGTTCATTGCCTTCAGGGAGCTCTGGGCCGGATGGGTCAACAAGGCGAAACTGGTCTTCCAGGTTATGAGGTAAAATAAATTGTTAGCGTTTGAAGTTTTTTACATTTTACAACATTGCAACCATAAACCTCAATGTATTTTAATGGCATTTTATGTGATATATCAACAAAAAGAAGGGAAATGATTCATTGTTGCCCCAGTTAGTCAAATCTTTGGAAACCTCTGAAACTCAGATACCCCTAAATAAAATCTACTGCAACAGCTGCCTTCAGAGCTCAGCTGTTCAGTAAAGGCCTCAGAGGTTTGCTAGAGAAGAATCTGTTGAAAGCAAAACATTTGCAAGAAGAAAGCCATCATAAGGAGTTCATCACAAGTCATGTAAGGGACACAGCAAACATGTGGAAGAAGCTCCTCCAGTTACATGAGATCAAAATGTAACTTTTGGAAAACATGTATGACAATATGGTAGAGTCAGCATTATGCTGTGGGGAGGCGTTTCTTTAGTAGGGAACATAAGCTGGTCAGAGATGATAAAATGGGTTGCAAAAGCCTTTAAACTTGGATGAAGATTCATTTTTTTATTTAATTATGCTGATGCAACTGCTCTGATAGGTGGTTAGACAAAGAACAAATGTATATCGTTTGGATGGAGATCTTGGCTCATTTTGTAAGGGACTATAGTATTTCATTGCTTTTTGATGTCACTTTGTCACAGGGCCATCTGGGACCACAGGGCCCCATGGGGCCTCCAGGACCAAAAGGTGAAAAGGTACACCTCCTTCACTTTATGTGAAATAAGGATCTCATCATTCTGTGCAATAAGATTGTGTTCCTTATTCCAATCTTAGCATTAACTTGACATGTCCCATTGTAGATGTCAGGGGCTCGAAGGCATACCAGTTTGTATGATTTTATAACTAAAAGAATTAATTAAAATGATCTCTGTTCAGGGTGAGCATGGTGATGATGGGAAGCAAGAAGGTCCTCCTGGTCCTCCAGGTCTCATAGTAAGTCCTATTTGACCCCTGCTTCTCTCTCTTTTTATTGGTTAGTCCTTAAAGTAAATCAGCAAATCTGCAGTTTGCTTGAATATTTGCTTGAATATGTGTTATCAGGGACGTCCAGGTGACAGAGGAGAGAGGGGTGAATCAGGAGACCCAGGGTACAAAGTAAGTACGATAGATTATTTCACAACACTTTATTTAGGTGTTTTCATGAAGAGTCTTAACATTCTGTTGTTGTATTTAAGGGTCAAATTGGTTTAGATGGAGAACGAGGCAGACCTGGAGCTCCTGGACAACCAGTGAGTGAAAAAACATTTGATTTTCATGCACAGCAGAATTTACATCACATCTATTGATTCATTTAAAAACAAATGTCAATTTCAGGGCCACCCTGGACCACATGGACAAAAAGGACCTAAAGGGGCCAAAGGAGATCAAGTAAGGAAATACTGAATTCTTTCACACGTGCATTTCACACTTTACAATAAAATTAACAGCTCTGTGACAAAACTAAAAATCTGAGGGAAATTAGCAAAGATAAGGAAGAGCAAGTAAAATGGTCATTTGTTTATTAAAAAAAAAAAAAATCAGGGTTTCAAAAAAACAATATGAATAAAAATTATTTTCGTATTTAACATTTCTGTTTTTCTTTTATTCAGGGTCAAAAAGGCAAAAAAGGACAGCCTGGACAAAAAGGAGCCAGAGGAATTGAGGTACGTTATTGACTGTCTATAAGTCGGGGGTGTCCAAATTTTGCGTTCGGCTCAAGAATGGTACAAATTTGTCCTGGCAGCACAGGTGGTTGATGCAACCCGGAGCAATGAATGAAACTTGGCTGAATACAGCAAGCGAAAGTGACTCATATCCATTCTTGTTGCTGAGATTAAGCTAAAAAACAAATTTAAGAGAAAATAGAAATACAATTGGTCAAACAATATGTGGATATTACATACATGACCAAAGTGCATATGGGAGGACAGGAGCCGCATGATGAGTAGAGAAGTGGATTTAATAATAATTAACAAAAGACTTACAGACAGGCTGGACACGAAACATGGCATGGCAGATACAAAGTAGCATTCAGAGTAGATATCAGGAGGAACCGGTGGCAAACAATGAACACCAGAGAGTATAAATACTGAGGGACAGTGACTAATTAACACAAATGAGCAGGGAGTGCAGGGAGGTAACAGAAAACATCTAAATGACTTGAAGCAAGTAAACAATGAGACAAACTAAAGAACATTAACAAGGGGAACCAGATCTATAAGGAAAATCTAAACTAACACATCTAACACTGGAATCCAGGGAAGGAACAAAAACTAAACAGAATGAATCTAATAAACCTGAATGGACAGAAATAAAACAAGAAAAGAACATGCCAGTGCAAAGAAGGTAAACAGAACTCATAGCAAAAACCTAACACAGGCAGATTAAGACAAATCATGTATTTTAATAAGGTAAATGTTCTTTTTAATGTTTCTACAATGATTTACCAATCCATTTTTTTACAAAACAAATCAGCCTGCTTTATTCATTTAAGTGACATATAGTGTGTTTAGTTTATTAAGTAGGTTAAATAATAAGGAAAATCCCCAATAAAATTATATTTTTGTTTTAATGAAAGAAATATTTTTATTTTTTTGTCACCCTCATGCACTTCAAACTTGATCATTTTTTTCTGGGTTGAAAAATGTTTAGACATAAACGGTGTAAATGGACAGTTAAATCACTAACCCAACGTATGTCGTTATTATAAAAGCTTTAACCAGAGGGGTAATGTAGACATGTAAAACACCTTTTTTTAATTTTCACAAGAAAAAAAGTATTGCCCCTGCTTGAACTTGTTTGTCATCTTGTTACAACCTTAAACTTCAAGGTATTTTATTTTGATTGTATTTGATACTCCAACATCAAGTTGTGCATAATTGTGGAAGCAAACTTATACATTTGTAAACATATTTTACAAATAAAAATAAGAAAAGTGGGATGTGCATTGTCTTCACCCCCCTCATTTATTCTGATGCCCCTAAATTAAATCCAATGTAATCAATTACAGCTAAACTGGCAGGCTTTGCAAGGAGACCATTATCCAGAGGAAGAACATGACAATGTGTAAAAAATGACTTAGGTGTATGAATACTTTTGTAAGGCATTGAGTTAGTTGGAAGCGTGTAACTTCTAGTCGCGTAACCCCTACATTCTCCTCAGGGTGGGGGTGGTCCTCCTGGTCCCAGAGGTGTGGTGGGTCCAGAGGGGCGTGAAGGTGTACCCGGGGAGGATGGAGTCCCAGGAAAAGATGGACGTAAAGGCATGCTGGTAAGACTTCTTTATGAGCCTATTCATAAAACTCCTCGTTCATGCTCCTCTTGACGTTCTGGACTGGTTTTATGTGTTTATTGGACACAGTTATTGAAATATTCTGTACAAGCAAATTATTAAATCTAGGAATTTTAACGATTGAAATATTTTGCCGCCAATAGACTGTTTGCCCAGCAGAAAAGTCCTCAAATCAATTAATTCTTATAATTTACCTTGGTGCAACCTTAAACATCTCTACAAAATTCAATAACCTTTTATTGATTTGACGTTTTACATCCTTGTTCCTGTCACATTCTTTCTCTATAATGTATTGCTATGATTCTCGAAACATATTAAACACCTTGTTCTGGTTCAGGTTATTATTACACTGTTGAATAATTTTAATTCTTTCGATTTAGACACTCATTAACTTTATCTGTTTGTGAATAGGGAGACCACGGTGATGATGGGGCAGTAGGGCTTCCTGGTAAACCGGGGGGACGTGGTAAAACTGGCGTTCCAGGACTCCCAGGAAATCAGGGAGGCATAGGACCAAAGGTAAGAGGAAAAGGAAATAAATAAAGCTATCTAGTTGTCCTCATACTGGCATATTTTGGTCATGTCTTCAATGATAATGTAACTATTTATTTGTCTACTCAGGGTGAGCAAGGTCTTCGAGGCCAGAGTGGACCATCGGGAAAAAGAGGTTTTAAAGGTGGAATGGGTCTACCGGGGCCACAGGGAGACAGAGGACCTAAAGGACAACCTGTATGTGTTAACCAGACATAGTCACTGCAGTATAAACACTGAGACCTTGGGTTAGATTATCTCTTGATAAATGAATAAGTTAAATCTTTTTTGAGGCCATGTTTTTTGTAATTTTGATGTCGCCTTTATTAGGGACATACAGGAGAACAAGGTTTTCCAGGAATACTTGGAGTTTTTGGACCAAAGGTGAGCTGCTTTTCATAATACAAAACCAGAAAATGAAATATTATTTTATTTTATTTTACTGTATGTTACAAATTGGCTGCCTTCATACATAGATTGTTTTTTCATATCCACTGAAATCCCATCCATCCATCCATCCATCCATCCATTTTTTTTATCCATTATCTGTCTATCATCCATCCAACCAATTACCATAAATATTTGAGAAAAATTGTATTAAGTCCTGTTAATTTATAGAGGTGTGCCTTCATTTTCAGGGGCCTCCAGGAGACTTTGGGCCAAAGGGCATACGGGGGTCAAAGGGGCCTCAGGGTGAAATGGTACGTGGCTTAATAATCTAAAGAGTTTTCTGATACTTTGCAGTCCTTTTTATTTTGTCTCCTCATTTCTTTCGTTCAGGGCAGAAGAGGACTTGTTGGCCCTGTTGGAATTATTGGTCCCAATGGAAGTGCAGTATGTATTACATCTTAGATTTGTTTAAAATGTTCTGTTGTGTAAAGTTGCCCACAAATTAATAAGTACCAACTATTAATAAGTCTGTAAATGTCTTCTAACAGGGTCCTAGAGGACAAAAGGGCAACCATGGAGAGAACGTAAGTCTTTGTGTCCAGTTTATTTTACGTAGTCTGTCCATCATGCAATGTATGAAAACGAAACAGCAGATATTTCCCCAGACTGAACATGTGTCTTTATTCTCTCAAAACAGGGAGTTCAAGGTCCTAGGGTATGTTTTATGTTAATGTTCTATCTTTCTATTGTTAAAAATAATGCCGGTTTTGGAGTTAATACTTTCCTGAAATCATAGTAGTTTACACAGCATGCATTCTTTTTTCTTTTTCAGGGATCTCCTGGACCTCGTGGACGCCCTGGACCTCCAGTAGGTTTCCACTTTTATAAAAATGAGCAATTTTTGTTTCTGCTGCTGAGGACTCATTGTCTTTTTTCCTCTCTTTAGGGACCTCCTGGAATTCCTACTTCATTTGTAAGTCATGCTAATGTGCAATGATTTGTTTAGGTCCAAATGTTCTAAAGTGATTTACTAAAACGTAATATCTGAAAGGTGACAGTGAAACAGATGAAATGAATAAATGTGGGATTTTCGCTTTGCAGAAAGAAGATGGCATTTTGTTTGTTGATTCACCTACTCCTGTCAGGACTGAGGTTGGTAAAGTTTGATATTCCTCGGTTATATTGTGCACCAATTTGATGTTTTTGTTTTGTAAAGCTTTAACCTGTTGATACCGATTTTAGCAAATTGTAATTTATCTTTAAGAACTATAACATAGGTAGAGACAAGAACATTGTTCAAAACATGTTGGTTTTATAGCTACAGCAAATTTTAAACTTTTGTCCCTAGTTGGGCTTTTAAAACAATAATATTTAATTGACCAGCTAACTAAAACTACATTACATTAAAATACATATACATTTTCAGTGCAATAAATTTATAGTTATTCTACTAAAATGACATACTGTTGAAAAACGGCAAACAACCACAACAACATAACTATTAAGGCAAGACAAGGCAAAGCAAGATTATTTGTATTGCACATTTAGCAACAAGACAATTCAAAGTGTTTTACATGAACAAAACATAGGAAAAAAATGTACATAAAGGAAAGTAAAGAAAACCCATACTACAGATTGAAATTAATGATGTTTCAGTTAATACTTTAAATACAACATTTAAAGGCAATTATAAGCAAATGGGTTTGTAACCTTGATTTAAAATAACTTAGCATTTTTTCACATTCCTTAATGTTTGTTCTAGATTTGTGGAGCATAAAAACTGAATGCTGTTTCTCCATGTTTGGTTCTGATTCTGGGGATGCAGAGTAGACTTGAACCAGAGGGGCTGAGAGGTCTGGAAGGTTGATACGACAAAAACATTTTTATTTTATTTTTGCTAAGCCATTCAGTGATTTATAAACTAAAATAAGTTTTTTTTATAGTCCATTCTCTGAGAAACAGGGAGCTTTGGTCCTTTAAACCTGGAAATGTTCTTCAGCTGATAGAAGGCTGACATTGTAATTGTCTTTATGTACCTCTGAAGGTTCAGGTCTGAATCCATCGTTACACCCAGATTTCGGGCCTGATCAGTGGTTTCTATCTGTAGTAACTGAAGCTGAGTGCTGAGTCTTGATCGCTCCTTCTTTGGTCCAAAAATGATTACTTCAGTTTTGCTTTTACTCACTTGAAGAAAATTATGGAACATCCGCGCATTGATTTGTTCTATGCAGCTACTCGATGCTTCAATGGGTTCATAGTCACCTAGTGACATTGTAATTTAGAGCTGTGTGTCATCTGCACAGTTATAGTAACTAATCTTGTTGTTATAGTCTCAACTAGTAGGAGGATGTAGATGTTAAATAGGAGGGGCCCCAAAATGCAACCCTGGGGAACCCTGCATGTTATTTTTGTCAACTCCAGTGTAAAGTTACTTGTTTACACAAAGAAGCCCCTGTCCTTGAAGTAAGACTCAAACCAGCCAAGTGCTGTACCAGAAACACAGACCCAGTTCTCACTTTCACTCCAGTAATTACCAGGGTCAACAGTGTCAAATGTGCACTGAGGTCCAATAATACCAGCACTGTGGTTCTTCCACAGTCTGCATTCATGTGAATGTCATTGAACACCTTGACAAGGCCAGTCTCAGTGCTGTGGTGAGCTCAGGAGCTTGACTGGAAGACGTCAACGCGCCTTGTCATTGTTAAAAAGGTATTTACCTGTTGAGACACAGCTTTTTCAATAGCCTTACTGATGAATTGTAAGATTTGAGATGGGTCTGCAATTTTGCAATTGCAATTTGATCAGAGTATTCTTTTTTAACAGTGGTTTGCTGTTTTAAGGCCTAGGGAAAACACCTGACAAAAGGGATGACTTTATTATTTGAATCAAATAAGACCCTATGACAGGCAAAACTTCCTTCAAGAAAGCTGTGGGTAAAATATCAAGACAGCAGGAGCAGGAGATTAATTGTATGATTTCTTCTAAGCTTTTGTAGTTGATTTGATAGAATTGTGTCTTTCTGTCCAAATTTGTTTTGATTGGACACAATATTGGTACAGGGCTTGATATTGATTTACAGACTACTCTTCTAATCTCCTGGATTTTCTCAGTAAAGATGTTAGCAAATTCATTGCCGGTCCTGGTGGAGTGGGGTTCAGATGTGATAATCCTAACCCTGTAGCAGTTCTTCACAGGGATTTCCTTTTTAGCAGAGACAACCTTCACTTTAATAGGAACAATTAAATTGATGTCTGAAATTTTACAATGGAAGTTATCTACTTCCTATTATTATCCTTTCTTTGGATGTACTTCAAAAGAGTCACTGTACAACAGTCTCCACCATGTTCATGACAGGCAGTTAAAAGTTCAAATGGGTAAAATAGAACAACTTTACACTTTTACACTTTTTCAGACTGCATGTTATTTGCTGAAAGGCTTGCGCTCTCTCTTGTTCATTTCAAACCCTTAGCGTGGTGCATTCATGGAATGTAAAAAAATTGGTTTCTGTGTTTCCACTTGACCAGACACCAGATAGAGCCCCTCATGGTGAAAATTGTCAAATTCCCATCACAAGAGGATTTCTAACTGAAACTTTTACTGATTCTTGTGCTCTTTCCTCCAGCATAAACCAGCGATGGACCTGCCAATGCTTGACCAGGGAGCAGAGATCTTCAAGACCCTCCACTACCTCAGTAACTTGATCCAGAGCCTGAAGAACCCATTGGGCACACGGGACAACCCCGCCCGCATCTGCAGGGACCTTCACAGTTGTGAACAGAAGTTAAATGATGGTGAGAGGGGATATTTATTATGCTAGATAGAGTGAAAGATTTCTTTTTAGATTGTTTTGAAAAGGAATTTGTGTTTTTTCTCAGGCACTTATTGGATTGACCCCAATCTTGGTTGCTCATCTGATACAATAGAAGTCTCCTGCAACTTTACTGGTGGTGGACAAACTTGCCTTAAACCAATAACAGTATCCAAGGTATAAGGTGCAACTGTAGGTTTCTTAATGTTTACACACATGGGCACCATTAGATTCATCAGCTTATCTTCTGCAGCCCACAGTTGAGGTTGGCCGTGTCCAAATGAACTTCCTGCACCTCCTAACCTCAGAGGCTATTCAGCACATCACCATCCACTGTCTGAACGTTTCAATTTGGAGATCAGCCGAGGATCAGATCCCTGACCGTCGGTCTGTGAGATTTAAGGCCTGGACCGGGGAGGTGTTTGAAGAGGGAGGGGAGCTCGAGCCAGATGTTTTGGAGGACTCCTGCTGGGTAGGATTAAAATGTTGTAATCTGGTATAAAGTGCTTTAGACCTCACGCTTTCATACTGTCCTCAAAGCTGCTGACTAAAGTGTATTATTTTTTTGTTATTGTAATTGTGTTTTCAGATAAAAGATGGGCGCTGGCACCAGACCCATTTTGTGTTCCGTTCCCTGGATCCCACCCTGCTTCCTGTGATTGACATTTACAACCTGCCAAAAACAAGCTCTGCTTCACATTACCACCTGGAGATAGGTCCGGTTTGCTTTCTTTGAAGGTCACAGGTCTTCTGAGCACAAAGGGATGGACGATCTCCCCTGCGAATCATCTTAATGCAGACACAGGCACCAGAATGGTCATGTAATTGTGGCCAAACACCATCCAAGGGAGAGAAACTCAGTGCCTCTCCCCGCCTATAACAGATACTGCTCCACAACCAAACTCCCATTGGACTGCAAACAGAAAAAGGGAGGAAGCGAGCAAGGCGGCGGAATTACAGGAGCAGGGGAGTTCATGTACTAATCGCTTCTCAGAGCAGCAAAGGATTTCTCAAGTTCTTTCAAAAGGATCTCCACGTGGATGCCTGCTAAAAGAAAAAAGACCATGCAATGTCTCCAGGACATTTTGATGTGAAAGGAGGCCAAGTTCAGCAATGGATATTTGAAGTAACTTATTTTCACAACTGTATACAGGCTGTATACTTTGTGTAATATTCAGATTTTGTCATAACATCTAAAGTAATTGGGAATGTGTAAATATAGATATATATATATGCTACATTATTGATTTTATACATGTATATCTTCTGTAAATTAATAACCTTTAAGTGCAATAGATAAACGTAAATAAATATTTTGGAGCGTAGAGTTTAAAACCGGATTCTTAAGTACACTGTGCGAAAAGGCAAATAACGTTTTTTTCTCACGGTCTGACATCAAATTATACTAAACCTGTTTCCTCTTTTTGCTCAGTTAGGATGACCAAAATGATTTGTATTTGGTAAATGAAAGAACAAGAAGAGAGGTTTTAGAGAATTTTTATTGACCTTGGTTAAATTCAGGAGCTTGTATAGGATTACTGTGGAAAGTACATTATGTCAAACTCTTGTAACAACATCTCAAAACATCAGCCAAGAAGTTAAAGCTTGCCTGCAGTTTACCAAATGGACAATTACCATGTTTTAGAGTGGCCATCGCAAAGCCGTGATCTCAGACCCAAAGAAAGTTTGCTGGCAGATATGAAAAGATGTATGTGAGCAAGGCAGTCAACAAGTCTGAGTCAGTTATACCAGTTCTGTCGAGTGAAAATGGGTGAAAATTACAGCAAAACATGATCAGAAGATTTATATATATATAGTTAGATGCAAATATAGTTTGGTGATTCTAACCTAAAACAGGAAACTTTCGGTCAGATTTAATGGCAGACAATGAAGAGGAAATGTGTTGTCTTTTTATACAATGTATGTAATTATCTGGTTTAAGCTGTATATGGAAGGAAGAGGTACCATTTTACTTGCCTTTGGTGCTCATATGCTCATGATCTTTCACAGATGAATTAATCCAGAAGCATAAGTCATATTTTTATGTACTCTGAATGGGAGATTTCAATTTTCTTCTTGCTGTGACAAAAACAGTGGCCGCAAGCCAAAGCCATTTTCAACAAGTAAATCGTTATGTTTGACACGGACGCCACTGATGACTGGGAGGAGTATAGATGTCAGACTGAAGAACAGGAAGACAGAGCTCAAGTTCTCAGTAGTGTTTTAACAAATCTTCTCTAACTGTGGACTGTAGGTTTAGGTTCTTGCTTCCTTATTTACAAATGAAAACAGACACGCTCAGCACCATCTAAACTTTTAAAATAAAAAAACTACAGCTAGAGGCTGTTCTTAAAAGTGGATATGAGCCACAGAAGATTAAAGAGCGGTTACAGGAATCAAAGCAAGACCTCTAATGCATGGTGCTAAGAATATTTTCTAAGGTGCTAATGATAGTGCTGGTATACACCACTTTGCTGAATTATTCAAACGCTTATAGTGCATGCAGGCTTTGCTTAATAAAAAAGTTCATATGCAATTTTCCCATTCCATTCCTCTGCACTACAACCCCATCCCAACCCATTTATCATGACAGAATTTTCCAATTATATTTTATTTCCACTCTGCAGTTGAAGAAATGCTAAGTATAAGCATTTTTTATACACAATATTTCTGCGCTTACATCCAGCATAAGTCGCAGGGTTTACTTTCATGTACAAAGTCCCGCTGAGCTGTATGTAATATTTTTAGCATCTAGTAGATTGTTTATAAGAAGAAAAACAATAATTGTAGCTGGAAACAAGGGTGTATAATTTTGTAAACCTTAATGTATACAGTGGATCCCCTCTTGCTAATTTAATGTTATTTAATGTTAATGTGGTGGCAGACTGCGCAAATTTCTCTTAGTTAAAGCAAATCTACTCTTATTGACAATGTTATATATCCATGCTCCCAACTGGTCTTGGAGTTTAGAGATTTTTTAATGTGTAAATTTGGGGCTCCAGAGAACAAATTTATTACAATATTATTTCTTTTATTTTTCTAAATTTTTCATTGTTTTTATTTCTTTTATGATAACCAACCATGTACTGTATGAGAACTGTGCTCTTCTATAACTTGTTTTTAAAGAATTATGCAAATATGTGAAAATGGTTTCTACTTTTTGTAAATCTTTCCTTCAAATGAGCTAAGAATACCTCATAATTTTACATGAGCAAAGATTTTCTATTGCATATATAGTCAAAACCTGTCCAAAAAATATCAGCCAAATGCAGCAAGTCATCAAACTTTGAATGAGATCATTTCTGGTGCATTCATCTTTTTATCTGTCTGCTCTTTAGTTATTGTTCAGTGACAGTTTGTTCAATAAATACTTTAAATTTGTGTACTGATTTTTACTTTTTAATTACTTAAACGCATTCAAATTACCACACATAAAGAACCTGGTGGCTAGAACAGCGAATCGGAATTTTTGTGATATATTTAAAGAAAGATTAGAAATGAAACTCTTACAATTTATAATACTGTAAAAGTACAATTAACAACTGTACTTTTTATGAAAACTACATGATTTTTACAAGAATATTTTGCAAGAACTTGTTTAGCTGTTCCCTCGCGACCCAGTATGGAAGAAGTGGCTATAGAAAATGGATGGATGGATGTTTAGCTGTAATCATGACATTTGTCACAGCAGTGTGTTAATACCATTATGTTTTCTGTTTAGACTTACACTGCTCTTAGACTATTGCACTCTGAGGAATTATGTGGGTGTCATCTTGGAACATTCTCACACCATTAGGGAAGACAATAAATTATCAATATTTGGAAAATCTCCTAGTTATGATGGTTAACTCACATATTTTTTTATGTTTGGCCCCGCACTATTTTCCTGAACTGTAGTACACACAAACCATGTTTATTAAACACAGCAATACAAGAATAATGTGAATACCAAAAGTATTCATACACCTTGAAAAAACAAATAAATACTTCATTTAATTTTATTGGCATCTCATGAGATAGACCCACATTACGTAGTCCATAATTGTGAAGAAGACTACAAAGTATAAATGAATTCTATATTGTTTTACAATTAAAAATCTAAAAGGTTTGGGGTCCATTTGACGTCAGCTCTCGGCACTCTGGAGCCTCTAAATAAAATTTACTGCAATCAGTTGCCTTGAGAAGTTATCCAACAGAGTCCATCTGTGTAATTGAATCCCATTATAAATACATTTGTTCAAAGGTTAGTTTGAAGATTAGTGACCTAACACCATCACAGAGACCAAGGATCATACCGGACAGGTCAGGGATAAAGTTGTATAAAAAGCTTAAAGGGTTGGACTGTCAAATCATTTCCCAAGGATATGCCTCAGCTAGTCAGAGTGGGTGGAGAGATGGATAAAGGTAAATACAGAACTATTCTGGAAGAAACCCTGTAAACATTTGTTACAGTGGAATGGTTTAAGTCAAAGGAGTCTGCTTGAAAAGTCCAGACCAAACTCTAATTGAGCATATTTTGTAATTTGAGTTGTCAGATGCTTCCCATCCAATTGTTCACAGTTAATGTGCCAGTTTGTGTTGGTTTATTACATTAAAATCAGAATAATACATACTAAAGTGCTAGTCAGAAAATATGGAAATGTTCAAGAGATAGGAAAACTGTTGCAAGGCACTGTATGTGACATCTAAAAATCACAACAAAGTATGGGGTCCTTCTCCATTAAAAATCTTTTTGTTGCATTTTCCCACTTTGTATGAGTGACCGGATTATTTTTTTTTATTACAAATGGCGTAAAAGTGACGCTTGTTTGTTTTTATGTGCGCATGTGTGTGTGTGCGTGTGAAGATGGGGGCGAGGGGTTGCAAGGCATCAGCTTTAGGCTGAAATTCACATTTACACCACATGGTGTCGCTCATGATATTTGGTTATTTTTCTGATGGAGGTGTGCCAGCTGTTTACACTAAGAAGGTTGCTTATTTGACCTAGCCTCTACTCTCTACAAAACTACAAAAATAAATGATCATAAAAAGACCAGATTATATATTCGTCTAAACTATCTTTGCAAATCTGTATAATTAACATTTGCATGGAGTGAGTGTTAATTATGCTGTAACACGTCCTACTCACCACACAAGTTATATTGAAAGAACACTTCCATGTCAACACGTACATAACTTAGCATGGTGCAAAGGCCACTGCCTGGACCTTCACGCCACTCAGTTCACAAATAGCGTACATTTCTGCTGTTTGTCTGACTACATTTCATGCACTGTCCTTGTTTTTAAGTAATGTTTTGTATTGTTTTCATTTTATAAGCGATAATGACGTACCCATGTGGGTGGATTTCGACTGGAACAAATTATTTAAAAGTGACAGCGATGATATTTTTGAGTCTAACGACCCACCCTTGAGTGTTTGTTTTGACCAATCGCTTTTTGCCTGTATACACGCAGCTCAACGCTGCCTTCTCAACTACTTGAATTTCTTACATTTCGGCATTGCAGAAAATCGTCACGCGTATACGCATACGTGTGTGCAAATATTTTTAAGATAATCGAACATTTATATTCATATATTTTTATCCCTTGTGTCGTTACAAATGTAAGTAGCCATGTTTGTATTCTGAAAGGGTCCAAAAGGGCTTATTTTCAGTCGTTTTAAAAATTCCTACAGCACTCAAAAGCATCACGAGTTTTCAACGTGCACAATGGTGACGTTTACCATATCGTAATGGCGGTACCCTGAACTATTTTGAATTCTTATCTGCTTTTCGAAGTTTACTCTGCGTCTTGATGGTAAAATGACATGTTTCGCTGGTGAAAACGTTATATAAGTGAACTGCTATGATGGATTCTATCGTTGGGGACGACGTGACGCTCCCTGTTGATGTCAACGGAAGGTAAATACTAAAACAAAAAAAAGCTAGCGAGCTGCTGCTAGCTAGCATGTCAAACCGTTGTATGTTGTAGCTCAACCATGTTATAAACCTCTAACCTATGGCTGTATTTACTGTAACGTCGTTTGCATTTGTTATATTGACTTGCAAGGTATGGGTTATGAAATAGATAGTTTTTTATACCTTTTATTTGTAAACTGCCTTTTATCGTTAGGATTATATTTTATAAAATATTGTTTTATTTTAAGTCTTATGTGAAATTTCCACGTCACATTAAAGAAGCTTTTTAGGGTATGTTAGCTTCAAAGTCTGCTTACGGCTAGCTAAAACATTGCTAGTTAACAATGTATGTTATTTGGTAGTTAGCGCTGCTTACACGTTAACAATGCATACAGAACGAACAAGCTGTCCCATCTCTTGACATTTTGTCTCCAAATAACCGATTTCTTATGTATTTCTACCTAACTTGTGCTGCCAGTTTCGTATTGCCAACACAGAAGAAATATATCAATTATGCTTGGCGTATAAGGGCTTGATGAAGTTGGCTGTAGATATAAACAGTGTCTGAGAAAATTAGAGGTTATATCCATCTGATTGGATGATACTGTGACATGACAGTGATGGTAGGGCGGCTTTTGAGCTGTCATTCAGGGTGCATTAAAGCGGAAATTATGAGCCAATGTGCTGCGACTTTGGCAGCGACGTCTCTTTCTTTGCTGCCTTTGTGCAAGAAGAGTCGTTATGATGCTGTATTTATATTCAGTTTGTGTTTTTCCCACGCGTGCTTTCCGTAACCGAAGACTGTGTTGATTGCGGTAAGTAAACACACGGTCATACAGCGCTGTTACTGGATGTAGATTGTTGAAAAAGCCAGTTCTTAGCTTTTCCTGTTCCGCTGTGAAACTAGTTGTAGCATCTTTGCTGTTTGGTTTTCAGTTGTATCGCTGGTTGTTTTACCTTTAAGCGACAGTCCAGCTGTGCGGTGTGGAAAAGCGGTCATCCAGGTGATAAGCGTGCCTCGGTAATTGAAGATGTTAGCTGATATGTGTGGTGTGAGTTACTTATTGGGTAATTCTGACACCTGATTAACCTTGCTCTTTCAGTTTTGTTAAAAATATAATATTTAACGCTTATGGCTCATGTACATATTTGCTGTTTTGTTTTCAGTGAAATTGATCTAAGTGATGTGTGCACAGCTGCTTATATGTTTGACATCTGCAGCTGAAAAAAGCGAGAAAAAGAGGAAGTCCATGTTTACAGAATCTTGCCATTGTTTCCACTGGAAGGTTAACTATGCAGCACTGGAAAAAAAAAACACTGAGCCACCGAGCAATTTCTGTGTCCCCTTTTTATGTATTAATAAAGGCGGTTTTTGTTATGTTGAATATGTTTAACATTAGTATTTGTTTCTGTTACCGCTGCTGTCACTGTAGAGTGTTTACTCTTCATTTACACAGGAAGAGACGTCTTGGCATGTAAAACCTCAGTGATGCAATGATTGTCAGCACAAGGTTAATGACATTCAGTGTTTTTGGGAGAGTATTGTGTTACAGTGGATGGTAATATAGCTATTTTTTCACATTACATCAAATATAACTCGAAGTATAACATAAAGATTATTTATTGACTAATTTATGTCAATACTCTTATGACTTCAGCTTACTGTAAAATGTTAGTTAACTTTCATAGTGTTTGCTATGGGTGAAAACGGAGCAAAGACTGGGAAGAGATGTCCCGTTATGGTAACAGCCTGAAACTGCAGATTCTTTAACTACGTTATTTAAATTTCTTACAAACAAAGAAAGGCTGGAGAAAAAAAGATAATTAGGACAGAGCCTTGCAAAAGCACTCATAGCCCTTGAACCTTTTCACATTTTGTCATGTTACACCCACAAACTGCAGTTTTATTTGGATTTTTAAAAATCATTTTAGTGTTTTATAAATCAAATTCTGAAAAGTGTGGTGTGCATATGTATTCAGCCCCATTGGCTCAATACTAGGGGTGCAGCGATTGCAGTTTTCTGGCCAATTCCGATCTTTCAAAAGCCTGACCTGCCCATTCCGATTTTGGCCGATACCGATTTCTTTTATAACCGACACATTCGGTACAATACACCTTCAAAGTTCCAATCATATTTGATTTAAAAACATTGAACAATACCCATGAAACAATTCATGAAACAAAAGTTTAGAGCATTGCAGTTCATTTAATCTTTCATTTTTCCCATTTTAAAAAGAAACCAAACTTGCACAATAGGTTACACAAGCAGATAAGATCGGTGGAATAGATCGGTTTCACGTGTAAGTATCGGCCAGTCTCCCAAAATTAAGGAAATCGGGGCCGCTGAATCGGTGCACCCCTACTGCTTATATTTATTATGTTAATAAGTTGCTCTCAAACATCAGTGCTGTAGTGTTAGTTTGTAGCATTAGCGCAGCTAGCATGTAGTGTTCTTCAGCATTTAGTTTTTCTCCTGTTAGTCTGCCTCATAGGGAAAGTACCTCCAAACGCTTTTGTGTTTACCTTGTTGGCTAAATAGTTTCTTGCTGTATTTTCCATGTCGGAGTTTAAAACTTCCCGCAGCAACGGTTCATTGTTTTGGTCAGGTGAGCGGCTGCAGGGAGGGAAGGGGCTGAGTGTCTTTGTTCATGCAGCGCTGCTGCTGGAAGAAGCCCTACAGTTTGTGAAATGTGAATGGCTCAGTTTATACCCATTTTGACACGAATAATTCATTTCTTTAGTATCGATAACATCAAAATACCGATTATTTTGACAACCCTGGTAAAGGGTCAAGAATACCTTGGCAAGGCAGTGTAAACACCTGACTCTGAATATGTTATTCCAAATTAGTTTGCAGACTCTTTCTTCAGTTACATTTGGTCATTAGATAGTACTTTCCTCTCTGTCAGAGCCCAGGGTGTGGAACATACAATTGGAGCCACTTTGGCATATTGTTTTTATATAAAGCTTATTTCCCTGCTTTTGAAAATCATTCTCTAGTGGTCCGCTATATTACACATGCAAGTGATAGATACTGGTGTACCCATTTGTGTTGTCGTCACTTGCTGTTTTCTAAAGTGACATTGTGATCCATATGTGTTGCTTTGTCCTTTGTTCTGGGTTAGAAATGTCAGTGTCCCTTCACTGGGTGATGCTTTGCTGATTTTGGGTCACAGTACTCTGCTTGTCTAGCAATGAAAGCTCCCTCCAGCCTCTAGGTTGACTGTTTGTGTCTCCTCCTCCGGGTGTGAACACAAGCGCTTGGATGCCTCTGGTACATGATGTCACTTATACATCAATCCTTGTTTTTGTGTCTTCGAAGGGTCCTGCCATTAAACACATGCCTCCTCTTGCACCTTAACTAATACACTAAACAGAGTTTAGATGCTGAGAACATGCAGTAAACAGTTTAGTTCAGCATTTTAGTCACAGCTGTCAAGTTCTACAAGTCCAGTTCTTGGTCCCCACAAATAGAGAAACATAGCAGCACATACAGAAAGGAGTCTATGCCACAGTGAATGTAAATGAAGCGGAGCCATTCTTAAGCTATTTATGGAGCGTCCTTAGGGCTCAGTGGAGCTAGCCAGTATGAGTAATACATGACCAACATGCGTTTGTGTTTTTCACATACCGTAGTATTTAGTGTACACATTAGGCAGAACGTGCATTAACATTTTTTTGAAAGATTTTTCTTTTCTGTATCAACAGAATTTCTGGGAGAGATAACAGTAATACTGGTAAATTATTTTTGCTTCACAGCAGAACGATTAACAAATGACTGTTTGTTCCCAGCTGCCGACTCCCCGACTCCATAAATGCCGGAGAATATTCTTCAGACAGCATGACAGGTACAGTAAAGCTTTCTTTTGTTTACCTTCTGTTTATTTTCTTGCCAAGGTCTGTGATCCTCCTGTGTATTAATGAATGAATTCTGTTGCAAAGTTGTTATGCCCTCCCACAATTTTATCTACCAAAGCCTTACCAAGGCACTGCCAAGCTAATGTTAATCAGCCAACACATTTTTTACTACCGGTAAATAGTTATCCTCATTGCTGGATGCCAGTTATTGACAGATTTTTACATGCGAGTGAATAAAAAATATAGGTCATTATCCGCAACTATTTTTGTCCCGGTACTTTAACTGTATATCAACAGATGCAGAAAAATTTAGCATTTTATATCTTTAAGAAGAGCCACAGAAGCAGGGGGTCAGCTTTCACATGTGTGTGAAGATTTTGGGACATTTGAGTGGACACATTTGGTTTATTTTGGCTACAAATGTTAAACCTCTATTTTAAAAACAAAGAATGAAAGTAAATTTCTCTGCCAATTTAAAATCCTTATTTGTTTGTGCTAGGGTAATGGTGGTTTGTAGTGATCGTAATAAACGGTAAATATGGTTTGTGCTAATTTACGTAAAACCCTGACAGTTTCTACTAAGTACCACCACTTAACTCGCAGGTGAGGCTGTTAAGCGTTTTCTTCTGGATTTCTGAATTTTCATACTCACTTTTAGCAGGTCTCTGCAACTTTTTTGCTTTCCTTATTTGATTTTAGCTATTCTTTTTTTCTCTTTTTCACAGCTTTGATTAAGTTTATTTTGTTGACTTTACAAACAGATGTCATGTTGACATTATCTGCTGTTTTAAGTCTAATTGCTAGAAACTCACAAAATGAGAATATTTTCTTTTTGAACTTGCTCATCTGTTCTTTTATTATATTCATTTTTATTACTTAAATATACCTCTTTAGTTATTCAGCAAGTTTCAAAACCTGGTTCAGCTTCTTCCCTTGTTCCGTGTTATCATCCGATGACTTTTGTTGCCACAAAGCTTCTCCATCAGGTGATTGCCTCATGTAAATCTGGTTTTGGTGGTTGTGTTTGAAATATTGTGCAGTGTAAATATTTTTACTGGTTAGTCAACCTAAAAATGTATTTCTGCCTTTTGATAACTGTTTGTAAAAGCAATCGCTAACCTAATCTAGCAGTGTTTGTAGTCAAGTGTCATCTTAAGCCAGTTGAATTTATATTGGTTTGGAGCATTTCTCTTGGACTTCTTGTTGTTGTCTTAGTACTTAGTATTAGTAGTATTGGTAATTTTGTGGGACATAGGTTCTAAAGCACAAATGAAGGACAGTTGCATTTATTTCGCTATTGATTCCCCTTAATAAGTTACTCCTCCTTTTACTGTATCTTTTCAATATCCTCGCAGAATGTTGAAAATTGCAAGCTGCAACTGCTTTGATGTCCTGATGAAGCCTTCCTTAGCTTTGTAGGCAGCAGTTAGCTTTAACACTTGGTTCTGACCGGTGCCGAGAAGTATTTGAGTTAGAGAAGACGTAAAGTCGTTGACCTGCTGTGAAGGTTTCTGGTAACAAAAGTCTAATATCATGTGTCAAGAGTGACTAAATGTTCATATTTCCCATGTGTGATAATGCCCAAAATAGAAAAAAATAGAGTTCTTATGCAGCCTTGAAAAGCCTTGAGAAATGCATGGAATATGATTGTATCAGTTTCAAAGTCTGGAAAGCTAAGGGGAAATGATTATGGAACATGTTTCCAGACTGCCAAGGAGAAATTGGGTATATGTCCTAATTCACTGATCATGCTGTGTTTAATTATTGACACAGAACCCAAAGATAAATCCACACTCATTTGTATAAATTGTTGAATAATCTAATCCAGATATGACAAGTAAATCATGTAATAGATTTTGAAAAAAAAAAAACTGATGTAAGTGAGGCCTGATCATTACTAGCGAACTGGAAGCCAACTTCAGCTTTGGTTTGTTTCATTATTTGTAAAGTTTAAGGTAGATGTTCTAAAAACTGCAAATCTGAGCCTGGAAAAGAATGAAATAATAAATTGATTTTTTTTAGGAATCTCTAGAACATTTTTATGACCATTTGAGGAATACATTTTTAATATTTATGTGTGAACAATGTTTTATTAAGTTCTTTACAGCATTAAAATCAACATAATGCCTACATAGTAAGCTATGCTACTGCTGTTAACCCTCCTCTATTATTATAGAAAAACATTTTAGGGTATTTCAAAAGGATTTATAAATTTTTGAAGATATCTAGGATTTCAAAATGATGGCAAATAAGGCCAGTTCAAAAAGGCCAGGTCAGTTTTTTTATTTGTCGAAATCTTTGACAATCTGTGAATTATGTAGGGATTAGGCTAACATTTACTTTTATCATCTCTACACATAAAAATAAAATGAAGAAAATACAGGATAAAGCAAGTTTATTTGTTAAGCACATTTCTGACACAAGACAGTTCAAAGTGCATTACATGATGACAGCATATAAAAAGAAAATACATGAACAAGGACATTGCAGTGGCATAATAAAAGAATGGTTGTACTACAGACTGAAATTAATGAAAGTTTCAGTTAATAGTTTAAATAGAACAGTCAAAGAAAACTCTAAACAAATGGGTTTTGACCTTGATTTAAAAGAACTCAAAGTTTCAGCAAAAATATCGAAAGGTAACATGGAGTTCAGGAATAAATGTACAAAAAAATGCAAATAAGAGACTGTGAGAAACACATTATTTGGAGCCTGCGTTCTGTCGAGCAGGAACAAATCCTGAGTCAAGAGTTAGAGTTGGGAAATGTGTTGTTGTCATAGTGTTACATGATCAGCTGCTCACTGCTTCAGTTGGCTCGAACAGGGAAGCCCTCCAGAAGCTGTTTCACCTCCCATGTCTCTGTGCTCAAAAACTCCTTTCTCTTTTGCTTTCTTTCTCTGTAAAATAAAGGAAAGTGAAGGTGATCGCTTGTTGTTTTAAACTTGATGGCTTCTCTGTGTTACAGAATCTCTTTTGACGTTTCCCTTTAATGTGTTAAAAATGTGCTGTTTGCTGTTTTTCAGCTCCATCCTTTCCTGATAAGATGTCCCCCATCAAAGCTCTCACCATGAAGGACTATGAGAATGTGAGTAAATGTGTCATCTTTGAAATTTATTTCTAACATATAGACTGACGGTTGTTAAAGTTTGATTGCGCTAATAATAAAGAACTTATCGGCACATGAGAAGCTTGTTGATGTGAGGTTAGAACCTACTGCTAAAAGGACAAGTTATGAACCTGATCCACAATGTGTTATAAACCAAGCAATGCCATTTATGGACATTTGGTGATGAAGCATTTGTGTAGGAGGAAAAGGAGGAGGATTGAGGTGGGCTAAACTCTGCATTTCAGCATTTGAATGGAATGCGTGTTCAGGTTTTGGGATCGTGCTGCCGGCTGGCTCCATGATTAGAGGTTTACAGAGGGGTCCAGACTTCTACCTCCTCCCTTCAACAGTGCACCCAACCCCCACTTACCAGATGTATGCTGCTCTGACCCTCCAGCACAATGATGCACAGTCTGCTAAACACACACAAGGCTCCCTTCCTTTTGAAAATAACCATACACATGTCCCCTTTTAGCATTTATGTAAATTGACTTTTTTTTAACAGATAGTGTTTGAAAGAGTTGACTCCTTTGGGGAATTTGTTGCTACATGGATGTTTTAGAATGCAGTTGTATAATATGGTTTGATAAAATATTTTGTTGTTTAACAGCAAATCACTGCTCTGAAGAAAGAGAACTTTAATCTGAAGCTCCGCATTTATTTCATGGAGGAGCGCATGCAGCAGAAATGTGATGACTCCACTGAAGATATTTTCAAAACGGTATTATGTTTATTTAATTTGTATTAAATACATTGTTCCATAGAAAAAGCAAATCAGTGATGCATTGTATCCTTGGTCTCATTAGTAGATTGCACCAATCAGGCTTTTCTGATTCTGCAGTTTACTTTATAGAGATGGTAGTTTTGAAGCCAACAGTGTGAAGGAATTAAATAGTATTTCTTATTTACATATCAAAGCATATATCACTAAACTTCATCTGATTTTTATTAAACTCAAAAAACTGCATCAAAGTACATGCAGTTGGTTGATGCATTTATAGAGTAAAAATAGTGGGAGACAGTGGCTGATGTCGATGTCAGATTGGTGCATCCCAACTCAGTACTATTTTTATGTTTTTGGTTTGAACTTAATGTAATCAACATGTTGCATAAATGTACTCACACTTCAGGAAAAGATCAATTATTAACCAATTTGGTCATGTAACCAACGCAGTTCCCAGACTATTTAGAAGTATACCAGTGCAATGTAAATTTGTGTGTTCTCTCGGTTTGAGCTTGTTCTTTATAAAGTGCTAATTCTTTCTAGAACATAGAACTAAAGGTGGAGTTGGAGTCTATGAAGAGAGAGCTGGCTGAGAAACAGGAGCTGCTTGTGTCTGCATCGTACGTATCGTTTTGGTGTCTGGTCATCTAAGGTCACATATGCAGTATTAAAGTGGTTTCTGAAAACGCACCAACTAGTGGTCCACTGTTGGATATGGATGTGCTGGTTAACCTGATGTCCTCTGTGAATGTTCATTCCAGTAAAGCATTGGAAAGTCTAGCTGGTCGAGAGTCAGGAGAACCCCATCGGGTGAGAGAGCAAGCTCAGAGGGAGATGGACACATTAAGAGATGTGTTCAATAGAAGGATAGCAGAACTGGAACAGGTGAGTCCAAAATAATTTGAAAATAAACTTGAGGTTGTCTTATACTTTTCATATGCAAGATAAAGCTTCCCATGATTGCAACAATAGTTCTACAATGTGTTCAATTTCCCCTTTTTTAGCACTCTTACTAGTTCCAAATATATATTAGCATAAAACATAGCATCTGTTTCCTTTTTACAGTGTTTGCAGTCAGCTGGGGAAGAGGTTGAGAGGATGGCTGCCATTGCTGAACAGGAAAAGCTTAAGAGTATAAACATGGAGAGGCAACTTCAGGCTGCTGCTTCAGCTGGCATCGTTCCCCCTTTTTCTCTCCCCAGACCAGTACAGGATTTACAGCAAGCCCTACAGGAGAAAGACAAGTAAGAAAAAATCAGATTAAAGAAGTGGAAATATGCTTTTTTTCTGTTTCATGTAGCAGAGCTTAATGTCTTATTAAATTAAACGGTGGCATAATTAATCAATTCATCTTATGTATTTATTTGTCTTTCTTTTATTCATCAGTCTAAGATGAATCCTGGATCTTTGCAGAGAGCGATTTATATCCTACATTTAAAAACTAGTAGTTTAACTTATTTCATAGTGTTACTATTTGTTTTTAACCAAATAGAAACACTTTATTCTAGGACTGAATCAACACGTCAATCTATTATTAAAGAAGTATTAAACATATTTACACGTAATTACATATTAGAAATAAGTAAAAAGCCAAGCTAACAACCAAAATAGAGATAAAAAATAAACATGTGTCTTCTACTTTTAAGAATAAAAGGTATTTTTACTGTAAAGAAATTAAAATTCAGCAAATTTTATTATTTAAAGAATTAAGCCCTAATCGTTATCTAGACTGTATCAAACTTAATGAGACCTTGTATGAAAATATCTCTGCTTTAATTTGATAATATTTTATCCTATCTGGTTTAAGAGGAGGGGGGAAAAGGTCAAATTACTTTCTTTCAAATCCATTCTTATCTACTTCCAGATCAGTAGAGTACCAGAATTTTTTTCCAATTCGTGTCCATTTGGAAATGGTCCGTTTTGCTTTTTGGATCTCAGGCTGTCAGTCAGCAAGCAGGATAAACGTCCAACTCTACAAATATATTTTCTCTGTCAAAGTAGTCTTGGACCCATCCCCCTTAGGACCGGCCTGGGTTGCTCTGAGGAATGAAAGGAGGCTACAGGTGTATGTCTGACAGACCTGGGCGTGTGGATTCAAGGAGTCTTTTTGATCCTAGCCAGGACCACGTCTTGATATCACGGCAGATAAATGAAAAAGGTCACTAGCCACGCTTGGCTTCATATCAGTGTATGATATGTGAGCAATCTTTGAGGAGTTACATAAAAGATTGCTTGTCAGGAATGCTTATGGAGAAAAGGACTCAGGAATGCTGCAGAAAGAAACTCAGGCAATGTTTATGCAAACAAAACTGTCTCACTAGGCACAGCTCTATTGTGGAAGAAGCTTACTCACAGTAGATGCACTTTTAAAGGTCTCTCTCACTCCCAGATCTTTCTGCCACTTCTTGCATGTTGCTTTAATAAGGAATAAGCAAACAGGAAATGACATGCAGGACCAGAACACATTCAGGATGATGCGCTGGCAAATGATGTTTAAATTACAAAAGACAAGCCTCAACTCTCATATTCTTCCAAAGTCCTTATATTCATCACAAAGCTTAAAATGACAATGATCATTGTAACTATGCTGATGTTCTAAGCATAAAATTCATCATCATTTAAGGAAAGCATGTTTATTTAGAAGTGTAACACAATCATTAAGAGCTACAAAAATAAAAATTTTGAAAGAAACCTAGTCCATGTGTGTGCGTAACAGAGAAAACCTGACAGCACCCTCAAGGTCTTTGGTCTGTGCTCCCTGAATGAAAACAACTGGTAAATCATCTTTAACGCTGCAATACAGACACAAACTATATGTTTTTTTTTACTCATTTCAGCGTAATCGAGCAGCTCAAGATCACCGTAAAAAATCAGGAGGCTTTGATACAACAGAAGAGCAGCAGAGACCAACAGACAGATTCACCATCAACCAAACAACTCTCTGATCTTATCGCAGAGAAGGACCAGGAGCTTAAGGTATGAATTTAAAATGTTCATACAGATGAGTTTTTTTCTTAATCTTTTGTTTGTCATTACATATAAAATAAATCATCTAAAGTTCAACAAGTAAAATGTTTTCATGATACTGTCATGGGAAAAGCTAAGCAGAAAGTATTAATAGTTCATAGTGGAATACGACCACCTTTAGCAGAAATAACTTGGAACTTGAAGGATCGATGTGCTGCTGATGGTCTGAGTTTGGGCAAGGCTTAGCTGTTCAATAGTTGACCTGATATACTGTCAAGCAGAGTAGCATTCCAGTATATCAGGTCATCTATTAAATTTGCTCTAACATCCCCTCCTGGGAAGATTGTTATCTATGATTAAATGTATATATAAATATTTTACTTGTGAATAATCTTTCTTGCTGTAGAACTGTGGACTTTAAATTGGTTTGGAAATTGTCTTATAACCTTTCACAGATTGTCAGGCAGCAACAGTTGCTTTTCTAAGGTCATGGCTAATGTCTCCCCTCCTTGGTAGGAGGGTGATAGTCAGTTAATCACATGCATTTTAGTAGCTGCAACTGGCTGATACTTTACCTTTTTTATATCCTAAGGAAGCAGCAAGGGTGTATTTAGTTTTTTCCCCATGACTGACGAGAGTGATAGGAAGTTGGTTTTCAATTGTCTCTATATAAGCATCGTTAAAAGGACATATGAGTGACCTCTTGGCTGTCTCTTCCCCAGGTACTGAGGGAGGAGCTTTATAGAGAAAAAGACAAAGCACAGCCAAACCAGCAGGTTGGTGATTTTTTTAGACATTCCGAGTCTGAAAATGTTTAATTCTTTTGGCACATTGACGGTAATTCCTATCTGACCACTCACTGTGTTTTTCTCAAACCGTTTTTCCTTTGCCAGATCAGACTTTTATGTGTTTTTGGCAAGAAACCAAAATTCCAACAAAGCACAACTCTTAACAGTGAATCAATGTGTAACATCATTAAAATATATAGATGGCAAATGTCCATAGGCAATGTTCTAAGGAACAAAAGGTTTGCTGCTGTTGTGGCTCTCTGGAAACATTTAGCTGCTAGATTTATGTCTTGCTTTTGCCTAGTGTGTGTCTCATAGGGCTATTCTGTTGTTTTCCCTTCTTTAATAAGGAGGGACATTAGTCTTTCCTGGTGGTAAATTTTGGGGTTCGGTGTGTTGCCACTGGTTACACTTAACATTGCTATTACCAGTTGGGGAAGGGTGACTTTAGAGTAAAGGTGTTTTTGTTTTTTTCTTTCTTATTTGTCTGATACTGAAACATATACAGTGATTTCTTAGTTTGCCCTAAAGCATTAAATTGCATCCTGATACATATAAAGGGTTCTTTCTTATAATTATTCCTAATATCTTGGTTTCTGTATTCTGCATATATTTTAGGTCAGGGGTCAGAAACCTTCACAACCATTTTTACTTTCAGTCCAGCTGAACAAAATTTGTTTGGATCCACAAAAGCAACATAACTCTTCAAAACAGAAATGCTTGTTTTTTATCCAGTGTTTTTTTTTTTTGTCAGTAGTTCGCACAATGTTTTGGCATAATTTTCTATAAAGATCAAATGTCCCATTGATGAATCAATCAGCAATCAACAAATCAACATGCAAACACAATCCCTCTATTACATATCCCTTTCTGTCCTTTGACATTTAGCAAGTCAATCCACCGAGATCATGGGCCATGTGCGCTTTCAGATTGTGCAGCTGGGGTTGCAGAACCAAAGAGGCATGACTTACAACTTGCAGCATTCACCTGTATAAGACATGTGTGGGATTTCCCCTTCAGTTTATAGTGGTTATGGATTTAGTGACTACCTCCCAAGGGAAATCGGTGATGTAAAATTGCGTCGACTTCAACCATCCATTCTGTGTCGAAACCTTTCACTATATTGAGAGGTGGAATGAAAAGAATGTCATCTTTTATTCCAGCTGCTATGCAGGATATTAAGCACAACAATGACCACATGCACAGAGTAGACCATTTTGCTTGACACATTTTAAAGCATTTTGAAGCAGTCTGGCACTGGCCATAACACTGATAACTGCAGCAGTCTCAGGATTTGATCTGGCTGAATACGTGAGGGAGAGTGAAAGAGAGGCAGGGATTATTAGGGCTTAGGGCTTATAGTGCTTTGCACTCAGTCATTCTCCTCTACGCTCTGCTCGCTGATGGAGGGAGAAAAAATGCAACATGGCTGGACTATATCTGTTAGGATGATGACCATTAAGTCAAGGGACACTTGATGTGGCAGGCAAAAATCTTTTGGACTTATCTGAGGAGGGCGATTGTCGAAGATCCAAGGCTCCATGAAGGACCCGTGTCGTATATGTGGTGTTCGTCTGGTGGGAGGCCAATGCCGCTGGATATTTAGTTTATCAGGGAAGAGGAAGCTACAGGTCATCCTGTCCCATGTGCTGGGCCGTGAGGTGATCCGTGATGGCCGTGGAGAGTTTCTCTGTGGAAAATGTGTGTTCCAACTAGAGAAGGTTGTTCAGTTTGATATTAATATCAACCAGTTGCAGGATGAACATAGCAGTAAGATTCAGAAACTCCAGACAGAGAAGGAACACCTAATCCAGTGCATCGTGCATGTCTACAGCAGAAACAACCCTGGGAGTAGTGCCAGGGGAAGCACCCGCTCCAAGACTCCTCTCAGGTCCTCTGAGGTTGGCAGTCCTGATGTAGAAGCTGCGTGTCAGCCACCCCATGAAGGACTGCTTTTCAGGGAACGTGGGAGTGTTGATGGGGAGAATCGCATAAGAAGGTGTGTGAGTCTGGATAGAATCATCAGTAAAGGAGCACTAACTGGGCGCATTGGCCTTCGGAGCAGCAGACTGGGATCAGGAGCTGGGCTAGATGGATGTATGAGGAATTATGGACTCAGTGGCACACGTCACCGTTCACAGAGCATGTACCTTGATTTAGTGCAGCGTAAGGGAACGCCATCTAGACAAGGATTTAAAAGTCACTCCACTTCGCTACAGTCTCTTAACAAAGACTCCTCCTCAGACCAGCCTCCAGATCCTCAATGCAAAAGAAAACTTTGGGGCTCAAAGTTGCCTGTTTCTGGGCATAGTACCAACAGTGACCCAAGAAGAAAAGTTCAGCTAAAAGCAGTGCTCCACAAGCCCTCAAATCAGCCATCTGTAATCTCTGACCTAATCCAGCTCCTGCGCTGCCTCTCTAAGCACCAAGTGTCTGCCCCTTCAGGCAGTCGTATTCCTGTGCTGAAGAGGTTAAATGCTGGCTCTGTCATTACTCGAGCTAAGCTAAGAAACAGAGAAGCAGAATGGAAGTCTCTGCATAACCTCGCTGAAGAGTTTAATGATGAATACACCCCTGTCAAAGTAAAGGTAGTTAATGTCAGTAATACTGTCTGGGCCAGTCTGTATTTTGAAGGGAAATGAAAAATGCTTCACTAAGCATCCTGCTAGTAACTTATTTGATTTGATTTTTGTTCTCTGTTCTTGTGTGTGTGCCCTTTGAAAAGACTAAGAAGAGTGATGTTAATCGATTGGAGTCCATCAATAAAATGCTGACTGAAGAGCTCAACCGGGTAAAAAGCACCAATGAAAACTTGAGAAAAACACTGGAGGATTCCCAGAATCACAACAAGGTACATAAGAGCCATTACATTCTACTCAATTACATATTGTCTAAATAATATGAATATGTGACTTTATATAACATCACAATGCTGTTTGCTGTGGACAGACCCTGTCTGTGACTGTGGAGGAGACGGAGAATGAGCTTGACACAGAGAAGAAAAATGCTTTAAAACGAGATAAAACAATCCAAGGGCTTACCCAAGTCCTCAGAGAAAAGGAAAAAGAGGTAAAAATACATTTTAGAAACAACTCCGTTTTGCAATGGACAATTCAGCTTTTAATGTACTATCACTGTTTAAACTCATGCCATGCTCTTAAACTGTTTGCGTATTTTACAGATTGAGGAGCTGTGTCAGGAGATTGAGGACAGGGATGACACTTTGGCAAAGGCCAGGGAAGCTGCACATAAAGCACAGCTGCAGAAATACCAGGCATGTCATTAGCTCCTACAGTTTGTTACAGGAACTAATGCATCAATCCTTCACTCTACATCCTGATAGCAAATGAGGACTTATGGCGTTCTCTTTCATCTCTGTCTGTATATTGATACATTTTCAAACCGTTTTTAAAGTGTTTTTAGCCAGTTTTGTACAACTTTGAAAAGCTGATATGGATTTAGTTTGAATCTGATTGCTCTTTAAGAATAGCATTAAAAACCTGAGTGGCCATTATTTTTATTAGGAGCAGAGATGACGTCATGCCATGTATGTCAGAGAGCAGTTGCTAAAAAATGGGTTTTTACTATTAGTTTTAAACATAGACAAAATGGATTGCATAGTGGATCTCCAAAAGGTTACCAAAGTTTACTTATCATCATGTTCCATTACAGAAGGAGGAACAGCAAAACATTCAGCCTTCCTGTTATCTGCTGAAGTATTGCACTCTCTCTGTCACAGTCTCTGCCTGAATAATCCCAGCATGTCGTAGAATATACACCTTCCACAATTTCACTGAAATTGAAAATCACCAACCGTGAGTCTTCCATAGTCACTACTTCCACACCTAAGTATGTTGATGTAAGCACCACCTGGTGGCTCTTGTGTATTGTGTGGTTACTGATCGGATATTGGGGTCCTGACAGCCCGGTCCCTGGTCAGGGCAGCTAAAGCTGAAAATCAGCTGATTCATATCAGCAGTTGCTTGCTTGGTGCGTCTCTCTATTGGTAAAAGAATTTTGCCTACGAATGTAAAATATTAAATCAAACCTTTTTTGTTTTATTCAGGGGGTGGAGGAGCACCAAAACCTGTTCATGGAAAAACAAATGGAGTTGGCCCAACTCCAGGGGGAACACCATGCCAAGGTGCTTGAAGCCCAAAAACTACAGCGTGCCCTGGACAGAAAAGAACAAGAACTTGCCAACTTACAGCAGACAAAGGACCAGCTTGAAATGGAACTTGAAGACCTGCAGCAACAGAAAAAGAAAGGCGACAAAGCCCTAAATGTAAAATAGCACATGGGCAATTACTGTCTTTACATATTTGTGCCCAAAAAATCTTTTCAGCTGATCATTTTCTTCTCCAGGATCTTGCCAATCAGCTGAAAAAGTTGAGCGGCGAGATGAAAGAAAAGCAAGGTGCTCTTGAACAGCAGTACCAGGAGTTGCTGGAACAAACCAAAAGAAAACTGCAGAGCCATGAAACCATCATCCAGAGGCTCACAACCACACTGGCTGATAAAGAGCAGCAGCTACAGGTGACGCAACTTTCACCAATAAATGTTGAACCAAAGGTTCACATTGATTTACATAAAAATAAATTGAATTTGGAGCAATGAAACTTATGTTTAACAGTGTTTTACGGCGTTTATCAGGAGTACATAAACATGGTGAGAGACTTGGAGCAAAGCAAAAGCCCCTGCAGTAATGACAGCATGCTCACCAAGCTGCGCCAAAGGCTAAAGGAAAAGGAGAGTGCCCTGGAGGTGGGTGTGCCTTTAATGTTATCTGGTCACTAGACAGACTGCAGCCTGATTTATTTTGACACTTTTTGTTTGCCCTTCTACAGCAAGCTCTTGATGAGAAGTTTGCTGCCATTGAGGAGAAAGACAATGAGATCCACCAGCTGCAGCTGTTGTTCCGAGAAAAGGAAAGAGACTTGGACAGACTTAATAACCTTCTCAGTCATAATGAAGAAACGATCAATGTGAGTAACTTTTCACTTTTTTTTTTTTACTGGAAAATCTTACAAACCAAATTAACTTCATATATAGCCATTTTTCTTTTCTTGCAGGATTTTGACAGTCTAATTAAGGAAAAAGATGTGGAGCTGCAACATCTTGCCAACACCCTGAAGAACCTACAGAGAGCCAAGCAAGATGTGGAAGACAACCTAAACAGATCACTGAGGGAGAAAGACTCTATCATCCACCAGCTACAGCTCTCCTTGGAGGGCAAAACTAAAGATATGGAAGTTAGTAGGCCAAATTATTTTTCTTTATTCTTCCTTTGATCTATCAATGAGCTATAAGGATTTTAGCTTTCAAACATTTGTTGTCACATCGGACTAATTTCAGTCTGGTCTGTAAATCAGGTTGTATTGTCTCTAAATCTGTCCCTTTGTGCAGGAAATGGCAGACAAATTGCTGAACCAGTCACAAACTCATGCTCGGGACCTGGCTGAGCAGATGGGCCAGAGGTTGAAGGTCACAGAAACGATGTTGTCTGAGGCTGTGAAAGCCAGAGAAAGACTAATAGTTGACAATGAGAGTGCTGTGGAGGGGCTGTTAGCTACAATTAGCAGCAAGGACCACCTTCTTAAGGTCAGTTTTCAATAATCGGGGTTCCTACCTAGTCTAGGGAAGTCAGGGAATTGATTTAGGTATTTTCCAGGTTTTCTTTGTATAGAAGAAGTAAATTCGAGTATAAAAATGTTTGGATTTCCAATTGTTATTTTGTTTCAAATTGTCTAAAAATTCTACCCACCATCTGTCAATTTATTTATCTTGGCCTTTGTTTATTATCTATCCATCCTATTAGCTATCCGTCCTTCCAACCTTTTGTTCGTCCATGCAATTGTCAATCTTTGTCCATCTACCCATCTTTCCTTATGGTCTGTGGTTTTAGGTGGTACCATATTTAAAACAGGACCAATGTAGAAAATGTAGAAATAAATTCGTGGTGAACGTGTGTGTGTGTGTGTGTGTGTGTGTGTGTGTGTGTGTGTGTGTGTATATATATACATACACACATTTATAATATACATTTAATTTCCCTTTGGGATTAATAAAGTATTTTTGAATTGAATATATATATATATATATATATATATATATATATATATATATACACACACAAACACACACACACATATGTGTGTGTGTTCAGAGGAGAAATGGAAACCTGGAAGCCTGAATAATGGAAAGAATATGTGGTTCCATTAGAGAAACTTTGGGGAATGCGTTACATCGGGTCAAATCCCAGGCGTTACCTGGCACCTTAACACACAACGGGTGTGCCATGCTGACATATGTCAACAAAATGGATCACTGTGTTCAGCCATTGATGGTTTAATCAAAAGTGTAATTTTTGAATAGATCAGATTCAAAAATGATCGCTGTTGCTGTACGTTGGAACATCAATAAGATGCCAGTTGGTGCAGGTTATTTTATAGAAAATAGTAGGGGTGTGTTTTCTGGTGCTGATGTGTTTTTCTTATTAAAGATCAGAAGTTTGGATTTAGCATGAAAATGTGAAGAATTGATTTTTTTTACTGCCAAACATAAAAAAATCATACCTTCGTATTACGTTGATGTGCTGTTTTCTCTCCTAAGGAGTCTGCTGAGCACTTTAACCGCATGCTGTCTGAGCGCGCTCAAGAGATTCAGGAACTGAGGAAGCAGTTGGCTGATAAGCAACAGGAGCTTGCCAAAGCTGAGAAGCAAAGCTCGTCAACAACCCAAGAAAGTTATTTAGAGACTGCAGAGCTAAGAACTCTGCTTGCGGAGAAAGACAGCCTCATTGACGTAAGATCCTTTAAAGACAACAAAGTCATACTGCTGTTAAGTTGTCCTTGGCTTGAAATATTCACAAATCGTGAATGAAAAACACAGTTTATTTGGTTACTTACTTTAAACAATTCAGATGTTATCTTGTATGTGTTTGAATGTTGTATTTTGCAGAAGCTTCTGCAGAGGGGTCAGGAGAGAGATAGGTTCTTGGCGGAGATGAGTCAGAATGCCGAGGCAGATCATGTGTTGGAGCTCAGGCAAACCATTCAGATCATGCAAGAGAAACTTGATGACAGAGAAGGTGAGACTTTGGTGTCCTTTAAATCCTCATTCTGAAGTTGCTCTTTTCTATTGGTCCTACATTTGCTTCTATTTTGTCTCATTTGAAGCTGAGCTATCTAGGAGAAACAGCGAGGATAATCAGGAGAACATTGCATTCTCCAAGAAAACAATTGTTGTCCTGAAGAAGGAACTGGCACAGAAAACTGAAGCATTGAACAAAGCACTGAAGAGGGAAAATGAACTGAAGGTCTGTGAGCAGGAAGCAGCTTTTCACATCCAGTGCTGGGATAGTGTTACCAAGAGTTTATTTATTGGTTTTCTGTGTCATTTATTTTTAATTCCAGATTTCTTTGGCTGATCTCCAGTCTTTGCTCTCTGAGCTCGAGGGTCGCAGCGACGGTCAAGCTGCCAACATTGATTCCTTGACGGCTACACTGAAGACCAAGGATGAGATTATTAATGTAAGAAGCCCTACAAAACTCAGTAAATGGAAGGCAGGGTTCCTACACAGCCTTGAAAAGTATTGAGTTTTATTCAGGTTTTCAAGTCTGGACAAGTATGGAAGAATGTTTGTATTTCTAGTGTATCACCTGTATATTATAAATATCTGAATGTCTACAAATAAGCGCTTTCAACTAGGTTGGTCCTTAGTATGGCTTTTATATATACAATGCACATACGTCCAGTCTATCAGTCTGTCCATCCATTTATCCATCTGTCTTTCCTTCCTACACTTTTCCTACCTACTACTGTTTCTTGATGTGATTGTTTTTGTTTCTTTTAAACTTTCCATCCTTGAATCCTGCCTTTTTTGCCATTTTTCCTTCCTTGCTTACTTCCATTTAATCCTTCCCTCCTTGAATTCTTTAATCTGCCCTTCCTTTCTTTCCTCCTACAATCTTTTTTCCATCCGTCCACCCATCCGGAGTGTTTGACCACTTTAGATATATTTGACACAAATTTATGGTGACCTTTTGTATTTTAATTTTAAAAACAGGCCAAAGAAATCTAAAAAATCTGGAAATAAATCTGCAAATGTATTGAAGTTTGGAATGTGTTGGCCATTAAAGCAAACAGTGACTGGGATTAAAGGGATTTTCCTCAGATGAAATTTGAATTTCTGGCTAAAGAAGACTGTATAAAGTTTAGAGGCTAATCATGGCTTATTTTTGATTTCGAGCAGGTTCTCCATCAGCGCCTTGGACAGGGGAGTGGAAACCGAACTGATTCTACTCAAGATCATCTAATTGGCACCAACATGGATAGATCCCTACCTGTACTTCCTCAGAGAGAAAGAACCATGATAGGAGGAGATAGCCAGCAAGATGTAAAGCTTTAATTACCTTCTCAACACATGCGTAACATTTTAAACTCACTAGTAAGATGGTTCGTGTTTTTGCCCTCAGGCTTTGCCTCATCTTTTAGCCCTGCAGCAGGAGCATGATGCTCTAAACAAAGCCCTTAGAGCTGAACAACAGCTGTACTCCAGTTTAGTTAGGACTGTGAAGGAGCAGGATAGGTAAGGAATGGTGCAACGAGCTGATATGTCTTAAAATAATCAAAATAACAAAATTACTACTGTTAGCGATCCACCGGTCAGACTTTTACTGGCTAATATCGATTTCCTGTTCTCTTTAAGGCCTAGCCTGCCCAGCCTGACTTTCTTTTTAAGGTTTTTATAACCCAAACAAACTGATTTGTGTTTTTGTTTTAATTCAACAATTAAATGTAACACAAAATCACCATAAAGGGGAAAAAAAACTGTGCTGCCGGCTTGTTTATAGAGGAGGTAGTTTTGAATCCGACCAAACCTGAAGGGATTAAAAGATTATCTCCATGCATCAAAGCACATGTCCCTGACCTGTACCTGATTTATACTACATTTATAACAAAGTACATAAAAACACCCTGTTTTTTGATCTACCAATAGACTGAAAAAGATAAGAATTTACAGTTTTAATACATTTAGTAGCAGAGGAAATAAATCATATTTTACAGTATTTGACCTGGTGAACGCTGGCTAGAGCCGAGCAAAGAAAAATTAGCCAGTTTCAGTCATGGCTCATTGATCGGTGCATGGCTAACAACTTTAAAATAAACAATTTGGTGACATTCAGGACTGATTTAGACTGTGTGCATAGGTCTTAACTTTGTTGATCCCCATGTGTTTTCCAGTGCCCAGCGTCTCCATGCTCTGCAGCTGGAACTGACATCAGTTCAGCTTCTCAGGCAGCAGCTAGAAGACAGCATCAAAACTAATGAGGAGCTCAGGGATGACTTGGAGAGAGAGATACAGAGAGCCAAGCTCAGAGAAGGTGCAGTGCAAACACACTGGGTTGTGGATGAGCATGATGATTAAACGGAGAGAAAAGACAAGAAGGGAAGGGAAGCAATTATCTTATTGTCAGAGTGTACAGCTTCTAGGAAACACAAAACTGCCTGTCATCTTTGTCTCGTCATGACTCAAAACATCACACCTGGTTGAAAAGCTTGTGGCTCCTCTTTGTCTGTTTGTGCAGCATGCATATTTGCTTCATCCCCTTCTCATCTGTGTTTGCTCAATGCTTTGTACCTAACCATCTTTTCATCTGCATGTCTTTGTCTGTACCAGAGATGCAACTTATTTCACCAAATACATGTATTCTTCTAAAACCCATGAAAAATAAAATAAAAACTAACGCCACTGTTGCTCTATCTTTTCTCTGTTCTTCTCTTGGCATTTTGTTTGTGTGCACATCAACTCCATCAGCCCTGTTTTACTAATCTAACCATTCCAACCATCTGTCTGGTTACATATAAACAAATTATTATATAACAGTTTCAGTAAAGGATTTAACTAAATCCTCATCCAGTTTTCCAAGACGCTACAAAGTAAATACTTCCATGAGTCACTTGAATGTAACCTGACTTCAACGTACAGCCTGATTTAAACCATCACTGAGGGTTGTCTAAACGTCATAGCTCAAGTGTCTGTCTAGATGCCTGCGTGTACTCATGCCAGTGGACATATTAAATGCATGCTCCTCCCACAGCGTGATCCACAGGGCAGCAGGTGTATAAATAGGTCAGCTGTAAGTAAAGCACCCATGGCTTACATTCTCACTGTGTTTAGGACAGATGAGGCAGGCTAATTGGCTAATTTCCACATCTCAGCTTTTAGTTTCATGATCATTCAAATTGACAGATATCTAAAATTAATTATAAAATAAGCTGTTTTTTACAGTTATACATGTATGTGTGTTAGTATAGTTACACTTTTAGGTCTGAAATAAGGATATTATCATTATGCCAATTTATTATCAAAATCTCTGAAGTCTTAATTATTTATTTTATTATTGTTAATCCTAATTGCCTAATGTGTGAATTACTCAAATAAAATAATCTCATCTATACTGGTCCACATGCAAAATGTCTATTTAATAGATATGAAATCAAATGCTTTATGTAAATTCTCAGCAATATTTGCTTTTTAAATTTGATTTAAAATTTGCATCGCTTTAAAGTGGTGTTTGGAACACAACCTTCACTGAAATATAAATAGAAATGTGGTAGAGTTGTAGATGAACCTGCATGTGGATCTGTTTAGGTGTGGACCTCATTGATCCTAAAGAACTGGAGAGCATGAGACATCAGCTGGAGGATGCCCAGCGCTGGAATGCATCACTGCAGGCTCGCTTGGGAGCGATTCAGAACCGTGGAGGAGGAGTTGGTGGAACCAGTGATGGTGGTAAGACTAGAAACACACCAGAGTCTTACTGTACTGATCTCGCTAATGTTTACTTGTAAGAGCCCTATGTTGGTTTCATGTTCAGGTGACACTTTGAGTTTCATTGGAGATCAGACTTCTTACATGAGCATCTGTGTGGGAGAAGGTCCGGATGATAGCTTGTCTCAGCTTTCTCCTCAGGAGCTTCAGCAAAAGGTCAGCTCGTATTAAACTCTGCATGTCCTCTTTAGAGAAACAATTGTTTCTGTGTATTTTACATATGTATATATATATATTATTCTATAGTCGGCTATAGGAATTAGTTTAGCTTTTAGGAATTAGTACAATTGGAATACAATATCTTATTGATTTATCCCCATCTGTGATAATGGCTTATTTAAACCAGCAAAGACTGTTTTCATCTTGTGAAAAGTTTCAAGAAAAATTTTTTAAATACTCAATACATATTATAGTAAATTCAGGCTTGCTAAAATATATCCAGATGAGACTGATGCACAAAGCCTTTGTAATCTTTCTCATATATTCTGGTCATGTCTCCAGTTGGAGCTTTATTGGAGAACTTATTTTAAAATTATGTCAGAGATTGTGGAGCAAGAAATTTTAACCTTCTCCACAGATTGTTCTATTTGAGTTGATTTTGGTAAAACACTCTACTAAACTAAATATAACGTAGGTCATTAGTAGCATGTAGGAGGATGATTTTGTTGTGAAAGGATAAACTGCCTCCACCTTCCACTACATGGTTATATTCTCCACCAATATTGTCATTTTATGTACAATAAAATGTGTTGGGGTTTTGTTTAGCTTTTTTTTTGTTGCTATTTTTGTTTTAAACTACATTTAATTATTTACAATTAAATTAGTTTTTGTAATATGAGACGGAGCACCTGCGGAAAGAAATGTGGGTTGCAGAATATGACACTTGTGTAATAGTAAGATCGAATTGTCGTCATTTTTAATGTTTTCAAAATGTAAATAATCTAAAATGATTAAAAAAAACATGACAAGAGTTCCCTTCGTGGTGCAGGTGCTGGATTTGCAGGACCGTGTCGCTGGGCTGCAGAGTTTAAACAATGAGCTGCAGAGCAGATTATCACAAATGGAGAAGTCAGAGCGGGACGCTTTTGAAAAGGAAGACAAAGATCTGACCAGCAGAAGCCGGTTCAAACAGGTTAGAGGCCATAAATGGCAGCTCCCAAAAGAAATGGAGTTGAATGTGAATTGTGTGTTATCTAAATTATAGATAATGGAAAATTGTTGCAATTTAGATTTTGTCTAAAGTTTAATCAGTTAAAATTATTAAATCATGAATCATTGTCTAACATCCACCTTTTTAGCTCCTTTCTAATCTCCTAACCTACATCTTAACCTCTGCTCTGTTCAGCCTCTTACTGATGTCTGTTTGGTCTGTAGTGCTACATGTGTAGCTTCTCTAACAAGTTTGTTGTTTGTTTATAGAAGAAGAAACCCTTTTTTTCTGTCCTTCGTTTTCCTAATCAGTCCCTGTTGTTTTTTTTTATCTCTGTGTACCATGAAATGGTCTCTCTTCACCACACCACATTAGACACATCATGCCATTCTGATGTTGCTGTGCAGTGCTTTATGGATTCTGTTCCCTCTTTAAGTTTTTTTTACCAAGCCATTATTGTCACACTCGCCTCCCATCCCATTACTCTAGCAGCTTGAGAAGATGCATGAGAGGCAGCCACTGGGTGACTGTGACAGCGAATGTCTTCCTGGTCAGGATAGAGAGATCCAGACAAACATCAGCTTAGGGCAGGTAAGATATTGAGTGCATTTTTCCCCCGTTTTATTGGGAATTTATGAAAAGAACCAACACAAAATAGTCTATATTTGTGAAGTGGAAGGAAAATGGTTTTCAAAGTTCTTTTACAAATAATATAGTATAGCACAACTGCAAACCTATCAAGACATGGTTGTTGATCTAAACTAAGAGGTTGGACAGAGAGCAGGAGTAGCTGAAGAGATCCACACTTTAGGTGGGAGATCCATTGACATGACTACTATTAGTGGTGCACTCCAGCAATCTGACCTTTATGGACAAGTGCAAGAACAAAGTCTTTGTTGAAAGCCATGTAGGGGGCACAGCAAACATTTGGATAAAGGTGGTAGTCTGATTGAACATTTTGACCTGTGTGTAATGTGTGGAAGAAAACGTAAAGTTATGCATATAACTACTGTTCCCTGAAGGAGAGTAACGAAGTACAACACATAAGTATGGGATATCACGCCCCGCGTGTCCTGGCTGAAGCCACCTCTAATCACTCCTCCTAGGCAAATGATGTGATGACGACAGGTGACAGGCCCCGCCTGCACTATATACCTGTTCGCCATCGTCGTCATTACTCAGTTCGATAGCCGCTATTCACCGAGCCCTGCTGAGCAGCGGGGCAGCAATGTGTTGCACTTTGTTACTCTCCTTCAGGGAACAGTAGTTATATGCCTAACTTTACGTTCCCTGAAGGAGAGTAACGAAGTACAACACATGAGTATGGGACAGACCCAGCAGAAAGAACAGAGTGAGCCACAGAAGGGGTTGTCACATCCAAACGATAAAACTTTACAAATGTGTGCAGCGAAGACCAGCTGGCTGCAGCACAAATGTCACTCATGGGCACCCCTCTAAATAGGGCCCAGGAGGTCGCTATGCCCCTGGTGGAGTGAGCCCTCACACCACATGGCATTGGGAGACCCCTGTTGCTGTAAGCTAGAGAAATAGCCTCCACAATCCAGTGAGAGAGTCTTTGTCTGGATAGAGCTTTCCCCCTTTCTGGGTTAGCAATACACACAAACAGCTGATCACACAACCTCACAGTCTGAGTACGGTCAATGTAACTGCACAGTGCATGTAAAGGGCACAGGAAGTGTAACCTCCTTTGTTCCTCAGATGCAAAAGGATGTGGACAAAAACTAGAAAGCTCCATAGTCATGGAGCTGTAGTCCGAAGGTATAACCTTAGGAAGATAAGCTGCATTGGGTCGCAACGTGAACTTGGAACCATCAGGCGAAAAGTGTATGCAGGTAAGATTTACAGACAAAGCATGGAGGTCTCCAACTCGCTTTGCAGTTGTCAGAGCAAGAAGCAGAGCAACCTTATATGAAAGGAACTTCACATCTACTGACTCCAAAGGTTCAAATGGAGGATGCTCTTGCATTCTGGATTGGTGCCACCACATCAGGGGGGAGGGCTTTGGCTAATAAGCTGGACCTCTCAGCAGGTAGGCATGCAACTTCCACAGCTCTGGGTGTGGATGAAATATCTCCCCCCCCTGAGGAGATCCTGGCAAACGGGGAGTTGCCACGGCTCTGCTGCCAGCAGGCTGATTATCTCGGAATACCATGACTTTGCAGGCCAACGGGGTGCTACCAAAATTAGGGACAGACTCTGCTTGCGCACCCTCTCTAGTACAGGTAGTATCATTTCCACTGGGCGGAATGCATACAGGAATACATTGGGCCATGGATGGGCCAGGGCATCCACTCCCAGTGGAGCATCCTGATCTGTTATGGAAAAGAACAGAGGATGGTGGGTGTTGGCTCTGGTGGCAAAAAGATCTATTGCTGCTGTCCCAAACAGACACCATATCTGTGCCACCACGGAAGGGTGAAGCCTCCACTCTCTCACCCGAGGTCTGCCTCTGGAGAGCAAATCTGCACCCAGATTCAGGCTTCCCGGGACATGAGTAGCTCTGATAGACAGAAAGCGTATGCTGCATCACTGCAAGAGGGTGTTTGATAGCTTCAGGAGAGGAAGTGAACGAGTCCCTCCCTGTCTGTTTATGTATGAAATCACAGTGGTGTTGTCTGTCCTAACAAGAAGATGTTGGTTTAACAGAACCTGGCAGAAATGTTGCAGAGCTAGCAGAACCGCTAAGAGCTCCAGGTAGTTTATGTGGAGTTTGGATTGTAGTGGTGTCCAAACCCCCCTCACCGCCACGCCATCGCACAACGCGCCCCACACCCTCAGGGAGGCATCCGTGGATACCACCTTGCAAAAGGTTACTCTCCCTATTGGCGAACCTCGGCACAACAGTCCTGGTTCCCGCCAAGGGCTGAGAGCCGACATACAGGCAGTGGTTATCGTTAGCTTTCTGCTGCGGTGACGCAATGCACACAACCGGTGAGAGCGGGTCCACCGCTGGAACTGGCGCATCTTCAGTAGACCGAGCGGTACTACTGCAATCATAGATGCCATCATACCCATCAGTTGTAAGATGGTCTGGAAACGCAGCCCTGCTTGTAAGGGAGCATATTTCCAGACCGAGAAATGAAAACATGCTGACTTGGGATCAGCGAGCTTTTCTGTGAGTTTACCAAAAATCCTAGGGCCTGAATGTGTGACACAACCATAGACAGCTGCACTGTCGCCTGCTCTCTGGAACTGGCTATTAAAGCCCAGTCGTCCAGATAAGTTAAAATGCGGACACCTGTTTCTCTGAGAGGTGCTAACGCTGCCTCTAAACATTTTGTAAAGGTGCGAGGAGCTAGAGACAGACCGAAAGGCAGTACGAGGTACTCGTAGGCCTTGCCCTCGAAGGCGAATCTCAGATACTGTCTGTGGTCCGGGTGTAATGCTACGTGAAAGTAAGCGTCTGTCAGATCGATCGTGCGAACCAATTGCCTGGGCTGATAGCACTCAGAAGCTGCTTGAGTGTTAACATCTTGAACTTGTATGTTCGGAGGTATTTGTTCAGAACTCTCAAGTCCAGGATTGGACGAAGCCCGCCCCCTTTTTTCGGAACAACAAAATAACGGCTGTACCAACCTCTGTTCATGTCAGCCTCGGAAACCGCATGGATAGCTCCTTTTACCAACAGTGTATTTATCTCCTCTCTCAGAATCTCTGCTGCTTGGGCCATTACCGCCGTGTTTACCACGCCAACAAAGCGGGGTGGTCTCCGGCGAAACTGTAAATGGTAACCCATAGCAACGGTCCTCTCCACCCAAGGTTGGAGTGCGCATGCGTACCACATATGGAGACGTGAAGCCAGGCGACTGGCCTGCGGCACTGTTGGTGGAACGGTGTTGCCCTCTCCCGACGTGCGAGAGAGTTGCAGCCTCATTTGGCTGTTGCCTGCAGCTCTTTGATTTGGACTTTTTTTCATAGAAAAAACTCTTTATTGAAACATTTGGAACAACTGCAGTGCTCAGAAACACATTCAACGCAACCAAACTGGGGGCTTTTAGTGCAAATACATTTGTGGGGAAATTGTGCTTGGGAGACTGTGTGGGGGATCCCGAACAACACCAGCAAAACATCTTTTGGACGGCACTCGCCGAAAACTGGCATAGATGTCTCTCTGCTCCCAAAACTCCTGAATCCCGAGTCCCACAGCTAGGAGGACTGTGTCTTCTTCTTCCGGGACGTCGAATCCCTCTGGAGCCCCAGAGGAGGACCCCTGCTCCAGGAAGTGCCGTCTGAGGGCTCAAGCTCACGGGCCGCGTCATCCTCTTCGGTGGGGGTGGCGGTACAGCTGGTTTGCGAGTGCCCGAGCTGGATTTGGGTCTCACATCTTGCCTGGGGATGATACTGCGCAGTGCTTCGGCCTTTTTGCTCAGCTCGAATTTCGCCTGTATGGCGTCGAGAGATTGCCCAAACAGCCCGTCGGCTACCACCGGTTCATCCAGGTAGACTGCTCTATCCCTAACTGGGATGTCAGAGAGCGTCAGCCACAGGTGCTTTGCGCAACGACCATTGATGCCATCCCTCTGCCCAGTGACAGCTGCACAGCGGGATACACGGAGGATGTAGTCAGCGGTGATTCTCATCTCATTCAAGAGCAGCATCACAGGGCTCTCCGTGTTGCGGCTCCAAGCTCCGCCAAGCGCATAGCTTGGTATGTTTGCAGCATGGTAATGGAGCTCAGGGCACGAGCAGTGGTCGCTTGAGCCCTGTAGATTTTCTCCAATTGAGCAGCGGAGAACCTACAGTGCTTAGACGGAAGTGATGTTGGACCACCGACACCATGATTTTGGGACGGGGCCAGATATGCTGCCAAAGACGGTTCCATAGGCGGAATATTCACCAGTCCGGCTTTTTCGGCGCCTTCCAGGTCCAGATACTGTCCATAACCCGGTACCGTGACGCGGGTGGACAGTGGTTTGTTCCATGAAGACGTCAACTCAGAGACAAAGTCTGGGAACATGATGGTAGATGATGCTTGACTGCGGTCGGCTCCGAGGGGAGATAAAACCCCGCGAATTGCGATGGCTTCTCCGCAGGAGGTGGGGATGGCCATTCCACGTCCAGGGTATCAGCTGCACGGCGGCAGAGAAAAAAAAGACGTGTCGCCCGGGTCTGCTGGCGCAGCAGCGGCAGCCTGACTCGGCAGAGATTCATCCTCATCATCGGACAGACCATGAACATCCAAACCGATGTCCAGTACGTCCTCCTCTCTCTGAAGGGGTTCTAGTTGAAGCTGAGACCGAGCACCTTCATTATCGGCTAACCCATCAACATACTCCATATGGTCTGCCCAGCTGGAAGCGGGGACTTCGACCGAAAAGCCGTCCTCGTCAGAATCGGACGAAACTGGGTTTCCCGCCTCGGAGAGCAGTGGGTCTCGCCGTGAGACAGCAGCCTCTCCCAGCACCTTTTCGAGGAATTTAACCCGCCTCTCCAGGGTCGAGCGACGGAGCTGGCGACAGAACGCACATGCTTCGGGCTCTGCCAACGCTTTGCGAGCGTGAACGATCCCGAGACAGACGGGACAAGCCTCATGCTGGTCCTTCTCATGAAGCGAGAAGCCGCATCCCTGAGGACAGGGACGAATAGATTACTTCTGCTTCGCTTGTGTTGGCTTTGTGCTCATTCCGAACCACAAAGCCAGACCGGACTGCTTGAAATCAGCGCTTCGCGGGCAGACACGCTCACCAGCAGGCAGCAGTGACTAACTCCAACAAAAGCAGTTGAACTAATTCCAAGTAGCCTTTTGAAAAGAGACACAGAGCTAACCAGCAGCAGCTAGCTAGCCTGACTCAAAGAGGTGTTCTTAGCGAGGTGAAGAGCGTAAGAACTGAGTAATGACGATGTGGACGGACAGGTATATAGTGCAGGCGGGGCCTTTCACCTGTCGTCATCACATCATTTGCCTAGGAGGCGTGATTAGAGGTGGCTTCAGCCAGGACACGCAGGGCGTGATATCCCATACTCATGTGTTGTACTGAGTGAATTGACTGAAAGGGAACTGGGTTTCCCGCCTTGGAGAGCAGTGGGTCTCGCCGTAAGACAGCAGCCTCTCCCAGCACCTTCTCGAGGAATTTAACCCGCCTCTCCAGGGTCGAGCGACGAAGCTGGCGACAGAATGCACATGCTTCAGGCTCTGTGAACGATCCCGAGACAGACGGAACAAGCCTCATGCTGGTCCTTCTCATGAAGCGAGAAGCCGCACCCCTGAGGACAGGGATGAATAGACGACTTCTGCTTCGCTTGTGTTAGCTTTGTGCTCATCCCGAACCACAAAGCCTGCTTAAAATTAGCGCTTTGCGGGCAGACACACTTACCAGCAGGCAGCAGTGATTGACTCCAACAAAAGCAGTTGAACTAGTTCCAAGTAGCCTTTAGAAAGAGACGCAGAGCTAACCAGCAGCAGCTAGCTAGCCTGACTCAAAGAGGTGTTCTTAGCGAGGTGAAGAGCGTAAGAACTGAGTAATGACGACGATGGCGGACAGGTTTATAGTGCAGGCGGGGCCTGTCACCTGTCGTCATCACATCATTTACCGAGGAGGCGTGATTAGAGGTGGCTTCAGCCAGGACATGCAGAGCGTGATATCCCATACTCATGTGTTGTACTGAGTGAATCGACTGAAAGGGAACTAGCAAAGCTCATTTACCCTGAAGCCTGATGCTGGCATCATGATGCTGTGGGGATCTTTTCTTCAGCAGGGACTGGCAAGCTGGTCAGGGTTGATGGGAGGGTGAATGGAACGGAATACAGGGCAATCCTACAGGACAGCTTTTAAATCCTGCAAAAGACTTGAGACTTGGGCAGGGGTTCATCTTCCAGTCCACACATGTATCTCCAATTGGTAAGATTAGAAAATTGATGCTCACTGATGCTCTTGTCCAGCCTGACTGAGCTAGAGCTGTTTTGCAAAGAAGAATGGACAAAAAAGAAAAAGAAAGCTGGGAGGAGCGTACTCTAGAAGAGTTGCAGCTTAATCCCAGCAAAATGTGGCGCCCCACTTCCTGTATGTAAGAAGTTTTAAAAACAATTTCTTGTCTTTCCACTTCATAGTTATACGTTAGTCTATCACATAAAATCCCAATGAAATACATTAAACTCTGTAGCCGTAACATGACTAACAGTGCAATAGTTAAGTTGGTATTAAAACTGTTGAAAAGCACTTTCACACTAATTAATAAAATTTCTCCTTAAAGTAAAAAATAAAACCTTGTTTTATGTAATAATAAACATAACATTGTAGGGAATTGCTTGTCACATTTTTTTTTATATACATATATATATATATATATTTTGTTTTGCAGCACTAGAGGCTTTTATTATTTCATTTTTCCAACAGTAGGAAGACAGGAAAGAGGGCAAAGAGAGGGGGAGACATTCGGCAAAGGTCGCCGGGTCCGGGACTCGAACCCGGGACAGCCGCATCGTGGACTATAGCCTCTGCACATGGTGGCGCGCTTAAACCCTACACATTGTCACATTTTTTACCAATTTCTTTCAGATTGCACCAGGAATTATGCTTGGTGATGAAAACATGGATAGCAGGTCCAGCCAGAGTAGAGGGCATGCTCACTCTGACAACAGCCTCTTAGACAGCGGAGAAGAAGATTGTGCCGATAGGAACACAGATGCAGTGGCGCTTAGATCTCTGCTGGCAGATTTTGGATCTTCCTCAGTCCTGCAGCTTAGGTTGGTCTTTTCTTTTTCAGTAAAATCAAGAACCTACTCATTATCTTCACTATTAGTTAACAGTCAGTTTCCTGAACGTCACACTAAAAAAAAAAACTGCTTATTGCAGAGAGGAACTACTCCGACTTAGATCGGAAAACCTGAAGCTGTGGGGTCTCCTGAAGGAACAGAAATCTGCTGAGAGTAAAGAAAAAGAGAGCACAAATGTCTCGGGAAACAGCAGTGATGGACAGGCTGAATTAAGGAGGAGTTTGGAAACACTTCAGTCTGAAGCTGAAGATCGTTCCATGATCGTTAAATTGTCAAAGGGAAATACAGAGAAGTCAAGCAATGCATCCCATGGCGAGACCGCAGTAACTAAAATCAGCACAGCAGATGGCAAGCGAAGTCCGAAACCTCAAAGTCAACCACACCACAAGACTCCAAAGCAGCAGGTCACAAGACACATGGCAAGTTTTACAGGGTTTTAGAAGTATAAAGAGATCATCATTTTCATTCATTAGAACTGACTACCAGTGCTTAAAATGTCTGTCTGTTTTATTTGTTTCAAATGTAGGCTGGTGTCAAATCTCGCCTCCCTGTGCCCATCCGGCTCAGAGTAGAGGGTAGCACGAAATGCCCATCTGTGAACTATGACCAGATGCAGATTGATGAACAACAACACCCTAGTTTGGATAATGTTTATGCTTCTGACCAACAACTGCATACTAACTCTGATTCAGCACTTCAACACAGCACTTCCCCTTCGTCCAGTTCAGCAGGGTCGGACAGGGGCTCTGAACCCAGAATACCAGGGGGTCACACCCACAGCGAATCCGCTCTTCTTTCTCAGCTTGAGCTACTAAACCAGGAATGCCAGGAGAAGGAGGCCCTGATCAACAAGATGAGTGAGCAGCTTGCTGACCTGGAGGAGCTCCATGCTCAACTGCAGGAAAAGGAGAGACTGAATAATCAGTACAATGTGGCCTTGCAGGCTGCAAATTCAACGATTGCTTATCTGACAGCCTGCAGTCTGGACAACCAGAGCAACTTTGGTTCACACACAATTTCTGGTTCTGTGGGTCCTGATGTTGACCTCCACAGTAGATGCATGGAGTTGCAGAACACCCTACAGGAGAAGGAAAAGCTCCTAAATCAGCTTATTGAGCTCCTGAACATGGCAGAGAAGGCCATCACCTCTACTCAGAGCCAAGATGAGAAACCTGAAACTGATGATCTTTGTTCAAGGATAGAGGGGGCTTTACATCAGGTTCAGGCACATTCAAACAGAGATAGCCTAAACCAAGACAGTGGCCATACTGAGGACTCTGTGCTTGAGCTGCAGCAACATGCAGACTCCTTGCAAAAGGCACTTTTAGAACAAAGTAAACTAAATGCAGAGCTGCAGGAGCAGTTGAGGGCTGCACATGCAGCTGCACAACGTGGCTGCCTCAGTGAGGCAACTCATTTAAATGGCTCCAAATGGAGGCAAAGAGCAGCAACTGCAGAGTGTCTTATAGATAACGAGTCCAAGGATGACCAAGGTGCAAAGAGAGGTTTTGAAAATCCTGATTTAAATCAAGAAATGTTTAGTGTTGTAATGAAATGCTTTAGTGCAACAGAGTCTGCTATTTCCTCGTTAGCGGCCTGCTGTAAAAGCACTGGCTCCCTGGCCTCTGATAAATTAGAACTAAGCACTGACCTGCAGAAAGATTTCGACAATCTTAAGAGAGCCCTCCAAGAGAGAAGCAAACTGACTGAATCTGCTCAACAAGGAGGAAAATGCAACAGCAGTCTGCCCCCTGCTTCAAGTGAAACAAAAGGACAGAAACTATATCAGAATCTCTGTCACCTTTACCAGGTTTTCAGTGATTACTCTCGAAGAATAACTGATCTCCAGGCATCTGTTCAGGACGAGAGAGTTTGCAGAAGAGAGAACGAGGCCCACAGGACTGTACAAGATGCCAAAGGATTACCCCCAGATGTTAAGCTCCAACTGGAGACTTTACATAAGGCTCTGAGGGAGAAGAAGAAAGCATGTAAAAGCCTGGAGGAGAAACTGGCCACTGCTCTTACCCATACATCCCCTCCCGAAACAGCACCAAAAGGTTAGACAACATATGCTAGCGCCTGTGTGCAACCGTTGAAATAAATGTTACTGATACTGTAAAGATGTGTTTGCTAAAATTTAAACTTGTTCTTAAAGAAGAAAAAAACAAAACACTGAAGAAGAGATGCAACATTCCCTTTGATCTAAAGAATTGCTATCTAACATGAAATATATTGCTTCCAATAGCAGCTCCTGAGCAGGGAGACAAAAGCGTGCAGGTGGATTTGCAGGACCTGGGTTACGAAACCAGTGGCAAGAGTGAGAACGATAGGGAAGAGAGCAGTAGTACAGGTAGACAGTCTAAAGGCAGACTGCATGTTGTCTGCTGCATGGACACTAATCTCACATGTGGATAGATTCTTTCACTTTATCTGTGCATGAGGATGGAACAGCGAGGTGTTTTCAGATTGGGTCTTATAACACGGAGTCTCCTTTCTGGTTTTAACTTTCTTCAGCACTATTTCCCCCCCAAGTTGAATTTGCAATGATCAGTTCTTGCATGTTTCACTCTGAGGTTTGGGAATATCTTTCGAGCACTTCTTAACCTCTCAATGTGATTTCCTGCCTTAATTACTGTAGCTGCATATCCAATGATTAATTATTTCCCTTGTGGTGAATGTGTTCCTTTTTTAAACGTTTCTGTGCTTTCTGTTTTTGTCAGATCTAGAGGTGGGTGTGAACCCTAGTTGCAGTGCTTCCAGCCTACCCTCCCTGTTGAAAAATGAACATGCTACTTTCTCCTCCACTGAAAATTTGGACTCAAGCTCCAGCACTCCATACCCAAGTTCCCCAGCTCTCAGCTCAGCCAAAGTAGGCATTTTAATGTTTACTAATTTAGCGCTATAGAGATGATTGCCTTGGTCAGGATTTGTCCACCTATAGTCCCAAACCCTTTAACTAATAGTGAAGTTAAAATTGAAGCCAGTGCAGTAAAATACTTAGCATTTCGTCAGTATTACAACTCATTCACTCAGCAGTCATTCTGACATTCTGGACGCTGCAGGATCTGTCTTTCTTGACAGCAACCCATATTTTGTCCCAACTGGAGTTTCTGCAGGTCATATACTGCTCCATCGCAGGGTTAACAAGGTTATTATAGTTACTATAATGCACAGGAAAATAGCATAGCCTCATCATTTGTTTCTGAACATTGCCCTTGCTGGTTTCATGCAGAGAGCAGTTTGCTGAAGCACTAAGTTAACAACGTGTTTACCATCTGTTTTGACATGACTTGTTGATTATTCGGGTTGTAATATATTTTAGTGCCAAATTCCAGGAAATAGTTTGAGGGAGAAGTGTAATTCCTGCTTCAGAAACTTTGCATCTGCTTTGAAATTCCTCTGTCTAGTGGGGATACCTGAGCGCACTGCAACACGGAGTGGGAGCTGAAGCAGTCGATATAGCCTGTTTTATAGTCATTGGAATAAATGAAAAAGTCAGTTAGAGAAAGTTAGAGAAACCCAGATTCATTACATCAACAAACAAACTCAACTTGTATAAATACTCTGATTGTGTGAAATTGGCTGTCATGCCAACGGGATTCGGAAGTTGAGTTTTGTGGAGGACTTTAAAGCTGATGAGGAGACTTGGGACCAGATCAGACATCCCTATTTAATTCTGTTCCATTACCCTGTGATATTTGCTGCCATGTTTATGAGAAGAACATAAACGGAAAAGTTTATCAGATTCTAAACAAACATTAACATTTATTAGATGTTTTGCTCAGAGAACATCCCATGCAATAACTTAATTCTCGTGCTGCAGTCAAAGAACTTGTTTCTATTTCTGTTATGCAGACCCGTATCCAGAAATCATTTGTCTTTAACATGGGTTATACGGAGACAATAGTAGCAGGAGATGTTTAAACTACCAAAATTACCATCACTGAGTAAACAGTGTTGTGCTCTTTCTGGGTGGTGTTGTGGATTTTTCAAACTTCTGATACTGGCTTTTACAGCTTCCTCCTCTTAAGTACTAAACACAGATGTTCTGAGGAGAGAGGTAACCTAAAGGTCATACACTTTGGAACACTTTAGAGCACTTAATAAAATAATTTCCATCACAGTGGCTCTCAGGCAAAGATGTTTGTCTATATCAACATACCTGATAATAACTTCTGGATTCAGATGACATATTTCACTTTAAAACTTGATTATTTCTCTGTGTATTAATGTGCTGAATCCAGCTTTTTTATGTACTACCCATTGTGTTTATCTAGGTCAGCCTGAAAGGCCTACACATGTATGATGACTATGGTGCTTCAGAGGACCCTCTACAGCTTCAAGCACAAGTCAGAGAGTTGAAGGTCCAGCTGGAAAACCAGACAAAAGTCATCCTCCAAATGCAAAGCCTCCTGCACAGAAACTCACTCTCCAGTGACATAGCTGCCAGCGCCTCTGACCCACCCACTATCAGGGAAAAAGAAGGCACACAGAAAATGGATTGCAGTCAAGAAAGAGGTGGGCAGCTGAGGGGGAAAAGGGAGGCCGTAAACCAGTCAGCGAGGGACAGACCCAGCATTGTGAACATGGATCTGTGGAAAGAGACAACACCGAACCGAAGCACAAGTGAACAGCTGCATCAAACCCGCAGCCGCTCAACCTCACCTGCTAGGTCACAGTTCTATACACCGCACTATCAAAATATACTCTTACCTCTGATAATTAATACAATCTTGAACATTGTAGACAAATTTGCTGATTGTAATTTTTTTCTCCTCCTTACAGGCTTGATTCGTTGGTGAAGTCGCAGGCCAGAGAGTTGTCACAACTTAGGCAGCAAATCAAGGAGAGCCGCAGGCTGGGAGTTCTGCAGCGTCGACAGCTGGAGGAGCTGAACAAAACGTTCAAAGACCTGCTACATGCTGGTGAAGTGGACTGCTACATGGGAGAGGTGATAAAGGAGCAGCTGGACAAGAGTCTGAGCCTTCTGGACGGGCTAGAGGGCCGGCTGGACAAAGGTGGTCACCACAGTTACTAATAAACAATGTCATATCTGCCATATAATTTACATTGTAGTGGGAAGAACTAGCAATTTGTACGTAGATTTGTACTTGGAGTCAGTACTGAAAAAAATAATTAGGCTATGACCGAATTTGTTTTGAATTATTGATCTGCATGGTCTGTAGTGCATAACCCCAAAAAAGCAATAAAAACCACAGAGATGAAGACAGAAGAGCCGTCATTCATTCTTGAATGAAACAGACTTGTTTATGACAAATATTTGCTTTTTCTCTCCTCCAGAAGAATCTCTCCTCGTTAATGAGGATGTCGCAGCTCTAGAACTGTCTCGCAGGTAAATTGCACACTAATCATACTATCGAAATATTTAGTAACATATCTATTAACATTTAAAAAAAGATTTATATATATATATATACCTGGCCCAGCTCTTTCAGTGTTAAACGAGAACCTCTATAAAGATTGTCTGTAAGTGGACACACTGACAGAAATGTTCACCCAGGAGACGGAGAGCGCTGTATAAAACTGAAGAAAAGTGAGCAAAAACACTATTGCAAAATAACAGAATGCCAAACCCCAATATGTTGGCTGTTCTAAACAATATTTAGACTTCAACAAATGATCTTTGAGCTCATGTACAATATCTAATGCAGGTTAACTATTAAGATCTGTCAATTAAAGGTAGCTGAATAGCATCACAATGAACTGAAAACTGTAAATTCTTCAAATATCTGTGTGTAAATTAGACCTCAACCTGTTGCTACACACTGCTGGTGAGCTGACTGCAAAAAGGTGCATGGACCCTTTTTTCACTTGCAATAAGAAAAAATTCAGCTCTTTTGAAATATTTCCAATCACAAAAACCACTGACCGTCATTGTGTGGATACGGATGGAGCTCCAACCATCACTCTATTCACGGTAACACTGTTTTAAAACCACGGTGTATAAGCTAAGAGCAGCAAGTCTGTGAAGCAGCCAGCTGGCTACCTGAGCAGGCTAAAGGAGGATGTTTTTGTTTGCTTATGGATGAAAGGTCTTTTTTTCCCCTTTGGATCATAAAGGTAGTTTTTTCTATCTGCGTTTGCAGTGTGTGTTATTGCTTTGGGATGTTAGTTGTTGTGAATTCTGTCCAATGACCCATTAGATTAAAGATATAAAGATTAGCCAGGCCTCTTGCCTTTTGACCCGGGGCTGTTTGTATGCATGTGTGATGATTTGAATGGCAGCCTGCTGTTAATGACCCAATTTCATCATCACGTTAGCCGTTTGGGTCGAGTTGCCTGAGATCATCATCTTTCCTCAAAAATTATGGTAAAAAAGGTTGTACCACAGTTTTGTTTTTTAGTTATTTTTTTGGAAGGTTTTGCACCTATAGGCATTAGATATGTTTGCTGCAGTAGACAAGTGAATGACTTAAAACCATTAAACCACCTTTCACTTCAAAAAAACACAGTCAGCAACAGCCTTAGTCACTGGCTTGGAGACATATCATTGGTGGACCATCTTCAGCAACCACTCCTGATTCTAAACTGTCTATACACATGAGAGACAAACAGGCTATACCACCTGATATTCACAATAAGATCCTGAATGTTTTGGTTATTTAGCCTTTCCAGACAACTCAAACATTTTTTTAGCCGTTCAACTGGTTCAAATTGTCTCAATTCTTGTGATGAAAATTAACCCATTACAAATGGCAACAGTGTTGGGGAGCATCAGCAGGTACCTGTCCCTTATGAAGAGAGCGAGACTGACCGCCATGACAGCCTGTCTAGAATCCAGCAGGACATAGATTATCTACGTATGGAGCTAGAAGCTGAGAGAGAGCTGCTACAGCAGCACATCAGACTTCTTGTCCAGCAAAACCTCAGCCTGGCTGAGAGCACTAAGGAGCAACTAGACCTGTGAGTTGGTTTCATTCAGACAGACAGCATGATGGTTGCCGTGCTATATTTTCCAGCTGTGTTTCCCCAAAAATGTTATCATAAAGCCATCTTTTTCGGATCTCTTTAGGGGTTTCTACTCCTCTTGATTTCTTTCTTTTATTTTTGAGTGCCATTTTTTGCTCCATCATAACGACAACGTTTGTCATATTTTGTCAAGTTCCAACCACAAACATCAATGCATTTTATGTCTAGAATCGCAAGAGGAGAGCTCCTGTTAAAAGAAAATTGCAACTAACCCTAACCCACAAGTGATGTTAGAGACATAGTAAACATGAGGAAGAAGGTGCTCTGGTCAGATGTGACCAAAAAGAAACGTTTTAGCCTGCATGCAAAGCTTCCACTGCACTGTGGCAGCATAATGCTGTTGAGGTGCTTTTCTTCAGCAGGGACAGGAAAGGGTCTCAGAGTCGATGAGAAGATGGAAGAAGGTAATTAATCCTGGAAGGAAACCTGTTAGAGGCTGCCACATTTTTGAAATTTACCTTAAACTAATAGCTGAATAAACATATTCATATGTTACAATGGCCTAGTCAAAGTCCAGGCCTGCATCTAATAAAAAATCTGTGGCAAGTTTTTAAAACTGGTGTTCACAAACTCTGATGACTGAGATAATTTGCAAAGAAGAATCTGTAAATATCTGAATCTCTAGATGAGCAAACCTGCGGCTGTAATTGCAGCAAAAGAAGCTTCTAGAAAGTATTGCCTCAGGGGATTATATCCGCATGGTGTCAATATTGTTATTTATATATATTTAAAAACTCCTTTTGCTTTCACTTCACCATTCTGTACTACTTTGGGTTGGTGTTCCACATAAAATACCAATAAAACACAAAATATATTTGTGGTTTTAACGAGACAAAATATGGAGAAGCTCTAAGAGTATGAATGTTTGCAAGGCACTTTACAACAGAGCTAATAACACTCAAATGACTCATTCCTTCTCCTCCTAGATTATCTAAGGAGTTGCAGGAGAAGAACCGACTCATCCAGAGCCTCCAGAGCCAGATCCAAGGCCAGACTCCCAGCAGCCACCACAGTTCCCACTCCGACCTGAGCCGCTCAGACGTGACAACTTCCTCCTGCCAAAGCAGCGCCAACACACAAGGTGGCAGTAGAGCGCACAGTGAGTTTCCTCGTGAAATATTAAATAACGTTTAAATCTTGGATATAATTGTAAGTGGGTTTGACATGCAGTCTTTGGTGTCAGAGTTGTTGGAGATATAATGTAACTGATTAAAAATGCATGTTTCTCCACTTCTTGCCCAGTGTAAAGTCATTTATGATTACTTCAGTCCTTGCCTATGGTCAAAGCCAATCTAGGTCCTGCCTGTAATGGCAATTATTTTCCACTCAGATTCATTCTGTTGCGCTGAGGCGTGCTGCACGACAAAGCAGCCTGACCAAAGCCAGAGCGGGTTTCCAGTTTCAGTCCACCTCCACTCAAAGTTGCATTATTCAGTGGCATCTATCCGGTGCAGTCCAGATATTTCCCCTGGAAAAAATGCAGTAAATGTATATGAAACTTGTTACAAATACCCTGTAGAAGGCCCTGGAAGCTTGTTCAAAGTGCTTAGAAATATAAGTTTAGGATATTTTTATTTAAGTTGTATGATTGATGTCATCCTACTGTTTCTGTTCAGGCCAGCAGCACTCTGCTGATAACACAGGAGCAGCCGTCTCTCCTGCAGGAGGAGCTCAAGAGAAAGGTGCGCCTCCTCACAGACGCACTGCCAGCACAGTGCAAGGTCTGCAGAGGGAGATCAGGCGCCTGCAGGAGCAGCTGAGGAGCAACGAGGAGCTCAACGCCACCTTACGCAGCGAACTGGACCTGCATCGCTCAATTATAGCCCAGACCAGCTTTAGCCACCAAGAACAGGATCCAGGCCAGGATCAGGAAGTCTCAGGGCCTCAAACCGGAGCACAGAAACAAAGTGGAGACATCAGCTCACAAGAAGACACAGGAGGACAACTTCGCATTATGAATTCAGGTGAATATGAGGCATTAGGAGGGGTATTAGTAGAATAAGCAATGTAACTTTTTATTAAACTTAAAACAAACAACAACCAAAGTAGATCAAATGTTCTCTACTTGTGTAAACCTTTTATCTCCATAAGGAAAACTGGAGGGAAAAATTAGGACGTATTTTCTACAAAAAACAAAAGTGTGGCAGCACAGAAACAGGTGAAGTCCACCTCCTCTACTGGAGTTGGCTATAGTTTTCCATATGATACAATAGTTTTGAAAAAGATTTTTAAAATAGGAGTCAAACAAATGACAGCTATTTGGAAAGGTTGTACACCACTGTGGGAGTATATCACTGATGTAGATGAATATTGAACATTTATGCAGTAATTATACAACTGCACTCTGCTCACTTTATTGTGTGCTTTTATAAAAGTCTAATTATATGTCCTTATATTTTCTGTAAATACTTTTCATTTACAATCAGTGTCAATTTCTGTTTTGTTTATTGTTTTAAATACTGCTGTCTAAAGATGTGCTGATCAGGCTTTTCCTGGATTTTATTCTCAGGACTAACAATTAAAAGATAGTTGATGCGCTGCAGGTTTCTCTGATGGAGGTAGAAGATTTTCATCCCACGGAATAAAAGGAATGACGAGATTCTCTTGATTAATCTGATTTTACTTAAACCTTGAAACGTCCATCAAAATGTGTTTTTTTTATTTTTTTATAAGGGAGACAAAATCAGTGCAAGTCACTGATTGGCTGATTGGTGCCTCTCTTCTCCTAACTTCTCTTGGTTAAAAGACCGTAATAAACCTAATTTCACTCTAGACCTAATAACTAATTCTGTATCAGCTTTGAACATTAAAGCAAACAACAAATATTCACCAAACAAGCGCGGCTACCCTTAAAAGTTGTAATAATAATCGCTGAAGCAAAACAGGAAACTCTACAGCCTACATGAACGGGCACTTTACTATTTTCACGTAAACTTTAGTGAACTCCTTGCACTAACCAGGCCTCTTTGGAGGAGCACAGCAAAGTTCAGGGGGCGTTATCGTAACTTGGAGACTGTATGTTTTGACCATAAAGTCTGTTATGGTAGGGTTGTGTAGGGAGGGGCTGTTCTGGCATCACTGGAAGCATTTAATACGGGTTGGATAAAGGACATGGTGTCTGGAAAAATTTAGGCTAGCAGTGAATGTCTTTCTTAAGCCCTGTATATGTGTCGTAGTGTTGAATATGTGTTTGGTTTGCATCTGTTGTGTGCTTACACATAGTCATGATTTATGGTGTTCAGCTGGGGCTGCCCGATGCAGATCATAATCAAAGTTATTTTGGTAAGTATTGAAATTACAGTTATTAAGGACTGTAACTGTATTTATTGCTTGTAAAGGAAAAAAAGAGTCGTCTTCCAAAGTGAAATGTGACCAGAAAATCTTAATAAAAATATTTCGTGGATTTGATTGTTTTTGTGAAAGTCTAGAGCCGGAATTCAAATTTGAAGATAAATTTGAACGCACAGCCCAAGCTAGCTCTGAAGCCCTTCATTAATTTGGCTTTGTGTATAAATGTTTGTTAGACCTGCTAGCTGAACATCTCCAGGAGATCAGAGCTCTACGACAACGCCTGGAGGAAAGCATCAGCACCAATGACCGCCTGAGAGAACAGCTGGAGAGGAGATTAGCCGAGGTGGAGAAAGACCCAGGTACATAAAGTCGACTACAGACCTGCTTCATCACTGTCCCTATTCTCAGACTTAGGCTTCCACTTTTCCACTGCACTCATCTTTCTAAATGTCAATTGCCAAATGTTTATATGCTGTTTTTAGCAGCCACAAACATTTTCATCCATGGCAACGAGGAGCAGGGTCAGCTGGTTAATGAAGTGCGGTTCCTCTGGGAACAAAATCAAGTGCTAAAGGAGCAGCTCAATATGGGATCTAGAGGTAAATTTGGTTTCAACTTGGTTAGCATGATTCCTTATTTAGTCCCAAACGCTCTTTTACAAAACAGTTTTATTTCTCTTAGACAAGCAGAAGGAGAACGAGAAGCTCCGGGAGACTCTGGCTCGGCGGACAGCCAAACTGGAGCAGAGCAGAAAGGAGTGTGAAGCTCTGAGGCAGGAAAACATCCGACTGCAGGAGACGCTGGAGCACAGCAGCCAGGAAAACTCGCTGCTGCAGAATTCCCTACACTCCAGCAGAGAGGAGCTGCAGAGGTGCACGCTAACACCCATCAGTCCCACAACATACCACTGATTGACTTCTTTGTGAGACAAAATCATTCCTGCTTTCCTTTGTGTATCTTTAGCTTAATGACTGATTACTTTTTAGAAGACTCATCACTATTTGCTTTTTTCTTTAGTATTAGTGTAACTCTGAAACTTGAGTGTGTCATTTAAAAGGTCATCAAAGAAAGCACATGTATTTGAGTTTAATAATGGTGTATGACCTCCTGACCCCGAGCCTTCTGACACAGTTTAGTGAGACCGCAACTCGAAACCAGGAATCAGGTGTACTTTCGATCACTTTCCCTTTCTGCCGCTTATCGAGGGTTGGCGGCGGTTTAGTTCAGGCTCCAGTCAACTACGCCTGAATATATGAAAATTGTGCTAAAACTTAGTCATAAAAATTGTCACATCCTCACCCAATTATATTTATATCCATAGTTGAATCAAAGTATTGATCATTTCTTTTATGGTGTGATGTTTCCAGGTTGCAGTGTGAGGTGAAGCTCCAGAGACAGCAGCTGTCTGATTCCCAGCATCTGCTCCAGTCTCTGCGGGTAGAGCTGCAGGTTTACGAAAACATCAGGAATGACTCAAACAAGCACGGTAATCTGTACTAATCTCTTAGATTAATTTGCTTCCTTTGACATAAAATAAATGTTTACTCTCAGAAACCCAAAGTAACAAATCCTTTTCTTTTAAATATATACCCAGTTACCAGTAGTGAGCCCATTGGTTTATTAATTGGTATGAGCTGAGCTCAACATGGAGTCTGTCACAACCCTCAAACCTTCCTAAAGCAGTGTAAAAGTGTGATGTCATCCCTTTGTGTATATATTAAACACATAGAAAACAGCTGTATTTATACCAAGGTTAAATGAAAAACAACTGGACCACATTTCCAATGGTTCTGAATTGGTTGCTTTAGATTTTATTTGGGAATATCAGAGGAATAATCAGAGACTAAATATAAATGCATGCCACAGTTTATTTTTAAACCATATATCCTTGCCTTCCACAGCTGAACTTTTTTAAAGGGGATCAATATTCCTGATTTGCTTGTTTTTTCACCACAGCATTTATTTGTGTCATCTTTGAAGTTAGGCTGTCGAGACATGTTACAGCTTATATATATTTATCATTACAAAGAGACTATGATCATTAAATAAGAAGCCAAACCAGTTATTCACCGAATGAAGCACCCAGTGGATGATTTGACCTTTTGTTTCGTTTTGTCAATTCTTTTTCAATTCTGACTCAGTAGTACAAAAAGAGCTAGAAATTCACCAATCAATCCGCCAGAGATAAGAATCTGACCATGTTTTTCCTTGGATTGACCTTGATTGCTGATTGGCTGGTTAAATAGTAAAAATGTACTTTTTTCATGTTAATTTAATGCATCAAAACTAAGAATTCCGGTGTAGAAACTCAACCACCAACAGCATATCTTGATACATTTTTCATAGTTTAATTCAAATCAGATAAAGGTCAGAGACATATGTTTTATGGCATAAATGGAGATTATCCCCATTTTCTGATGGATTTAAAACTACTACTTCCATCCAAAAACCCGCTGGGCATTTTTCTTTCATCAGTTAGGGTCATTAGAAGAAGAAAAAGTGGAATGAGCTAAAATCATAATCGCGGTTCAGACCTCAGAGAGAACTGGAAATCGGTACTGACCCGTCAGGCCTCTCTACACAGAAATGCACTGAATATAAGCCTCCAATAGTAATTGTGCAAAATGATGAAATGGCTTTTTGCATACCCATACACACATTGTGTGTGTCTGCTGACCTTCACTCACTGTTTTGGCTCTAGTGTTGGTTGCTGCTGCTACTGCCTGTAACAGAATCGCTCCAGTCAGGAACACATATGAGCTGCCTGGATGTTTTTCATATTAAATGTGCAGTTTGCAGTTGTTTTTTTTGGTTATGTGTAACATGGAGGTGTTTATCTTGTTGTCCTGTTAGGATCACGTGAGGAGACCCCACAGTCTGTCCCCGTGTCTTCCTGTGGTTCGGTGAACCTTGGTGATTTGCTGTCAGAGATCAGACACCTGAGGCTGCAGCTGGAGAGGAGCATCCAGACCAACACAGCGCTGCGGCATAAACTGGAGGAGCAGCTGCTGAGAGGACCCAGTCGCTCTGAGACCATCAACATCAACTACCTGTTGTCTTCTCCAGGTATACAGAGGGCTCTGTCCTATTGGGAATGAGTGTTGAGAAGCAATAATACATAAAAGTACACAGGAAATGGGACATGCGAAATACAGAGTTTCATGCATGTGTTCTAGATGAAGGGGGCCGGTCACCGGGTCGGGAAGGCTGTGATCTTCAGCATCGCTCCTTTCATAGCCACGAGCACACCAGTGTCTACAATGGTGAGACAACCTGCTCGGCATAATACTAAATCCTTCTTTAAGAGTCAAATCTATCATTGAAGGTTTTTTTTTTTTGATCACTTTGGTCTTCTCAGAAGTGAAGCACCATGCTCACTCAGAGGAGGACGCCGTCTCAGTCAGCAGCAACTCTAGTGAAAGCGTCTCAGGCGCTCCTTCTCGGCTGGTCCCGGGCCACCGGATGTGGGCCAGTCGCAACGGGCGGCATATTCTGGGTCTGATCGAAGACTACAACGCCCTTCGCAAGCAGATCTCAGAGGGGCGAAAGCTGTCACGCAGCATGGACGCACAGCTGCAGGAGTGTCTGCACACACTCAGACAACAGGGCTCTGACAGCAAGGTTCTGACTGCTCCAACATGTTGAAGCTTCTTTAGAAATGTGAGGGTCAGAAGGAGCTGATGAGTTTTGTTTACATGTTTTTAGATAAGAGAAAAGCAACATTGGAAGAGTTTATCCAGCAGCTCCAACAACATGCAGCAGGTGTTGGAGGAGGCTGGCCGACTCCTCAAACTGCTGTGGAGAGTCTATCTGCCATCTAGTGGCACAGCAGAGGACTGCACCAACCAGCAGGTAGGAACAATCCCACGCGCTGTGAATGCTATCTCTTATTAGGTTTCTGGGGACCTAAACCTCCTCTGTTATCCTCTAAATCAGGATGAGCTGCTGAAACACGAGATCGCCAGACTGAAGAACAGATTATCTCAGCAGGAGAGGATGCTGAACGGAGTCGTGAAACGTCTGCGCACCACCAACCAGCTCAAGGAGGGAATGGAGAGAGTCATCATTGACCAGTGTAGGTCTTTATTAAAAATGTTTACACTGAAAGCCGTTTTAATAAACCAGAGCATCAAATAAGACTCTGATTTTAGTTTTTATATCTTATAAGGCTACCATTAAAATGTTTGTTCTTTCTTCCAGTGTGTCTGACTCATGGAGTATTGAAGAAAGCTCGGGGGAATTTAGAGGTGAGTTAACTCAAAGCGCACTTTCTCTCTAGTGTTTTTGTCCAGTGATAAATTGTCCCTCTGTGAATCACTCTTCTTTGTCCCTTTGCCCTTTCTGTGAAATAACATTAGACAAATTACTGCGCCCTCTTTGGCCAGAAAGGCCCGTCTGGAGGACCAGACGAAGGTTAGTGTGGTTGGGTTCAGGCTGTCAGGGTGAGACTTTGCATGAGTTTCATGAGCTCCTGCATGAATTGCAAGCACCCTTTGAACTGTTCGGTTATTTACGGCTGCAAACTTCAGTGTATTTTATTGTGATGTGATGGACCAACACAAGACACTGCTCAGTTGTGAAGTAGAGAGAAAACACACATCCGGTCTGCCTGAGCTTATCAAGTATTAGATTGGATGTGAACAGCAAATTCAGTCTTGTCACAGATTCCCATTTGGAATTATATCTGCACCTTACCATTATGATTATGCTTTGATCTGAACCATTCCTTTGTCATTCCGGCCTGTATATTTAGGTTTGGTGACCCCCTAGTCTTCAGTCTTTTCCAGGCCTCTAATGGGTTTTATTCGAAGATTGCTGTTTATTTAGTTCCTGAAGGATTCCCACAGCATGATGCTGCCACTACGTTTCATGGTGGGGATGGTGTGTTCAGGGTGTGATGTACAGCTTTCTGCCACACTTTGCAAGTTGGCCAAAAAACTTAAATCATGGTTTACAATACAAATACATTGAAGTTTGTTACTTGACAAAATGTGAAAACATTCAGAGGTTACTTTGGCAGGGCACTGTAAGTCAGAATGGAACCTGTTTGGGTTCAGAAAGCTACATTTTATAAATACTTAATTATAGTGTTTAATTTAGACAATTAAAACCATGACAATGCTTACATACATGTTAAAGGCCAAACTTAGTCAGTAATCCTTGTCTTGTTATTGAAGTTCTAGTTTTACACTGGTTCTGTTGCTGGTCCTAAAACTCACCAGAGATGTAGGACAAGTAGAACCATAAGACCACAGCTCCGGTTTTTGAAAGCTTCAGTTGCGTTGTTAAATTTAGGCCCTGGGCCACGTTTTTTTAACCAAACCTCAGTTCCCATCAAGATGAGTTAGCATGTTGTTCAAAATGTCATCTTTTTGTTTTTAATGAGCGTTTGGCATGTTTCTGGATGCCAACTTTTTTTTTTTTTTTTTTTGTCCTGCATGTTTGTGACCAAAATGGCTAGATTTTTCCCCCCTACTCACTATTTGGTGTCACATCTTGTGTGTTTCAGGAGGTCCCAGTCAGTGGGCAGTAATGGACACTCAGGCTGGCCAGACTGCGGACAGAAACTCTGAACTATCAGATCCAAACAGTGCTGCCTCTTTGCAATGCAGCGACTAAACCCAGCACTGCTCCTGATGTAGCTCCTCGACGTTAACCAGATATTATCCAGCCTTCTTATCCTTCTGTAAAATAGTCACATTGTCCACAGAATTCAAATCCTTTTTTGTACCTAAATTGCACAAACTTTGCCTTTATTTTAATTGTGGTACTAAAGTTGTAAAAGTTTCTTTTATAAGAAGAATGCCTGTAAATATCCATCCATGCACTGCAGCAAAAACAAAAAAAAAAGTTTTTTTTTTTTTTTTTATGACAAAGTATTTTATTACTGTTTTAGCTTGTGTATGAGATGGTTTTTTGGAGATACTGTGAGAAAATATGTTCAAATGCAGTAAAGAAAAGTATCATGTTGAATCTGGGAAGACTGACGCAGTTTGATTTAAGAGAAAAACAACCCTTACTTTGGTAGAAAACCTTTAATAGCATATATATTTTCTTTGAAAGTACAAATTTTGGCCACTACTTCTGAACAAGAATTGAACTAATTAAAATAAAACAGATCATGTCAAGATAAAACAGAAACAAGAAAAAAAGGAGCTTGACAAGATCTTATGTTTTTAATTATGGTCATGCAGAGAATATGTTGAAGTAGCATTTTAAACTTTCTAGTCATCAGGTTGTCATAGTGACCTATAAAACTAGGCCTGGGAATGATGGACCATAATCAGTTTTCGCTGATGAAGAATAGCACCAAGATCCCTACAGACTCAGTTCTTCATCATAATGAACATGTTTGAAAGGCTGTATTGAAGTTCTGGCACCCAAGAATATTAAATATTAAAGTCAAATGTTACTACGCCTTGAACCACAACAACTCTTCACTTCTAAACAGGGCTCGACACTAGAAAAGGTTTTTTTTATTGAAAACATCTATGAAAATATTGGCTTCTTTTGTGCAGAGGGATAAACTAGCAACATCTATCTTTGCACAAGTCTGACGAAGGCCTGAACCAGCTGGATGATGGGCTCCTGGCCTTCGTGGCTTGGCTTCGAGCCGGGTGTGGGAGGTTTGGACTGAATTGAGGGGAGGATGCCGCTAGCTGGGGATGATGGTGAACCCCTTCTGAAGTGGCGTGACAGGCTGGAAAGAAGAGTGCTCTAAAATTTGAAGAAAAAAAAAAAAGATTTAAGGAAAAGCTCAAACCACTGAACTAAAAAAGCTTATAAAAACCTTAAAAGATTTAAAAGACCCATCAACAAGTGAGCTTTTATCTTTGCTACAAGGATTAGGAAGAGTATTCTACAGCAGTGCTTCCAGCCGAGACAGAACCGCTGGCCGACTGGTCCAAAATCCATGGACTCTCCTCATACTACCACACAGCCAGGGTTATGTACACCACTAAAGCCTGTTGATGCGTATTCCACACATAATAATATTGGAAGCACTTTGTCGCCATTTATCAGACCTTTGGCTATATATCAATAATTTGAATACTAAATAGCAACTTTCATATCTACTTTATGTACTCTATTCCAATTAATCTCTACAACCTCCTTAGATTCAGTTTAATAGCAAAACATTTTTTAAAAACATAATTGCAAAAAGAAAAAAAAACATTCACATAGTAAGGAATTCAACACTTGAACAAAAAGAAATGCTGTACTCCTAGCTAGAGGAAATGGTTAAAAAATATATTTTACAATAAACTTTTATTTTACATGACCAAATAAAATTTAAACAGATATAATACACAAATTATGCAATATAGGTATAAAGTGGAATCTGTATTACAGTGCCTTGCAAAAGTACTCGGCCCCCTTGAACTTTTCAACCTCTTTCCACATTTCAGGCTTCAAACATAAAGATATAAAATTCAAATTTTTTGTGAAGAATCAACAACAAGTGGGATACAATCATGAAGTGGAATGAAATTTATTGGATGTGTCAAACATTAACAAATAAAAAACTGAATAAGGGGGGCATTCAATATTATTTGGCCCCCTTGCGTTAATACTTTGTAGCGCCACCCTTTGCTGCAATTACAGCTGCAAGTTGCTTGGGGTTTTCTCTATCAGTTTTGTACATCGAGGGACTGAAATTCTTGCCCATTCTTCCTTGCAAAACAGCTGGAGCTCAGTGAGGTTGGATGGAGAGCGTTTGTGAACAGCAGTCTTCAGCTCTTTCCACAGATTCTCAATTGGATTCAGGTCTGGACTTTGACTTGGCCATTCCAACACCTGGATACGTTTATTTGTGAACCATTCCATTGTAGATTTGGTTTTATATTTTGGATCATTGTCTTGTTGGAAGATAAATCTCCATCCCAGTCTCAGGTCTCTTACAGACTCCAACAGGTTTTCTTCCAGAATGGTCCTGTATTTGGCCCCATCCATCTTCCCATCAATTTTGACCATCTTCCCTGTCCCTCCTGATGAAAAGCAGGCTCAAACCATGATGCTGCCACCACCATGTTTGACAGTGGGGATGGTGTGTTCAGGGTGATGAGCTGTGTTGCTTTTACGCCAAACATATTGTTTTGCATTGTGGTCAAAGAAGTTGGATTTTGGTTTCATCTGACCAGAGCACGTTCTTCCACATGTTTGGTGTGTCTCCCAGGTGGCTTGTGGTAAACTTTAAACGAGACTTTTTATGGATATCTTTGAGAAATGGCTTTCTTCTTGCCATTCTTCCATAAAGGTCAGATTTGTGCAGTGTACGACTGATTGTTGTCCTATGGACAGACTCTCCCACCTCAGCTGTAGATCTCTGCAGTTCATCCAGAGTGATTATGGGCCTCTTGGCTGCATCTCTGATCAGTCTTCTCCTTGTTCAAGATGAAAGTTTAGAGGGACAGCCGGGGTCTTGGTAGATTTGCAGTGGTCTGATACTCCTTCCATTTCAATATGATTGCTTGCACAGTGCTCCTTGGGATGTTTAAAGCTTGGGAAATCTTTTTGTATCCAAATCCGGCTTTAAACTTCTCCACAACGGTATCTCGGACCTGCCTGGTGTATTCCTTGGTCTTCATGATGCTCTCTGCACTTTGAACAGAACCTTGAGACTATCACAGAGCAGGTGCATTTATACGGAGACTTGATTACACACAGGTGGATTTTATTTATCATCATCAGTCATTTGGGACAACATTGGATCATTCAGAGATCCTCACTGAACTTCTGGAGTGAGTTTGCTGCACTGAAAATAAAGGGGCCAAATAATATTGCACGCCCCACTTTTCAGTTTTTTATTTGTTAAAAACGTTTGACACATTCAATAAATTTCATTCCACTTCACAATTGTGTCCCACTTGTTGATTCTTCACAAAAAATTAGAATTTTATATCTTTATGTTTGAAGCCTGAAATGTGGCAAGAGGTTGAAAAGTTGAAGGGGGCCGAATACTTTCGCACGGCACTGTATTTAACCCTAACCCATGGTGACAGAAGTGTATTTATCAACTTAATTTTGAGTTTGTCTGGATTAAATGTGTTCATCTACATAATCAACATTATCCATAGTTAAAAATTAAGACATGCATTATAGTCTGTAGATTAACACACACACACCTACTCTAATGCCTGGTTCACGCAGCAGGATTTTCAAATTGTCGGCGGATTTTTAAATGTGACACTAAAAAAACCGTAGGTGTACCAGCTTCGGTCTTACAGTGTGTGGTGTCCAGCCACTCGAAAACTTCAACACACCATACACAAACATGCAAACTCTCTCGAGTCAGAGTAATTCCCCTCCGTGTTTCTGTCACATTGCTTTCTTATTATCTATACGGCTGTGAGCTCGTTTGTCCTCGGGCAACAACCCAGACAGTAGGAAATCGGGGCAAGATAACCCAACATGTTGAATATCCCCGATTTCAGGTCAGGGCGGTCCCAACGTCCTTCGGAGCCGACTAGATCACTCTTAACACACCACACACGGCAGGATTATCTCATAAGATTATTTTAAGAGCCATCAAGATAATCGGGGCATATCGGAAGGGGAAGATTGAGGCAAAAATCGGCAAAAAAGAATCCCAGTGTGAACCAGGCATTAATCTAAGAAAATAGACATCTCACCAGTTCTGAGCTGAGCTCCTGTTTGAGCCTTTGTTTATCTCGGGGGAGGATGGTTGGATCTTTGAGACACCGGACAGCCTGAGAGATCAGTACGTAGAAGCAGTTTTCCATGGTGAACATCAGCAGTGACCTGAAAACCAGAGGAAATGAAAAAAGATTTCAACCATTTGATTAATGCTGCACATTTGTCCCTTGGACACAAAAAATGTTTTTTTCCTTCCAAGATGGCCATAGAAATATATCATAAAACCTATATAAGTTAAACATGGTGTGAGCCACAGAATGTTGTCTAAGAATAATCATTTTTTATGTAATACCGTTAAGAAAGTCTTCAAGATTATGTTTTTCTATTCATTTTTTAATAGTGCATGAAAACATATCTAGGGGAAAACAATTCTGAAGGGATCTGTACTACTTTGTCCTCTGTGTATTTTCTTCTGTCATCGACTCCCATTGAAAAAGATTCCAAAAAAAGGCAATCGAGCCACTTTGTAAACCCACTAAAAAGAACATGGTACCATGGTAACCAAAAACCCAGCTCTCTTGTTCGTAAACGTGCCTCTGATCATCATCCAACGCTCACTGATTTAGAACATTTACTCACATTTTGTCAGATTATAGGCTTTCCTAATGTTAAACCAAGCCATTAAGATAATACGGGCCAATTCATGTAGCAGAAGAGAGCTCGACTTACTTCAGAGCTTGGATCTCTTCCAACGAAGCCAGCGAAGCTATGCTCTGAGAAGCTGGCTCCTTCTTCTTCTCCATCTATAAACAAACAGCACAAAATTATCGCTTCTGTGCTTTGGGTTGACTGAAGCGGGACTTTGTGGTCTTCCAAAGCCTACCTCACTGAGCATGCCCAGGGCCACATTGATGGTGGCCAGCAGGGTCCCGAATGACGGCGCCACATCCGGGTCAAATGCAGGAGTTGTGAAGCTGAGCACAAACAGGGTCCTGTACTCAGCCAGGTCCATACACTGAAAAACAAGCAGATATACAGTCAACATTTTCTGCGCCTTTTAATAACATAAGATTACAAATTCTCATTTTTGCAGTGAAAAGTGGGTGTGACCTGGTCCAGCAGTATCTGGCAGCAGTCTGGAGTGAAGTGCTGCAGAGTAGCCAGGGTTTTACTGAGGATCTTCAGCAGGCTGCACTGTACGGCCAACAGGGCCTTCAGCTCAGCCTCTTCTCTTTCTCCACCTCCTCCTCCTGCTGCATCTTTATTCAAGGTCTGAGGGGGCCGCTGTGCCCGGGGGCCAGGGGGCAATGCCTCACCATTCTTAGACTAAACAAAAAATGCACGTTAAGTTACAACGACCCTGTCTTCATTAGATTTAAAGTTATAAAAATGCTCAGATCTTAACCTGTAGGTAATGATGGAGCATCTTTTTGCTGTTGAGCAGGTATGTGCACGTCTGGCACAAGTAACATAGGTTTATCTACAGAAACAAACGACAGAAAAATGCTGAATAAATAAAAGAGATTGCAGTTTTGCTCCTTTCGCTGATGCAGTTATTTTGCTTCAGACCCACCTGGACGTCTCTGAGCAGATTGGGAAGATGAAACTGCCATTCCTTGCAGAAGCTGGAGAGCTGCAGCAGAAATCCCACTGTGTGATCCGCCTCGTCTAAACAAGAAAGGCTCTGCACTGTGCGCACGGCGTTCAGACACTGAACAGAGAGGAAACAAGGAGGGAACTTCCTGAAATGAAATTATATTAGCTGATGGGCCCTAGAGGCAGTGCTGGCTGCTGTTAAAGGTGAAACCAAACTACAACTGAGAGCCTTTTTCAGAAAATGTAACTCTTTGTTTATAAGTTGTAGCTTGGAGGATTGTGAATAACAAAGGAGATTTTTGGTAGATTGGAAGAGAAAGAATGGAGAACAAGTAGACAATTTGCAGGCTCCAAACAAATGACTTAGACTAACAGCAGTCCTACCTGTAATATGCGTTCCTGATGCACTCCAACAAAGTCCAGGGCTTCGTTGATGAAGTTGTAGCGAAGAGTCTTCAGGAGACTCTCCATCAAAGACATGCAGAGGCGGTACACACCCGGCCAGCAGGCGGAGTCCTGGGACTTCCTAGAGAAACTCTGAGACGCAGGGAAATATTGGGTTATTGATAGTAGTCGGTATACTGCTGCAGTATATTACACCATTCATTTTTCATTTCAAAACTTGTCCGGACCAATATTTTCCAGATCAAAGTTTGGCTATTTTTTTTCTTTCCTGCAAATACAGAAATTTACCATTAATGTATGACAGGAAAGTCTACAGAGGTCAAGCTTTCAATGTGGAAGAGCAAACACAATGGGTTAATGAAAAAAGCGACAGATGGGTGGAGCGAAGGACAGAAAGAGCGTAGAAATCAGGGAAATATCAGGAAGGGGGGGAGAAGCAAAACGGAGGGATCATATCTAGAAAGGAAGTAAGAAAAGATTGGACTGAGGAAAGAAAATGAGTTAAGGGAAGGAACAAAAGATTATAGGAAGGAAAGATCAAAGGACTGTAAAAAGGAAGGTATGAAGACAGATGAACTAATGGATAGATGTGGTTAGGGGTGGAAGATATGACAATCTTAGATCGTAAAGGATTAGGATGACAAGCTGCCAAAACAGAGAGACCCGTTAGATTGTCTTTAAGGCACATTCTATGCACTGTAGTTCTTTGCTCTTGCTCAGACATAAATGTCAATTTCCTTGTTTGCTCAACAACAAAAAAAGCTTATGTGGATGAGATGAAATGGTTACTGGTTTTAATGATTACCATGACAGGAATACAACTCAGTACCCTACCCTTAAAAGTAGATAAAACAGTACAAATATATATATATATATATATATATATATATATATATATATATATATATATATTATTAATGGTTTTTTTTCTCTTCCAAGCAGTAATACTACTAAAAGTGCTTTCTTTTTTTTTTTTTTAAGATATTTTTTCGGCACTAGTGGCCTTTATTTATTTATTTTTTGACAGTAGGCAGACAGGAAAGAGGGGTAGAGAGAGAGGGGGAGACATTCGGCAAATGTCGCCGGGTCCGGGACTCGAACCCGGGACAGCCTCTTCGAGGACTGTAGCCTCTGCATATGGTCGCGCGCTTAACCCCTACACCATCAGCGCCACGCCCTAAAATCGCTTTCTAAACATTTTTGGATTGTCTATCAAATGTGGAAACGTAAAACAGGGATATTAAAACTACCAACGAGCGCCTCCTGCTAAATGTAACTCGACTTTAGACCTCAGAGAAACACCAAAGAACCTCAAAGAGCATGAAGCTAAATATAAAGAGAAGCGTTTAGAGAAATAGTGAATGTTGGAAGCAGTGTGTTCAGGCAGCAGGCTGCAATTCATCCCTAATTTAACAAAGACATGTTGAGTGTGTTGGTGAATTTTTCAACTACTGCTACCAATAATGATGGTAACACTGATTCTGAAGTTAATCTGATGAATTTACACCCAATAGTCATGATGCAACATTTTCACACTGTTGTGTATGTATTGGGTTACAACAGCAAACGTTACTTCAGAGAAAAAAAATAGCCTGCTTGAAACAGCTTATTTTAATTTCTTCGCATATTTGATGTGTAGATAATAAAACAGGGATTAAGGCCTTTAAAAAGAAGTTAAATTTATTTTTCCATATTTCTTCAGATCTGGAAAATACTTAAAACTCCATACTTTTCCAAATTGTTTAGAAAGTCTGTATAATAAATACCAGCTGTTACGTCGATGTCTAAATGTAAAGCCTGATTTTATTTCTTTTACCTGTGAGGCTCCATTTGAAGACTCGTACACACTCAGAAGAGGAAGGCAGATGGTTTGAACAACTCCTGCTCCAGCAACAGCTGCTGCCCCCTAAAGGATTATTAAAGACAACCCCCCCCCCATGTTCCCTTAGATTATGATGGGAGAAAATAAAGCGTGAACGATTAGATGAGGGAGACGCTTGCGTGTACCTGAGGAGTGCGGGCCAGTGTTAGGAGCAGGTGGAGCGCGGCTTCGGTGAAGTAGAGGTTGTGTTTGCAGCGCAGACTGATCTCCACGGCGCTCAGCACTGAGGGCAGGACTGGGACCTTCCTCATCACCAACACCCAGTACTCACCATCCTCATCAGTACGACACAGCTCTTTGGCTAAGTGCAGGGCAAGAACGCACACCTGACCAAAAATAAATACAACTAACTGATCTGAAAATGACCAAAAGGACTAGCTTTAAACATGACAAACATTCTCAATGTCAATCTCTTCTTACCCCGTCTCTCTGGTCCTTCTGCAGACCACGAGGAGAATCCGTCTCCATGCTGTCCTCCTGCTCCTGCATGTCTCCCATCTGACTCACGTGTCGAGTGTTGTCGATGAGCGCCAGCGCCTCATCCTTCACCGTCTCGCATACAGAGAGCAACAGCTGGGGCAGCTGGGAAATATCTCCGCCTAGTTGACAGTTGAAAAGACGTTAAGCACTTATCATTCGATTCAAACACAGACAAAAAGAGGTTTTATACCATTGAGTCCCTGAATCTGTAGCACAGAGATGAGTGCAGAGAAGATTTTAGCTTTGGTCCTGTCCATCATCTGCTGGTCAGCCTGCAGGGTGCTCTCCAGGATTAGGGAGAGTGGAGAAAGGATGTCTGGAGCAGCTGCTACCACACTAAACACAGAAAGAGGAGTAAAGTATTTAATCGTGAAAACTGATTAAAAAAAAAGATGTCAAACACACCCTGCACACCTTCTCCACTGTTTCAGGAGGATTAGCAGGAGCGTAGCCATCATGGATCCCAGACGAAGACAAGGCACAGATGTGGGTGTGGTCAGCTGAAGAGGAGGAGAGGGAAAATTAGAAATGGATTAAAAAGAAACAAAGAAAAGAAAGAAGAAGAAAACAGGAATTGGTTTCATGTCATAACTTACAGCAGCTTTAGTCCCATCTAGAACATCCATAAACAGCTTCAGTTTGGTTGAATCTTCTGTTAGATGCATCACATCAGCCTGAAAACATCCAAAGACATCAAAGAATCTGATTTTCTGTTTCTCTACAATCCAAATAAAACAGTTTAATTTCACAGACCACTTAAAAAGAAAAAGATCTCAATATTTTCAGCACCAAGAGTCAGAATAAAATGTCTTCTATAGCTTAGCATCAAAAACAAACTTACCTGACTTGTGAAAAAAGCAAAAATGTCTAGTTGCACAGTGCCTTGCAAAAGTGTCCCCCCCTCCTCAAACATTTATCATGTTGTAAATACAAGCCTCGGTGTAGTTGAATGCAATTTTGTGTGACAGGCCAACAAAAATGAGCATGTTTAATGAGTAGACAGAGAAAAAAAAAAGATTTAAATTTTTTTTTTACAATTTTACAAATGCAGTATCACCTTGAATACATTATCCCCACAGTGATGCATGGTGGTAGCAGCATCATGGTGTGGGAGTGCGTTCCTTTAAGCTGATCAGAGTTAACATTAAGATGAATGGAGCCGTAAACATGGCAATCCTGGATAAAAACCTCTTAAAGACGCTGCAACATACTTGAAACCATGGAGACTAATCTTTTCAGCAAGACAAGAGCTGTAAACAGACAGCCAGAGGTACAAACAACTTTCATAAGTTCAAATGGCCCAGTCAAAGGCCAGACCTAAATCCAATGAAGAAACTGAACACAATGACGTTTGTGGTTGCAAGATGCTAAAAAATTAAAATGCTTAAATTTTAAGAATATTTTTGCAAGGTACCATAAACAGGTTAATGTAATCCAAATATCACTGGGCGCAATATGCATATCGTGAGGAGCTGCGTGAGAAAAGACAGCGTCCCTGTCAGGGGTGCTGCATAGTGCCCTCCCAGGGTCTCCGTTATTCTGCTGGGGGACTTCAACGTCCACGTGGGAAACAACAGTGACGCCTGGAAAGGCGTGATTGTGAGGAAGAAAGCCGGACAGACTTGGCAGGCCCAATCGTATAGTGAGCCCTCGGCCAGGATGTACTCAACTCCCACCTCTGGGAGAGCTCTGAGCAGATTCTGGGGGAAGTTGGAGACATAGAGTCCGAGTGGACCATGTTCTCTGCGTCCATTGTCGATGCTGTTGCCCGTAGCTGTGGTCGTAAGGTCTGCGGTGCCTATTGCGACAGCGGTGGACACTGGCAGTAAGGGATGCTGTCAACCTGAAGGAGTCCTATTAGCTGTGTTTGGCTTGTGGGACTCCTCAGGCAGCTGACGGGTACCGTGAAGCCAAGTATGCCGTGACCCGTCCTGTGGCAGAGGCAAAAACTCTGGCCTAGGAGGAGTTCGGTGAGGCCATGGAGAAGGACTACCGGCTGACCTCAAAGCGATTCTGGCAAACCGTCCAGCGCCTCAGGAAGGGGAATCAGTGCTTCGCCAACACTGTTTACAGTGGGGGCGGGGAGCCGCGGAGGTGTTCCAGGCACGAAGGCCCATGGGACGGCCCAGGACACACTGGAGGGACTATGTCTCTGGGCTGGCCTGGGAATGCCTTGGGCTCCCCCCAGAGGAGCTGGAGGAGGTGTCTGGGGGTGAGGGAAGTCTGGATGTCTTTACTGCCCCCGCGACCCGGTCCCGGATAAAGCGGAAGACAACGAGTATGAGTACGAGTCATCCTGTTACAGCGACATTCACCAATATCATCAAGCCCGATATATCGAAAAATGAATATCCTGTACATTGAACCATGCATGTATTAAACATGTAACATGTATTAAAACCAGTTACATATTCCACTGCATTATTTGTTCAATCAAGAGTTTTTTTTAGATGTGAGGAAATGTTACAGAATTCGAGAAAAGTTTAAGAGATATGAATCTTTTGGCCAGCGTCACTCCCAAAAATGTTCCAAGATAAATCTCCTTCTTTTTTCCCACTAGAACTAAACTTCAGAGGTGCAAACGGTGGATTTTATCTAAAAGGTAGCAAACTGTTTCACAAAAGCCGCCAGTTGATCCGCCAGTTCTGCAAAACATTATTACCAATTGTGCCAGCAAATCCAAAGATCTAAACTATTCCATTTAAAAACCAGGTTTGTAGCAAAAAGTGAGTTTACAGTAACGTACATGGGTGGTGGAAAGAATTAGCAGCATCCGCCAAGCAGAAATCAGCATTTGTGTCTCTGGCAAACAACAGATGCCCTCTTCTTCAGTCTCTGCCACATGGCACACCAACAACTTCACATACTGGGACCAGTAGTCATAGCGCCGTGCATTCGAGAACTTCTGTAGCCCATCCTTCAGAGACTGCTCCAAAGAACCACTGTAGTATCAAAAACATAGGTCATTTCTAGCATAGATGCAATATTTATTCTTGAAATCTAATTGGTTGTAGATTCAGGACCATACGTTTACCTGACAACATAGTAGATCTCCAGGCCGATGATCTTCATGACAAATGCACAGGCCTCCAGAACGCATGGCTGTGGACAAATTATCAAGTTTGACAAATATCCAGTTAACCATTAAGTAGTCAGTTTAGAAAAGTGAAAGGGGGATGCAATTTGTATTTTTAAATAGAATGAAGACCTCTGTGGTGTCCGACGGCGGGGTAAGGGTTCCAAAGAGAGGTGTTGTCAAGTTCTCCCAAAATCTGTCCCTGCACACAAACAGCAACATGCCATGATGTTTTCCACAACCCCAACTTGCCTGAAAACTCAGTCTGCTTAATTCTAGTGGTATGTTCTCACTTGGTGCGAAGGACAGAGATGGCACTGTCCCTACGATCCTGCCACAGGGCCAGAAGGAAAGCCAGTGCTGCCCGGTGGAGCAACGGAGGACACCAATACTTCCCCTGCTGTTTTGAGTTGATTAGATCCAACACCACATGAAGGCAGCTCCACTCGCCCACCAGGAACTCCTACAGGTCAACACAGGGATGTAATTGAATCTAGATGCACCAATGCTTAAGAGACAACTACACCAAGGTCCTCCCATCTTATACCTTTGACCCTTCATTTCCGTCTTTCACCTCCAGGTTGAGGAAGAGTTCAATGAGACCTGGCTGAGTTTCCACGGCCACAGTGAGGAACTCCAGGATCATCACCTTGATCCTCATGTCTTCTGTTTTGCTCTGCAGCCGGGCGAGGAACGCATCCCTGATAGCCGCCGCATCGCTGCCGAGGCAGGCGTAGACGGACATGGGAGCCACCTACAAACAGAAGGAGTTTAGCAGTCATATTTGGTTAAACCCATCAGGTATAAATCAGTGCAGGGGCAGAGGAGGTCTTACAGTGGCGAGCCTTTTCAGGAGCTGGATGGCGAGGCGGGGCAGTGCCGGATCATGTTTGTGGTAAATATATTTGGCTAGGACGACTACGAGGTTGCTGCCGTGACCACCGTGCTGCGTCAGCGCCTGCTCCAAGGGGGACACCGCATCAGACGGGGGCTTCAGACGTATCACGTTGTTCGTAACAGAAAAGGCCAGTTTGACTGTCTGGATCAGAATCTGACCTGGACCCTCAGAGCCACAGCTGCAAGAATTTACAGGAGATTTTAACTAGCAACTTATCAACAAAGGCAAATGAGCAAAGAAAAAAACTGTGGATTATTAGGAAAAGAACAATTGTTCACCTGCTGGGCTGTGCAGCCAGGACAACATCTATGGTGTCCACTCCAACAGCCATGATGTTGACAACAGCCTGTCCAGCTTCTGTGTTTGCTAAACTGTAGATGCAAAGGGACTGCAGGGTGGGAGTGCTGCAAGGACACAGGAAACATTCATGGTAAACCTTTATTAGATAAACGTTTCTCAGAATTTTACTCTATAATAACAACAACAATGGTGATAATAATAATAATAATAATAACAATAACCTCCTTGAGCTTTAGCAGCTTGGTCACTAAACAATCATAATAATTATGGAAATTGAGGCAAACATTGACATAGTTTTGAATACTGTTTTAACCAACATAAAACTACACATGAACAGAAAAATCGGCCGATGACCAAAATCAATCAATCAATTTTATATTGACCTGGTTGGCGACTAGCTGCTAAAAAAGTCAAAATCCTACGATTTTTTTCCAATCAGTGAACACACCACAGCACACCAAAGAACTACCAGGTGGTCTCACAACAGCGCTCCTCTGCATGAAAGTTGTTACTACAGAAAGACCGTTAACTGTTTTCAGTTCAAGAGGTTTTTTTTTTTATTAAAACAGAGAAAGAACTAAAGGTGTATGAAACCATTTTAAAAATATAGTTTCTACAGTAGGTTGTTTTAACGGATAACAGCAAGGCTGAATATCTTACACCACAGCTGCTCTGCTCTCAGCCCCTCTGTTATGAAACATCCTTCATTTAGAAATAATAGCAGCCTTTTGGAGTTAGTGTAAGAGTTACATTCTCTCAGAAAATACCCAAAGAGACTGTTGTTTACAGTTAGTAGTGCTAACTTTAAACAACTGTGTACTAATTGCTAATACAGGTCCTTCTCAAAATATTAGCATATTGTGATAAAGTTAATTATTTTCCATAATGTCATGATGAAAATGTAACATTCATATATTTTAGATTCATTGCACACTAACTGAAATATTTCAGGTCTTTTATTGTCTTCATACGGATGATTTTGGCATACAGCTCATGAAAACCCAAAATTCCTATCTCACAAAATTAGCATATCATTAAAAGGGTCTCTAAACGAGCTATGAACCTAATCATCTGAATCAACGAGTTAACTCTAAACACCTGCAAAAGATTCCTGAGGCCTTTAAAACTCCCAGCCTGGTTCATCACTCAAAACCCCAATCATGGGTAAGACTGCCGACCTGACTGCTGTCCAGAAGGCCACTATTGACACCCTCAAGCAAGAGGGTAAGACACAGAAAGAAATTTCTGAACGAATAGGCTGTTCCCAGAGTGCTGTATCAAGGCACCTCAGTGGGAAGTCTGTGGGAAGGAAAAAGTGTGGCAGAAAACGCTGCACAACGAGAAGAGGTGACCGGACCCTGAGGAAGATTGTGGAGAAGGGCCGATTCCAGACCTTGGGGGACCTGCGGAAGCAGTGGACTGAGTCTGGAGTAGAAACATCCAGAGCCACCGTGCACAGGCGTGTGCAGGAAATGGGCTACAGGTGCCGCATTCCCCAGGTCAAGCCACTTTTGAACCAGAAACAGCGGCAGAAGAGCCTGACCTGGGCTACAGAGAAGCAGCACTGGACTGTTGCTCAGTGGTCCAAAGTACTTTTTTCGGATGAAAGCAAATTCTGCATGTCATTCGGAAATCAAGGTGCCAGAGTCTGGAGGAAGACTGGGGAGAAGGAAATGCCAAAATGCCAGAAGTCCAGTGTCAAGTACCCACAGTCAGTGATGGTCTGGGGTGCCGTGTCAGCTGCTGGTGTTGGTCCACTGTGTTTTATCAAGGGCAGGGTCAATGCAGCTAGCTATCAGGAGATTTTGGAGCACTTCATGCTTCCATCTGCTGAAAAGCTTTATGGAGATGAAGATTTCATTTTTCAGCACGACCTGGCACCTGCTCACAGTGCCAAGACCACTGGTAAATGGTTTACTGACCATGGTATCACTGTGCTCAATTGGCCTGCCAACTCTCCTGACCTGAACCCCATAGAGAATCTGTGGGATATTGTGAAGAGAACGTTGAGAGACTCAAGACCCAACACTCTGGATGAGCTAAAGGCCGCTATCGAAGCATCCTGGGCCTCCATAAGACCTCAGCAGTGCCACAGGCTGATTGCCTCCATGCCACGCCGCATTGAAGCAGTCATTTCTGCAAAAGGATTCCCGACCAAGTATTGAGTGCATAACTGTACATGATTATTTGAAGGTTGACGTTTTTTGTATTAAAAACACTTTTCTTTTATTGGTCGGATGAAATATGCTAATTTTGTGAGATATGAATTTTGGGTTTTCATGAGCTGTATGCCAAAATCATCCGTATTAAGACAATAAAAGACCTGAAATATTTCAGTTAGTGTGCAATGAATCTAAAATATATGAATGTTAAATTTATTATCACAATATGCTAATATTTTGAGAAGGACCTGTATAAGATGTTAAAGATTGTCAACTCGATATTTATTTTGTCTAATTTTTAAAACAACGAACACACACACACACACATACACACACACACACACACACACACACACACACACACACACACACACACACACACACACAGTGTCAGGTTGGCTCAGATCTTAAATAATAACTGATCATAACACAAGGACTCTTTCAGCTTCTTGTATAGGTAGTTAAAGTGCATGAATTATTTCATAATTTAAATCTGAGCTTTTTCATCGCAAATAATAAGTTGGACACAGCTAAAATGATGTAATATGGTGCACTTCAACATTTTATTATTAACAGACAATTTATAGGCTGTCATTTCCCACAACCTGGAGGATTTTACTGTATTAATAGTTCTGGTGATGTAAAGGAAGGCAGAACGTTATGTTAGAACGTTTTATTGTTACCACGTTTCAATTTTCAATTAAATAAATGAACAAAATATTATTAAAATTGTTTAAGTTCTAAAAGTAAAATGGAAATCAGCAGGTCAGAGAACAGAAATGAGCCACAAAATCTCTAATCAGTGCACATCCAGTTAAAACATATAATATTAGTTAAGAAACAATACACTGCATGATCAAACCGTGTGCGTGTGCAAACTCTGATATTTTCCTACATCTGTACAACCTTATGGTCCAGCTCTCTAAATTATCTGTGATGGGGAAGATTTTTCAAAAGTACATCCATACCTGCCCTGGTCCTCTCCTTCGGGGCTCAGATTTAGAATGGCATGTATCAACTCCAAAATGTGGCACCCTGCAGAGACAGACAAGTCAACTCTTCCTCTGGGTTTTCTGCTTCCCTCTTAGACTCAGGGAAGTAAGGAAAATCAGGCATGTTTACCTATTCTCTCTCTGACTCCATAGGTGTTGTACCGCCACTTATGGTATGTTGGCAGCATTTCCTTTAAGACCAGCAGCACACAGGGAATCAGCCCTTTGCTCTGAGTGTTTCCCAGCTGCCCCTGAGAGAGATAAATGTGGTGTCATACATTATAAAGAGCAGAGGTCCATCTCAATTATGCTTTTTTGTTTGCCATCTTTATAAAAAACGGTTTTTACCTTCACCAAGGTTGTAATGAGGCGAAGGAAGGCGATCGTTACAGCGTACTCTCCTCTGGGCTGCTCGATCTGAACCAGCAGGTTGCCATAATTACCCGCCTTCATCCCCTCAGCACTAAGACCAAAGAAATATTAGTCTGATATTTTAGAGACAAGTTCAACATTCAGCAGAATGCAGTCTGGCGTCTTTTTCGGTGTACCTGATGCACTGGGCCATGTTGGTCAGAGGGCTGGAGGCGAAAGGGAGGAAGCCAGTGTGATGCAGACTGGACCACACCTGAGAGTAAGTAAGGATACGAAAAAGAGAGATGAGATACGCAAGACCTGAATCTCTGTTATGCGGTTCACTCAAGAACAAACAATCATACACACCTTCCCTGGCATCCTTGCAGCAAGCACAGAGAGGCAATTCACACAGGAGGCGATCACATCCACCGGGGGGGTGATGACTGAAGTTAACCTGACAGGCACGACAGATGCATGTTACAGGATCAAGATTATTAAAAATAAAACACACGCAATGGGATTTATGCAATAGGTCTGAAGTTAGATTACCTCTGCAGCAACATGTAGATGCGTGAAGTGAGAGGCAGCAAACAGTCGGACACAGTCCAGTCTATACTGATGATCTTATGGACCAGATCCAGGATGGGTTTCACACGTGTACAGTGAGCAATGACATCTAGCGCAAACATGTTTACAGGGTTGAATTAATTACAGATGCTGCACAAAATGAAAAATAGAAAATGTTAAATTAAAACTAATCAGATTTTGAAACACCTGCGCACAATTTCTATGAAAATACAAACAACCTAAAAGGAAATGAAATGCGTTTTTCTTCTAATCCAACTGGGTAAAAACTATGGAAAAGCTACTCATGACAAAATTCTGTCAACAGGGCTCCACACAGTGGAAACCTGAAAAACCCTGTCTACATTCTAGCACTGTGCAATAATCACATTTGTATTTTAGCTTTGGTTCCAAATAAGTAAGCAGTTGATTAGAGTAAGCAGAGTAGCTAAGTAGTTATAAGAAGAGTAAGTATGTATATTTTCAAAATTCATTTGGAAATCAAGCTCCCTGAGTCTATGGGAAAAGTGGAGAGGCACAGAATCCACTTTGGCACCGAGTTTTATCGAGTCCAAACTCAACAAAGCCGTCTACTAGAAATGTTTCATGGTTCCCTCGGCTGACATGGTCGCTGATAGAGCAACCTGGGCTTTCTCAGGTTACCTCAGCAGAACCACAGGCTGATTGCCTCCATGCCGTGCTGTACAGTAATTTATGCACAAAAAGGAGTCCCGACTAAGTATTGAGTCCTTATACTATACACATGTACGTACTTTTCACTAGGCTCGTGTTTCTGCATAAAAAATATATTTCTTATTGGTTATATGTAATATTTTAATTTTCTAAGAAATTTTATTTGTGTTTTCCATAAGCTGTCAGACACAATCTTTAAAATAACTGAAATAAACACTTGAGATACGTCATTGTGTGTGTTCAATGTTTGCAACTAAATTATTTAAATAAATAACATTTTTAATGGTATTTTACTTTATTTAGATGTGTCAGTAGGTCTCAAATCTGAACTATAAATGAAGCAGAAACTAATTCACTTAAGACCTCAAAAAACCTGTGGAGACTATGTTTAGCTTCTGATTAGAAGCACTTTAAAATATTTACAAGCAAATAAAAACTTTGAATGGTTTAAATCCTTTCCGAAGTACCAAACAATGATTTAAAAAGAGACTTAGGGGATTCATTTTAGGTTTTTTTAGGCACCTGCAGTGGAGACGACGTGCAGCAGCATTTCCACCTCGCAGGTGAACAGAGTCCAGGCACTGAATGAGTAGTCCCACCTCACCATGTAGCCCTGCTCCCCTGCAATCATTATCTGGCCCAGCACTCCCTGGGGCATCCACAGGTTAGTCTGCCCCGTACCTAATGGTAAATGTGGAGGACATGATGGGATAACAATGTACTTATTTATAAAGAAAAAGGCACGTCTGTGTATGAAGGTCATAATGCCAACCAAAACTAACCCAGAGGGTACAGGAGTTTTGGACTCTGTCTCCTCCACAACGTCTCATCGTCCTTAGAAATGATGTCATTGGGCTTGTGTTTGTAAACTTGTGTGTAGAAGGACATCTTATCCAAGAAGTTATACACCTGCAAACCACAAGAAAAAACATTGAGGCGTCTGTATAAAGAAAGGCTCCCAGGAATCCGTTCAGTGAGACGTTTTACCTTCTTCACTGTCGACTTGTTTGACACGAGTGCCGTCAGAAGCTGCAGCAGAGGTCCTATCTTGTGAGGGAACATTCCAGCTGCACTGTCCAGAATCATCCCCAGGCCCCTGTTTGGCTTCTAGAAACAGATTTACACAAACAGGTAGAATTATCAACAGAAATTACATTTTTAGCTACAATTTATCTCCCTTCCTTTGGCATTTTGTCTCACCATTTCCCAAAAGACTTCAGCTAAACTGGGAGCAGAAAGAACATCACAGGCAGCTTCAATCAAGTGAGAGCCCTCCACACCATTAGCCTGTAATATAAATTAAGAGAGAGTAAGATGCCAACACAGGTTAAACATATAAAACAGGCCATTAACACCAGGCAGTACCTGTAAGCTCTCTTCTTCAAATGATGTAATCACAAATGAGAGCAGGCCGTAGATGCACATTTTGGCTGTGCTTGCTGTACACTGGGTCAAACAGAGTCAAAAAGATGACATGGAAAATCAGTGAAACTGCTTTCATCTGCTTTAACTACACAACAGCAACACACGTTGCACAGGTAACACCCTATTTTCATGTTTCTTTTTGAATTGAGCCTTTAGCAGAGCGTATCTTCGTTTCTCACATTATTTCCTGAGGCTCCAAGCCCCTTCAGCATGGTTGACAGGTACTTAAAGACCCCCAGCTGCAGGGCCGTGTTGCCTATCCTCCTGATCACAGGATTGGACTCGTCGGGTCTGAGAGTGTGTCGCAGCAGGACCCAGGCCAACAACACAGGGCCATGATGAGGGATGTCACCAAATGTCAACAGCAGCTGATCCATCTCCTGGAAAAAGGCAGAAAAAAATACAGATATCACAAATATGAATTATGATGCTTAATTTATTTGCCATAATGTAATGGAAATAAATTGTTCGTCATTTGTTGTTGAGAAGCAGTCTTGTTGGGTTTTTTTTGTGTGAAGAAAAATCAATTCTGGTTATCTCTGCTTTAGTTCAAGGTTTAAATCAAACCTTAATGACATCAGGGGCCCCAGAGAACTGATGCTGCTCTGTACAATCCTCCAGAGCACACTTGTGCAGAAAGTCTATGTCCATCCCCTCCACCAGGATGAGAGAGCTCAAGTATCTGCCAGCCGGAGAAACAGAACAAATCATTAAAAACTATAGAATAGAAAAAAAGGACAATTAGAATATCACTTATAATGGAAGCGCTAGTGCAGATAAACAGAGGATAAAACCAGCAGCAAATACTGATATTAGATATTCAACAAGTGAATATCAGACAATAAACACACCAACCTAATTCTAGACATGAAATTGCTTGAAACTTTGGTATTTTTATTCAAGATTATCCTGCCTGGTCCACGTCTACTCTCTAGAGAAACGTACCCGATCCTGTCAACCAGTGCATCCAGGCTCTTGTCCACTAGGTGTCTGTTGGTCTGCCGTAAGCCGAAGCCTTGTCCTTTGAACGTTTTGGTAAAGCTGAGGAGGTCAGCAGGGCTCATCTCAAAGTACGCATAATAAAGGAAAATGATCTCCAGCAGCAGAGACTGTTCTCTCAAACACTGCATGAACCACCGTGAGACCTGCCTCTCAGTCTGAGAAAGCAAACAAAGCAACATTAATATTACTGGTAGTAATGACACAAGAAAAACAGAGGTTACACCTCATTGTGTGGTTACTACATAGTCTATTGCAAGTATTTATACTACTTTAACTTTTTTAAAGGGATATGCATATAAGATTGCAACCCCATTTCAATTTATTTCATAGGGATTTTATGTGATATGCACTATTTTGTACTGGTCTAATTGTGAAGTAGAAGAAAAGTACACATTTTTCCAAACGTTTTACAATTAAGAATCTCAAAAGTGTGGCATCCATTTGTATAGAGGTTCGTATTCAAAGGATTTCGACATTCTGGAGAACATATGCGAACATTAATTTGGGTTTTGCCACAGAATCTTAACATGAATATCCCTTTATTTAAACAACTCCATTGCAGCTCTGGCTGGATGTCTGCTGGAAGGTGAACCTCTCGTCCAGTTTCAAGCTTTAGCAGCCTAATCTCCATCCACCTTCCCGTCAACTTAGAACTACTTCCCTGTCCCTGCTGAAGAAAAGCACCCCCACAGCATGATGCTGCCTTCAACGTGTTTCACTGGTATGATGGTGTATCACACCCTTCCATTTCACAACTATTCACTACTTTGTGTTGGTCTATCACATAAAATCCCTATAAAATACATTAAGGTTTGTGGTTGTATCATGAAAAAGGGTCAGAAAGTTCAAGAGTGAAACAGCCTTACCATGAGGTTGCCGTGGGTTTCCCATGTCGGTGCTTCGGCCTTGAAGAGATTCTCAAACTGTGATTGATAGTTGCTCACCAGGTCTTTCTCCAGTTTATTAACACAGTTACTGTACTCGGTCTACACACACAAACAAAAACAAAGACAAGCAAACGCAAGAAAATAAATAAGGACAACACACAATCCTCGTCATGAAGGAATTAGTAATAAAATAAATTTGTACACTGTCATCAGAAATGTACCGTCCTCTCACCCGATAGGGATGACGCTCATCCTGAAAGTATGTGAGCAGCAGCAGAACGCATCGAAGCAGACACATGCGCTCCTCATAATAGTAATCAGCCATCTGTGAAAACAATTACAGAACAAATCCAGTCAATTTAAAAACTGTCATCCGGAAAATTACAGTTAAGTCAAAAGTTGCAGATTTCTAGACTCGCCTTTAGAAGAAGAGCCTGGCTTTGCCGCTCATCCTTTAGAACAACCTGTAGAGACAACCTGTATAAATCATCATCACAAATAATGCACATCTTCCTCTCTTTTTTCATCACATGATGGAAAAAAAAAAAGAACTAAAGTGAGAATACTTTTAACGAATCTCGGGTTCCTCTGTAGTCCTCCTGCAGATAGCACTGTAAAAGCTGCACACTCTGCTGCTCGTCCAGATTCTGTGACATTTATGAACACACACCTTAACACACCTCCTGAAACCTGCCATGCAGCAAATGCTTGTAACACTGAGAGCAACCTCTGAATTCTTACCAATAGTTTACTGATCCTAAAACCAAAGTCCTTCAGTGGCTGTGCAACATCTTTGTTATCCTTCACTTTCCCAGCAGAGGACGAGCTACAGGATGGGAGACTGACAATCACTGATTCTTTCATAAATAATCATGCATGTGATGTGAAGATACCTTGCTGTATCTGTACCTGGGTGGCTTGTAGTAACCAAGTCCTTGATGCAGTCGGTCCCAGTGTCTGTCAAGTTCTCCCTCTATCTGAGCCTGCAACCATCCAACATAAACATTTCTTTATTTGGCGTAAAAGTTGGGAGGTACCAGAAAAAACCCGACCCATTAAATGTTCAGCGCAGTCACAGAAGTAGTGAGGAAACATACCGGCTCTCTCAACGCAGACCTCCCCAGCAGAATAGTCCATAATTCTCGACAGCTCCTAAAAAAATGTGCTGTATTTAGACAGAGCAACACTGTATACATATTGCTGTGTTAGCACATCAGCACTACCTATACAGAATGCAGTAATATCATTTTGTTTTCAGTTTGTACATCAAGTACATTTTAGTGATTTTAACATCTGTGTCCTGATAGCTTTTGGAACATGCGTTTTAAGTAATTTGATCACTACTTTACAGCAGTAAGCAGCAAATCAGATGCACTGGAGGTATATTTTAGGTGGCGGTGATCCTAAAGCTCAGAAAGAGTGGCTGGGAGTCAGATAGTGAAAAAAACAGAAAAGAAGGAATAAGATATAAAATCTGGCTTAATCTTAATCAATATTGTCATCGCAATAATTAGCAATACCGATAAATGTTTTGGAGATATCCTGCAGACCTAGTTTATATTTCATTCCGGACTGCATTCCGAAGTGCTTCAGGATGCATTTATCTAGATTTGTTGATTTGCTCCAGATTCAGGATCTAACTTGACCTAGCATGACTTCCAGAAAGCAGATTTTGTTGCCAAATTATTTTTTGTTTTATGACCCTGGCTCTAACGTTCTAAACAACTTGCTGAAATTACATTAGACACGATTATGATTATGGTACTAAAGTGACATATGTGTGACATTGGTTATGTGCTTATTTGCATACAGATCTATCATTAAAATCCAAATTGATGCGCATCTCATTGGAACAAACAATAGAGACATGAAAAACATCAAGAGCATTTTGATCAATTTAGGTTACCTAGATATCACGAACCCATAATCATATTCAATCATCTCCATTCTGTTACAAAGTAAACCTTTATATACAAGGTGCTTATCACTAACTTAAATCACTGACTAGTGATAGTTGTTGAGGCTAATTAAGAGGGAGTTTCATTTGAAATAACGTGGTGTTTTCATAAAATAACGAGTAATCTCCCTAGCTGAGTTTTGTAGCTGTTGTTGATATGAGGCGCCGCGCTGAAGCAAAGCCTTTCAAATGTTAGCAGAACTTGCTAAGCTAACCAAGCGTGGCGCTAACAGTTCAAAAGACAAACCGTCAAACGTGGCGGTTACCTTGACTCAATGGGTGAGGCTTTGTTTAGACATATTTACTCACTAGTTTGTTTTTGTGAAACGTGTTTAGACACTATACATTTTAAATGAAGTATGTGACTGTTACTACCTGAAGCTCATCTCTGATTCCGCCATCTTCGATCCGGCCCTGTGATTGGTCGGTGAGCAGGCTCGTCACATCACGTTCTTCTTCTATTTCTTGCGCTTATTTTCAGACTTGCTTTAGTGCCACCTTCTGGAAGGAGATTATTATGTCAGTTCAAAGTTTTTTCCCTTTTATTGTTCGCCTGACATAAAATACGGAGCCCGCGAGGGGACATGGGGGAATTTGTTTTCTTTTGCGTCCCCACGCAATACAGGTCCTTCTCAAAATATTAGCATATTGTGATAAAGTTCATTATTTTCCATAATGTCATGATGAAAATTTAACATTCATATATTTTAGATTCATTGCACACTAACTGAAATATTTCAGGTCTTTTATTGTCTTAATACGGATGATTTTGGCATACAGCTCATGAAAACCCAAAATTCCTATCTCACAAAATTAGCATATTTCATCCGACCAATAAAAGAAAAGTGTTTTTAATACAAAAAACGTCAACCTTCAAATAATCATGTACAGTTATGCACTCAATACTTGGTCGGGAATCCTTTTGCAGAAATGACTGCTTCAATGCGGCGTGGCATGGAGGCAATCAACCTGTGGCACTGCTGAGGTCTTATGGAGGCCCAGGATGCTTTGATAGCGGCCTTTAGCTCATCCAGAGTGTTGGGTCTTGAGTCTCTCAACGTTCTCTTCACAATATCCCACAGATTCTCTATGGGGTTCAGGTCAGGAGAGTTGGCAGACCAATTGAGCACAGTGATACCATGGTCAGTAAACCATTCACCAGTGGTTTTGACACTGTGAGCAGGTGCCAGGTCGTGCTGAAAAATGAAATCTTCATCTCCATAAAGCTTTTCAGCAGATGGAAGCATGAAGTGCTCCAAAATCTCCTGATAGCTAGCTGCATTGACCCTGCCCTTGATAAAACACAGTGGACCAACACCAGCAGCTGACACGGCACCCCAGACCATCACTGACTGTGGGTACTTGACACTGGACGTCTGGCATTTTGGTATTTCCTTCTCCCCAGTCTTCCTCCAGACTCTGGCACCTTGATTTCTGAATGACATGCAGAATTTGCTTTCATCCGAAAAAAGTACTTTGGACCACTGAGCAACAGTCCAGTGCTGCTTCTCTGTAGCCCAGGTCAGGCGCTTCTGCCGCTGTTTCTGGTTCAAAACTGGCTTGACCTGGGGAATGCGGCACCTGTAGCCCATTTCCTGCACACACCTGTGCACAGTGGCTCTGGATGTTTCTACTCCAGACTCAGTCCACTGCTTCCGCAGGTCCCCCAAGGTCTGGAATCGGCCCTTCTCCACAATCTTCCTCAGGGTCCGGTCACCTCTTCTCGTTGTGCAGCGTTTTCTGCCACACTTTTTCCTTCCCACAGACTTCCCACTGAGGTGCCTTGATACAGCACTCTGGGAACAGCCTATTCGTTCAGAAATTTCTTTCTGTGTCTTACCCTCTTGCTTGAGGGTGTCAATAGTGGCCTTCTGGACAGCAGTCAGGTCGGCAGTCTTACCCATGATTGGGGTTTTGAGTGATGAACCAGGCTGGGAGTTTTAAAGGCCTCAGGAATCTTTTGCACGTGTTTAGAGTTAACTCGTTGATTCAGATGATTAGGTTCATAGCTCGTTTAGAGACCCTTTTAATGATATGCTAATTTTGTGAGATAGGAATTTTGGGTTTTCATGAGCTGTATGCCAAAATCATCCGTATTAAGACAATAAAAGACCTGAAATATTTCAGTTAGTGTGCAATGACTCTAAAATATATGAATGTTAAATTTTCATCATTACATTATGGAAAATAATTAAATTTATCACAATATGCTAATATTTTGAGAAGGACCTGTACTTTTTACGTTCTCACGCAAAAGTTGTTAATCACCTTGAGAAAGGTGTGCATTTTGGAACAGCAGCACAGATGACAAACTGCTCACAAAACACAGAGCACTGATATGGCATTGATATGGTTTATTTGTCATATGCAGGTTAACAATGCGATGAAATGCTTGGGATAAGAAGAACCGTTCAAATCACGATAAAAACAAAAACACTAATGGCGTGCAAAAAAAAAGTTCACATCATGCAGCAGTAATAAGCAAATAAAGTGTCACAAATGTGGTTTTAGAGCAGTATTATTGTCCAGAGTTTAGTAGTTTGACAGCTTGGGGATAATAACTGTCTTTAAATTTGATTGAAGCCGATTTCAAAATAAAACTCAATAAATCTCAAAAACGGGTGTAGTGTTTGTTCCATTTTTGCAGTTATCTGGTTTGGAAACTATCCCACAAAGTATTGCGAGATAACGCAAACACTATTGCGTGAGAACGTAAAAAGTATTGCGTGGGAACGCAAAAGAAAAAAAAAATTCCCCCATATCCCTTCGCGGGCTTCGTAATAAAAATAATTGAATAATGAGAATAGCTTCTTAGCTTTATAGAAGAGCTTTAAACTAAAACAACATTGAATCCTGATTTCCAGTTATTTTGCATCCACATATATTTATAAAATTACATACATATTATAAAGTGCACACATCTTTTTTGCTGAAATCTTTTTTTCCAAGTTTAGATCTATCAAAAAAAAAAAGCCATTCGATCCCTGAAAAACAACAAGATACTAAAGAACGATGTGTTTTAAAATTGTTTTTGAAGACCATTCATATGTTTCTTGAATCTTTTCTGAAAAGAACCTTGTCTGCATTATCAAGCTACGATGTAAAAAACAAATAATTAAGACAGAGAACCCGACACCAGAAAGAGCATGCAGGGACAATACAAAATGTGCAAATCAGGTATAACGTTACTGGAGAAGAGTAATTAAAAATATAAATAAGTAAAAAAAAAAAAAAAAAAAAGCAAAGGTAAAGAAAAGACAACGTCAGGATATAATCTTACATTTTTCAATTATTGTTGGAGTTTTTATCACTTATTATTTTAAAGGCAAACTGTAAAATTATACATTTTTGAATCAATTTCAAAACCGGGAGAATTCTGTTTTACTATCTATTATATTTTGTCAAATATTATAAAGAGCTGAATTCACAGTAATACGCAGTTCTCAGATAAATTGTTAGTTAAATTGAACAAAACGTATGTCTCACCTTTAGTGTAATCTTCGAAGCCGTTTACTGGATAAGGCGATCTGCAAATAATCCCTAAACTGTTTGGAATATATTCAAATTCGAGACTAAAAACCAACCATAATATAAAAACCAACAATAATAATTATTATTATTGGTGCCGCTGTTGTTGGTGGCGTTTTTTTTCCCATTTCATAGCAATCACAAACATTTTTATGAAAAATGATCAAATAAAAATGGTTCATTTCCTTCGTCGTTACAGTACCACGTGACCCGGCTGTCAAACATGGCCCCTTCCTGCAAGCCGTGAGAGGAGCGACAGCTGACAAAGCGAACAGATCTACACAGAAACGACAGCAGCTCCTCTTGTCTGAACGCATGTTCGTCCAGATATAGCTGCATTTATGTGGTGAGTACCCTTGTTTCTCTTCGTCCGCCAGTGTTTTATTTTTCCACAAAGCCTTTTGTCGGTTCTCAGCGGCTAACTCGCCACGATCAGCTGGATTTTACTGTTAGCTTTGTGACGTCTGAGGTTGCAGCATCCTCGCTTTAACTACACCCACCGATCCCGTCTCTGCGAGCATGTAAGACATTTTTTTTTTTTTTTTTGGGGGGGGGGTTGTATTGTTTTTATTTTATTTTTTAAGTATCTGTAAGAGGACAGCGACCATGAGTTAAAACAGACAGTTGATCCGGGTCATCCAGACTTCCACCCCAGCTGGAACAAAGGTTGCAGCTGGTGTGAAAACATCACCCTTGCCTCATGGGTTTCTCACATATGCTCAGGCTGTGAATTTCTCACACTGACCATATTGTGTTTAGTTTTGCAAGAGCTAATGCAAGAAAACGCTAGTAAAACAAGAATAAAAGGCATGTTTAGATCGAAAAAAGTGGTTTTACTGTATTGAATCTAATAACACTAATGATTAACCTTCATGACCTTGAATCTTTTCATTAATTTACTTTTCCTCTTTTATATAGACATCCATAGCATGCGAAACACACCTACCAAGTGATGAAGAGCGACATAAAAAGGAAGTGACAAGCTATTTTGAACTGCTTCAGACCATCTGGTTAGGTCAACCCTGGTCCCCCATCACCCTTTGGGCTCCCCCTCCCTGAAAATATGCAGGTAAACCCAGTTCTTGTGGAGTCCGTAGTCATCCTGGCTGTGGTGCTTTGTGTTCACATGGCAGTGTGGAACCAGCACTCCTGGTGCTGTGTAGCCCTCGTCATTCAGGCATTCTACGTCCAGTACAAATGGGACCGTCTGCTCAAGTCGGGAGCTGCTGTGTTCCAGTTTCGCCTGTCAGCCAACAGCGGCATTGTCCCAGCCTCCATGGTGATGCCTTTGTTGGGCCTGGTGTTGAGAGAAAAGTGCTCTGCTTCAGGAAATGTCTATTTCGAGCGATTCTCCATGGTGATGACCATCACAGGCATGGTGTTGGCACTGTTCCTCTCCCTGATTGCATTGGGTATTACGAGACCCGTTCCAACTAACACCTGCATAATTGCAGGACTGGCCGGCAGCGCAATCCTCTACACAACAAAGCAGACCCTGACGGTGTCCGAGGTCATCGAGGTATTAGAGGTTTTGCTGATCTTTGTTTATCTCTGTTTGATTGTGCTGTACCTGCTGCCACGCTGCTTCACACCCGGAGAAGCCCTCCTCATTGTCGGTGGAATCAGTTTTATCTTGAACCAGCTCATCAAGCGCTCGCTGAACATGGCAGAGGTCAAAGGTGATCCAGTGAACTATTTTCTGCCAGTGGTAGTGGTGGGTTCACTGCTGTTGGGTGTTTTCTTTGCCCTGCTCTTCTGCTTCATGGAGTCTGAGACTTGGGTGTCATCCCTGTTCTTCCATATGATGACAGCCGTTCTGGTTCTGGGTATCCTGATGCCGTGGCTGTCGCTGTTCATCGGCCGGCACCCCATCATGTGGCTTTTGGACTTTCTCACCCTGAATGACAGAAGACTCTGTTTGCTAGGGTATTGGGTGTTTCTGGCAGTTGTAGCAACTTGTGTTGTGCTACATCAGAACTATCAGCGCCAGTCGGGATCCAAGAAGTACCAGGCCTCCACTATTGTCAGGAAGTATTTCCATCTGATCGTAGTGGCCACCTATGTTCCAGGACTGATATATGACAGACAGCTGCTCCACGTGGCATCTGTGGGATGCTTGGCAGTTCTTTTGTTGTTGGAGTATGTGCGGTACTTTCGAATCCTGCCTTTCGGCCAGCTGCTCAGACAGCTTCTCACCTTGTTCCTGGATGAGCGGGACTCTGGTCCTCTCATTCTCACCCATATTTACCTGCTGCTGGGCATGTCTCTACCTATTTGGTTGTTTCCTGGACCCTGTGCTCCTAAGGGGATCCTTACTGGGGCGGGGGGCCTGGTACCTTATGCAGGTGTGCTGTCAGTGGGGGTTGGAGACACCGTGGCATCTGTCTTTGGCAGCACCATGGGGGAGATCCGTTGGCCCGGGACCAAGAAAACCTTGGAGGGGACTGCAACGTCCGTGTTTGCCCAGATTATCGCTGTGGCGATGTTCCTCATCGTCGATGGAAGCATAAATCTGAACTCCACCTACTCATGGATTGTTGGCTCAATCACCCTGGTGGCATTGCTGGAAGCCTACACCTCCCAGATAGACAATCTGCTACTCCCACTCTACCTCTTCATCCTGTTGTTGCTTTAAGTGAACAAATAGCTGAAACAGATGTTTCCTATCTGTCTTTTCTAAGACATTTTTTGTGGGGAAGCCAAATTGTGAATAAAATATCTCAAAGAAAAGTAAGTAACCGAAGGCCTTTAGGATTTAGTGGAATGGGAAACAAAAAAAACTGAGAGAAAAAATCTGCTAGCACTTGAACTTGACAGGAGATAATGATGCATACAATGATGCATAAAGTCAGTCACTCTACACCTCAACGTTGCTATCAGTAGGTCTAGCACAGGTTATAAAGAAATACAAGCCCAGTGTCAGTGGTGGTGTAAGTTTCTGTCCTGATTCTGAAGAACTCAACCACTGACACCTATAACTCTTAAATTATGCAAATAAAGATTAACTTTAGCACAGTGGAAATGCATTACTTAAGTCTCACATGGAATAATATAAATTGTTTTCTTGATTTAGTTTTTGTGCATCCAATACATGTCCTTGCATTGCCTTGGAAAAACCTAATTCAAAGTTTTCCGTCTTTATGAACCTTCTCGTTCTTCGATTGCTACTCTGGACTCCCTGCTGGCGATATTAAGGACCTCACGCTAAAAAAAATGCCTTAAGTGTTTTTTGTCCAACAGGTGATCAGTTATTGTAGAAGTTGTAGATAAAAGCATGGCAGCCCAAATCAACCCTTTTTTTTTATTATTATGAAGGGCTGGCTCTCCTTATGATTCTGCATGACACCAATGTGAACTCCAGTACTGTAATATATATTTATGTGCAGGTTTCCTGAGGTATATTTCTCTCTAAATATTTCATTTGCCCAGTATGTTTGTGGTTTAATTGGACCAATATAGGTAAACTCAAATGTACATTTTCTTGTAAATCTGAGCCTTCAAACCACTGTTATTATTATTTGGAATCTCTATGTATGTTTTGGGTCAAACTAATGAACAAACCTGAGTTTTTATTTAAAATGCTTTATATAAGTATTCTCAAATGTCATGATGTTAGATATTATCATTTATACATAAAGAGGCTTCAGTTTTTTGTTCAATCTTTGATTTTAGTATGTGATGATTGTTTTATATCTATATTTTAAAGTTATGTTTATTAGGATAGTAGTATGCTGTTGGTTTCATTATTCTTTCTTTTTCTAATAATGTACTATTGCATGATGAGCACATCACAGAAGATAACTGTTATGCCTCCCATGTGACTGAATGACTGGACTAAAAATCACAAAAATAGACTCATTTTTATTTTTATTCTCAATTAAAAAAAAAAAAAAAAGGTTTACATGTTGATGTTTTCATCATTTGGTCTTAAAGTTTAATTAGTTGAGCTGAATCTTATAATGAACATGCATGAAAACAATATGTTTTTGCATTTTGTCACATTACAATCACATTCTATGCGATGAACCAACACAAGGCAACAAACATAAATGTGGAGTAGAAGGAAAATAAAAAATGGTTTTTGAAGTTTTTGTTCTTTCAAACAAAACTCTGACAAAATGTTGCATGCAAGTGCATGCAGTGCTTTTTAATCAGATACCTCAAAACAAAATGCAGTGCAACTAATTTCCACTGATACGTAAATAGTCATCTGTGCACAATTTAATCACAGTATGAATCCATCTGTTTTGTGAAGACCCCAGACATTTGTTAGAGAACATTAGTGAACAAGCAGCATCATGAAGACCAAAGAACACAGAAGACAGCTTGGGGATAAAGTTATTGAGAATTTTACAGCAGGATTGGGTTGTTAAACAACGCTGCAAGCTTCAACCAGCTCACAGAACGCAACTGCTTCCTTTCATCTGAAAATGGAAAGACTGATGCAACTGCAAACCTACCAAGACATGGAAATCCATCTAAACTGACAGGCTGGGCAAGGAGATCATTAATCAGAGGACCAGCCAAGAGGGTATGGTAGCTGTGGAGGAGCTACAGAGATCCACACCTCCAGTGGGAGAAGTAGGGGACACAGCAGGTACATGTTAGATCAGATTAAAATCATATTAGACTAAAATATTCTGAAAGATCTGAAAAATGCATTGATCCGGGGACACATATGAAAGTTTAAGGAAACCGACCCCCTGTGGACAGAGTTTCAAACCCCTGGTTTATATCAAAGCTTACTCATGTGTTAGAATTGCCTGATGATCAAAGTTAAAACCTAAATCCGGTTAAGAATCTGGCAAGACTTCAAAATTGGTGATAAAGGTTGGTATCTGTCTAATTTGACATAGCTTAAACCATTTAGCAAAACAGACTATTGGTCTCTAGATGTGCTGTAACTGCAGCAAAAGGCGGTTTTAGTAAAGTCATACATTAGTTAAATTGAATACAAATCCACATGACACTTTCTTTTGTATCATTTTGCTTTCGCTTCATAATTCTGTCTTGGTAAGTGTTGGATTTGTTCAATAAAATCCTTATAAATATACTGAGATTTGTGTTTGTAACGTGACAAAATTTGAAAAAGTTCCAGAGGTTTTAATACTTTTGCGAGGCACATGACAGTTGTTTACAAAATGAAGCTTGCTGACAATATAAATGTAAAGTGGCTCACTAGAAATCCTCCCCCAAAAAATGTATAAGCAAAAAGCATCCATGAGACAGTTAATGAATTGTTAAAAATGTTTATTCCAGTAATTATTAGTCACATTTAAAAAAGTCTTTAACCATTATTTATAGACTACATATTACTGCAGTGGATTTCAACTTCAGGGTCCCAACCCTTAGTGAGTTACCAGAAGGCTATGGAGAAAAGTTTAAGCTTTCAGACATGCTTTTTATTTAAATAATTGGTTTTTGTTTTGTTCCTAAGGGTTTGCCTGAAAATCAGTTTACATCAAACACAAAAAATACCTTCTTCAACACTAGAGCTAACAAAAGGGGTTTGTTCAAAGTGTCTTTTATTAAATTAGGGGTTAGGTTTCTGAGAGAAACTGAAAGACAAAGAGTGACCCATTTAGTGACCATAGGGATGATCATAATCTTTGCATTTTATAAAAAAGGGACATTAAGTTCTTCCTTTAACATGACATCCATTGACCGCTTGAGACAGGCATTAGCGCCCCACAAAGCGGGTAAAGAAAATGGATGAATATTATTGTTAACAATTGTGCCACCTTAAATTTTGAAAAACAATTATTCTTGATGTTGGAGGTTTTTCCCTTACTAAATAAATGTAGTCAAAAGTTTTGGTGTGATTTTGCTGCAATAATATAAATTAGTTAAAACCTTTTATACATCTTTCCCAGCAGTTGAGTTACCTACCCTAATCTAGTTTTAGTTGAGTAGTTTTTACATTTTGGTTTCAGTGCAAACAACACAACTTTTGCAGAGCTGCAGTTAGATTTTTGTTGCAATACTTTTTTGAGTCCTTACAGGTTTGCTCTCTTCAAGTAATCAATTAGTCTTTTCAGACATCACCAAGGAAACATTTTATGGGAAAGAGCGATAGGGGGAATGTGTTTTGACCATTTGACCTCAGTGTATTAAGTGGGAACTCATTAAAAGTATTGCAACAGCACCAGCTGTTCATGTTCAACTAATAGAAGAATTAGCTCCTGACAAGCAACCATGGTGTCCAGTTTTGAAGTGTCTGCATGTGAAAAAATAAAAACCACTTAAAACTGCATTTATTTTAAAAAAGGATGCATGTTTTTAAATCAAGGTTCTTTTAGAACAAGTCACTGGTGCTATTTTAAACCAGCCTGCCAACCTGAGAAGCTGTGACCCAGAAAAGTTGAAAAACCACCATGCTGGTCTGCACATTAACCAAAGACACTAAGTCATAAAACATTGTTTTAAAAAACTTGCTGTAGACATTGTTGAAAGTCCTCTTTGAGTAAAACTGTTCCTACTTGTTGGTCCATCTTTGTAAGCTCAGTCCCAGCTGCCAGAGATGTTCATTTAGTGTAGAGAGGTGGAAACGGCAGCTCCTCGGTGGGCTGCAGCCTTGAAAGACAAAAACAGACGGAAATATGATTGATGGGCTACAATTTGGAGATCACAGGGGACAGAAAAATTCAAATGAAATACTTTTTTCTAAAACAAATTTGGGTGGAATTATAAGATTCAGAACAAGTAGGAAAATAAACACAAAAGACCTCAGACCCCAGTTAGTGTCTTAATGTTTTTAATAATATTCCAGGGTAAACACTGCCTTGCAAAATTATTCACACCAATTTGTCATGCCACAGCTACAAACTTTAATGTATTTTATTGGGACTGTGAAGTGGAAGAAAATTGATACATGGTTTAAAAAAACTATTTAAATGATGTGAATAGTGTGCCTTGTATTTGTATTCAGCCCCATTTAAAAAATCCAGTGCAACAAAGTCAACAAGTCAACTCATACGTAAACAGAGTCAGCCTGGATTTCAGTACAAATACAGCTGTTTGTTGGAGAACACCGGTGAAAAAACAGCCTCATGAAGACCAAGGAACCCAGCAGACAGGTCAGGGATAAAGTCTTGCAGAAGTTAAAAGCAGGTTCAGATTTTTAAACTTAAAATATTTGCCAGAGCACGGTCCAATCCATCATCTATAGATTTATAGAGTGTGACACAATTGCAAATCTATCAAGACATTGTCATCCATTTAAAATCAGATGCCAGGCAAGAGGTGCATCAATCAGAGAAGCCGTCACAAGGCCAGTGATAACTCTGGAGGAGTCGCAGAGATTCATGACTCAGGATGGACTCCAGTCATGGACTTTACTGATCTGGTCTGTATGCAACGGTGGCAAGAAGAAGACCATTCTTGAAAGAATAAGGTACAGGAATCCTCATTTGCAGTTTGTCACAAGTATCCCAGATAACAGCTCCTGGTCAGTTGAGACCAAAATATAACTTTCTGGTGTACATGCAAAATGCAATGTGTGGTGAACACACCATCCTCATAGTGACCCGTTAGAGGTCAGAAAAGACTTAAGGTTTACATTTTAATCAGGATGACTCTAAATGTACAACGTTACAATGATAGTCTTATGTCAGAATGCTCCGTTCAAGCCTAGGGTCTAAATCTATTTGAGAATCTGGGGCAAGAGACCATCCATCCATTCTCACTGTACTGATCTGAACTGGTTTATCAGATTTTAATTTGGAGAAAAAAAATGATAACCCTTTAAGTATATCTGCAAGGCACTGCGTGTTGAAGAAATGAACCTGATATAATCTAAGAAGTTAAATAGTACACAAAAAATGTTAAATATGCAAATACCAAATTATGTTCACATTTCCATGTTTTCTATTAATCGCATGAGCAATCAAGCTAAATATGCAACCGATTTGCTCAAGATTGCATCATAGTCTGGTTCACTGGAAATGAAAAATAAACTTTTGCACAGTAACATTGGTCCTTCATTCCACCGTGTACTGCAACACTTATTAACCAGGAACACATGGAGAATAAATGACAGAAATATACTGTTCTCACCAGTTGTCAGGGCTCCAGCGAGTGTCCAGGGCCTCCATGATGTGGAAGGTGTAGACATGGCGAGAGTCCTCTGAAGTGTTTTCAGCACTTCTGTGCACCACTTCCCCATGAATTAGAACCACACCACCTGATGGAGGAGAAACTTTTATTTAACCATTTTAAAGTATTTGCAGGAGAACCATATAAAGTCGTTTAACTAAATAATCTGAACTGAAACTATCTCTGTAGTTATGCTGCTATAGGCTTAGGCTGCTGGAGGACATAATGACCACTTTCACCTTCTTCGCTACATTTTCACACTACTCTCCAATTTTGCATTATTTGCTGTTATTTCAGCTTTTAACTTTGTTCTCTTTCTTTTCTCTTCCTAGAAGCTACACCTGGCCTGGCTCTGTGTCTACCTGTGACACCTTTCTGGAGAGGGGAATCGTCCGAGCTTCTGCGGGCAACAACTTAATGCTCACCCTCTACTGATGATCCACATGGCCCTGTCTTTTAGTGTTTAACCCTTTCTCTCTCCTAGACATGGAAATTGACTGAGCTTTTACTGTAACTAACTCTATGTGCTCTCTTTCAGACTCTAACCTTGAAAACTGGCTCAGAGTTTATCTGTTCTTTCTTTCTTGGTGAAACGACTAAAGGAGCTACATCCATTAACATTTACTTTTCCTTCCCATAGAAAGTACTCCTGGATCAGTGCTTCTTTGTTCTCTTTGTGTCTCTGCTCTGTTCTCTCTAACCCCCAGTCGGTCGTGGCAGATGGCCGCTCACACTGAGCCTGGTTCTGCTGGAGGTTTCTTCCTGTTAAAAGGGAGTTTTTCCTCTCCACTGTCGCTACATGCATGTTCAGTATGAGGGATTGCTGCAAAGTCAAGGCCAGTGACTGTCCACTGTCTCTACATGCTCATCCAGGAGGAGGGAATGCTGCAAGTCACTGACTGGATGCAATCTGCTGGGTTTCCTTAGATAGAAAAACTTTTTATCCAATTTGAATAAATAACTGAATCTGACTGCACTGTTCAATGATTAGGGTTAATTGGAATGTATGTACCTGACTGTTGTGAAGTGCCTTGAGACGACATGTGTTGTGAATTGGCGCTATATAAATAAAACTCAATTGAATTGAATGAATCCATTTGGGGGATAATAAGTAATAATTTTCTTCTCTCAGACATACAAATGAAAATAGGCCAATCTGTACAGATAAAGTAGGTGGATTAAAAACTTATGTCAGGGACAGGGAGAGAACATTATGCATGTTGATAATTTTAGAAATCAGGCACTTTGTCCTTCTACACATCTTTATTTTATCCAAATACTAATTCCTTATCAAAACTGCTTTGACTTGTTCACCTTTTTTAACAGGTGCAGAAACAAACTTCTCCTCATCATAAGTTCGCTCTCTTCCAATAAAGTCTGTCAGTGGGAAGATGCCTTTTAGGGTGCGCACCATTCGACGGGAAATACCACCTAGGAAAATGAGGTGTTAACATGAGGAATACAGGTAAACTCCAAGTGCATCAAGTGTCCAGTTTTGTACTTACTGTTCTGTGATCCTGGTATGAACCACAGGCAGCCATTGTTAACAGTCGCATCCTCCAGGGCAATCCACAATCCCATAACTCTGCCCAGAGGCTCCGTGTACAGAAACGTGGCGTCCTGGTGTGGCGTCACTATGCAACACACAACAAGCTATTGCAGACTTTAAATGTACAATGTATCATGTCATCAAGTCAGCAAAGAACTCAAAGACGGCAGCTTGAAGCACACAGATGTGGATAAACACAGATAAACCTTTAAATATTAGATTGGCTGAAGTGTTTACAGATCTAGGAAAAAGAGGGTTAGGTGCCCATGCAAATCTCTTGCATGGGCACCTTGCTTGTAGATATTTATTTTAATTGTTAACAGTCCTTGTGCTTCTTCGGTTATTTTTTAAAGAAATTTGGTGAAATGTACTCGAGAAGTGGGATACTCCCTATACAGGTTGACAGTATGACACAGGGCCACACAGGACAGGTGCACACACATACTCATATGCAAGGAAGATTTAGAGTTACAGTCATGTTTTTGGACTGTGTGAGGAAGCAGTAGTACCCTGAGAGAACCCACATACGCACAGGGAGATGATGCAACCTCCTTGCAGAAAGAGCCCAGAACAAGTTTCAACCCAGTTTGTCCTCCTGTAAGGTAGGAGGGCCACCGTGCAGGCCCGGTGGAGGTTTTTTACTAGAGTGATATGGCTCACGGCCCCCCGAGTGGTATAGCTAACTGTATTATAAGTCAGGATGACCGATTTACCGCAGCCTGTTACAGTGAAACACAGTGTCATAATAAGCAAAAGGCACTTAGTTTGGCTGCTTTAAATACACTCAAGAAATATTTACCCAGTTTTATCAAGAAAGGGACACAGTAATCACATTTGGATGCACATTAAATACCTGAGTATGAAAAATGGGATAAAGGCAAAGAAGTGGAATGCTTTTGGTTATTCTCCTTTCATCTATTTTTAAACTTTGCCATTCCAACCTACTAGGTATTAAACTATAAATAAACGTATCAATGTATTCACACATTGTGTAGCATATGCATGCTTTTTTTTTAATGATGTAGCAGTAAAAAAATAGCATCCTTTTGTATGCCACAATGATTTTTTAATTAATGTGAAACCTGAACATTTAGATAAAATAAGCATTACTTTTTTCGGCACTAGAGGCCTTAATTTTTCATTTTTGATAGTAGGCAGACAGTAAAGGTCGCCGGGTCCAGGACTCGAACCCAGAACGGCCGCATTAAGGACTATAGCCTATATATGGTCATGTGCTTAACCCCTACACCACCAGCACCACACCCATGATAATTTTGTTTTTTATTAAACTTCAAATTGGAAATACCAGAGTACCATCTGGACTATAAACCAACATAAAATTGTGTGTATTTTAAATGGAAAGCAGTTTATTTTTCTGACCTGCAAATACAACAGTGACAGATTTTATGAAATGTAATAAAAGAAACAACAATGGAAATGTGAAATCATTAAGTATTCATAATAATTCATTCCTGCATTGTTACTAGTCCAAGTCAGAGATCGTGCTCGGGCACGTCCTGGAGCAAGCATAATAATTTATCTTACAAATTTAAATGATTAGAATGTTTATTTTATTTTCTGGTGACAACGATGCTAATAATTATAAGATTAAAGGGAAGAAATAAAAGTTCCCTTACCTTCGCCACCAATTCCTGGTTGCTGGAAAAGATACAGTTATGGATCATTTTCTTTATGTACTCTTGTGTCGTTCACTCGGTTATGTATTCAGACAGACACAATCTTTACCTTAAAAATGTACATGCTTTGCAGTATCACAGGATTGACCAGACCCAGTTTCTTGGCTATTCCCTGAAAGTGAAATATTTGATTTAAGTGCTGATTGTTGTTTGACCTTTAACACCAATCTCTGATATTTTTCTACAGCTTACTCACCTGAACCTGGGGTGAATGTGTAATGTTCTTATACAAAGGTTCATATGCATGCAGAGCTAAAAGGAGAAAGTTTGTGTCAGTGTGTCAGTGACGGCATTTTTGAACATAAATAAATCGAGATGTCATACCATGTCCGATTTTATTGAGCGACTGCTGCTTTGGTACGACGAATTCCCCTGGAGATCAAGACATGCTGCAGCTCATTTGGCTTTTCATTACTTGTTAAATATTTGACAGGACAGAAAGAGTTTTACAAGAGCTCACCTTTGTCACCAAAAACACCCTTCTCAAAGAAAAAACGGATCTTATCTCCACTTGTGATGAAATAATCTGCATTCCCCTGGCAAAATATTAACACTGGTTAACTAGCGCATCTGGTGACTGTTACACTACTAAGGTGAAAGGTACACTCTCTAAACACACAGGGGGGCATTTGGGGCAAAGTCTGCCTTCCAAAATGTTTTCATGTTAAGTCATATTATAACCATAAATGTTTGTGTATTTATTGGTATTTTGTGCGACAGACCAACACACAGGTGTACTTAGTTGTAAAACTAAAGGAAAAAATATACATGGCTTTTTAAATGTTTTAAAAAACACAAATCTGAAAAGTGTGGCTGGCAAGAATATACATTAGGTTCCTCTACGTCAATACGTTGCAGAACCACCTTTCATTTTTTCAGCTGCAAGTTAGTGGGGTATATTTCTACCATTTTGCACATTTGGAAACTGAAACTGGAAATAGCCCAAACTCAGTGTGAATGCATAGAGTATTTTTTAACAGGTTGTTGTTTTGCTGGAGGGTGATTCTCAGGCCAAGTCTTGAGTCTATTGTTTTTTTTCCCCAGGATTTCCCTATACTCAGCTCCATGCATCTCTGACTAGCTTTCCTATCCCTGCTGATGAAAAGCATCCCTACAGCATCCCTCCATGTGTCACCATGGAAATGATTACATTTCACAATTACCAAAAAATGAGTCTATCACATTACTCCCAATAAAATACATAAAAGGTTATGCTTTTAATAACAGAAACTTTGTGGAGGTTCAGTGGATAGGAACACTTTTGCATGTTACTGTAACTGTGATGGGACTGCAGCCCTACCTGCATCTTTACACAGCGATGTAATGGAAAGCATGTGACAAAAAAAGTCAGGTTAAATGAGTTGTCAAAGCTGCCACAGATGAACCCCGTGCTGTTCTGTTAATAAGTTACCTGTGTTTTCAGCTGCTCGTCATGGTAGGTAGAGAAAGTGGTCCGGCAGTGCTCGGGGACGTCCATCCGGTCCACAATCTCAGCCATTCTCTGCCTCAGCTCATCGCACTCCTGAGAGGTCAGCAGCCCGTCCAAAACCACATATCCATCCTCCTTGTACTAAAAACCGTCAAAAGATGCTGTTACTTAAGTTTGGAGAGGATGTTTTGCAACTGACATTTGTTTTGGGAGTAGAAACGTTTCAAAGAGCACACACTTTGGGTGCTTTTTCAAAGGTGAAGGTTGAAAAACAAGCCCTCAATCAACAGAACATCATCTGTAGGCACAAATGAAATTTCTAATTATTTTCACTTTTCTGTATTTCTCTGCATTTAAGAGATTTTTTCAGGATTCAAAGAGGTATTTGGTAGGGTAGCTAAAAATTATACCCAAGTAAAAGCAGCACCACCTCTGTAAAGTTTCACTCATTCGGTAAAAAAGATACTATAGTAGTGAGTAACTGTTTGAAAACAACATCTGATTTAATTTGTGAAAATGATCGATTTAGACAGACAAAAAAGTTTTGAGCAAAGTCTGGTCATTTAGAGAATAATGTAAAAACAATGAGTAAAAATAAGTAACACCATTATAAGATCACCTATTTAAGAAAGAAGAAACAAACATATACAAATCAAATTTTGGCAGTTTTAACTGCTTTTTACACATACCCCATTGTTTTTTTCTAGATTACAGCATCTTCAGAAAGCAATCTGTAACCTCTTTTGATAAATGAATGATTTTTTCATTCTGCTTTTTATTTAAACATCCTGAGTTTGTTTGAATCATTTCTAGTTGCACTGGTAAAACTGTGCAGAACAAAGCTGATCTGGATATCAAACACTGATGACAGTAACTGCTTTAGAATCAATTCGAAGAAATGTTAACAAATTTCTGTTGAATTATGTAACCAGCTGAGCCATATCTATGATATGTTGTTTTCCCTACTGGTGGAATGCTGTGGCATGTTTTTCTGATTAAAGTTTTTCTGATTGAATGAAAAATCAGCCCATCTGTTGCTTTAAAACTGTCAAACAAAAGGGCGCATTTGGTCACATGCTGCACCCACAAGCGGCCTCTTGTGGGTGCAGCATGTTCACGTAATGATCCAAAACATTTTCACTTTTTTCGCGCAGTATAATCCTGCAGAAGGCATACTTTATTGCACCTTTATTAGCGCATTTCAGAAAAAAGTGTAGTAGCTTCGGGATTTTTTAGAGTATTTTAATCTTGAATTTTTTTTTGTAAAAGCAATCCTCACCTTTTGCACGTCGTGATCTGTCATAAAATCCATACTGATCTACTAAGAAGTGATCCTGTTGAAGGCAGAACCGCGGTGTGTTATCTTTATCATCCGGGTAACCTACAGTTTGAACACGTGAGCTGTCAAAATCAATTTAAACAGTAGTGTAATAGGATTTAGCACTTTTAACTCTTTCGTTGCACCAAAAGACGACCCAAAGCTTGAGCGTGGTGCCGCTGCAGTGTACCAAAATGGCCTCTAGATGTCACTGATGCGACATAAACAAATTCAAGAATAAAACCTATTCTTTATGGTGGTCACTTTAATACAAATACGTTCAGTTTATACAACTATGTGATGATCAGTACTTTTTTTTTCTAAGCAAGGCAAGGCGAGTTTATTTATATAGCACATTTCAGTAGCAAGACAATTCAAAGTGCTTCACATGAAGGAAAAAATAAAAATAAAAAACATAATAGGCAAAGTACATTACAGTGACATAAAGGTAATTAGAAAATAAAGAGAATAGAATGATGGATAAGAAAATGAAAAGAAAGTTGGACTGATAACTAATTATGTTTAGATGGCACAGTCAAAGGCCACTCTAAACAAATAAGTTTTAATCTTGATTTAAAGCAACTTAGGGTTTCGGCGCTTTTACAGTTTTCTGGCAGTTTATTCCAGATTAGTGGAGCATAAGAGCTAAAAGCTGCTTCTCCATGTTTGGTTCTGGTTCTGTGTGTGTGCAGAGTAGATTTGAGCGATATGACCTGAGAGGTCTGGGTGGTTGATACACTGACAAGTCTGTAATGTATTTTGGTGCTAAGCCATTCAGTGATTTATAGACTAACAAAAGTATTTTAAAGTCTATTCTCTGAGCTACAGGGAGCCAGTGTAAGGACTTTAGAACCGGGGTGATGTGCTCAACTTTCTTAGTTCTAGTGAGGACGCGGGCAGCAGCGTTCTGGATCAACTGCAGCTCTCTGATCGACTTTTTAGGCAGACCTGTGAAGACACCGTTGCAGTAATCAATTCTACTAAAGATGAACGCATGAATTAGTTTTTCAAGGTCCTGCTGAGACATTAGTCCTTTAATCCTGGAGATGTTTTTTAGGTGATAGAAGACCCACCTTGTTACTGTCTTTATGTGCCTCTGAAGGTTCAGGTCTGAGTCCATCACTACACCCAGATTTTGAACATGATTGGTGGTTTCTATCTGTATTAACTGAAGCTGTGTGCTAACTTTTAAACGCTCTTTGTTTGGTCCAAAGATTATAACTTCAGTTTTGTTTTGATTCAGCTGAAGAAAATTTAGGCCCATCCATGCATTGATTTCTTCTAAGCATTTACCCAGCGCTTGAATGGGTTCATAGTCACCTGGTGACATCGTAACCTATAGCTGTGTGTCGTCTGCATAGTTATGATAACTTACGTTGTTGTTTATTAAAATCTGAGTTAGGGGGAGCATGTAGATATTGAATAGGAGGGGCCCTAAGATGGATCCTTGGGGAACGCCACATGTGATTTTTGTGGTCTCTGATGTAAAGTTACCTACTGACACAAAAAAGTCCCTGTCCTTCAAGTAGGATTTAAACCAGTTGAGTTCTGTATCAGAAAGGCTGATCCAGTTTTCCAGGCGCTCTAATCAAGTGGAGTGATCAACGGTGTCGAATGTTGCACTAAGGTCCAATAATACCAGCACTGTGGTTCTTCCACAGTCTGCATTTATACGGATGTCATTGAACACCTTGACAAGAGCAGTTTCTGTACTGTGGTGAGCAGGAAGCCTGACTGGAAGACATCGAAGCGGTTGGTCGTTGTTAGGAAGTTGTTTAACTGTTGAAACACAACTTTTTCAATAATCTTACTGATGAAGGGGAGGTTTGAGATAGGCCTGTAGTTCTGTAGTAGCAGCTTGTCCAAGTTGCTCTTTTTCAATAGAGGTTTGATAATTGCTGTTTTCAGGACCATGGGGGAAAACACCTGACAAACGGGACGTGTTTATTATTTCTGTTGAATCAGATGTTATTACAGGCAAAGCTTTCTTAAGGAAAGCTGTGGGTAAAACATCGAGACAGCAGGAAGAAGAGCTTAGTTGCTGTACGATTTCTTCTAAGATTTTGTAGTTTATTTGGTGAAATTGTGAAATTTTGTCAAAGTCAGTTCTAGTTGGAGACAACATTGGTACTGGAGTTGATGTGGATGTGCTGACTGCCTCTCTGATCTTTTGGGTTTTTTCAGTAAAGAATTTAGCAAATTCATTGCAGGTCCTGGTAGAGTGGAGTTCAGATGCTACAGTTACTGGAGGGTTTGTTAACCTGTTGACCGTGGCAAATAATGTACGAGCATTGTTCATGTTTTTGCTGATGATCTCAGAAAAGAAAGATTCCCTTGCATTTTTCAGTTGTAGGTTATATCTATATAGTCTCTCTTTATAGATCATATAGTGAACCTGGAGTCCAGTCTTTCACCACCTGCGTTCAGCTTTTCGACACTCCTGTTTTTCACTTCTAACTGGTGGAGCACTTCTCCATGAAGACATTTTCTTCCCAGAAACGACTTTCACTTTAATTGGAGCAATTGAATCAATGATGTCCTAGGTTCTAGGTTCAGTTCAATTCTGAAAATAAAGTTGAAAAATAATAAGCCTATTAAAAATGATAAATGGTAATAGATAATCAATTAAAATAAACTTTATTATTCTTAAATGGACAAAAAATGGTGTAACTATAATTATCTATTTTATATTACAGGTGGTGGTAGCTGTGGATAGGAAAGATCTCCTGTAGTGGTCTGTGTTGCAGCATATCTGAGGAAGCCTCTGTCTGAAGTCACTCTGCTGCTGAAATATTGTCTTGTAAAGAGGTTGCTTAGTGTTGTCTATTGCAAAATCTTCTCCTAAGGGTAGAACAGTCCTCAAAGCAGCACAAACCTTCTTTATCTGCTTGCCCAGCTTTTTTAGCTCATTGACTCAGATGCTGCTAAGAACAGATGAGAATAACTCACTTATAATGTACCATATCTCCAGCTGCAAGCTGCTAGCTTTTGTGGCACTATTTGGGAATGAGCATAAATATGTATTGATAAAAATATTTAATGACCAACTTATGTAATTTTGTATTTTTAGGGTTAGTTCAAGTATATTATCTGTAGTTTTACTTATCCTAATCTTATAAGCTTTAAATGTCCTTTTTTTAACTGACTGTTGCAAGCCCTGATTTTAGTGAGTTTATATTGGTATGGTGTCTAGTTTCTTGTTGGCAAACATCAGCAGCTTTTTTATGAAATGTTTATTTGTCCTATTGCTGAACCTAGACTTGCTATAGAGGGTTGCCACACAAATGTTCCTCATTACTGTAAGACCAGGAATCAGCATTTCTTTGTAAAATTACAAAGAAATGTGGGAGTAATACACAAAATACAGGTCCTTCTCAAAATATTAGCATATTGTGATAAAGTTAATTATGTTCCATAATGTCATGATGAAAATTTAACATTCATATATTTTAGATTCATTGCACACTAACTGAAATATTTCAGGTCTTTTATTGTCTTAATACGGATGATTTTGGCATACAGCTCATGAAAACCCCAAATTCCTATCTCACAAAATTAGCATATTTCATCCGACCAATAAAAGAAAAGTGTTTTTAATACAAAAAACGTCAACCTTCAAATAATCATGTACAGTTATGCACTCAATACTTGGTCGGGAATCCTTTTGCAGAAATGACTGCTTCAATGCGGCGTGGCATGGAGGCAATCAGCCTGTGGCACTGCTGAGGTCTTATGGAGGCCCAGGATGCTTCGATAGCGGCCTTTAGCTCATCCAGAGTGTTGGGTCTTGAGTCTCTCAACGTTCTCTTCACAATATCCCACAGATTCTCTATGGGGTTCAGGTCAGGAGAGTTGGCAGGCCAATTGAGCACAGTGATACCATGGTCGGTAAACCATTTACCAGTGGTTTTGGCACTGTGAGCAGGTGCCAGGTCGTGCTGAAAAATGAAATCTTCATCTCCATAAAGCTTTTCAGCAGATGGAAGCATGAAGTGCTCCAAAATCTCCTGATAGCTAGCTGCATTGACCCTGCCCTTGATAAAACACAGTGGACCAACACCAGCAGCTGACACGGCTCCCCAGACCATCACTGACTGTGGGTACTTGACACTGGACTTCTGGCATTTTGGCATTTCCTTCTCCCCAGTCTTCCTCCAGACTCTGGCACCTTGATTTCCGAATGACTTGCAGAATTTGCTTTCATCCGAAAAAAGTACTTTGGACCACTGAGCAACAGTCCAGTGCTGCTTCTCTGTAGCCCAGGTCAGGCGCTTCTGCCGTTGTTTCTGGTTCAAAAGTGGCTTGACCTGGGGAATGCGGCACCTGTAGCCCATTTCCTGCACACGCCTGTGCACGGTGGCTCTGGATGTTTCTACTCCAGACTCAGTCCACTGCTTCCGCAGGTCCCCCAAGGTCTGGAATCGGCCCTTCTCCACAATCTTCCTCAGGGTCCGGTCACCTCTTCTCCTGCAGCATTTTCTGCCACACTTTTTCATTCCCACAGACTTCCCACTGAGGTGCCTTGATACAGCACTCTGGGAACAGCCTATTCGTTCAAAAATTTCTTTCTGTGTCTTACCCTCTTGCTTGAGGGTGTCAATAGTGGTCCTCTGGACAGCAGTCAGGTCGGCAGTCTTACCCATGATTGGGGTTTTGAGTGATGAACCAGGCTGGGAGTTTTAAAGGCCTCAGGAATCTTTTGCAGGTGTTTAGAGTTAACTCGTTGATTCAGATGATTAGGTTCATAGCTCGTTTAGAGACCCTTTTAATGATATGCTAATTTTGTGAGATAGGAATTTTGGGTTTTCATGAGCTGTATGCCAAAATCATCCGTATTAAGACAATAAAAGACCTGAAATATTTCAGTTAGTGTGCAATGAATCTAAAATATATGAATGTTAAATTTTCATCATGACATTATGGAAAATAATGAACTTTATCACAATATGCTAATATTTTGAGAAGGACCTGTAATGTATGACTCACAGGACACAAAAAGCCACTTTGGTTTATGTATCATGATTATTTTTGGAACATTTATTTTATGTCTCTTTAGTAGCAGTCTAATGTAACAGCTTGATGAAGAAGGGCAAAATGGTACAAGAAAATAGATACAAAACTTAAACCTGTGCAAATCCACAGTTAAAAAGATGGTATTTATTGCTTTAACAACCGGAACTGTAATAAAAAGGTTCAAACACAGACAGAAATGTTTTTTGCAACCCAACAGAGTAAGAAAAGATGGTAAGGATATTAAAAAAGGATCCAAAACTTACTTTTGGAGAAAGCAAGCAATCAGCCTTGTCTGTCCTACAAACGTAAATGTGTCAGATGGAGTTTGATAGGCTCTAAAAGGATTTAAACTGATGCTGTGTGCTTTGAGACCAAGACTGAGTATACTGGCAGTAAACATTACAGGCAGGTGTGGAGGGAAACAAAGGATTCATATATGGAAGAGCACCTCATGCCCACTGTTAAGTATGGACGGGGATCAATGATGCTGTGGGCCTGTTACATATCGGTCGTGTTGGAATGGATGGCATCATGGACCTTTTACAAATCAGAACATTTTACATAAAAATCTGGTGGACTGTCAGAAAATGTGTCATCCACCACGATCCTCCAAGTTCCCAGACCTAAATCCAACAAAACAAACCTGTAGAGAGACCAGAATCATTAGAGAGGAGAACAGAGAGGCGCTCTGTTTGCTACAACTTACTGAAATCTATTAGAATAATTGCTTCCTGCAACATCCCTGCAACACCAGGGCTTTTACCAAATTCTTATCTGTGAAATTATGCTGCTGCAATAAATACAAATTATGTTTTCTCATCTCCTCACCAGGAATAGCTATCATTTTGGAAGGTGCTTTATGTGAGAACTGTATTTACCCCGGACCATATATGCCTCAATGTGACTGACAGAATGGGAAAGAAGTATTTTTCTGTTGAATTAAATGATATCAAGCTGTAACTACAGCGTTCCCCCTTCTTTTGAAGCCATCCCATCACCTTATTAAAGAACAAGGACAAGCTATTTGTTTTAGTCTTCAGAATTTAATGTTGGAACCTTGGATGCACCCCTAACCCATCATCCGTATTGGATGTGTAAGAATAATTTCTCAGCAGATAACTTCTCTTTGAAACGGGAACCAGCCCAGATGACAAATGAACACAGTCGAGTGCAGGAAATAGTGTCAACTGTTCATTTTATTATCATGTGTACAAAAGTAGGATCTGAACCTCGCCATTACAGACGCCTAAAAAGCCAGTGTTTCATTCACTTGTCAAAAACTGTCACTGTAAAGGCGTCGTCACGTAAGATCCAGACAGAACTCTGTCCATTCAGCTCGGAGTTTATATTCAAAGAGGCGGTTTCTAAGGGTTAGTTATGTTGTTTTTAGTATGGCTATACAGCACATCAGTTTGGATTTAACAAATGCTTTAATAAGAAGTCACATGAAGAAAAACAAAAACCGACAGTTTTTCTATGTCCCTGACATTCAGGCATCAGAATACACAGATAAACTCACTGCAGTCAGTAAATACAATCAGGTATTTAAAAGATACACAAATAGCCGGAGATTAAATGAAATGGCAGTTCAGCACTAAAAAAACAAAACATTTTCTTAATAATAAGTTAATACTGGAATTATGAGGAATGAAAATGAAAATGTGACCTCTTCAAAAATGTATTTTAGGTATTGAGAGATGTCAACACAGAAGGCAGAGATCACCTTCCGCTTCCAGTTAAGACTGTCGTGAGCTGATTCTGGTTCGGTTCAGCCATGTCAGAATATCTGTCTAAGAAAAAGATTTTAAAAATGCAGACAGTCTGCTGTAACGGTAATGTGGATCTAAACCTGTCAAGTAAACACTCACTCGCCATGCTGTTTCACCCAAACAAAATTACTTACGCATACAGAACAGTCACACAGGGCACCATTTCTGAGATTTTACACAAAAAAAGGCAGACGTTATATTAACAATTTTAGCACATTTGCACAGATCAACAACAAATCTGTTACATGACTTAAATAACTGTTTAAATAGGAACTGGAAGCCCATACAAATTAAACATAAGTGCTTGAGTTTTCTTGTAACCAAGTAGTGAGTCACCAAAACTTCCCATTTCTGGCTTTCCACAAGCATCTGATTGACCTTAACTCAGACCTTCCCCTGATTCCCAAACGCTGACACAAGGGGAAAAAGAGCACGCTGCGAGTAAAATGCATGACTCAGAGATGAAATGATGGCTGAGCATAGCTCTAGAGGTCAGAGGAACAAAAACATGCACCAATATCAATATACAGACATGTTGATTAGATCAAATCTTGATCGTCTGCAAGTGATGTCCTGGCAAGGTTTTCTATTTCGTAGCACTGAAGAGTATTTCTGACTAAATATTCTTGACAGAGCAAGAAATTTAGATTAGACATTGTGGGACAACTTGATACATAATAGCAGCACATTAAAATCAAAACCATTGGTGACAAAGAATGCTGCAATTACATTTTAATTTGACACTCTGCAGAAGGCTGCAGGAGCGGGGACTGCACTGCAGTACCTTAACAATCGCTTAAAATATCAGATTTACTCTGGAGTGACATCAGACATCTCCAACAGCCTCTCCCTGTACCTAGTCAGCTACAGCACAACTGTCTAAACAGGTCTATGTGCTCTAGAATAAATTCCTACTTCATGTATTTCAATGGTTTCACCAAAAAGGCCCTCCATCTTTACCTGCAATATACAATGCTTTGCAAAAACACAAATGCCTCTTGAACCTTTTCACACTCTGTCACGTTGCAACCACAAACTTCAGTGTATTCCATCGTAATTTGTCACAAATCTGACCTTAAAGGAAGACTGGCCATTGTTGAAAGAAAGGAAATAGAAGTCCCTTATGCACACAACCCATGTAAGAGACACTGCAAACATGCAGAAGAAGAAGAACCCACTAAAATGTTCGGTCTTATTGTTCTGGGGGTTTAAAGGAATTTTGCCAAAGTCAGCTATAGATTGACCTGAATTTTCTTTAACTGTAAAGAGCATGGAGTACCGCTTCCCCCACATGCTGCTGGGCACTGCCAATCAGCTGGCTGAAAGGAGGCAGCAACTGTTTTGATGCACAAACAGTCATGGTGTGGAAACTAAAGGAGCTCCACCAATGCCTCTTAATAAGGTCATGTTTTAAGGGGCATGCCTGTAAAGCAGCAGACTGCAGACTAGCTACCCGATTTGATAATCTGACTGATTAAATAGCTAATAAAGGGTTGTAACACAAGAAAATAACAAATATGTTACAGATAACAATCACATATCTTTGCAATATCTTTATCATTCTGTAGCAAAAGGAATATGTTTCTTTTCTGTTTTAAGTAAAAGAAATGAGGTCATGTGAGATAATTTTGTTTCACTCAAGGTTATCCTGGGAAAGTCTCATATCAGTCCATGCCTATTTCAAACTATACCTTTAAAAAGGCACAAATAAAAAGAAAACAGATGTAAATTATAAAAAAACGTTAAATATCTGAGCTACATGTTATGAGGCACAAGATTAAAAGCCCCTGACGATGTTTGTGATTACTAACAGGATATAGCCGGTAAAAAAGGAAGGCTACATTAGCAATAAGAGATATTTGGCAGGAGAAGACATAAGACATTTGCTCCACACGATGCTATTAATTCCCAAGCCTAAACAGGAAAAGCATTTCAAGCAGACAAAGCATGCTGCACTAATTTGGAGCATGGATGGTGGATACTGCTCGCTCTACAATCTTGGTCGACAAAAAAACGCTTCCCTTGTCCAATCCGATCAAAACCAGTTCCCTTCACTTTACAATTTCCTGTAATCCTCAACGGCTTCAAGAATGAATGAGCACATTAGTGACAAATGTCCACTGGGGTTCAATGGAGCAACCAGAGCACTATACAGTGAAAGTCTGCTTGGAAAAAGAACTGCAGACAACTCCTCTCTCCTTCACACTTGTTCACATCTTCAGTTCTTCTAAAAATACATTTCTAAGATCTCTTGATTTAAAATGTAACCCTTGGTGTTAATCAACTTGCTTAATGGTTTGCATGATTAGCACACATTGGCAGGAAAATGTATTTGCCCCCTTAGAGATCTCTTCTCTTTTTGTGTTTCAGGCCACACTTTAATGTTTCAGATCATTTAACATATTTGTTCATAAGACAAAGATAACCTAAGCAAATACAGAACACAGTTTTCAAATGATGATTTTATTTATTAAGGGAAAAAAATCTCTATCCAAACCCTGGTTCTGTTGAAAAATTGCCCATCCTCTTACTGAATTATGGATACTGCGGTGTTTCAGATATAGTGCTTGGTTCTTTTATAACCTTCATGATGGGATGTTAGAGCCCTCCTAAGGTCATTCTGGTATGCCGGCCAATCCTTGGAAGGTTCTGCACTGTTCTACGTTTTCTCCATTAGTGGATGATGGCTCTCATTGTGGTTGGCTGGAGTCCTAAAGCTTCTGAAAAAGCTTCTGAGCCCATGAGTTTGTTTCTTTTTACCTCCGCCAAGGAGGTTATGTTTTAGCGTTTTTCTGTCGGTTTACAAAATATCTCCAAATATTATGAACGGATTTGGATGAAATTTTCAGACAAGGTGCGTATTGAGACAAGGAACCAAAAATTAGATTTTGATGGTGATTTGGAGAACCATCTGGATCCAGCTTTTTATCATTGTCAGACCATGATGCGACAACTCAGAATTCCCACGAGGCCTGCGATCTATGTGTGCCCTTTTGGTTAGTTCTTGAATTTCTTTAGAACGGCGCATCATGTATTGCATTTTGACATCTTTTAGCCCATTTCAAGTTGGGCTTTATTTAAATGATTTCATTTTTAAATAGGACAGACAGTAATTACGCCTGTGCTTGGCGAGTGAAACTGAACTAAGAAAATGGCCTTATCACAGCGAATTTGATTTCTACATAGGGCCACACTGGTTTGGACAGCAGTGGGAAAGTAATAAATCCCCTTTTGAAAACAGCCTTTCATTTTGTTTATGTTTGTCTAATATTAAAGATATGTTTGATGATCTCAAACATTTAATTGTGACAAAAAAGCAAACCCAGAAGAAATCTGTAGGAGCATTAAATACTTTTTTATGACATCATGTTTTTATCTGACAAACAAGCAGAACTGTTGGAAGGACATGGTTGATTCAACATCTGGCTAAATCTATAGTTACATTTTTGTAATTTTATTCAAAATATGCTCTGAAATGAACCAAGCTCACTTAAGTTATCTGACTATGTGTTTATGTTCCAGACGTTCACAGGAAGTGTTCAGTCTGCGGCTGCCATGTGTCTCTGAATCCAACCCACCAGCATCCTTTCCTCTCTTACGTTACATCGTAATAATACTTTACCTCCCCCAACGATGTCAAACATCAACAAAACGTTTATGATATTTGATTCTAAGTCATGTTATTTCTTTGTTGCATGCCTAAGCAAAGATGGTGTTTGGCGGCGTAAAAACGGAGCCAGAGGCGAGTAGCGGAGCTGGTACCACAGCGTTCTGTGCAGGTTACAGCTTGCCACGAGCTGATGCTTGAATTTACAACTGCAGGGTATGTTTAGTCATAGAATGTGTTCCCATTTTTTTCAGCCACTTCTTTGCAATCTTTTCCACTGGTTCTCTTTACCTGTGTCATGATTTGTTTGTGGTCAGAGTTGTTTTGTTCCCCTAAAAAGATGCTTCCAAGCACTCTGAGAATAAAGAGCCTGAAGGACAAAAAAGAAACCAAACAGGCCAAACTTGTCCAGAGTCCAGAGGAGGGATGGGCAAATTCAGCTTTAAACATGTTTTATTTGTGAAAGAATCCTGTACTCCGTAAAATAATTCATAAGGAGCACATTTACCTCACTGGCAGAGCAGAGTCGTGCAAAGTTGTCCAATGAACGGGTTTTCCTTCAGACTGATCCTACTGTTGGCATGCATATTTAACAGCAACTTCCAGCATCTCTCAAGCTTTGTAATCAGGAAAAGCTTCCTAATCAATCAAATGTGTAGATTTTCCACATTCTTACTTTTATCGTCCTGCCTGCTTCTGAAGCAGACAAGCAGTCAGTTTCTTTGCCTTCTCGGTCAACACAGCTGCATCTCTCTTTACGGCTGTCCAGGCTTCAACAAGCCTCTGATACATCTTGCTTTAATCCCTGTGAGCATTTTTTTTTTTTGCTCAAACTTGCTCCTTATCAGCTCTCCACAGGTGCTCCTTGACTTCCGTTGGCAGCGTGTTGAACAGGTCTTCCTCCACAACCAGGCCACTCTTCTTCAGCAGCCGGCACTCGCCAAGCTCCACGGGGAGGCACTCAAGACGGTTCCCCCTCAGCTCCAGCTGGGTCAGCCCGGTGAGTTCCCCGAAGCGCGACGGCAGCGTCTGCAAGCAGTTGTTTCCCAGATTCAGGGTGCGGAGCTTCTTGCACTGGAACAGCTCAGGGGGCAAAGTCTCAATCTGAAAGAGAAATTAAAAAAGCAGTTTTAAGGGGGGTAACCAGGAGGCCTTGTTTTAAATTGTTCATATTTTATTGTGCTACAGCCACAAACTACAATGTTTTTAATTGGGATTTTATGTGATAAACACCAACACAAAGTTACAGCATAAGTGTGAGTTGGAAGGAAAATGATACATGCTTTTAAAATTGTTTTGTAAATAAAAATGGGTCATGTGTCATGCATTTTTATTCAGATTAGTTTTTTGGGTTATGTCTCCACCAACATTGCACATCTTGACTGAAATTTGCTCATCCTTCTTTGCTGGAATGGAGAGTGTCAATTTTTGTGTATTTTCCCAGATTATCAACTGGATTTAGGTCTGGACTTTGACTGGACCATTCTGACGTGCCTCGATGTAAACCATTTCATTGTAGCTCTGGCTGTATGTTTATGGTGATTGTCCTAAGACGTCAATCCCAGCCTCCAGTCTTTTAAAGGCTCTAACAGGTTTCCTTCCAGGATTGATCTGTATTTTGCCCCATCCATCTTTCCATGAACTCCAACTTCCCTGTCCTTTGTGGAGAAAAGCATCCCCTCAGGATGACGCTGCCACCACCCTGTGTAACCACCATATTTCAATTCAATTCAGTTTATTTATATAGCCCCAATTCACAACACATGTTGTCTCAAGGCACTTCACAACAGTCAGGTACATACATTCCAATTAATCCTAACCATTGAACAGTGCAGTCAGATTCAGTTATTTATTCAAATTGAATAAAAGGTTTTTCTGTCTAAGGAAACCCAGCAGATTGCATCCAGTCAGTGACTTGCAGCATTCACTCCTCCTGGATGAGCATGAAGAGACAGTGGACAGTCACTGGCGTTGACTTTGCAGCAATCCCTCATACTGAGCATGCATGTAGCGACAGTGGAGAGGAAAAACTCCCTTTTAACAGGAAGAAACCTCCAGCAGAACCAGGCTCAGTGTGAGCGGCCATCTGCCACAACCGACTGGGGGTTAGAGAGAACAGAGCAGAGACACAAAGAGAACAAAGAAGCACTGATCCAGGAGTCCTTTCTATGGGAAGGAAAAGTAAATGTTAATGGATGTAGCTCCTTTAGTCGTTTCATCTAGAAAGAAAGAACAGATAAACTCTGAGCCAGTTTTCAAGGTTAGAGTCTGAAAGAGAGCACATAGAGTTAGTCACAGTAAAAACTCAGTCAATCGCCATGTCTAGGAGAGAGAAAGGGTTAAACACTGAAAGACAGGGCTTTGTGGATCATCGGTAGAGGGTGAGCATTAAGTTGTTGCCAGCAGAAGCTCGGACAATGCCCCTCTCCAGAAAGGTGTCACAGGTAGACACAGAGCCAGGCCAGGTGTAGCTTCTAGGAAGAGAAAAGAGAGAGAACAAGGTTAAAAGCTGAAATAACAGCAAATAATGCAAAATTGGAGAGTAGTGTGAGAATGTAGTGAAGAGGGTGAAAGTGGTCATTATGTCCTCCAGCAGCCTAAGCCTATAGCAGCATAACTACAGAGATAGCTCAGGATAACCTAAACCACTCTAACTATAAGCTTTATCAAAAAGGAAAGTTTTAAGCCTAGCCTTAAAAGTAGACAGGGTGTCTGCCTCACGGACCAAAACCGGAAGCTGGTTCCACAGGAGAGGAGCCTGATAACTAAAGGATCTGTCTCCCATTCTACTTCTAGAGACTCTAGGAACCACCAGTAAACCTGCAGTCTGAGAACGAAGTGCTCTGTTAGGAACATATGGAACAATCAGATCTCTGATGTATGATGGAGTTAGATCATTAAGGGCTTTATATGTGAGGAGGAGAATTTTAAGTTCTATTCTAAATTTAACAGGGAGCCAATGAAGGGAAGCTTAAATAGGAGAAATAGGATCTCTCTTTTTAATTTTCATCAGAACTCTTGCTGCAGCATTTTGAATCAGCTGAAGGCTTTTAACTGCATTTTGTGGACATCCTGATAGTAACGAATTACAATAGTCCAGCCTTGAAGTAACAAATGCATGGACTAGTTTTTCAGCGTCACTTCTGGATAGGATATTTCTAATTTTGGCAATGTTCCGGAGGTGAAACAAGGAAATCCTAGAAACCTGTTTAATATGGGATTTAAATGACATGTCCCCTAACCCTAACCCTGTGGTACCCCACAATTAACCATGGAGTTTAAAGATGATTTATCATTTACATGAACAAACTGGAATCTTTCAGACAAATAAGATTTAAACCAGCCTAGCACTGTTCCCCTGATCCCTACAGCATATTCCAGCCTTTCTAAGAGAATATTATGGTCGACTGTATCAAATGCAGCACTGAGATCTAACAGGACCAGTACAGACACAAGTCCATTATCTGAAGCCATAAGAATATCATTAGTGACTTTCAGCAGAGCTGTTTCAGTGCTATGATGAGCTCTGAAACCTGACTGAAACTCTTCAAACAAGTCATTGCTGTGTAAATGCTCACACATTTGATTAGCAACTATTTTCTCAAGAATTTTAGATAAGAATGGAAGATTGGATATAGGTCTGTAATTTTTCAAGTCAAGCGAAGGTTTCTTAAGTAAAGGTTTAATTACAGCTAACTTAAAAGCCTGTGGTATATATCCATTTACTAAGGATAAATTAATCATATTTAAAATGGGGCTGGTAATCAGAGGGAACACTTCCTTAAATAATTTGGTTGGGATTGGGTCTAACATACAAGTTGAAGGTTTAGATGAAGCTAATATTTCTGATAACTCAGGAAGCTCCAGAGGATCAAAACAGTCCAAACACAAATCAGGTTCTACAGTTACTTCCAATGTTGTCTCACTTGCTGATGATGAAGTAATCATCTTCGGGAGTATGTCAAAGATTTTATTTTTAATAGAATCAATTTTATTTAAGAAGAATCCCATAAAGTCATGACTGCTGAGAGCAAAGGGAATGGATGGCTCAACAGAGCTATGACTCTGTGAAAGTTTAGCAACTGTACTAAAGAAAAACCTAGGATTGTTCTTGTTCTCTTCTATTAATGATGAGAAATAAGCTGTTCTGGCTTGGTGAAGTGTCTTTTTATACAACAGTAGGCTATTTTTCCAGATTAAGTAGGAATCCTCTAGATGTGTAGAGAACCATTTTCTCTCCAATTTTCTAACATTGTGCTTTAAAGTACGCAGCTCTGAATTAAACCAGGGAGCTAGCCTCCTATGAATAATTACCTTCTTTTTCAAGGGGGCTACATTGTCTAATGCATCACGCAATGATGAAGTAACACTATGAACAAAAGAATCAATTTGTGAAGGGGAAGAAACAAAATTATTGCCCTCCACTGTGCTTTTTAGTGATAATGAGGAAACTAAAAGTGGAACAGATTCTTTAAAGGTTGTTACAGCATCACCTGATAATGATCTACTATAATGAAATTTTCTTTCCGGTGTGGAGTACTCGGTTAAATTAAACTCAAAGGTTATTAAGAAATGGTCAGACAGGACAGGGTTATGAGAAAATATTGTTATGTCTTTACACTCAATGCCATATGTCAGCACAAGATCCAGAGAATGAAGACAAAGGTGGGTAGGTTTGTTAATGTTTTGAGCAAAGCCAATTGAGTCTAAGATAGCATTAAACACTATATTTAAGCTATCACTTTCAGTGTCAACATGAATGTTAAAATCCCCCACTATAATAACTTTATCTGTATTTAAAACTAAATCAGATAAAAGGTCTGAAAACTGATCTAAAAATTGAGAGTAAGGGCCTGGTGGACGGTACAAAACAAAAAACAGAAGTGGTTTTAGTGCTTTGCAATTTAGATGAGGAAAACTAAGGATTAAATATTCAAAAGAGTTGTAGCTATTGATTGGTCCCAGAACAATCAATAGCTACAACATATTTAACAACATCTCATGAAAATGTAGCTTGTCTGAGAGCCTTTTAGCTTTTCACCAAACCAAATATCTATAATTTTAACTTTTGAAGAAACTTAATTGATTTTCTGCAACAGATAAAGGCACTATTATCAATAATAATTTCACAGAATCTGAATGCAAAATATCCAAACTAACCTTTTAACGTTCTTTGATGCTCTTTAAGGCTTCCTTGCGCTGCCTGTAAGTTTGCAGTTGTATCATACTGTTTCTATTTTGGGATGATGGATTGAACAGACAGACCTCTGTGAAATGTCCAAAGCTTTATAAATTGTTTTACATCCTCACACTGTTATAAACATTTGAGCATTTCTATCTATCCCTGACCATTTTCAGTCTTTATGATGCTGTTGTACCTCTGAGGCCTTCAAACAATAGATTGATTAATACTCAGATTAAATTAAGGGTGAACTCTTAAGTAATTTGGTGATTTTTGAATGCAAATCCGCTGTATTGGCTTTTATTTAGCAGGGGCAAAGTAAGAGGGTGAGCACAAAAGTCAAACTTTTAAGATTTTTGTTGTTTTTTACTGAAAAGTGTCCTTTTTCATTTCACTTCATAGTTATGTTCTACTTTGAGTTGGTCCATTACATGAACTCCCAATAAGAGATTGTAACCTGACAAAGTTCAAGGGGCATTAATACTTTTGCCAGGCACTGTTTACCCAGATTAGTAAGCAATAATAAAAATAAAAGGCAGCTGTTTCCACCTCATGTCAGAAGGCAGACAAAGAAACACAAACCAGGCCTGAAAACAGGCCCTGACTAAGCAAGATAAAAGCCTCCTTAAAACACAGCTTGCATCTTTGGCATCTCATTAAAAATATGGAGTACAAAAAAAGCCTCAAAAAATAGATTCAGTGACATTTAATTTTTATAGGAATCACATCTAATTAGCAGCATTATGGACAGTATTAACATGAATTCACCATTAAAGCTTATTTGGACCTGATAATAGGATGAATGTGTCAACAGACTAAGAGAAGAAGCACCAAGGAGCGGCCCTGAGCTATTCGCGGCTGCTCACAGACCTGCTGGAGGTTATTTTCAGCTAGAAGCCACACGAGCCAGCGCCATAAAACAGCAGTAATAGTAGCCTTAACTAAAAACACACCACGTTGTTTGCACGCTCGTGAGCTCAAAGCAGCGTTTCTCTAGGAGGAGCTCTCAACTCTCAAATAGCATTTTATCAATCCAAAGGTGCTTTTGCTGTATTTGTTCAGTATGATCTTTTTTGACAAAGATCATATGGAATAGCATGGCGATGACTGGTCATGTGTTCATAATAAGTAAACACACCCCAAGAATGGTTTTCTTAAACAGAAACTGTTCCACATGTTCCTCAAAAGGAGAGAAGCTAAATTCAACATGTAGGCATTGAGGTTTAATCAAGGCGCGGTAATAAAACGGCTAAATCTGACATTAAATCATTCCTGTGCTTTAAAGTCCCTTCAATAAAAGGTCAAAAAATGCTGGACTGACCAGAAGTTCCAGCACAGGGAAGAGCAGCATCGCTCTGGCTCTGGTCAGCTGGCTGAAAGGAGGATACTACATCTTTCTTTGCATTCAAGAAAGACAAATTCGACAGTCTGGAAATATGTGTAGCCTACCCAAATAACCGTACAATACATTATTCTTTTAAATGATTTTGTGACACTGCAGCATTTTTACTCAAGGCTATAACACCAAGAGAGTCTCCTAGCAGCCCAAACCCAGCTACTTCTTATTTATTTGTAATGGGAAGCTAACATATCACTGTGTCACAGGACATTTCCCAGAAATCAGTTCAAAGGACAAGCTTATTCATCTGTGGATGATCATGTTCAAAAGCAAAATAAAGAATTGTACATAAGAAATTATAAAGGTGAAAAGACAAAACAAACAATTCTAACAGTGTTGTGAAGTGACTGGTCCCTTATAGATTCTGTTTTTGGTCAGACTTTCAAGTTTCAGATAAACACATATTAATTTTAGACAAAGATAGCCTAAGTAATTACAAAAAACAGTGTTCAAATGATGATCTCATTCATTAGGAAAATCTAAACCAACTTTGCTCCTATGTGGAAAAAGTAATTACCTCCCAATTACTTTTTCCCTTGGTGACATAAATTACAGTCAAGTGTTTGTAAGACTCACACTGAGTATTTTTTATTACTGTGGAGGAACGTTGGCCCACTCTGTTTTGCAGAACTGTTTTAATTCACTCACAGCACCTGAAAGGTTTTCAACCAATGAATGGCCTGTTTAAGGTGCAACAGCATCTCCATCAGATTTAAGTCCAGACTTTCACTAGACCACCCAAAAACATTCATTTTCCTTTTTAAAGCCATACAGAGGTTGACTTGCCTCCGTGCCCAAGTGTGCTGGAGGTTAAAGTCACAAACTGATGACTGGATATTCTCCATCAGGATTTTTAGGTAGAGAGTAAAATTCACAGTTCCATCAAGTACATGAAATTGTCCAGGTCCAGAAGACACAAAGCAGACCCAGACCATTACACTTCTACCAACATTTCTTTCGCTTCTTTCTGAAATGCTGTTAGTTTTACACCAGGCATAATGGGACACGTGTTTTGGAACACAAGACAGGCCTTTGCTATATTTTTGCTGCACAGTGGAGGCCAGACTCTTTCCTGTTGCAGAATCATGCACTCTGACCTCAAAAGAGGAAAGTGAGGTGTGCAGAGATTTAGAGGTTGAGTTATTTTGTTACCCCTGGATGAGTCGTTTATGCACTCTTGAATAATTTTTAAAGGTCAGCCACTGTTTGAAGGTTCACCACTCTAACGGCTCTCACTGCGTCTTTACGCTGGTGACGTAAAGTCTCAGAAATGGCTTCCTAACAATTTCCAGACTGAAGGATGTTAATAAGCTTGATCCTCATCTGTTCTTGACTCCTTTAGTTTGGAACATAATGTGTTTCTTTTTGAGATATTTAAGCCTACTTCATGTTGTCAGGCAGGTTCTATTTGAGTAATTTCTACAGTTTTGTCAGTAATCAGGCCTGAAGGTGTCTAAAAAAAAAAGAACAAAATAATCACAGTTAAATGATTCAGGAAGTTAATTATTGACTTAGGGCCAAGTTGGTCTGGATATGTTTTCTATCATTTGAAAAACTGCTTTTTGTCCTTAATCATGTTATCTTTACTAGATCTAAAAATGTGTTTGGTTACCTGAATTTTTTTTTAAAGGAAACCTGTAATGGGGCAAATACTTTTGCACATATAAATAAGAATGTTTTAAGTTCTTACCCTGTTTGCTGTCACGGCAAAATACTGCAGGTTCTGGAGGAAGCCTACGTCTGGGTGGATGCTCGTCAGATTGTTGTGGCTCAGATCCAAGAAGCGCAGCTTGCGACAGAAGAAAAGCTGGCTGGGAATCTTCTCGATCTTGTTTCTGTTCAGATAAAGCCTCTCCAGGTTGGTGAGCGTTCCGATCTGGATGGGAATGTAGGCGATCTGATTGTACCAGAGCTTCAGACACACGAGGCGGTGCAGGTGCTGAAAGCTGATGATCTCCTCGATCGTCTTCAGGTTGTTGTCCTTCAGGTCGATCTCCTGCAGGTTGTGCAAGCTGAAGATGGAGTGTGGGATGCGCTCGAGATCACAACGAATGAGCTCGAGTTCTGTCAGGTTGACCATCTTCTTAAGGCTGTTGAGCACCATCAGCTTGGTGCCCTCGTTATTGATGGAGAGCTTCTGAAGGTGCACGCCCACGTCGGTGACCACCTGAGGAAGCTTGGTCAGGTTGCTTTTCAAACGCAGCACTTTCAGACTTTTGAGCTCTCTGAGCCCATCGATCACAATAAAACGATTGTTCTCAGCGCTCAGGTTTCCAGTCAGGTGCAGCTCACTGAGGTTCTTCAAGCTGTAGATCCACAATGGAATCTCCTTGATGTCTGTGAACTTGATGTGGAGGGACTTAAGGTTCTCCCTTAAGAAAGCCAGAGCCGGAGCTTCAATTTTAGCTGGGGTGTGGTAAAGCCACATCTCCCTCAGGCTGGACAGCTGGGCAATGATGGGGGGTATGGTCACATCTGGGATCAGCTCCAACTTCAGCACCTCCAACTCGACCAGATCGAATACTGTCTCGGGGATCCCGCTGAGCATGAAGAGATGCAGCTCCAGTTTGTCCTGGGAGTTCTGGGTGATCCGCTGCCTCAGCTTCTCTAATGTCCACTCATTGTTGAGGTTCAGCTGTCTCAGCTTGTTCTCGCTGACCTCTGACAGGAACACGGCAAAGCGCTTCGAGTACAGAGGGTCATACTGATCTATCATGTGTAGCATGAAGGCGAAGTCGTTCTTGAGGTCAGGGATGTCACTATAACTGCTCTCCTCGCGGATCGACTCAAAGGAGTACCGTTTGAGGGAGTGTCTGACCATCCAACAAAGAGTGTACATGCAGATGAGACCATAAACTACAACCAAGCTGATGTAAAAACAGGCCAAGATCTTGAAAAGCGTTGCTAATGGGTGCGCGCAATGAAACAGGCGATAGCCTGTTAGTTTCTCAATGTTCACTGGACACACCACGCTGAACCTGATTTGTCCAACATAATAACCCGTGTAGCTTATTATCAGAATAAACTTGATTACTTTAATGATGGTCTGACGAATGTAAAGGCGGTAGACTATATCTCCTTCCTCAACATGAATCCTGAACTTTTTCACCTTCTCAAAAAGTGCTTTGGCCTGCTCCCCTTCCTTTTTGTCCAGAACCCCAGTGTCAGATCGATCGACAATTCCCTGTTCAATTCTGGACTTTGTTCGCTGGAGCATGGGCACGCTGGCCTCGACGTCCTCGCTCACACTCGAGGTCTTCTTGTCCATGGAACCGTTCATTTTTCCCACCGGTTTGGGGTCGCTCTCCTCCACCACAGTCTCTGACAAAGCTCTCGTTGTCCACGGTGAGTCGAAGCACTTTAGTAGGATGGAGACAAAGTGCTCCAGTTTGGAGCTCGTGCGTGGGAATTTGAACCAGAAGTTGCTGCAGGCCAGGAAGATGAGGGTGTGGAGCAGCACCAGATAAGGGAAATATTTAGCAAACCAGTGCAGTTTGTTCTCATAGCAGACGGCATCTACGTAGTTGTACTGATGTCGGTCCAGGTCGTACTGAATGCCTTTGGGTTCTGGTGGGTAGGGGCCCGTCGTGTTTGGCATGGCATGGCAAGTGTCGTTGAGGATCCACTTGCAAGGCAGGCAGATCATCTTGTCCTGTGTGACCTGCAGCGTCCCACCGAACACTGCAATCATAAGCATGATGATGGAGATGTAGTCGGTGAAAACGTCCCACCATGGCTTCAGGATGCGGTATGTTGGCTGGGTGTCGGCAAAGTACCGAAGCTCTGTGATGGGAATCATGATGGTTTATCTGTAAAAGAGCAGAAACAAAATGAAAATTTTATTTATATGTTATGGCTTAGAGGAAATATACAATTTGTTCCTCCAAAATTCTAAGTATCCGCTGCTCTTTATAGGCAAAAGTGAACCAAGGTCTAATCTGTTTGTTTAGTTGAATATTTGAGTCATGAATTAGTGTTAAATAAGTTTTCCGCTCGGTTAACGTTTGCTCTTGCCACAGATTCTAATCTGAATTTAAGTCCAGATTTTGAATGGGTCACTTCAACACATAAATATGCTTTGATCTAAACCACTGTATTGTAGCTCTTGCTTTAATGTTTCGGGTCGTTTTGATGCTGGACGGAGAACATTTACCCCCATCTCAAGCCTTTTGCAGCCCCCTGAACGTTTTTGTTCCAGGGGTGTCCTGTATTTATCTTGATCCCAATAAAGAAGATCAGTTTCTTCTTTCCACTTTCTGTAAATAGCAGATGTATGTGGTGCAGCACTAATAGTTCACATGTTGACAGATTCTTCCACTTAAGCTGTGGATCTCTGCAACTCCTCCAGAGTTACAATGGGCGTCTTGGTTGCTCCACAGATTAATGCCTTTCTGTCTGTCAGTTAAGATGGACGACCATGTCTTGGTGGGTTTGGAGCTATGCTATACTATTTAAATGTTTGCATAATGGATTGAATGATAATATGTTTGAAGATTACAATATTTGCATATCACCTAGCCCTGCTTTAAACTTCTGCCCAACTATATCCATGACCTTTCTGGTGTGTTCCTTGGTCTCCATGTAGATGTTTGGTTAATAAAGTTCTCTACGAAACCTCTGAGCAGTTCAGGGAACAGCTCTCTTTATACTGAGATTAAATTACATTCATATAAGTCATTTGGTTGCACATAATTTTATTTAGCGATATCAGAGTTGGGAGAGCTGAATGCATATGCCACATTTTATTTGTAAAAATATTTCAATACCATGCATCATTTTCTTTCAAACCTTCAAGCAAAAGAAAATTCAAGAGTTATGAGTACTTTTACAAGGCGCTGTATAACAATGACTTGTTTAAGTATCAGCACAGATCAAACATCATCATGTAACTTCCTTTGTGCCTCAACAATGTGCAGTATGCAGCAACTTCGCAAATTAGCCATGTGGTTGCTATCTTGCATCAAATACTGCTGTCTGCTGATGTAGAATAACAAGAGAATGAGAGATACATTTCTTCAGTCACCCCTAACAATAATGAATGATTTGAGGTCCACGTACTTCATCATAATGAATGAATTTACAGTTGTTAGTGGGACGCAAAGCTGTGAAGTCAACGGAAAGAGAAACACCATCCAGAAGAGTAGGGTAAATTACTATGTCCTCTAAAATTCACTGCTGAGGAAACAGCTCTAAATAAGTGCACTGGAACTATGACCTTTTTGTCTCATCGTCGCCACAGTGTGTAACTGATATTGCATCAAGAATTCAGGAAACTATGTGAAATCTTTACAAAAAGGTTGGAACCAATCTTCTGAGGTACAGCAGCATTGATTCGTCGGAGGTTTTTTTCCCCTGAAATTTGAATGAAGCTCATGCATCTTTACAACGCGACCCTCGGTTTTCTAAAACAAGTTCTTCTCACTAATTAGCAATTGACAAATGCTAAATAGGCAGAGAAGTCCAAAATAAGTACCGCCATCCTTACAGCCCAAGCAGGATGTACATGCTATTGGTTAAACAGATGTCTGGCTGTGATACAGTAGTTCAGACAATTATCAAAATTAGCTTGTTTTTCTAGGATAATGTGGATCTATGTAGAATCCCACTTTAACATGTCAACACAATGCATGCACCTTCTGATGATCTATGTCAATCAGGTAACTTTCACTGATAAATCAAGGCTAAGGAGAACCAGAAAATGCTGATATGACATTAGGAAACTCAGCTTAAATAGACAATGACTTCAACTTTCTAAGAAAAATGGAAGTGAAACTTTTTATGCTGATGGCAGCTTTAACAAAACAGCAAAGCTTCTCAGCTTTTAATCTATGCCATAGCCTGACTGCAAAAACACAACTAGGCCCCAATAGGCAAATAGGTTAGTATTACCACTAATATACAATACTGTAAACAATTAAACCTTACAGTCAAATTTACATGTATTATAACTTGCTCAATAATATAAACAACCATTATAACTAAGATTTCCAATAAGATCTGACTGACCTACAAAGCACAAAGAAGAAATGTTGGCAAAAAATTTAAAGGCAAAAATAGATGTGTTGTGGTTGATTCCAGGTGTCTGGTAAAGCTTTGCCAGTAATGATTTTAGCCCATTCTGATTTCTCTTTAAGAACTATAACATGAGATATAAGAAAATCATTCAAAATATTATTCCAGCCCTCCTGCAATAAGCGGTGATTAATTAATAATATTGGGTGACACATTGGCAACTTTACACCATAAGAGAGAACAGCCACTAACAAGGTTTTAGTATTATTTTAAACCGAGCAAAATTATTACAGAGCAGACATTTTAGGTGGTCTAACATTATATTAATGATTAGCTACTATAGGCTAGCATTACAAGAAAAGCAGTTTCCATGTGTGTATTACAGAAAAAGTAGACCATTCCCTTAACTCTGCCAACATTTCCAAATCCATTATGTTCCATGAAAGAGAAAGGCAGAAAGCTCAGAATTATAAAAAGAACCAATTTTGCTATATTCCCTTCAACCTTCCTGTTACCTGCTGAAAGTCTTGCTCTCTCTCACTCTCATGGCAGCCTAAATTAACTGTAGATAAGTCTCAATATGTCATCCATTTAAACAGCTTCTTACATCTCTGTGCTTCCTCCGACTTCATTTTAAACATCTCAACTGATACTGATAGAAGCTCATTTTCTTCTTCACTCAGTAACAACCTCCACTCTGAAGAGTGTTGTTGTCCCTACAAGTATGGTCCGTTTATTGATGGAAAGTGTTGGATGGGTGCAAAAACTTGTTATCACTCATGTAAAAACTTTGTGTTGCAAGGCACCTGCACTATGCCTTCCTCCCTGTGTGTGTGAGATCATTGTTATCTCTGTGTGAACCAGCCTCCTTTCTGTCTCACACACACCCTGTCTGAACTGTCTGTTGAACTGTGCATATAAATAAAGAGATAGGGTGTCAAAAACTTTGTAGTTTCACTGCAAAGTGGGCTACCCTTGCTGCAAGTAACTCTGACTGTATCGTTCTTACCTCTGAGTTGACTAAATAATACCTAACATTTATTGGTCCTTCGTAGCCGGATTAATTCAATAACCTTATTTCTCTTTGCTTTAACAGTGACTCTGGGATCTGTGGCGGAAGCCTGACGTCGAGCGAAGCACCGCTGCACAGCCTCCATTAGCCGGAGTGGCTGAAAGTCCCGGTGTGTATGAATTCACACCTGGCCAGTGGGTTATCGCCTTCCTCGGCGCGGGGTGACTCTCACAGGGTCCAGAGAGTCACCAAGAAGTCAACTCCGAGGTGAGACAGTTTTAAAATACAGTTCATAGGAAAAGTACTTAACAGTCGTTGGTAGTGCGTCGCCGGTAAGGACGCTGCATTCGAATGGTTTTATTCCACCGTGAAAGGAATAGTGACAAATTTGGTACAATCCCGCCGTGAAGGGGATTAAAGAAAACGACTGGGGATTATTCCCCTGCGAGGGAATAGAGTAAGCGCTATATAAATAAAAGAAGAAAAGTACTTAAAAGTCGTTGGTAGTGCGTCGCCGGTAAGGACGCTGCATTGGGATGGTTTTATTCCACCGTGAAAGGAATAGTGACAAATTAAGGTAGGGCCCCGCCAAGAAGGGGGCCAAATAAAACGACTAAGGGTTATTCCCCTGCGAGGGAATAGCATAAGCGCTATAAAAGTAAAAAGAACGGAGTAAATTGAGCTCATAAAATAACACCAAGTTAACTTAGAAAAATTACAAGGTACCTGAAACTAACTGTGTGACTGTGTTGTGTGTGTATGGAGGACTAAGCATTTTAATAGAATCATAGCAGGATTCTGCTAGTCCTGTGTTTTATTTTGCCCAGATTAAAACTACGTACTGGTGACTTTGGAGATTCAGGTCGGATTTCATTCCAGAAAATTAACACCGCTGCGAATTAGTCGCAGTAGAAGGCCGTGTTAATGTCCTCTCCTTAAAGTCTCATGCCAGTGACCTTTTATCTGGGACATTTATACTACAATTAAACTAACATAAAACATAATGGGGAAGAAACAAAGTAAACTAATTGACTTAGAATGGGAGGTAAAGTTTATGGAGAACTATGTAAAAGGAATAGGTATGATCTGTCATAGATGGAATAAAAAATAAAAAACATGGGTTTTTGGGCAAATTAGATACAAAGGATGTCTTAAAATTACAAGGGGATCTAAAATTAGAAATAATGAAAACTAAAAAGAGAAAAATAACAAAGAACAATGGGGAAAGAACAGAGAAAAATCTCTGATTTAACAGAAATATGTACACGATGGCATAAAAATACGGATTTTCAGGTAACTTAATTATCACTGAAATCCTAAAACTACACGGGGATCTTAAACTGGAGATTATGCATTCAAAAGATTCAAGAGACAATAAAAAACCTTGCCAGATTATAATTTCAAAGGGGACTTTTCAGTCCCTGAGTGCTCACAGTTGATAAACAGATTAAAACAAAAAGTTTAATTAAAAAAACAACAATCAGAGCAGCTTTTAACTGACATAGCCATAATACTGATGCCTTAAGAAAAGCACAGGAAAAAACTTTCAGCTTAACTGAAAACAAATAAAGGGGGGCAGACCACCACCCATCCCAGGTTAGAATACCAAGGTAGCCCCAAATTATAAAGACTAAGAGGTGGTTTTAGAGGACGTGGTAAAAGAAGTTAAAAGAGGAGGTGACAATGTGGACAACATGGAAACTGTCCAACTGGACAACCCAGTGAACAATGACTAGAGTTGTTAAAGAAGTAATCTGAGAGTAAAAGATTTTGTAGGCAAGCATTAGTGAGAAACAGGTGCTTTAAAAATCATTCTATGGTGTTATACTACCAACAATATCATGATAAAATGCAAAAGATTCATTTTACAGGGAAATAATTCCATATTTGGCTCAGATTGTGTGCATTCTTGATTTTTCCTCTTTGAGAGAAGTTAAATTTCAGCTCTGTGAAACGACCTTGACAAAGAGATGCAGCTGCCTGAAAACAAAGATAAAACTTCTGCAAACAGCAGAAGTCTGTCTCTGCTGAAAGGTCTGAAAAAAAAAAAAAGAAAAATTGTAACTCTACCCTGCATGTGTCAAACTGGGATCTGCGGGCCAAAACCAGACCCCAGGAGTTTAGTGATTCTCTAGAAGTAGAGCCTTTAATATGATGATTGTGTGCTTGAATGTTATTTTGTCAATCAATAAGCAGTTTTGTCTACATTCTGCCACAATTTGCCTTTTGAAAATGTTTTGAATCTTGCTCTTTATGTATAAAAAAAAAAAAAGAAAAGAAAAATTGGCTAAAGTCTGCAGACACAAAATGAACCTGGATTGAAGCTCTAACTATGTTTATTTAATCTGAGATCTTCTCCAAATGCAACAGTATATGTCAGTCTACATGAGATACTAACAACTTCACCTACTGGTATAATATAAAGATCTGATTGAATATGTGAAACAAACAATGATGAAAGTTTTTCAACAGGTGATGCTCATCCAGGAGGAAGACAGTGTTCCTAGGAAATGCAGCTCATTCATTAACAATCAATTTTTCTCCTATAGGTGGAAGTTTTGCTGACTAATCATAGGCTGGATCTATGAAACATTATGTGCACATAACAAATGACCAAGGTTCTGACTGACTTATGAACCTCACTGACCTGACAATGATAACATGACACCCAACAGATAACACCTTTAAGGTGGACCCACTAAGACCACCTTATTGATTCTTGGTGAATAAAAAAAAAAGAATTGAAGCGTTCAAAACAGACCTTGTGGAAACAAAAGGGGTTATGAGGAAACAATGTGCATTTTAAGAATAATAGAAGTCAATTTATGCTCAAATTTTTGCAAATAAAAATTACTCTGACAGAGAAATAAGTAAGTAGTGTGTGAATGTGTGTGAATGGGAATGACTGATTTCATTGTAATGCATCTTTGAGGGACCTTAAAAGCGCTAATAAAGGTCTGATGTTCTGATGATCTTTGCCAAACTTATATCTTAATAAGGTTTCCAGAATCTTTTTCGAAAAATCATATAAAGGTGGCAAAGGTTCTACCTCTATTGAAAATACTGATAACCATAAGAAAGCTCATAGACCCGTCTTCAATTTTTCATAATTCTTTTACAAACGGGGTATTTAAACTTTCATGTGGCCAAATGTCTGTGTTTGACTTTCTGTTTTTGTGAAATAAATGTCTGTTTCATGTTATGTAAAAATTAGAGTCCTCAACATTACCATAATAATATTAGGTCAGTTCTCTATGGTAAAACAAAAAGATTTTAACAGATGTTTAGACTTTTTCCAGTCAGGTTCAAAATGATTGAATTAGACTCAAACTTAACATAAGATTAAATTAACCTTAACAGAATTACTGGACTGGACTGAAATAGAGAAAACTTGAGTTAATTGAAACAAACTTTAGTTACTTGAACTAAATACAAAGCTGACTGAAACTGTATGTTGTATCTATAAAACTGGGTAAGATAAACTAAGATTATAAGATATAATATGCCCTTCATTTTTTGTGTTCATCAGTGAGTGAGTTTTTATTTTTTATTTTTAATAAGAACTAAACCAAGCATTATTTATAATAGCAACTACCAAAAATATTGATCTCATTTTTAAATGTAATAAGGACTTACTTTATAAAATATGATAAAAAAGAATAATAAGAATTTGGAAAAACAGAGGCTTTAAACCTCTGCAGGAACAGCACTGACACTGTCAAAAGTGGATCCTAATACAGGAATCTGGAAGCTCATTCTGGCGTGGAGAGTCAAAGTCCATCCAAGGATACATTTAGATGAGGCAGAGGGACAAATACAGGGCTTAGCTGAGAGCAAAGAGAGCAACATGCATCCTGCCCTAGCTGCTGTCCCACCTGAACTATGGTCCCAATCATCAACTGATGTAGGGCTTATAAAGGGGTTCCCACCATACAAGGTTAAAACTAATATCTGAAAAAAGGCCATTAGTCCGTCAATACCCCTTAAAGCCAGAAGCTGAAGAAGGTATTAAGTCAGTAATACAAGATATGTTGAAGTCAGGAATATTAAGAGAAGCACCTGACGCTACATGCAAGGCATATCACACTGACATCACTATTATTATCACAGCCAAACATAACTCTAAAAAGATGTGCCCTTTAAATCCAAGTACTCTAATACCTACTGCAGAAGATGGAAAACCACATTCTTATAAAGCAAAAGTTGAAGAAGACACCAAACCCAGACAAGACATTTCTCAAACCCTTATACCAGATTCATGTGTTGTGTTTGTAGATGGCTCATCATCTAAAGATGAATATGGAAAGAATAGAGTTGGTTATGCAATAACAACCATCGACAGAATAATATAAGCTAAATCTCTACCCAATACATGCTCAGCCCAAACAGCAGAATTATATGCTGTAGTAAGAGCATGTGAATTACATGAGGGACAAATACTTACTATATACACAGACAGCCAATACGTTTTCGGATCAGTACATCACCATGCTAAGATTTGGCAAAATAGAGGTTTTAAAACATCATCAGGGACAGAACTAACTCATTTCAACCTATTAAAGAGAAAATGTCAGATCTGCTATTTATAGACACAGACGTGCTGAAAGACGCCCAACAGTCAGCACCCAAGACAGAAATAAAGGCCTGGCTAAAGAGAGGAGCACAGAAAAAAGATGACATCTATCAGATAGAAGATAAACCAATCCTCCCAAAAAATGTATACAACACAGCAGCTACAGTGACACATTGGGAAGACCCACGTGTCAAGGGGGGAATATGTCACATCTGGTAAAGCATTAATGCTACACTATAAATTTTTCTGACTATGCAAAGAATTTTTGCAGATCATGCATAATTTGTTGCAAACACGGGGGAAGAAATATTGCCTAGTTGTAATAGATGAACCTAGTGACACATTTCTTCCCCACATATGGTATCCCACAGATTATAAGGTCAGATAATGGAACTCATTTTGTAAATAAATTAATAGAACTAAGTTCTAATGCATTAGGGTTTCAGTTAAAGATTAAGGAAAACAATGGAAGAAACAGGGAGGCCATGGCCCGGATGCCTAACCCTGGTTAAATTATGGATGAGAATAACTCCAAATCAAACTGGTCTTACTCCATTTGCCACCTACTGTACATCATTGTATGGCTCCACCCACTATATTCTGAGTCTGAGATCACGTGACACCAAGTTGCTGATGTAACTTTGTATTCTCAAAGAAATAGTACATGGCAGACCGTTTTCTCTGCCCTCTGACATGAATGAAATAGAGAAAGCACAACAGGAAACTTCATTAGCTGAGTGGATGAATAAAATGTTGCAGACAAAAGAAACACAAATGTCCAGTGGTCTGCCGATAATCTCTGCTCCTAACCCACAGAACAACCTGAGGCCTGGAGACCTGGTCCTGATTAAGACACTCCACCGGAAGGATTGGAGCACACCTCGGTGGAAAGGGCCGTTTCAAGTACTCCTGACAACGCCCAGAGCTCTGAAAATAGCAGAGAGGCCTTCCTGGATCCATAAAAGCCACTGTAAGCCAGTTTTGCCGTTACAGGAGCCAAACCAACCGACGGGGTAGCAGAGGAAGTCCGGGTTCAAAGGAGTTGGAGGACCCCTATGGCCCAGCGTCTCAAACCGGTGAAGAAAACAGCTGATCTGCGCCCAATTATAAAATGGCTCTCTGTAACATGTGGACAGGACTGATAAGCCTGAGCTTAATTCTGGTAGCAGGACTCTTTCTCTATCTAAAGCAGGATCCACAGGAGGTGATATCGAACCAGAAGAGATGGACATCAGACGGGACCCATCTCAGAACACTGACGGAAGAACATGACGCACATCCATTCCTACAGAATATCTGGTATTGTTCATGGTGACATATGCAACACTGAACTAGGTAGAAATACACGAAAATGAAGGGGACGATTATGATGACATGTTGTAAATAAATCACATCAAAAGCCTGAGTGTACTCATACATTGTATTTCATAAAATGACCTTACAGCAGAAAATCGAAAGAAGTTGTTGCTTAAGTGAAATGAGAAAAAGTACAATGATGACATAAACAGGGCAGATTTTGAAATTCCTTTATTATGTTTCACTGTTTTCATTAAGAATTATTCTTTTATTTTTATGATTTCAAGTATTATTCTTTTATTTTTATGATTTCAAGTATTATTCTTTTATTTTTATGATTTCAAGTATTATTCTTTTATTTTTATGATTTCAAGTATTAATCAACATTTAACTTTTAATGGTCGCCGAGGGCGGCGGGACCGTATGAGTATTTCCCACAAAATATAATCTGTTTACCGTCCGTGGGTTTTCGCTCATACAAAGTATTTTTCTTACTCGTTTTTATATTAAATGTTTTTACTTGTGATAAAAGGAGGGACTGTTGGATGGGTGCAAAAACTTGTTATCACTCATGTAAAAACTTTGTGTTGCAAGGCACCTGCACTATGCCTTCCTCCCTGTGTGTGTGAGATCATTGTTATCTCTGTGTGAACCAGCCTCCTTTCTGTCTCACACACACACACCCTGTCTGAACTGTCTGTTGAACTGTGCATATAAATAAAGAGATAGGGTGTCAAAAACTTTGTAGTTTCACTGCAAAGTGGGCTACCCTTGTCACAAGTAACTCTGACTGTATCGTTCTTACCTCTGAGTTGACTAAATAATACCTAACAGAAAGAAATATTTGATGTTTGAGTTTCCAACTGGGGCTGCATGGTGGCGCAGTTGCACTGTTGCCTTGCCGCAAGAAGGTCTTGGGTTCAACTCCTGGCCTTCCAACTGGCTGGTCACCATTCAGGGATGTCTCTAAAAAAGCCTCACCATAATTATCATTCTGTTTGCTTGAATGTATCTCTGCACCAAGGAGTAACTCAAAGATATTTAAGCTTGGTAAGGCATTTAAAGTATTGTTTTAACAAGTTCCAGCCAGATTAAAAGTTATAGGACCTCCTATGTTAGGTCTGACTTCAACACAGATCCCAGCAGCTGCTAAAATAGCCTTCAATAAGATAATTGACATGGTATTAAACAGCAAGACTCAATCTGTGACACAAATGGGAATTTCTATTCTAGAGTAATCCTCCAATTAAAAGCACATCTAACACCAGACACAACATTAGAAATGTTTATACTGACAGCTTGCCATACTGAAGTTACAACCATATAACTTTCTCCAACTGTAGTCATTCATTTTCTTCTGGTGGACAAAAAAACTATTTGGGGACTTGAATAAATAAACTTTGTAATTCAAGCTGCAAACAGTGGAATGGACTGACGCGTTCAAGGAAACTACAACAGCAAAAAGGTATTTTGATCTAAACAATGTGTGTGACATTATCACAGCCAGTGGTATGTTTGTCATAAAGCGAAAATAATAAAATAATGTATTTCTCAGATAAGCAACTCTGTAAGGGTTTTCTGCTATCTGACAATATTGCTGCAAATCTCCCGATGGAGAACACCCAAGTTTAACTTCTGTGGTAAACTAAACAGTCCCACTAAAACCCCCCCCCCCGGTCTTTAACCTGATGTAAAGGTGGATTGTAAAGTAGAAGGTCAAAACTGGATTATAACGTGACTTTGCTGGTGGATCTCCCAGTACATTTCCTCTAAAATTGTTTCTTAAACAGAGCAGCCATTGTCCCATTGATTCCTGCCGACGAGGCTTTGCTCCAAGGGGCGAGAGCGATGCAGGCAAAGCTAGCCTTTAAAAGGAGATGATCGAATTAACTTGTCTACACCGGTGTCACCGAGACGGCGGCAAACAGCATTTTGTCCCGTTACCACCGCAAACGTCCCGTGTTGGGATTTTATATGGTTGACAAGCACAAAGTAGAGCATACGTGTGAGCTAAAAGCAAAACAATGCATGGTTCAATATTTCTTAAACACCCTTTAAATAAACTAGAGCTCCTCTAGAAAACACCTAAAATAATTTAAAGCAGTTTTTCTTATTGAGGTTCGGTAGCACAAACATGCTGAATAAATAATGCCAGGTGGGAGCATTTATGATGAAAGTTTCTGCTTTACTAGAGAATGTTTTAGGTTCTATATCTGATTTTCCATATCAGCCTTGTTCTGTCTTTGAGTGTTTTTCCGTCAGTTCGGGGTTTAACTGGCAGCTCTCTTTAAAGGTCCACATCTACTTGCAAGGAAACCATAAACAAACAGGGTTCAATTTAGCTGAACAGGAAATGCGGTTTGGAGAAATGCATAGATTGAGAGACGGGTGAATGCCAACAATCCTGGCACTTCCCCTGGGCTTTGAGGCTCATTTATGTAAAGCACAACTGTTAACATTTTTCCTGCAACAACGTCTAACTTAGTGCTTGGAAACACCCACAGGACCCGAAAGCCTCATCAGCACTGCTTTCTGACTCCTTTATACCACATCTGCCGATTTACAGAAAGAGGCTGCTGTTCTCTGTGTACAAGGATAATTGGACTGAAGTTAAATTTCACTTTTGGCATGCATGGTATTCTGTTCAGGTTTTACGTGTAGATAACATGGTTGCCTAAAAGTGAATAAAAAAGGCAAGCATTGAAAACATGTGAATGCATTACGTTTTAAAGACTAACTGGTTTTCTAGAAACTTCTTGGGCTTCAGCTGCAGGCAAACAGATGCTTGATACTGACAACAAAAACAAACTGGGTCAGAAACAGAGATTTGTTGAGAACAGGATATCCTTTTTTGATTACTAAACAGAGTTATCGCAGCTTTTAAACTCAGATACTTCTTGGCACGGCAACAATCCACACAAAAAAGGACAGAAAGAGGCCTCCAAGGTTTAGACAGACTAGAGTTTCTCCCAAACAGACCTCCCCCCTCCCATCACCTCCCCGGACAGGGTTAGGTAACTCACCCTTCAGTCACCACCAGCTTAATAAATCTGTGGTTTGTTCTCACTGCCCCTCGGTTCAGCAGCTCTCAAGCAAGTTCGTGTTGTCCCATTTACTTTGCATCTATAATATATTCATACATCACTCTAATCGGTCTGCTTGGTCTCTTTTGATTTGTACCAAAGCCAAAAAAAAAAATACTGCAGTTGATTTTATTCTTACTTGTTTTGACTCGTACGCCTTCACCAACCATGTGGGTTTGAAAAGATCCTGCAAGCAAATAAGAGGAATCAGCTTGTTCGAGATATGAAAAATGATTCATTTAATGTCTCCTTTCAGCACAAAACGCCCTGAGCCTATCTGTTTAATCCTGTTAATGCTTAGAGTAAAAAAGTGGAACATGCAAGATTTTGTATTAACTAGGCCAAACTGGTTCTGACTCCTTTCTTCTTTTTTTTTTTTTACGACAGCTCTGCTGAGGTCATATACACCCACACACAGAAATACCCATAACACACATTTTAGCACATAGTTAACTCAACTCTTTAGGAAACCTTTCATTAAATGTTGATAAATGGCTAACTTCTTAATAATTTATTCATTTTAAATATCAATAAATTTCCAGCTTATTAAAAGTGACTTCTACAAAGCTTTTAAAGATCTTACATATTGACAAGCTCTTCTATGCGCAGTTTGCTTAATGGACATCCCTTCCCAACACAGCAAAAAACTTCCCCACAGCATGATGCCGTCTCCACTATGTTTCAGGGCGGGAATGGTGTGCTTAGGGCAGCCTGAAACATTTTGTCACACACATGTTCAGGGTGCAGTGCAAGAAGTTAAACTTTGATCTCATCTGAACAGAGGCCCTACTTCTACATGTGTGCTGTGTCTGCTCCCTAGTTCGTAAATAGCTTTAAATGTGAGTTCTAACAGCTTTATATCAACAATATCCCTTCACTCGTCAACAGATTTGTCGACCTGAGCTGTAGATCTCAGCAGCTCCTTTTGATCTCTGATTAAAGCTCTCCAAGCCTATTAATAATTAAAACCAATTTTAACTTATTTGTTATTTAGTAATTACCAATAGCAGCAAATGTGCTTCTTATTACACTTAACAGTAACATGGCTGTGATATATCTTACACTGAGCATATTCATGAAAGCCCTTGTATGTGTAATTTATTTAAATGGCATCCCTTAATATGATACCAATATCTATTTTGTATCAGCAGTAATAGCCTAAGGCAATAAACTAATTAGAACTCTATTTTACCATTAAAACCAGGTCTAAGAATGAACTGTCATTCTTATCACGGTTTAATTATTTTATCGACCAGATAAAACAAACAATTTAATACAGAAGGTTTTTATTTTATCTGTTTATAGCCTCCGGAGGATAAGCAGAAATATGTCGTTGGGCCAAATTAACAAAAACCCCTTCCTGGCCTCTAGCTGTAAAGAGTTTTCAGTTTTCTTTATCTTATATGAAAAGAGGATTCTTGCTCTAACAATGATTTAATTAGAGAGAATTTGGTGGAGTTTAACCAAAAAAGAGCGACCTTTCTTCGGGCGGACTTCTCCAGAACAACAGCCTATCGGCTAGAGACGAGAAACGATGTCTCATCCCGACTCCACGGCAGCGCGCTGCGGCGGTGAATCCTCTCACAGCTAACTAAGAAAAATACACTCAACTAAGAAAAATACACACATGATAAAGAGACGGAACAAACAAAACTCACCAGTGGTTTTAATACTTGTGTCTCTCGCCTCCTCCGTGCACGGGTGATACATTTCTCTACCGGTTTCTCTACCGTGGGCCGGTCGGACACCAGGCCGGAGCCTCGCCTCGTCAAAATTTCCTGTAGATAAACAGCATGATGATCCGAGCCGGAGCGGAGCGGCGTTTTTACAAAGCAACCGGAAGTGCTGTAAGCGTCCCGCCTTCAAATTAAAAGCACGGATGTAAACAGGGTACTGTGTGACGTGCTTGTATTTACGTCACTTTATTTAAGGAGCAAGCGTCATTTGGTGGGTTAGCAGTTGAGATTTACTATTCACATTTTTAAATGTTTGACTGAACAGTACTATGTGAGATGGCCAAAGATTTAAATGTGTCTTGTAAACTAGCCCTACATTTCCAGCGGGTGTTTTAGGATTATCAGAGTAAGCATATCACCATGTTTGCCCAAGAAACCCACCAACCTAGGATTAAATGACTACTGACGTCTGTGGTCATGAAGTCCTTTGAGCGGCTGGTGTTGAAGCACCTGAAAGACATCACAGGCCCCCTGCTGGACCCCCTGCAATTTGCTTACCAAGCAAACAGGTCGGCAGATGATGCTGTTAACTTAGGTCTACACTTCATCCTGCAACACCTCGACCACCCAGGGACGTATGCCAGGATCCTGTTTGTAGACTTCAGCTCGGCCTTCAACACTATCATACCAGACATCCTCCACCAGAAGCTCACACAGCTCAACGTCCCAGCCTCCACCTGTCAGTGGATCAACAGCTTCCTGACAGACAGACAGCAGCAGGAGAGACTGGGGAGCATCTTCTTCCGCAGTAGATCAATAACTACTGGTGCCCCCCAGGGGTGTGTTCTATCCCCACTCCTCTTTTCCCTGTACACAAATGACTGCACCTCAGCGGACTCGTCATTGGACTGATCCAGGACGGTGATGAGTCTGCATACAGACAGGAGGTGGATCGGCTGGTACACTGGTGTTGTCAGAACTACCTGGAACTCAACTCACTCAAGACTGTGGAAATGGTGGTGGACTTTCAGAGAACACCACCCCCATACACCCCCCCTCACCATCCTCAACAACACCGTGTCGGCTGTGGACCACTTCAGGTTCCTAGGAACCACCATCTCTGAGGACCTGAGATGGACTTCACACATGGACGCTGTTCGAACAAAGGCCCAGCAAAGACTGTACTTCCTGAGGCAACTCAAGAAGTTCAACCTTCCACAGGAGCTGCTGGTCATCTTCTACACTGCCATCATTCAATCTGTCCTGTCTTCATCCATCTCAGTGTGGTTTGGCTCATCCACAAAACAGGACAGGTGCAGACTGCAACGAATAATCAGGAATGCAGAAAGAATAATCAGGGCTGACCTTCCCTCCATCCAGGACTTATACAGGTCTAGGGTCAGGAAAAGAGCTGCTAAAATCTCTGCAGACCCCACACACCCTGCACATAAACTGTTTAGAGTTTTACCTTCAGGCCGTCGCCACAGAGCACTGTTCACTAAAACCAGCCGCCACAGAGACAGTTTCTTCCCCCAGGCTGTTTCTCTGTTGAACATTTAATAGAGTACAGAACAACCTCACACTGAAGTTGCAAATCCACCTTTGTATATGTGTATATTGTATATATGTATTTATGAACATAAGGATATATACAGAATATATCTTATAACATTAAAAAAACAAAATAAAGAATCCCAGAAAGCAAAGTGTACCGGAGTCAAATTCCTTGTTTGTTGTATGTACGAACTTGGCAATAAAGCTGATTCTGATTATTCAGTTTCAGTGGCCTCCCAGTTTCAGCTAAAGTGGAGTGTCTCTAAAACAACCCCTTCACCCACCATCCCATGTTGTTTCAACAGGATTAAGCAACAAGCACTTCAGTCATCAGTCTCAGTGAATTTAACATTTCTATTGTCTTTAAGATCAGCTCTGATATTCTGCCTTAATTAAGTACCGCCATAGCACAGGTGTGGCGCGGCCGGAGTAGTATTACCGTAACTCCGTGAATGTTCACTCAATCTGAAAAATTACAACGTTGACAGAGAGCTGAGAATCACTGCTTCCTGTCAATATATAATCTTGGGTGTATATTACGGTAATGTGAACACTACCGCGAAAACCGCAGCTTTGAAAAAAGACGAGAGAGGGAGAAAAGGAGAGAGAAAGAAGTATGAAGTCAGCCAGCATTAGATAACGTTATATAGTAGGTTTTCTGTGTGTTTCTGGCTGTGTCTACATTTTATAAGACACATATATAATGTATGGAAGACCGGCAAAGACTATAAAACGGCCGCTACGGTTCATAGAGGAGGAGAGAGATGTGGAGGATTCCTCTTCTGAACTGAGGTATGTTGTTTTTAGCATAAATTGTTTGTAAGACTTAGAACAAATTTTGTGTTTAGCTCAATTTTATCATTATAATTATTTGCCAGAGAGTGTTTATGTAACATGATGTGAGACACATCTATTATTTGTACATATTACAATGATTGCTGCTACTGTAAAAATGAAATATTTTCATTTGTTATCCATTTTACTTTCAGCCCTTAGATGAAGAGTCCTCCAGTGACAGGTACTGACATTGTGCGTTGTATATAATTATTTATTTCTCATTATGTGTAAAATGAGGAAAAATGAAGCACTTGTAATTGAAAAAAACTTTTTCAGTTTGGAGAAATTCAAGCTACACTGCAAATGACTTTGAGTGTGGGACTTGACCATTTTCTTCCATCAGTGTTCTCTCTTCTGATGAGCAGCCATCCTGCAGTGGTCCCAGCCATGGTGACTACATCTCACCACAAGGGAGAGGGAGATGCAAGGGAGACGCTCTCGTCCCATCCCACCAGTCACCCACCACTAACCTGACCCCACAAGCAGTGGAAATCCAGCTTCCCAGCATTCGACCAAGGAACAGCGTATTTGCAAACTTTGCAAAAGGTGCAGCAGCTGGATGTGCAAACTTTGTAATGCACCACAGTGTCTGCAACCAGACAGGGTCTGCTTTAAGCAGTTCCTTATTGAACTACCAGCTGTGTAGATAGTAGCGATAGTACAAAGTTCTGTTGTTATAAAGTATTGTTATATTATTGTTTTTATTTTTGACTGAATGTTAAACATGCACTATTTTCTCAGTGTGTATATAGTTATCTTTTGCATCTTTTGCACACCCAGAGTCCTAGACTCAAAAAATGACTTGTGATTGTTCAGAACATGTGTAGGCACACATTTCAAATGTCAAATCAAAACAAACTTCAATAACAATCAGAAAATGTATTCTCATTAAAGCCTTAAAAAACAAATTTAATTTAGCATTTTTCTTCTTTTAAAGAGCTGACAATATGCAATAGTCATTAACCAGGTGTTGGATAGTCAAGTTCAAGTACACCTGGCAAGAGGGGCCAAAGTTCTTAGACTTGGGGCATTCCCTGACCATTTTACAGCCATAATAGCAAAATATGTCAAAATCGGTATTTTAGCCTTGGTTCCTAAAGGGTTAAACCTTGCCTTAGAGAAAGTAAATGTTTGAACGCATACTTGCAATCTGTTCATGCTTTTGTTTATTTCTAACTGTGGTACGTCGAGTGCATAATGAAAGTTTTTGACGCACTTGATATAATACTTCGATACATAGTCATACTATACAAGCCAAACTAAGACTGCAGGAGTATTTATTTCGAAATGAGAGGCGATATCTAAGTCTGTTAGTTTCCCCCTGGTGGTGAGGTGTGAAAACAATTATTCAGCCTTGCTTATTTTAACTGAACCAGAAATTAAAACATCTTTCACCCTTTATGCAGTCAAATTACCTCGTTGAGTTAAAAAATAATAATAATTTATGAGGAAATCTTAAAGTAGTAAAAACATGATTATAAAGATGAACAAAAATAATGGTCTTGGAATTAAAATACCACATTAAATAGAACCAAATAAAGATCAAATTAACTTGAGAAACAGATTAGTAAAATACAAAAAAATAAAATACAATTTGCATAAAATTAAGAAATAAAACTACTGAAGTTCAAGTAAAAGCCAGGCAAAAAAGATACATATTTTTAATATGCATATCAATTTTAAGAAAAGAAATAACTAATAAAAAAACAAATCTTAGTTAAAATTGTTAAAGTGGCAGCTCTAAACTTACCGAGGCCACACAGCCAAATGCCTTTTTTTTTTTTTTTTTTGCTCAGTTTTTTTGTTAAATACGTTTCCTATAATTATCTGACCTTTTATGCCTCACCCTTTTGACTGAATGAGCCCCACCTTGACTAATTTGTTAAGATTGTGCTGTGTGCTTTGTAGCAAACAAACCCTGAACGTTGAAAAATGATGGCAGAAACTACGTCAGGGTTTTCTGCTGAAATACAGTTAATTAGTAATCAGTTGCCTTGTATTCGTTACAAAACAAAACTTCTTTACTGAAACCTTTTGTGTTAAGATGTTAAGACACAGATCAGTGCTGCTAAACCTGTCTGGGGCACCTGATGTAGAGGATTGCACCTAAAATAGGTCTTTGGTTGTAGCTAAATGCTCGGATGATCTTTGTGAAACCACTAGCCGTCTTGAACTCCAATTGGTTTGAAAAGGTAATTTTGCAAAAAAAAATATGTTAAACTGTTACCAAATAAAAAGACATTCATCAGAAGAGTAAAGCAGATTCTATGTCATTTACAGGAAGTATAATGAGGAATTAAACCCCGATCAAACTGATAATTGAAATACATATTTTGTTAAACAACATTTAGTGCATCAGCAGTGATTTCTCGAGAAATGATCAGATCAATTTGTTTTTATTTTGAAAATCCACGGATAAATGATGTCATCAAAGCGCGTCAATCTTCCTGTAGATTAAACTGTACCTTTAGTGCCCTCAAACTCTCTTCTGTCTCCCTAAAAACAGCCATAATTATGCTAGTCTTACAGGGATGTCTTACTTTGACACAGTTCATCAGAGGGAGGCCCTCTGGCAGCCTGTTATTGCGGTGTTACTACAGTCGGGATGCATCCAGATCATGTGTAGCATTTCACCGTCCGACCACCAGAACCAGGACAAGTCTGCTGTCGTCGCAGGACCAGCGAGTGTTTCATCATCTCCTACCTGCTCATCCCAGCTCTTTCAGAGTTTTCTCATCTTCTCCACCAGCCAGAGGAGACGCTGTGGGAAACATCCAGTCAACACATTATCATCTTGTTTACACATGCAAGGTAGCACATCTGTTGGACTGTAGGTTTGTTTCAGTCTCATTTCCCCCAAACTCTTTCGTCTGAAACTTTAGCTGTGTGGTGTAATCTGCGTGACTTCGTTTAGGTAACTGGTATTTCAGGTGCTTGACGGTGTCGTGTTTGCAGGTTTGCTCCACCAGGTCCATGCAGAGGGTCTCTAAGGTGGCTTACCATAAAGGTGTGGTGATCGTGACATGTCCAGGGTGCAAGAACCACCACATCATCGCTGACAACCTCAGCTGGTTCTCAGATCTGGAGGGGAAGAGGTCGGTGGAGCTGTGGCATTTACACTTACACCTTTAATGATTTTACATTTTGTAAAGGTTTAAGAGGTATGAATGGGGAACAAACATCTTCCCGAAGAACAAGAAACACAGTACAAATATAAAGTTTTGGAGAAATTTAGAGGAAGGGTTATCTTATAGAACCCAAGTTTGGAACATCTCGTAGAGCACTGCTTAATCCATCATCAAGTGTCGCACAACTGTGAAGCTACCAATAATTGGCTGTTCACCTAAACTTGCAGCCCGGATAAGGAGGGCGTTGATCAGAGAAGCAGCCGAGAAGCCCATGATAACACATGGAAGAAGGCGTTCTTAGCATTTGAGAACAAAATAAAGACCTTTAGGCCACCGTGCAAAATGCTATGCGTGGCAAAAAAAAACTAACACTGTGGATCAACCTGAGCACACCATCAAACATGGTGGTGGCAGCATCTTGCTGTGGGGATGGTTTTCTTCAACATGCTGAGGGAAGCTGGTCAGAGTTAATGGGAAGATGGTTGGAGCTACATACAGGGTAACTATGGAAGGAATACTTTTGCAAGGCCCTGGATATTTAAATATAAATTCAATCTGTATTCAGCTGGGTTAGATCGAATAGAGTATTTTAGTGGTAGTACAAAATCTCAAGCATGAAAATGGTCTGTGGGTCTTACTTTTTGAGGGACCTCCTGTTGTGTCCTGTGTACAAGTACATTTTATTGCAGGACTCCATTTAAATGGAGGGATAACTCTATTATTTTGTCTTTTCTTTGTTATTTTATAGCGTTCCCATTGTCCCATATTATAATTTTACCACAATACATGATCATTATCTTAGTTTTGCATTCATAGTAAATGAATTAATAGGATTTTATTTTATCCTCCAACAAAGACTGAAGTGACCATCCATCCATCCACCATCCATCCATCCATCCATCCATCCATCCAAGAAATGTTCTGTCCCTACTTATCTAGCAGTATTTTATTGTCCTATAATTAGAAGATTAACAATTGATGAAATATGGTGAGTACTTGTAAAAGAAAGTTATTAATATCCAGAAGTTTTAGTTAAGTAATGACACAAAACAACAAGCAAACTGCTTCTCTTAAAATCTTTGGGACAAATGTGGAAAGGAGAGGTTCATATCTACAGGTCCTTCTCAAAATATTAGCATATTGTGATAAAGTTCATTATTTTCCATAATGTCATGATGAAAATTTAACATTCATATATTATAGATTTATTGCACACTAACTGAAATATTTCTGGTCTTTTATTGTCTTAATACGGATGATTGTGGCATACAGCTCATGAAAACCCAAAATTCCTATCTCACAAAATTAGCATATTTCATCCGACCAATAAAAGAAAAGTGTTTTTAATACAAAAAACGTCAACCTTCAAATAATCATGTACAGTTATGCACTCAATACTTGGTCGGGAATCCTTTTGCAGAAATGACTGCTTCAATGCGGCGTGGCATGGAGGCAATCAGCCTGTGGCACTGCTGAGGTCTTATGGAGGCCCAGGATGCTTCGATAGCGGCCTTTAGCTCATCCAGAGTGTTGGGTCTTGAGTCTCTCAACGTTCTCTTCACAATATCCCACAGATTCTCTATGGGGTTCAGGTCAGGAGAGTTGGCAGGCCAATTGAGCACAGTGATACCATGGTCAGTAAACCATTTACCAGTGGTTTTGGCACTGTGAACAGGTGCCAGGTCGTGCTGAAAAATGAAATCTTCATCTCCATAAAGCTTTTCAGCAGATGGAAGCATGAAGTGCTCCAAAATCTCCTGATAGCTAGCTGTATTGACCCTGCCCTTGATAAAACACAGTGGACCAACACCAGCAGCTGACACGGCACCCCAGACCATCACTGACTGTGGGTACGTGACACTGGACTTCTGGCATTTTGGCATTTTCTTCTCCCCAGTCTTCCTCCAGACTCTGGCACCTTAATTTCCGAATGACATGCAGAATTTGCTTTCATCCAAAAAAAGTACTTTGAACCACTGAGCAACAGTCCAGTGCTGCTTCTCTGTAGCCCAGGTCAGGCGCTTCTTCCGCTGTTTCTGGTTCAAAAGTGGCTTGACCTGGGGAATGCGGCACCTGTAGCCCATTTCCTGCACACACCTGTGCACGGTGGCTCTGGATGTTTCTACTCCAGACTCAGTCCACTGCTTCCGCAGGTCCCCCAAGGTCTGGAATCGGCCCTTCTCCACAATCTTCCTCAGGGTCCGGTCACCTCTTCTCGTTGTGCAGCGTTTTCTGCCACACTTTTTCCTTCCCACAGACTTCCCACTGAGGTGCCTTGATACAGCACTCTGGGAACAGCCTATTCGTTCAGAAATGTCTTTCTGTGTCTTACCCTCTTGCTTGAGGGTGTCAATAGTGGCCTTCTGGACAGCAGTCAGGTCGGCAGTCTTACCCATGATTGGGGTTTTGAGTGATGAACCAGGCTGGGAGTTTTAAAGGCCTCAGGAATCTTTTGCAGGTGTTTAGAGTTAACTCGTTGATTCAGATGATTAGGTTCATAGCTCGTTTAGAGACCCTTTTAATGATATGCTAATTTTGTGAGATAGGAATTTTGGGTTTTCATGAGCTGTATGCCAAAATCATCCGTATTAAGACAATAAAAGACCTGAAATATTTCAGTTAGTGTGCAATGAATCTAAAATATATGAATGTTAAATTTTCATCATGACATTATGGAAAATAATGAACTTTATCACAATATGCTAATATTTTGAGAAGGACCTGAATGATTTTCAGTCAGATGCACCCACAGTACACTGCTGATGGCTTACGTTCGTTCTGCTTCTTTGTGTTTCAGAAACATTGAGGAAATCCTCGCTGCCAAAGGGGAGACCGTGAAGAGGGTTGAAGGAAGTGCTGCTTTGGAGATAGTTGTGGAGGAATCGAGTATAGACGGTTTACAGAAAGCTGACAGAGAAGAGAAAGAAAATGAGCCAGAAACAACATGATTTAACTTAATTGCATGTGCACTTTGTATATTTGTATATTAAAATTTACAATAAATGCAACTTTTTTGGTCTTTTGTGGATTGATCAGTGTGGTGTGTAAATATATCTCAAACCAATTTTCTTGTTTGGAACAGCTCTTGATTTGGTGGCACTGAAACTAAAAACAAGCAACACAATCATGATAACAGAAAGATAAAAACTTAATGTTTGAAAAAATAACCTTCAAATATGCCCTGCTTGGCTTTCTTTGAAATACTTTCTACCAGACATGGTTATTTCATCTGAACAAGCGAGAAACAGTAATTCCAGGTCGTTTTTAGTTTCTTTTGTGTTGCTGTTGTTTTTATTAGGAATAACATACCTCAGCTTCTCTTTTGAAATATAATAAATCCGAAATTCAAAAAAAAAAAACATCCTAATTTCTCAAAAACGAATAAATGCACTAAAAGGACTGTAACGCCGGCGTCAGAAGTGACCCAGATAGCTTAAATTCTCGCGAGAACGAGAACACTTCTCGCCGTAGCTGTTTGCAGGCGGTTAGCTGTTGTAACACGCCATCTATTTTTGTCACCACTGTTGGACTGACCGTAATGGAAGACCTTGGAGTCACCGAGGAGGCAGAAAAGCCCAGACATCGGCCTTTCTTAATTGGTGTTAGCGGAGGAACGGCCAGCGGAAAGGTAAATCACGAGCAATGTAATTAGCATACCGATTATTTTAGCTCGGGGTCAATGTTAGCATTTATCCATCTGTCAAAACCAGAGTCACACCCACTAGTTTAGTATTTAATTATGTTGCTAAAACACTCCTTGTTTAAGCTAAGTTGACTCAGTTCTACTGTTCATGTTTGTTATTGCTGAGTTTTTAAGAAAAAAAAAAAAAAAAAAAACAGTCAACACAGATCGCGTTTGTAACAGAACTGACGTCAGGATGTAAACTTTGAACTCAGGTCACAGAACCGACCCAGAACGCAGACACCGTGTTCAGTCAGGACTCCTGTTACAGTTTCAAGTAATGCATTGGGAAAATGACATTGCTGTGTTATGTCAGCATCGTGGCTAATAACATAATGATTGAGATGTATTGTTTCCAGTCAACGGTATGCGCCAAGATCATGGAGCTGCTGGGGCAGAACAAAGTGGACCACCGCCAGAGAAAAGTGGCCATCATCAGCCAGGACTGTTTCTACAATGTGCTGACTCCAGAACAGAAGGCTAAAGCCCTTAAAGGACAGTACAACTTTGATCACCCGGGTAAATAAATCCAGACCTGACGCTTTTACCTTTTGAAATACATGAACTTAATGAAAAGCGAGGTCTAATAGACATTTAGAAGTGATTATTGTGGATAAAAATGCAATCTTTAAACTATTAATTATTTTTTAAGTTGTTATTGAAACACTTTAGATATTTATTCCCTTCTTTTATTGAACACATGGATAAAAATTATACACATATTATACAAAACAGAAATTATATAAAGTTATTTTATACAAATTTTATGCAGCCGTGATATTTAAAAAAAACAAAAACACCCTAATTAGTTCGTTTGTTTGGTGCATCTGTAGATTTTATTGCTCTGGGCTAGTCCTCCTATTTCCATTTATTTTGGTTCTCAACCCTGTTTGAGTCCGTTGACTCCTGCGACCCCAGATCAAGCCACACTAATTCAAAGCAACTTTCTGGTGGTAGACATTATTTATAAAATGCTCATAGCCTCATTTCTTCTCAGAAGACTATGAGGAGATTGTCTAAACTTGCTTTAAATCATCTGTTGTTAAAGGGGGTACAAGAGGTCCCGCTGGCTGGTAGGAATTTATCCATGTTTAGTAAAAAAAAAAAAAGTCTTGCTGCAAACTACGTAGCAGTGAAATGTCCCAGATTTATTTAGCTTCAAGTGTTGGATTGCTTGGCCTGACTTTATGTGATGGGTCTGGGAACTGGGATGGTTGCAATGTGGGCAAACATTGCTAATAAATCAATTAAAAGAGGCCAGTTTGACAACAAATTCATTATGTTATTATATAGTGTCTATTTATGCACACTATATAATATAATTTATGACTATTGTAAAACTCAATAAAAACCAATAAAATCTCACCATGTTCACCATATTTTCAACAACATCATCATAAATGTTATTTATCATGTCTAATAATAGATAAATTAGAAATTCTGGTCCATTCTGGTTCAGTGGTGAGATTCTGATTTGAACAGTGGGGTTCAATCACCAGGTTGATGACAATGGGAAGCAAATACGTAATTAATACGAGTGCTCCTGTCACTCATGGTGAAGAAGGAGCGGAGTAGAAAAGGGAAAGGTCATGATGTACTGCGCCATCCACATTCCAGCTCTCAATCTGTAGTTGTGGATCGCAGCTTGAAGATCCTGGAAGTAAAATAAACTTCCTGTGTAGGATGCCCTGCTCTGTCTTAGATAGAGGCTGAGGAGACGGTTCAATGGATATTTTGCTTTTTCAACATCTTGCAGAGGCATTCGATAATGAATTAATGTACAAAACCTTGAAGGACATCGCGGAGGGGAAGGCGGTTGAGGTGCCAACATATGACTTCGTCACTCATTCCAGGTTGGAACAAAAACACTTTAAGTCCTGATTTAAAAAAATCGTTTGTTCTCTTGTAGCCTGAAAGCTCTTTGTGCGTTTCCAGGTTGGAAGACAGGATCACCGTTTACCCTGCAGACGTTGTCCTCTTTGAGGGCATCCTTGTTTTCTACCCCCAGAAAGTGCGCGAGATGTTCCACATGAAGCTGTTTGTGGACACGGATTCAGACGTCAGGTTGTCCCGAAGAGGTACTCGAGCCTCCACCACACATATTTGCAGATTTTCTTGTGGGTTTTAAATAATATTTCTTGTAGTGCTGAGAGACATGAACAGAGGGAGGGACCTGGAGCAGATTCTGAATCAGTATACAACATTTGTAAAGCCCGCGTTTGAGGAGTTTTGCCTGCCTGTAAGTATGAACGTCCTCACTGATTATGTGCTGGGTTGTTTTGACTTTATTTCTAAGTACTTTTTTTTTTTTTTGCGTTTTAGACTAAAAAGTATGCAGATGTCATCATTCCAAGGGGGGTTGACAATATGGGTGAGTAATCCTAAAATAGACCAGCTAATAGTCAATATCACCAACATAGGCGATGCCCTGAATAACTTCCTAATTTGTCTCGTCATCAGTGGCCATCAACCTCATCGTGCAGCACATCCAAGATATTCTGAATGGTGATATTTGCAAGTGGCAGCGTGGAAACATCAATGGCCATGGACGAGGCTGCAAAAGGGGGACCTTTGAGCAGAGCGACCTGCAGAACGGATCCACTAACCCTCCCACTAAGAGGGTCCTGCTGGAGCCCAGTAGTCGGCCTCACTGAGACTGGGAGATGTAGATGTGTGTGAAGGAGTGGGAACAGACAGGTCAAGACTGTGGAGCTCGAGTGAGAACTGCTGCTGCTGGGTACACTTCAGTTTTGGGTAATATATCAGTGATTCAATGTGACGGCTAATGAAATCTGCAACCATGTTTTATGAGTTATTAACAGGGTTCCTACATAGTCTGGAAAAGTATGGAATTTGATTTCAGTATTTTCCAGGACTGGAAAGATATGGAAAAGGAAAATAGGTGTATGGAAAAAACTTTTTAATTTCTAGAGTTTAATCCTGATCTCATTGTCTAAATCTCGAGTCCTTCCTCCTCCTCCCTACCCTACGCCCTTCTTTCTTCCATTCAATTCTTCATTTTCTTCTGTTCTACAGGTTTCCCTCCCTCTTTCTTGTCTGTCCTTCCTTCCTTGTATGCTACCTGCCTTTATTTGTTCCTTCTATCTTTCTTTCCTTCCATCCTTCATCAAGCACCCTTCCCTCTGTCGTTCCATCCTTGTGTCCCACCTACCTTCCTTGTTTCTGGTTTTCCAGGTTCCATATTTAAAGCCTGCACACTCTGGAAATCTCAACCATAAACTCATTGTAAACTATAGTATTTTATATTTGAAAATGAACATAAATGACTAAAAACTCTAGAATGTTGAGTCTGGAGAAGTAGGAGGTCTTTATGTCATAGGTAATCAGTATTCTCATAGGCTTTGTCACATTGTTTTGCTTTTTAAATGGATAAATAACCTGTTACCCAACCAGGTCTTATAATTGATAGTAAAAATGTTTATTTTTAGTCGTGCTTTTGCACTTTTAAAAGTGACCATGCAAGTAGACTGACTTTACCTTCCTCGCTAAATTTAGAATAATATATTTTAAAGTTAACTATGTGGTATTTGTATTAATTATATTCCTAAACTACCTTGCAAAAGTATTCAGATCGATTTAACTTTATTGCATTTTGCCACATTACAAGTGGATTTTATGACAAGCACATATTGAGTGATTAAAGAAAAATATGTGACTTTTAAATCCGGTGTGATATGCATTTGTATTTACCCCCCTTTGCTCCCAATACCTCTAAATAATATCCAGTGCAGCCAGTTGTCTTAGGGAGTCAGTTCATTTGAATACAACTGCTCTGTGAAGGCATCTGAGGTTTGCTAGAGAACATCAGTGAACATAAAGCACTACGGAGACCAAGGAGGATACCAGACAGTCCCGGGATAAGGCTTAAAGGAAGGTTGGGATATAAAAATCTGAACATCTCAGAGCACTGTTCATTAATAAATTTGAAAGCATAAACAGCAATCCTACCAAAACCCATAAAATACATTTTTTTTTTGTCTTAAATGCACAGCGCTACGTATGTCGGGGCGACAGCATCGAGCTGTCAGAGATAACAGGAAGATAAATGGAGCTATATACAGAGCAATTTGGAGAGAAAACCTGTTAAGAGGCTGCAAAAGATTTGAGACTGGGGTTCAAGTCCAGACCTTAACCTCTTGCTTGCATCAGTCAGTGTGAATAAGGAGATGCTAAATTAAGTAGAAGGATTTGGATGTAGTGTATACAGATGTAGATTTAGGAACAACTCTGATGAGCTTCCAATATGATGATCTGTATGTGTGGACTATGCATCAACTTTTAGGCCAAGGTGTGAATTCAATTGAGAATGTGTGGCAGGACTTTAAAATTAGATGGGTGGCAATGGTGAAGAATAAATATCTCTGTCTTTAGATATTAAAAGCTGCTAAAGACGTACCCTTAATGTCAATGATGAGTCAGGGGCGCTGAATACAAATGCTCACCACACTTTTCAGATTTGTATTTGCTGATGCTTGAAAAATCATACATTTTCCTTCTCAATTACCACTTTCTTGGTCTTGACAGAAGATTCTGTTGAAGTACGTTTTTGGCTGTTGACAAAATGTATAGGAAGTTAAAAGGATATGAATACTTTTGCAAGGCAAGTGGAAGAATGAATCTAGAGCACTTTGATTATCATTTTCAGCCAAGTCTGTCTTATTTTTTATTTTCAACTGTTTTTGTACAGCGGTGTGCATCAATAAATGGAAACCTCTTTTGAAGTATTTTTTTAGTTTTCCCTTGAGAAACAAACACAACTCTTGCAGACACGACTTTCCTAGAAACAGAGCCTTTTGTTTTATTGGAGTTTTAGAGCACAGTGTGATGTGTTGAGGGGGGGGGGGGGTTGGTGACCATTATCCCAAAAACGGTTTCAATGATTTCCTACAGCACACGTTGGAACGACACACACACAAGTCACAGAGGACTTCTCACGCACACACTTACGAACCCACATGACCGGGACATGATTGTGATTGCTTCGTGGTTTTCTACTGTTTAACACGGCACTCCATGATTCAGCATGACATACATAGATCACAGCATCTTTAGTAATTTTCTTTTTCGTGTTTTTTGCCTTGCTTTTTTCTTTTTTTTTAGTGCCCATACTACATACGGCACTTAGGAGAAGCTAAGCTCTTCTCATAAGCATAAATGTCCTTTTTAAGAACAAAAGGAGCACTGTATATAATGTCATAACCATACATGATTCTTACACAAAAATGTTTCAAAACGAACTCCAAGTCCAGTCTATAGGGGCCATCCTCCCTTTTAAATTCAGTCGCAGCAGATCCTCAGCGTGTGGACGCCACAGTTCGTGGCAGGTTTGCTTCTGCTGTTTGAAGAGAACTTGCAAGTCTGGGGTTAGCGTTGAAGGTGTCCAGCAAATGGCACATACATAAGGAAGAGGAAGAAGAGAGTTGGTTGGGAGGGAGGGAGGGGGGGGGCAATATGGACCATTCAAATTATCCTCTCATACACGCAACAGCTCCACTCTAAAATAAAGAGTCCAGGGAGCAGACTTTGGTAATTTCTGTAGTGTCTCCCTATCTGCTCTGACTCCTTGCTCCTTCGTGGCACTAGCTTCCCTGTGGTTCCACCACAGTCTCTCAGCTACCAAGTCAGAGCAACAGTAATCCCAATTATAATCTCCCAGAGCGGCAGAGTTCTTTGTAAACCTCAGTGACATCTCAGTTGTCTAGTTTGTTCTGGATTCCTCACAAACGAGTCTCCCATTACCTTTAGTGGATAGCTTCCATGCGTCTTTCTCTTAGTGTGTAATAAAGTGGAGTTAGTGTCATGAAGCACAGTTTAAGGTCAGTGTCGAAGGCCTGCAGGGCCCTAGGTCTTCTCCTCACGGTCAGTCTTGCGGCGGACAATATTTCTGGGTTTGATCTTCAGAGACAGCTCCCAGAGGGCCTCCTCGGCAAGGTGGTCGCTGAAGTCGTTGAAGAAACAGATGATTTCCTCATTGCGCTTCAGCTCATAATGCCTGAGATCAGAACAGGTGGGATGCATTAAAAAATTATTACTTATTGAACAAACATCTCATGGTGAAATGAAATTATGGCCTAAACCTTTGGTGCTTTCACACGTATTGCCACATTACAACCACAAACTTTAATGTGCTTTATCTAGAAATTTGTCTCATTCTTTTCAAATTAGCTCAACCTTAGTCAAATTGGATGGATGGCAATTTTCAAGATTCTCAATTGGATTCAGGTTTGGACTTTGACTATGGCATTCTAACCTCTGCTTCGATCTAAACCATTCAATTGTAGTTTCAGCTGTATGTTTTGGGTCCTGCACCTCTGCCTCAGTCCTAAGTATTTAGCGGCCTCTAGTAGGTTTTCTTCCAGGACTGCCCCATATTTAGCTACAACCATCTTCCCATCAACCTGGACCAGCTTCTCTGTCCCTATTTAAGAAAACCATTCCTTTCAGCATGGTGCTGCTATCACCATGTTTCACAGTGTGGATGGTGTGTTCATGGTTTGTTTTCAGCCGCACAATGTTTTGCAGTCAGTCAGTCATTTTCTACCGCTTATTCCATAGTGGGTCGCGGGGGAGCTGGTGCCTATCTCCAGCAGTCTATGGGCGAGAGGCAGGGTACACCCTGGACAGATTGCCAGTCCATCGCAGGGCAACACACAAACAACCATGCACACACTCATTCATACACCTAAGGTCAATTTAGAGTGACCAATTAACCTAACAGACATGTCTTTGGACTGTGGGAGGAAGCCGGAGTACCCGGTGAGAACCCACGCATGCACGGGGAGAACATGCAAACTCCATGCAGAAAGACCCCAGGCCAGGAATCGAACCCAGGACCTTCTTGCTGCAAGGCAACAGTGCTACCAACTGCGCCACCGTGCAGTGTTTTGCAAGTAGGCCTAAAAGTTTAATTAAGTTCTCTTCCGACGAGAGCATCTTCTTCCTCATACCTTCTGTCACCTACAGGGCTTATGGCAATCGTTAAATAGGATTTCTTACAACCGTCTTTCAACACTGGCTTTCTTCTTGCCTTTCTACCATAAAGGTCAGTTTGTCTCATGGACATCAGCAGATTCTTCCACCTGAGCTGTTGATCTTTGCAGCTCTACCAGAGTTACCATGGGCCTCTTGGCTTCTTCTCTGATTAATGCTCTCCATGCACAGCCTGTCAATTTGGATCAATGGCTAGGACATAAATTGGTTTGGGATATTTCTTTTATAACATAACCCTGCTTTAAAATACTCCACAACGTTACCCTAACCTGTCTTCTTCTTTGTTTCTAACAAATGTCTGAGGTCTTCTCTCCCCAGCTGTAGTTCTACTGAGACTACATTATGCAAAGGTGGACTCATTACTAAAGTACATTAAAGTTTGTGGATGTAATTTGACCAAATGCAAAAAAAGGTTCAAGGGGTATTAATGGTGTTGCTAGACAATGTAAGTTGAATTACACTTGTTGGAAGCGGCGCATGCTGTCCAGAATATTGAACTGCTGCCAGCGTTTGGAGAAATTGACCTTCCCATCAATGAGGTCGGGGTTCCCCAGGTGCACAAAGGTCAGGTCCTGGAGAATGAGGCCTCTGCGAGGAGGATGGAAAGGAGGAACCGAAATCAAACAACCAGACCAGGTTGTACTGAGCAGCAGATCTGTTTTAAGTCTGAGCAGGAAGATTTACTCACAAGTATGGGATGCAGGGGGGCTCCACCTCAGCCAGAGCAGCTCTGTAAGCTCTGAAGGATGAGGAGCTGTCAATCAGCGTGCAATACTCCTCCAAACCCTTAAAAACAGAATCAGAGATAAGTGAATAGATAGATGTGTGTTTTTAACTGTTATGAAAAAATAAGCCCTCTCACCTCAGAGGTCTGTTTCTGCCACTCCAGTCTCCTGATGGGGGCAGAGTCCAGAGCAGACAGTATTGCCAAGTACGAGTTGAAATTATTTAACTTCCGTAAGTGCTGGAATAAGAAGAGGAAAATCAGTGTTAAATGCTGTCATACAAACATATGAGTTTGCCTTTTAAAAAGTACGATATCTTACCTTCATTATCTTAATGAACTTGAGAAGCAGCTTCTCTCTGTCCTGAGCTTTCTCCTGCTGAATTATCAAAGATCGCACCCTGTGGGCCAGAAAGGTCAAACCTTAAGGTATCAGCATTTAGGAAGAGACAAACATAAGAAGATGATGATCCAATTATTGTTTTACCAGTAGCTCATGTTATTAAAGTGCTCTGTAAACTGAGTTAGGTTTGGACTCTTTTCCTCATTCTGCTCCTTTGCCCAAAGCAGAACCTCTGGAATCTAACAGGAGAGGAGAGGTTAATACAGAACCAAGTTTATTGTCCATTTGCCCCAGAGTTAAAGCAGAGTTATTCCAACCAATAAGAAGAAGGGAAAATACTGCACCTCAATCTTGTAGAATAGTTCGGCATCGAGAAGTGTGAGCTGATCAGCGATCTCATGACTGCGGAAGTCATGAAGAGTCCCAGGCCTGTTAAAAAACCCAAACCATTAAGCATCTGCGCTCCAGTTATTTACAACACATTATCTGTAGTACTGGAAAAGAGTACATAGAACGTGACCAATAGGTAGCTAAAAAAGATGGCAGATGTCTTCTGCATCAGGTTTGTTTTCCACTCGACATACTCAGACAACAGTACCTTGCAGAGACCCCTCGAGCAGCAAGCGGCTTGAGGGAGTTGGTGTAACGCAGGAGCTTCTTTTGCTCCACCTTGTCCAGGATGTTCTTGCGGAGCACACGGGCAAGACTGAGCTCGCCATTACACACCAGTGTGAACACCAGGTCCATGAGCTGTTTCAAGATGTCCTCAGTCAGCTCCACCAGGCTGGAAGACAGAGGTGGAAATGATCCCATTTTGTATTAAAGTGATCATTCTGCAAAAATGCTAAGAGACATCTAACTAGTTTAACTGAATGAGGCTTCATTTTGAAGGACTCAGCAGCTCAACTCACCACAGCTCGTCAACAACACGGACCAGAACAAAGAACGTGTTCTTGCTGACTCGCTTCTTGAAGGTGTCTGGACTGTGGCAGAATGTGGTATATGTGCTGCTGTGGTCAAGGATAATGGAAACAAGTCTATACAGTCCCTTCCAAAAAGTATTCCCGCCACTTCAACGTCTTCACATTTTGTCAGGTAATAAGCACAAATGTTGATATATTAGACCAACAACGTTTCACCGTAGTGACGTGTTCAGGTACTTCCTGTGTCATCAGAATCTCCACCTGAGCTGTGAATCTCAGCAGCTCCACCAGAGTTCTTTATGTTGCATCTCTGATTAACAACCTCCTTGCATGGTATGTCAGTCTAGGTGGACAGCAAGGTGACGATATATTGGCTGCTGTGCCAACAGTGCTCCTTGAGATATTCAAAGTTTGAGATGTATTTTTATAACCTAACCCTGCTTTAAACATTTCCATCCCCAGAATATTTATTGTCACAAGTACAATGAAACTGAGAAAACAAAAAGCTATCTGGTCAGTGCATGAGCAATAAATAATTTATGAGAAATAGAAAAATAGAGACAGTTGTTAAAAAGATTAAATAAATCAGGTGTACACACATTCGTACTGATTACACAGTCCCATTAGTGCATCTCCCTATACATTCTGACTGTGCTGAGGTGAGCTATTGCTGCTAGATAGAAACTGTTGTTGAATCTCTTTTTCCTTGCTTCAACTGATCTGTAGCATTAAACAGGCGATGTTAATTTATTTGTATAACATATTTCAGCAACCAGACAATTGAAAGTGCTTTACATGATGAAAAAGGTCATTGCAGTGACAAGGTAAAGAAAAGTTGGACTAAAGACTGAAATTAATGAATGCACTCTATGCTTTTAGGCCCATATTTTCTTAACATAAAATCAAACGTTTCTCCCTGGGGGAGGAGCCAATTTCTTGGAACTGTTTGGACCAATTATTCGTCTTAATAATGGGGTCGGCAGCAAAAGGTGTTTCTATGCGGTTTTGACTCGGGTAGCTCAAGATAAATGCATGCCATATTTTGTCTGATTTTTACTTGAAAATGATGTATACTTTTCCTGCCATTTTACAAATGTACTTTGTCTTGATCTTTCACATAAAATCACAATAAAGTATATGAAATTTGTGGTTGAAATGTGGCAATATGTATGAAAGCACGAAAGGTTGGAATGTCTATGCTTTTAAAACTGGTCCACTTTCTTAAGTTTTAGTTTCGAAGCAGGCAGCAGTGTTCTGGATCAGCTGCAGCTGTCTGACTTTTTAGGCAGACCTGTGAAGACACTGTTGCAGTAATTAAAAAAGATAAAAGCATGGATGAGTTTTTCTAGATCCCGCCGGGACATTAGTCCTTTAATCCTGGAAATGTTGTTCAGGTGATAGAAAACTGACTTCGTGACTGTCTTTATGTGCCTCTGGGCACAGAGGCAGAGCGTGAACTGGGTGAGAATTGTCCTTTATGATGTTATTGGGTTTTTTTGGAGACAGTGAGAACTGTAAAGTTCTTCAGGTGTGGGGAGAGAACTGCCAACGATCTTTTGTAGAGAGAGTAGCGAAGGGGGCTTAACACACAACCCTGTGAAGAGCCAATGCTAAAGGCCAAAGATGTATGTTGACCCAGTCTGACCTTCTGGCTGCGACCCGACAGGAAGCTGTGGATCCACATGCAGGTGGAGTGTGGCAGTCCAATGTCCCTCAATGTGTCCACCAGTCCGTGGGGGATGACGGTGTTGAATGCTGAGCAATAGTCCACAAAAAGCAACCGTACGTAGCTCCCCCCGCTGTTCTAGACAGCGCAGCATGGAGGGCTGTGGCTACTGCATCCTCAGTGTCTGTTAGCCCTGTAGGCAAACTGAACAGAACAGAAAGCTTTGTTCCTTGGTCAGCATGATGCTGTTTTTTCACTAATGTGTCCACATGGGTGACTATTTACTAATTAGGTGCAGGGGTTGCACTGGATTTTATTAAATCCAGTGGGTATCAGAGAAAATGAACGCAAACAAATGCCTGCCACATTTTTCAGATTGTTGTTTCTTATAATTTTAAAAAACATCTCTTTTGTTTCTGTTTTACAATTACGCTCTACTTGACATTAGTCAATGACATGAAATCCCTGTAAAATACATTGAAGTTTGTGGTTATAACATGACAAAAATGGAAAAGTTCAACTGGTAGGAATGTTTGCAAGGCACTGCATGCTGGAAACAGCATCATTAATTTAGTTTTTTTTCAGAACCGAAAATGTTCAACTATGGCTGAGACTTCAGTATCCATCAGTAAAAATCAGGCCAACCTTTTCTAAGTAAATAAGGATCAAAGCAAAAAAAACTAAACAAAGTTAAAAAAAAGGCGATTAGGCCAGAGTGACATGTCGAGTGATTTGGAAAGGATATCTGTAGTGTAGCTTCTTAATGAGGTCTTCTGGGGTTATAAAAGTCCTATATGTAGTCAGGAAGGCTTCACAGTACAAAACAAGATCTGTGAAGCAAAGACAGGACAAACAGAGCAGCATCTTTGAGTTGACGTGCAGCCGAGATTAACCAATAAAAGCTGACAACATATCAAACATGACTGCTGCATGGACAGACTGACAGGCTGTTAAACACCAGACTGAGGCTATTTGATGCTGCTCAGACATAGAAAAATATTCTCAACCAATCAGCTTTCAAATGTGAAATGAATTCTGACCTTTTATCAAGAAAAGATGAGACATGGTAGGAATTTTGGACACAGACAGTTTGAACACCATACCTTTGCGGTCTGTTTCTGTAGCGTGGACTAATAGGATGTCTCCTGACCCTGCACGCACATCGGGACCATCGTCATTCTGGAAAGATTCAGAGTGATGAGGAGAAGATGAAAAGCAGATCAGTATGGAGAGAAAAATCTCCGATAGTGATGCAGTTTAGCCCAAAACGCAGCATGCACATTTTCTCCTCTTCTCCCCCACCAAGCCTCCTTTTCCTGCACCAGCTCCACTGATGACGATGAAAACGTCTGACTTGTGCAAAAATAAAAAATAAATAAATAAAAATCACTGCAATGTGTGTGTTGTAACACTGGTCAGAAGGCTCCTTGTGTGTCTGATCTCCTTCCTTCTACCTGTGTAAACAGCTGCTCTCACAATGGCGCTAACCTTGCAGAGAGGCGTACAGCATTTTCACACATCTGTATACCAGACTGCACCACTCAGGACAAAACAGGAGGAGGTGGTGGTGCTGGAGAAGGCGGAGGAGGTTTTAGCTCTGCAGTTTAACAGGTTAAACTCCAGAGGGCAGCAATGGCTATCAGTGATGACAGGCAGGATCTGATTGCACATCTGAGTGACTTACAATGACCTTTGCTCTAAGACCAACTTGGTAAAATATGCTTGGTGTGCTGCTGCTGCCGAGAAGGTTTGTTGTAAGAGATGTCTAAAAAACATTCTAGAAGCACCAGCAGATCTTGACTTACTTCTTGTTTTAGTGTTATCCTGCTCATGATCTCCTTGTGGTCAATGAGGGAGAGCTCATCTACATCTTCCTCGATGCTCCCGGCTGTTTCTGTCGTCTTCTGCCTCCTAGAGCACACCCACACAACCACCGTCAACACAGACAGCCTGGCATCCATCTGAAGTTCGCTTTATTTACAAACCCAAAACTAATCTTCCATTTTTCCATTTTTTGTTTCAATCAATTTACAACAAACAGCAAGTGAGCATCATCACTGTTACCTTTCTTTGTCTAAAGCCTCTTTACTATTGCTGGATGGCATCTGAGGAACAGGGTCTTGAAGTACGTCATCAGCTGCAATAGTTTCCTAACAGATGGAGGAAAGAAAAAAAACCATTAGCTTCTAATGTTTGCAGTTCTGGTGAGAAGTTTGCATATACCCCACATTGGCATGAATGTCATTAATGTTGGGATTTTATTTATTTTTTGGTAAACACTGATATAGGTCACCAGTTAGTTTTCTGTAATGCACAGACAAAATTATACTTACAGGCTTGATATAATAATACATCCTCAGGAATATTTGAATAAATGTCCCTTAGCAAGTTTCCAAAGAGACTAAATCTTTTTTGCAACCATCAGCAATCTTCTGTCTGGAGATTTGGGTACTTTTCTTGTCAGAATTGGTAGAATTGGGTTGTTGTCCGGCATTAACTTGGCCTTTTGGCAATGGTCATACATTTTAAATCAGTTGAGCCTTACAGAAGCTTATCTTTAGCCTGCTTAACCTACTCCAAAGTTGGTTTTGATATGTTTAAACACTCACTTGTGCCCAGGTTTCAACCAACTAGTTCATCGGTCTCCATCTTCAGTCCTGGAGAGCCACTGTCCTGCAACTTTTAGATGCATCCCAGCTTTAACGCACCTGAATCCGATGGCTGCCTATCCTCCTCACCATAATCCACTGATGTAATTTAATGTGAAAAGGCATGTCTCTGAAGGCTGCAGGACAGTGGCTCTTAAGGACTGGGAGGGTTACAGATCCCTAATCTACTTCTCAATTTGAGGTGAAGTTAAGGAATTTGGAGATTGTCCATTTTGGGCAATTCACTAGTACCACAGACCTTAAAACAGAGCCTCAACATGATGTTGCCACCGCCATACCTGACAGCTAATACGGTGTTCTGTGCTTTGAAACCCACATTTTGACTCTTCCAAACATACTTTTTGTCATTGTGGTCAAATAGCAAAATCTTTGACTCCCCTAAAAATAAAACTTTTCTCCAGAAGGCATTTGGCTCATCCATGTGGGTAGATGCAATTTTAAGCCAAGCTTGAAGATGTTGATTTTGGAACAGATGTTGTTGGCTCCCTCTCAGTGCAATCACTGATGTTCTGGACAGGGACACTGGTGTTCTAGCAGCTTCCAGTTAGACTTCAACCCTGGTTTTTTATTCTGGGTTATTCTTGAACATCCTAACCAATTTCTCTTCGTCTGACAATAACAGTTTGGGTTAGATAATTAAAATTTGGACACAATCAGATGTTCCAAAAAGATAATCCCAAACAGACATAAAAAATAATCTTGGAAGTGATAAAAGCAGGCCAAAATCAATCTTCTGAAATAGCCCTGACCTCAACCATATTTAAAATTACCAGGCTATGTTTAAAAGCTAATTCTGTGCCTGGAAACCAACCAATTTAAATAAACCATTTTCTAATTCTGCCAAAAAAGTGGTGAAATATCCAGCCAGAATTACGCCAGAGGCTCATTGATGGCTACAAAAAGCATAGTTTGGGTATAAACTGCAAAACAAATATATATTACTTGGGGTGTATGTGCATATTTAAGCTTGTGTGTACAATTTTGACCATATGTGGATAAGAGAAAATCCACAACAAATTCAAACCTGTACACCCAAGTCCTTTTTTGAAATTCACTGCAGTTATGACTAATCATTCTACCCTGGAAAGAAAACCCACCAAAATGAATTCGTAAAAAAAAAAACCCTCTTCAGGCATATGATGGATATATGCAAACCTCTGACCAGCACTGCATGTACAACAACATTTGTGAATGATTTCATGCAGCAACAACAAGCTAGCTACAGATGAGATCATATAAACCACCAGGGTATCATGCAACAGATTGGTGGAGAAAAAGAAGAATGGAAGTGTGTCACTGTCCCGTTAGCGGTGATGCAGAGTGGGTGTAAAGTGTTTACTTAGTGTGAGAAAACCCAACACATGAAAGCCAAAACAGAAGAGCACCAAAAGGAGGAAAATTCACCATCTGAACCATAATGCTACCACACGCATCGCCTCCTTTCATATATAAAGCGAAAAAAAAAAAAAAAAAACCTGCAGCAAGTGCACAAGCTGACCCAAAGAAATAAAAACACACAAACAAGTAAGCCGTTACACATGCACAGGTGCACGTTATTCATTAAGGCGGATGTTACTCGAAGCCCACTGAGAACCCTTCCTTTGGAGCAAAGAGATGTCAGGAGTTAGAGCAGAACGAGGTTAAATGATCATCACAGCTGAAGCGCAGCCAGAGATACAGCAGCCACCAGCAAGGCAGTCAAAACAACAAACAGATCGACATCTGTTTTTTTTTTCTCTCCCACAAACACCAGCACATGATTCAGTCACAGGCGAACCTGTGAAGCTGAAGTCATGCTCAGTCAGGTGGCTCCGCTCGCATTCCATGCCGATCGCTTTTTAGGGGATGAATCAAAAGAGGGTGCTCAGTGCAACATGTGAGGGTGAAATGTGCCAAGTAAAGCAGGCCTGCTCTTTTACTTTGAATTGCTCCCTGCATCTGAATTGATTCAAACCCCGAGGCGATGGGACGTGCAAATGGGTTTGACCTTTCACCCGTGGCAATCAGCTACTTACTCGGAGGGAGAGAGGCAGCTCCCCATTGGCCTGGCTGGACGAGTATAAGTTGACATACTCCCCCTCCCCGCCCTCGTCATTCACGCTTTCGCTCTACGGGGGGGAAAGAGGAGGGAAACAGACCGAGGCATGAAGCAGGAGAAAGGGCCACAGAGTGTTTTGTTGAGGGCTTGAAGGAGAGACAGCAGCTGGCTGAGGTCAGTTTCAGGTGCATCTCAATAAATTACAATATCACTGAAAACTTAATTTGTCACAATAATTTAATTCAAAGAGAGAAACTCATTTATTACAAAAATAGAGTGCTGTATTTCAAGCATTTTTCCTGTTTTATTAAAAGAAAAGTTTCTCAAAAAACTAAATATTACATAAAACCAATGAAAAAGATTCTTAACACAGAAATGTTATGGCCTACACAATCATGGGGAAGACTGCTGAATTGAGACTCTCAATAAGGAGATGTTTACAGAGTACTGTTTCCAAGCATATTAATAGAAAGTGGAGTGGAAGGAAAAAGGTGAACAAGCATCAGGGACAACCCACAGCCATGAGAGGATTGTAAAGCAAAGCCAATTGAAGATTTTGGGGAAGATTGACAAGGCATGGACTTAGGCTGGAAGCAGAGCCACAACACAGATGTATCCATGATGAGGGCTAAAATTGTCACATTCCTTGTGCTAAGTCACTCCTGAACCAGACGATGTCAGAAGTGCCTTTCTTGGGTTCAGGAGAAAATTACATCTCTTTTGTTTGCTGAGTGGTTCGTAGTCTTGTTTTCAAATGATTTGGAAATCAAGTTTTCATAGCGTGGAGAAGGAATAGAGAGGCACACAGTCCACAAGCTCCAGCGTGAAGTTTCCATAGTCAGTGATGATCTGGGGAGCCAAGCCATCTGCTGGTGTTGGTCCACTGTGTTTTATCAAGTCCAAAGTCAGCACAGCTGGAAATATTTAGGCATTTCATGCTTCCCTCTGGTGACCAGCTTTATGGAGATGCTGATTTCATCTTCCAGAAGGACTTGGCCTGACCTAAACCTGGACCTTTTTATAGGTCCATTTTTCAGAGAAATTGAATTGTGTGCTTTCATTGGCTACAAGCTACAAATTAAAATGAACAGAAATAAATGCTTGAAATATATCATCCTATCTGTAATTAAGTTATACAAGTCTCACGTTTTGAGTTATTTATTGAAGTATATTAACTTTTCAATAACATTAATTTATTGAGGTGTACCAATTCTACAAGGAGCAGCATTATCCTGCTCTGAGTCATCATGACCAACAGGTGGCACTGGTGTGCATCATATCCAAAAGAAATATTTCCTACTGGCAAGAACATGCAGTGGAGCATGGTCCACTGGGATTCTTTTAACACTAATAATACGACAGGACACAGATTGTGGGAAGTGATAATGATACCAAGATGCCACAAAGCAAATGAGTCACTATATTTTTCATTATATGTGCAGCAGTACAGAAACTCAAACAGCTGTTATCTGACTTGAATCTGCAGAGGGAAGAGGTCCATGATCAGATTTTATTAGGGCCTAAAGAACTCCTTCATATGAGCTCACCGCCGAGGTGTGGAGAGAGTCAGTGAGAGAAGACTCAGAGGGAAGACAGACAGCCATAGAGCCCATTGAGCCAGTCAGAGAACCGTTGGGACCACCCCCGCTGCCATCCAGAATGGTGGCATTGGTCAAGGCAACTTGGTCCAAGCTCTGCGATTGGTGGAGAAGAACCAAAGCAGGAAAAAAAAAAAAAAAAAAAAAAGAAGGGATAAAATAAAATAAAGGACAGAACTGAGAGATCAAAGAGGAGAAGTCAGAGCAAACAGAAACAGAATAGAAAGCAGATGGGAAGTAGAATCACCTCATTCTCTAACACCTCTATTAACTCGGAGTTATGGGATGAATGTGCCTGAACATGAAACGCACAGCATGCACACATACATATGTATATATAAAGTTGTAGACAGTGACAAAACAATAGATCTACAGTAAAAAAGAAAAAAAGGTGTAAATCTTGCAGACATCGATTAGCTTCCTTTATAAATTACTGAGACCAGAGATGTTTCAGTGTGAACAAGTGTGTTGCCAGCATAAGAGATGCCTGTCAGCAGGAAGGTAGCAGTAACCTGTTATAACATGTTTCACATACCAGCGCTGTTTGAGCATACGGCACAGGGCCATGCAGACACAGATCAGTGGTAAACACGGCACACACTCATGCACACACAAATGGATGCCGATGATCATGCACAAGTAGACTACATTTTTTCATTTTCCCCAAAAAAATCTAAACGAAACAAAAAACTCTCTTTAAAAATCCTTCAGCAAACGTGTCCAAATATAACACCCCAATGAGCCGAGGGACGCAATTATTCCACAGAATTTCACAAAAGGGAGGTTTGCGCAAAATTCGGGTGGGCGGGTAAGTCGACACGGTGGAGAATGAGGACAGCGACTGGCGCTGAAGGATGATGACGAGGAGGACGGACAAAAGAAGATCGGATGAAACAGAGGGAATGTGTTTTCCATCAGGTCCATCTGTTGCTGCATTCCACCAGAGATATCCTGAGGGAGATTCACGCCATGTCTGGACGTGCTTCATACACCGTGTCATGATGTCGTCATGGGTCGACACTCACAGACATACTGAAGGGGGTGGGGGGTCAGGCCCTAAATAATGACGGAAAAAATAACACGTTTGGCCACAAAATCTCGAATTCAAACAAGTTAGAGGCTGGAACGTTTGTTAGTTATGATCCCAAAATAAGAGCTGGATTCCAACTAGATTTTTAGACCCGGTCCAGAACTGTGGCTTTGACATAAGCAGAAAAAAGCAGGGGGTCATTAACACCTATTTCTCCACGCATCATGTGAAGAAATAAGAGGCGTAACGACACATCTGGCTAACGAGACAAAACAATGTGTTTTAAAGAATTCCACTGTAGAATGATTCAGTCCTAGTTTAATCAATGTTTTAAGGATTAAGTAATCTGAAATAGTGGTGAACATAAGCAGATCAGACTTACACATTTAAAAACAATGGTAAGCCAGTGATGTTACAACACACAGCATAAAATACCTTTGCTTTGGTTTTTTCAAAGAAGGTTTAACTATTTGGAAACTGTGTGCCTTTATTTTGAAGGTAGGTTTTTGTCCTATACTCTTCCCTGAAAGACCTGGCTGTGAGGCAAATTAGTGGGAGCGTTGTGGCATCACGGTGCCTAGTCCCTATTCTCAAAATGCTTCCAAGCGACTTATATCTTGTATGTCACTCTCAGTCGGTACTGGATACCCAAAATACTCAAACCATTTAAAATCAGTTGAGGCTTCTTTAATCCTTTTGTATTTGCTGTTAGTCAACCTGACTCGCAGTCATCATTTATTTACTTCAACAGGGCAATTCAAAAACTACTTCCCCTATTACTTCAAAATAGGAGTCTCAAACAGAGAGGAATGTCGAGCTTTAAGCACTAACCTACCAAGGATTCCTACACATTTTCCAGATCAAAATTCAATTTTTTCCAGATTGAAATTTGTATAACTTAAACCCTGTACTCAAATTTTCCAATTTCACAGTCAAGAAAACAACAAGAACACCCCCTGAAATCAGAATTGCCACTGGAAAAGTCAAAGTTTGCCGATTCACCCTGAGTTCAGGGTCCAATAGGGCTGCGCAGACACAGAATGTAGTGAAGTTTGCCAGTTTTAACAATAAACTAATCATTTCTGACAAGCTGTATTTCATTAAACCCAAAACAATTTAGTGCTGCATATAATCTGTGGTTCAACAAACTCAGATCACCTCTGTTTCAACATTTATAAAGTAACGAATTGGCAAATCGTGACAAATGTGACCAAATACTAACTCCAGATTTCATATCAAACATCTAATACATCTATTCTGCTTGCAAAATTCAAATTTTAATGTTGAAAATTCACTCATTTAACCAGAAGACAGAATGACAGCAACCTTCACAAAACAGACTTCATTTTGATGAGAAATTATGCTTTGTTTTAACGTTGTGCGATCTCATTCCCCCTCTAGGAAAAATGCTTTTGTGTAGTGGTTCCCTAACGTTTCAGCTGCCAACCCCAAAATAACAGTGAAAGACACTTGTGAGTAGGGCTACTCGATATCAGGAAAACACGCGATGTGCTGCAATTTTAGCTGCGATAACGATATGACTTGTGACAAATAATTAACTGAAAAGTGTGAATGTTTTTCTGCTTTGGGTTCACTGCATACAGAACCCAGATAATGAGCAGTCCAACCAGCTACGGGAAAATAAAAATCATTATGTCCATCCCAATGAGGAGGTTTTGTTGAAAAAGTTCCTTTAGGCCGAAGTCTGCTGTTCCTTTAAGAGACTCCAATGGTTGTAGTCTGCTGAAGACCTGACCACCGTTCCATCTCTTTACCTTCTAAAACATCTTATGCTGGGTTAAAGTGTCACTGAATATATTACAGGCATAGGAAGCCTGAATGGATGGTACTTAAAAAAATAAGCCAACACTAATTGCAGTCCAGGCAAGTTTTGGCGTACGGTAATATTGCTATAATGATATATAAGAATCGTGTAGCCTTATTTGTGACCTTGATTGTAGGTTGAGTATTCAATCATTACTTATAAATTCATTAAAAAAAGCTTATAATGACAACAAATTTTATCTTCTGCAACATCTGCAGCAGAAATGTACTTTTTGAAATTAGAGTTTTTGTTTATACTTTGATTTCTGAAGAGGAGCTCAAGAGCGCCCCACTTTTGTTGAATTTGGACCTTCAGTGGCGCCCCAACCCAAACTTGGGGAAACACTGCTTTAGTTTAGCAAAGACACACACACAAAGTTGGGTAACAACAAGCCAAAAGAAGCACACAATCACAACAAGTAGCTACAAGTGCACATGGATGGATGGGTGGATGAATGAAATCAAGGGTCCCACAGTGACAAAAGCCCCGACACATGAAGCTCTGTCAGGAACCAATGCAGGTGAACAGACTCGCACATCTGGAACAATCAAAGGTCAAGTCACCTTAGGACCACTCTACCACACAGCACCCATGCTGGAGTCGCCTATGGGAAGGACTGGAGAGAAACGGGCTCCCTCCGGGGGGTCACGACTCACCGTGGGCGTGGTCAAAGACGCCTGGCCGATCAGGTAGGAGTTAGAGACGGACATGCTGAGGCCCAGCCCAGAGCCTGCCTCCTCCATGGCCGCCGCAGACGGCTGGAGGTGGCAAGAGAGAGAAGAGGAGGAAGAGGAAGAAGGGGAAGAGGAGTGGGAGGCCTGAGGAGGAAAACAAAGAAGGAAAGCATAAAGAAGACAAAAAGAAATAGAGAGTAATTGGGGTTAAGGGAGACGAAGAAGAAATACATGGTGTTAAAAGGAAAAAGAAAAAGAATGAACAGTTGATTACTCTAGTAAGCAAGACTGTGTTAGAGCAGATTAAATCAAAGCTCAGAAGCAGCACAATAGTAAACTCAAAGTGATATAAGCTGCGAACACTCCTACTGCTAAGATGAGACAAATCAGACGACAGATGGAGGGATTCATGGATCATGACTTACAATATTTTGCAAAACTCTTTACACCCCTCCAAGTTTTCTGCATTTTATCACATTAAAACTCCAAAGCTAGTCCAACCAACTTTGCACATCTAGAGGCTGAAATTAACTTTGACTAGCTTTCTGGTCCCTGATGGAAAAAAAGCGCCCCCACAGGATGATACCGCCACCACCATGCATCACAATAAGGATGGTGTGTTTGAGGTGATTTGCAGTGATAGTTTTCCACCAAACATAATTTTCTGTGTATTTGAAAAAAAAAAGAAAGTCAAAAAGCATCAATCTTTTTCTTTATTTTTCACAGTTAAACACTGATTTTTGTTTCCCATAAAATTTCATCAAAAGTTAACAGATATGAATTCTTCCGTAAGGCAATGGAACAGACTGGGGAGTTCGGTAGTCGGTAGTCGAACCGTTGGTAGTCGAAGTTCACATGAGGCGTGCAGGTATCACAAATCATCAAATAAACCTTTTGATATCCTTTGCTTTGAAGCTTCACAGAAAACCAGCCCAACTGCTACATGGTCCAAACATAGCCAATATGATCTGCTCTAGGGTTTTATTTTCAGCCCTTATCCACCCAGCAGCTGGAATTACTTTTTTTCCCCTGCAAAGCTGTGTAAAGTCGCCAAAGCATGTAAGGCCGCAACATGGGTTTATGCATGGGGCAAACAGGCTTATTCCACCGGGCCTCGAGCACATCAAGTCCAAAAACACGAGGCCGGATTAAGGCCTGCTGCAGTGGCACAAATGTGTGCAGTGTGACCATATCGCTCGCAGACAAAAGGATGATAAGGGGGGGGGGGGGGGGGGGGGCGTAAATGGGAGGTAGTTCATGAAATCCATCTTCTTTTCCAAGCCATGAACCAGAAATATACCCTGAAGAAGTGTGTTATCTGCTTATGGTTCACAAATATGACAGTTCAATACTAACAGAAAACTTAAGGCTGGATAAATTTGTCATCTAGTTGTCCGTTTGGACATCTAGAGGAGAATTCAATCATTTTTATGATGAAAAATAAAGAAAAACGTCTAGGGCCTTAAACTCTCTTCAAAACCGTTTTACATCAAACTCGAAAAACCTGGTTTGCGATGATCTATCCTATTGTGTCTCCTTCGCCGCTGATTCACTGGCAGGCAGTTGTCTCAATTAACCCAAACACCACCTCAGAGTAAGATAAAATCTCTGGATCTGATGTGCAGCAGATATAATCTTTTTCTGTCTGCCGCTGGCGGCTAATGCCTCGGAGCTCACTCAAATGTCTGCTTTGGCTACAAAAATGAACAAGAATAAAGACTTATAGTTTCATTGATGAACATTTCACATCCACTCAGTCTAAACTGGAAAAAAAAAAACAAAAAAAAAACAGAGGAATTTAAATTACAGCTCTGCTCACACAGTTCAACTGGATGAATCCGGCTGTTTATGTACTCCGAGCACAGTGGTATATGAGACAGGGAGCAGTATGAAACTAACTGGCTTGCAAACCTCAGGATAGACTGCCCACATGGAGCGCTTCTTACCAGCTGTCTTTGTTTCGGAGGCAACGCTGGCGGCTGTAGGGGCTCGTGAACCGAGTCGGTGCTGCTGAAGGAGTCGTTGAAGCCGTAGACCTCCTGGAAAAGTTTGTTATGTTGCTCGTAGATCCTTTCACTCTGTGGCATCTGGTAAAAAACGGAGGGCTGTGGCTCTGAGTAGTCCTCCATAAACTGCATATATTGGAGAACTGAAGGAGGAAGAAGGATTAGATGAAACAGTATTAAATCCTATACATGCATTTTATTCTAGAGGTTTTATTTCAAACATCTTAAAATGTCTACCTGTAGCGTCATATTACTACACAACGTTTGATATATTTTACTGGGACTTTATGTGATACACCAACAAAGTAGTGCCTGAACACACCATCCCTACAATAACACAAGGATGTGGCTGCATGATGCTGTGGGATGTTAGTAGGTCCCATTCAAAGTTTTACCTTAAATCCAACATTTGAATTTGTAGCAAGTCTTAAAAATTGGCTGGTCACAAGGGCCCGCCATCTAAAGCTGGTAGAGACATAAACCATAAGACTCACTGCTGCAACTTCAGCAAAAAGTTGCTCTATAAAGCAGACTCAGGAAGACTGGATATAAATTCAGGCCACATTTTCAGACTTTCAGTAGAAAAACTATTTGTAAAATCATGTTTTCCTTTTTCTTCACAATTATGTTCTTGTTTGTGTTGGTCTATGACATAAAACTCCAATAAAATACATTGAAGATTGTTGTTGTAACACAAAGAAATGTAAAAAAAAAAACCCCCAAAAAACTGTCTAATATTCTGCTATTTCCTGAAAACGTTGCTCATTAAAATGTCTCAGCAATCCTCAGCAGCTGTTTATCATCCATATACATTTAACAGAACCTATAAGAACGTTTTCCAAAACATTGTTAATAATAAATAACCCAGACTACGTTGTTATGACAACCACCCGTAGTTTCTCAGAGGGGACAAAACTCCAGGAAGCTTGTTACACTTCTGACATTCTACATGACTGTGGTCATACTCTGTAAAAAGGACTTTGACAATGAGGTATGGCTGACTGTATGGATGACATAATATAGTAGCTAGTGAGGAAGTGACCAAATATTACTCGCTACGGTCCTTCTCCCAGCCCTATTGTGGCACATCCTAGTATTTACTTCCTGTTTCTATTCACACTAAATATTTCTTTGACATAAGCTATGCTTCAAGAAGCTGATGATCGAGCGCTGTCCATGTCCGGCTTTCCTTTTCCTAATTAACCTCATTATTTACTCTTCCCATGATTAGCCTTTGTTCGTTACTTTGCTCTCTACTCCTTTGTCCTACATTCATCTGATTCAGAGAGCGTTTTCTGTTGTCCTTTCTCCTTTGTTACGTCCACAGCCTTACCTCACCCCTAAAACTTACTGTGTCTGTTTTTCTTCTCAGGAAGCGGCGGAGGGCTGGCGGGGACATCTGCGCTCTCACTGGCCATGTATTGGGAGACAAAAACTCCCCCATTCGTCTGGGGCATGGGGGAGATGGGTGTGAAAAGGGGAAATGGTGGTGTTGGGTTAAGCTCCTCTTCTGACAAGTTGTCATACTGGGAGGGGTAGCGCTCATACAGAACCCTGGAGCCTCCGTCAGGGAAGGAGGACGTCTGCGTGCTGCGTCGCTTTTTCAGAGGCAGGGCAGGGGGAGCGCTGGTGCGGCATGACTGTAGCGGATTAGTCTGCTTGGGTTGGGTAGTCCAGAATTCTGGCTGCTGGGATGGAGGGGCACTCAGAGGGGGGTGTGTGAGATGTTGTCCAGGAACAGGGGATGAGGACTCGCTGTGGGACTCGGGCAGGGGGCTTAGGCAGCCCCCCACCTGTGCTGCAGGTAGGTTGTCCCCAGCAGACAAGTCCTGGTGGAGGAAGTCATAATCTGGGTCATAACTCTCAGTGTTGTCTGAAAAGGTAAAGAAAAGGGTAATGTTAATAAGGTGATTATGATAAAATGAAGATACTTCAAACTGCTGGCTAAACGTCCTAGCCCTAAAGAAAAGTAGTTTTTGCTAGGTTAGCTAATATTTATTTTAGAAGATTTAATTGCCCTACTTCATTTCTTTCCCCTCAACAACTCAAGTTAGAAAAATTTACAAAGCTTTCTCTTTTGCACCCGTTTATGATCACCTCATGAAGTTAAGGTCCACCAAAACTGATCTCTGAGCAGTCAAAAAGGTTCCCATACATTTTTCATGTCACAACTCCATACTTTTTCAGGCGCAAGTTTCCACAGCTCTCAATCCCTTTATAAGCAATTGTTAAAAGTATGAATACAAAGGTTCACAATGAATTTATGGCAGATATTTTTGCAGTGCAGTGCTTTAAGTATGGAGGCTGCAGAATGCTCGCACTGGAGGAAAGGAAGAAAGGAAGAAAGGCAGGAAGGAAGGAGAGGCAGATGTGGAAATTTTATGTACGTATGGATGGAGAAATGGATGGCTGAATGTATAGACAGAAAGATGGATGGATGGCTGAATGACTAGAAGCATGGATGCCTAGACAGATGGATGGATGCATGAACAGACGTGAGCAGCTGTTGGACAACAGGATGAAAAGAAAGTCTGAATATGGAACTATTTTCTTTTTCTATACTTATCCAAAATTGACAGTTATCTAAATTCCCATTTTATACTATTTAAGAGTTTGTAGAAACAAAGCATTTTGTAAATAGCCTACTGCATAACATCATGTGGCAACCAGATGATTAGTGTTAGTTTAAATGTTAGTTTTCCTAAAATTAGAATAGAATAGAATAGAATATGGCTTTAAAAATTTGTCAGAAGCAAGCTATTTCAACGGAAAATACAGAAGGAAAATTAATTTAAAAAATTTAGACAGTAATTTTGTGCATATCAACAACCCACCAATAAGTGTCCTCAACACTGTACCTATGTGAAAATCCCGCTGGACTCGTGTTTGTGTTCTTACCCAGCGTCTCACAGCTGGTGTTACGAGAACACTGACCGCTGTCCTGATCCATGGAAGAAAGCTGTTCGTCAGACTTGCTGAGTTTCCCCATGCTGCTGCAGGGAGAGAGACGAGGGGAGTCTCCACCGTAGGAATGGCTACCTCCGGAAAAACGCCTCTGAAAGAATTCGTGCTCGTATTCCTGCGTAGAAAGAGAAGATTCACACGTCGTGACTCTCTTAACTAGAACCTGCTCGTTAGATTGTGAAGGATGAGAACATGTTGAAGGACAAAGATCGTGATAATGTTTATATGACACATTCTGGCCATTGCTGTTCTAACGTCTTCAGCAGACAAATCAGATTTCTTCTCCTTGGTGCTTCTTACCTTTTTAGTTAAAGTACAGTACTGGAGTATGGCTAAACATCCTGAGACTTAAATTTAAGGGTTATGCTTTAACACAGGACACTGTAACAGAATTGTGAATTTACTCTAGGAAACCAGGATCCAGAATCAAATCAACCCGTCACCTGTCTGTGGTCGTTGCATGGTAAACTGGAGCCACGGCTCATTGGTGCAACCACTGCCACTGGTGTCGGGGAAGGGGCTGACTGACGTTTCTTAGGTGGAAGTGCTGGTGGTGGACTATAGGGGAAAGAAAAACATTCAAAAAATGTACAGATATGCAATGATAGATGGAAAGTGACCTAAGACAATCACACAAGCGCAAAAACCTTTAAGTATGTGTGCACATAGATTACGCATGTTTAGATACATGAACACAGACACTATCTTTCCTACTCTGTAACGGTGAGATGAAATCAAGAATGTTTTATGACAGCCGCTCTCATATATGGCATGGAGTCATCCTGCCCATCACACCTAAATACTCTCAGAGAGTTAATATCAGGTCAAAATGGGGTAGGGGTGGGAGCGAGCCAACAAAGGTGACCATGATATGGAAGCTAGCAAAATAATTCATTGGTCAGTCACACACTCTCATGCACCAGACGGCCTTCTGATTGGATGAGGAGGTCTTCAGCAAGTTACCAAGGATGGCACAAACTTTAGGATAATGCAACCATGCAAGCCAAATGCCTTCATCCAATCCAGAAACTTTGTGAGGTTTGAGGGTGGGATGTTATTATGAAATCAGATGACCCTATGGGCTGACATACTTCTCCTTCTGAGCGGGTCTCCTTTGGCCAGCGTCAGCACTCAACTGTGCTCTGTTCCCAGAATGGAGACCAAGGACGAAACAAACAAATAAATAAGAGACACAGCAGGAAGAGTAAGAAAAAAGGAAGCACATCTCTAAAAAGTTTGAAGGTTGTGCAAGAACCTGGGACCCTAAAGCTGGAACAGAAACAACAAAAATGCTGAAAGAAAAACTCCTATATCTAAGGCTTCCTTACTACTTTATTCCTATTTTGCTGAGTTACAAAGGAAAATTGCAAAGGTATGTTGGAGAAAAGCAACAGTTATGAATAAATGTACAATGAATAAATGCAGAGTAGGTAAATGCTAATAAGGTCTGGATCAGAATCCAAATTGGGGTTTTAGTATTCTGTTCAATAGGCAGAAAAATGACTAATATTGTGAATACAGTGTGTGAGATAGTCACCTGAGTTCTGCCACTTTGGCTTCAGGAAGTGGAGGTTTGGGTGGGGCTACATCCTCATCGTGTAGTTCAGGGGCAGCCTTTGCAGGGGAGGTTGCTGAAGCCGTCCTATTAGAGACATCCCGCCCGCCATCTATCGAGGGTGCCTCCACGGATGCGTTGCTGCACACACAAAAAGCCACCCGTGTAAATGAACTGCTTTGAGTGCTTGTTTTATTCGAGTGGGTTTTGCTTTATGTCCACCTCTCAGCTGTGGTGACGGGTGGTGCTGGTTTATTTGGGGTGGTGGGTGATGGCTGCTCTTGCTTCTCGATGGTCAGCTTCACCAGTTCCTGTTTGCAGAAATACCTCAACATTTACAACTCATTCATTAATAGCCCCGCCGGATGAGGAAAAGAATGGCAAAAGCAGCTAACGTTGTACCTTGACGCCATCCAGCACTGCCTTGATAACGCTTGTGACGGCGATCACGCTTTCTTTGTCGTCCAAGTCGATGCCATCCAGCATCACCTGGTCTGCCCAACGGATGAGGTTGGCCAGACTCTGATAGACGCGGCTATGGCATGACGACAGCGCCGAGCTGCCAAAAACGATGAGAGAGGCAGGGTGAGGGTTCACGTGAATTAAAGGTGCAGACAAGAGAAATTGGAAGATGAAGCGGGACTTGGAAAAATAAGACATGTATTAGATGAGCACATATTCAACAGGAAGTAAAAACAACCCCAAAAGCAACACCAAAACTGACTTGCAGTACCTTGTAAAACAAATAAATGCCAATGTATTTTAAAGAGATTTTTTCACACCAACACAAAGTAGTGTATCGTTATGAACAGGCAGGAAAAGTCTACATGGTTCAAAAGTGAGGAAATGCTCTTATATTCAGTCCCCTTAACTCTAAATAAAAATGTTCAGAAATCATCTACTTAGGAAAAAAAGTCTGCCTTGACGTAGACTCAGCCTAAACACAGCTAACTTTGATGGTGGTTATAAAAAAAACAAACAAAAAAACTGACTCACGAAGACCAAGGAACACCCCAGACATGGGGGTGTTTGGGGTTTTCCCAGATACCCCTCTGTTCTTGAACAGTGCTCTCCATTATTTGAATAGTGTATGGCATGACTAAAAACCTATTAACAGTGTCCAGAGGAGCAGCCATGAGCCCCATATTCACTCTAGATGAGCTGCAGGGAACTCTTACTTGTGCACTCCACAAACCTTGACTCTATGAAAGAACAGCAAAAAGGAAGGCAGAGGAGTTATCCATGAACACTTTGGCACAAGTCATGCAGGGAATACAGCAAACATGTCACGTCAAAATGTTACTTTATTTGCCTACATGCAAAACATAATGTATGGGAAGTCTGTGGGATACTGGAAGTAGCTAAATACAGGGCAATTTAGAAGGGAAAAAAGTTAGAGGCTCCAAAGGGCTTAAAATTTGCAGATTATAGAATTGTTTATTGTTATCAGGATTTCTTTGTTAGGATAAAAAATAAAAGGCTAAATTCGAATTGACACTGTCTGAATACACAAAAAACTGACAGTATTGTTGCCATTGTGTGGAGCCCATTTCATGCAACCTTTAAAGACCAATGTTTGTTTGTTAGGCTGTGACTGCAGTGACCTGCAGACACAGCCATACGGGAAACGTTTAAATACTTATTACTGTCACTTTTATCGTGATCGCATCGCAATAAATACATCATCATATCAAGATAAAGTGGTTAATCCATATCACCCATCCCTACTATCCACACATGTTTTCCACCTAACATGACTAACCGTTAGCCTTCCTGAGGAAAAGATTGGGCAAAGATTTCAGTCACTAGATATGCAAAGCTGGTAGAGACGAGAGGCTGCAAAAGCAGCAAAAGATGTTTCTATAAACTACTGGCTCAGAAAGGCTAAATAAATGCATTATGTCCTACTTTGTGTTGGTCCATCATGCAAAATCCCAATAAAATACACTACAATAGGTTGAGGGTGTAAACTAAATGTGAAAGAGGTTAAGGAGCAGGCATACTTTTGTAAGGCACCCTACCTTAGTGCATCTAACATCCATCATAAAACATATTCTAGGGCATAAACAAATGACTGACAGCAAGCTCAGCAGTTGGAATAAGCTTCGTAGCCTTGAAGGCAGCATTAACAGCAACACAAAGAAGCGGGGTGTCGTTTCTCCAAGTGGCTCGTTGTACATTCAGACCCAATGCTAAGGTGTGGCATAAGCCTGTATCAACGTGTAGCAAATGATTCACGCCACAGGAATATTCCTCAGCTGTCTCTGCAGGGCTTACAGCTGAATCTACTGGAATTAGAAGGATTGGGGGAAAGATATGAGCAATGGGTTGCAGTGTAGCTGGGTATTCTGTATTTCTAACAAAGGCAGCAGCTCATCACCTCTGACCTCCATTCCTTTACAAGTACTGATGGAGATGCAAGGGATAAAAGAGACAAAAGACAGAGAGGTTCCAACATGCCCCGACAGTCAACAAAAACTGCCCATGAGAATTCTTTCAAAGGTTTGGCTCATTCAAGCCAGACAGAAGTACAGAAAGTAAAACAAAATGACTGAAAAGAATAATCCTTGTACCTAAATGGTTACGAGACATCAACAGCAAGCACAATATTCAGATATAAAGAATAAGAAGCCTTAAGATGAGGAATATCAGCCATAAAACATTATCAGTCTTGGATGGAAAATCAATATCCTACAGATCTTATCATGCAGAGAAACTGTGTCAAGAGACAAAATGAAAGGCAGTAAATAATACGCTGCCTAAATATAGATATACAGTGAAGAAAACAGCTCAAGAAATACGTATAGTATTTCCAGCAATAATTACTTTTGAAGACTGACCTCCATCTTTTTGAAAACTCTTGCAGAAACCAGTGACTTACCTATGCTGTATCCGGGCCTCTACTTGGACCAGAGGCAAGATCGCTTCCAGGACCTTGCTGGCTGAGCCCGGCAGCATTTCCAGCACTTTTTTCTCCACCACCATTTTGTCCACGATGGTCTTGAAGTACTTCAGAGCACTGACCACCTCCTTCTCGTGCTCCTCAAGCCTGCTAACCTTCTGAGAAGAAAAGTAAAATGGACATGTAATCAACTATTACCCTTGAATGTAACCACTGACATTTATAATGCCAACTAAGAAAAATTCACACTTTTATTATGACAAATCAATATTTTTAGAATCACAATTCTCTAAGTCAGTGGTTCCCGGTTTGGTTTTAAGATCCTCATCAGAAATGTAAGTGAATATCAAAAATGAGAACGAGAAAGTAAATATTTCTGTTGCAGATGTTAGTGACGATAGAAAAACTGTACTTACAAATATGATAAAATATCATCTAAGCTGTCGATGCCGTTTGTGTTGTCATTTAGGACGATGTTTATCTATTTGACAGCCAGCATCACAAGGCTCATACACCATTACTTTGAGCTCTGCTTCAAATATATTTGCCTTGGTTTATATATCTGCTTCCCCATTTTTCAAAGTGGAAGCAAATTGATGTTTCTGCGAAAATCATTTTTTTCACCTAAAAAAAAAAGGAATCTGATCATCCTCCGCTATCAGTTTGCTAAAGTCTTTGTTTATTCTTTTCAGACTTTTAGATAGGTATGAGAAATGACTGCTTAATTATAGTCCCACCCTCCTTTACCTTTAGACAGCAATGAGGATATGGACCGCAGGTCCCAAAAAAATCTGAGAACATTCTGGGCGTTCTGTGGGATCTCATTAAAGAGACAAAACGATCATAGAAACAGTGATGGAAACTTTTTCATAGTTTTGAATGTACATCTTAAAAACTTTCATATAATTTGACCAACTCCTACTGTAACCGACCCATGCCTACTTTAAAGCATCCATCAAGAAAGACTGTCCCTAACCCCTACCTCTAAGTCTCTGCAATACCCTGATATACTAATCACTCTGTACCCTAAAGAAAGATGGACCAGAGCTGCTCATTCAGGAAGGATGGATGCTCTACTCGGGTCTTTATAAATTAAAACGCCAGCTGTAATGGAGCTAACTTCCACAGCAACTGGAACACTGTGGGAACCCGCAGGGTAACTCTCACACACAAGGGAATGCAGGGACACAAAACACAGAAAGGGAAAATAACAGACTCACAAAAACACGGAATAGGTAGGAAAGATATGCATTTCCCATAAGAGTTGGGTAACAAGGTGCATAACCACCTTGTTAGCAGGTTTCTCAGTACTCTTGGCTGCTGGCTCTGGCTGCAGCTGCTTCGCCTTCTTGGATGGAGTCCTTTTGATCTTGGGTGAGTGAAACTTGTCCTTCAGTATCATGGTGAGAGTGGATAGATGGGACCGTTGCGAATCTGCGGACAGAGGAAAACAGAGGAAGTTGAGTGGTCAGTCATGGCGTAAACATGTTTGGGGTGGGGGGCACAAGCTCAGTGAAGTGCTAACGCCACTACCGCACAGTGGCGCTCTTGTGAAACTGAGCTAAAGAGGGGATCAGATGTGGACACAAGCGAGATGCCGGAACGAAACTGGAATCTTAAGACTGGGATACACCAGGGATTTTTATCAAGTATGTGCAGCATCTGTATTTCATCTCTTCTGTTTGTCTTGCATATAAATCTGCCAGGCAGTCAAGGTTCTTCCAGCAGCCCCAACATGTGTGCGTGTGAAAGGCAAGGGCAGAGCAGATAAACCTGGCCATAATAAAAGCAATGGCATCAAAATAAATCTGTGCTGCACTAACTAGCTTTCTATAGTTACATTACTTACCAGTTTGCATTTTCATAAGACAGAGACAGCAGCATTTAAAGAGAATATTTCTGCAGAAAAATTGTAGCAGCATGATGCAGTGGGAATGTCTTTCTTCAGTAGGGACAGGAAGGCTGGTCAGAACTGATGGGATGATAGCGCTTAATACAGGCACGACAACTGCTGTTCGATGCTCTCCATCCAACCTTACGATTACTTTTGCAAAATAGGAAGAGCAACAATTTCTGTCTCTGCGAAAATCTAGTAGAGATTCCCGAAAGACTTGTCGCTAGTGTAATTGCAGCGAAACATTGTTATATATAGCATTGACTCAAGAGGGATGATAACAGCAATGAAACTGCTCCATGGCGCACTACTAACAACATTTTTAACATAGCTAAATGATTTACCAATTTGATGCGTTCACAGAAGTGACAGATAGCTGCATTTAAAGAGTGTAGAATTGTCTGCTCACTCACTGCCTGCCTTCACCTCTTTGTCCCTCTCTCTATCTCTACCCCAAAGTAATTCATGAGATAAATACTAATAACAGCACTGGGAGTCAGCAGGAAGCGTGGGTTTTATCAGTGACAAAATTACTCCTCTATCTGCTGTTATCTCCCCTTAGTTCGACGACAGCGGGATCTGGCATTCCAGGGCCAGCAGTGTAAAAAAAAAGCACTCAATGCTGAACAGCAATCAACAGCCGGGAAACGGCACACAACACACTTCCAGCCACACTGTGCTTTCGTGTACGTCATCGATCAACGTACCGTGCACATATCCATCCCTCTGTTCCCGCTCTTCACCCTTAATCCTCCTCATCCTCAACCATGAGTAAAAGCCAAAGAGCACTGAAGCCGCCATAGACGGCTGGTGTGTCTCATTAAAGATGTTGATGAGGAACGGTCCAAGTAGCAATTCTTCCTAATTCGGAGATGCAAGAGGGATATAGGAAAAGTATGCTTCTTATTTTACATTGTACACTTGTAAAAAAAAATAAAAAATAAAAAGTATTTTGCAATCTAGTGCAAAAAGTAAAGCAATACTGGCTGCTTTGTAAGGGGGAGTGACTAATTTATGTTGCAAAGCTGATTAAAAAATCTGCAGAGTTACTGGAAATGTACCTCTTGGCACATCCTTACCTTTAAAATGCATTTGACCTAGTTTTCAGTTTCCAAATGGGTCAAATCAGTCACGTGCACATGGAAGCCAAAATAATTCCCCACACTTAAATATGCTGCCTCTGCTAGTTCGAAAACAAATAAAAAAATGATATATAGCTAGTTTCATAAGTAGTCATTATATCACCAAACAGCATAGAGGCAAAACGTCTATGTGTAACGGACTCGTTTAACGACGGCTGTTTTTTTTAAAATGTGACAGTAAAAAAAAAAAAACATCATCTTGTCAATCTGGCAGGGTTAATTGAGACGAAGCAAAGACATAATAGTAAGAGTTTAATAAAAAGAAAAAAACAAAAACAGACATGTGGCGTGACAGGGCACAATAAACAGCCTGAGGAGAGAGAAAACGTCCTTATGTCAACAACTGTTGAAACAATGAGTTATAACTTTGCCACAGGGAATGTTGTGCTTCGTTGCATGAGAAGGTTAGGGGAAACACCAAAAGGATTTTACTTCTCCTCCCAACCCTGTATTATTTCGACTTTTTAAAAACACTCCATCTAACAGGCTGCATATTATTACATAGTTATAGTTCCACAGTTATTCTGTGCTTACTGGTATTGTGATGGTGATATATTCACTAAACATTGTGCAGCCCTAATGGTGATGAGGAACAGAAATATTTACACATATTAAAGCGTTTATGTTCAACCATGTTGAAAAGTATGCTGATATTTGTTGTGTTTGTGTTGCTGACAAACAGGTGCACCATCACCAACATAATAATAATAACAATAATAATAGTCTATTTATACAGTACAGACCAAAGGTTTGGACACACCTTCTCATTCAAAGAGTTTTCTTTATTTTCATGACTATGAATATTGTAGCTTCACTCTGAAGGCCTCAAAACTATGAATTAACACATGTGGGATTATATGCTGAACAAAAAAGTGTGAAACAACTGAAAATATGTCTTATATTCTAGGTTCTTCAAAGTAGCCACCTTTTGCTTGGATTACTGCTCCACACACTCTTGGCATTCTGTTGATGAGCTTCAAGAGGTAGTCACCTGAAATGGTTTTCCAACAGTCTTGAAGGAGTTCCCAGAGATGCTTAGCACTTGTTGGCCCTTTTGCCTTCACTCGGCGGTCCATCTCACCCAAACCATCTCGATTGGGTTCAGGTCCGGTGACTGTGGAGGCCAGGTCATCTGGCGCAGCACCCCATCACTCTCCTTCTTGGTCAAATAGCCCTTACACAGCCTGGAGGTGTGTTTGGGGTCATTGTCCTGTTGAAAAATAAATGATGGTCCAACTAAACGCAAACCGGATGGAATAGCATGCTGCTGCAAGATGCTGTGGTAGCCATGCTGGTTCAGTATGCCTTTAATTTGGAATAAATCCCCAACAGTGTCACCAGCAAAGCACCCCCACACCATCACACCTCCTCCTCCATGCTTCACGGTGGGAACCAGGCATGTAGAGTCCATCCGTTCACCTCTTCTGCGCCGCACAAAGACACGGTGGTTGGAACCAAAGATCTCAAACTTGGACTCATCAGACCAAAGCACAGATTTCCACTGGTCTAATGTCCATTCCTTGTGTTCTTTAGCCCAAACAAGTCTCTTCTGCTTGTTGCCTGTCCTCAGCAGTGGTTTCCTAGCAGCTATTTTACCATGAAGGCCTGATTCACACAGTCTCCTCTTAACAGTTGTTCTAGAGATGTGTCTGCTGCTAGAACTCTGTGTGGCATTGACCTGTTCTCTAATCTGAGCTGCTGTTAACCTGCGATTTCTGAGGCTGGTGACTCGGATGAACTTATCGTCCGCAGCAGAGGTGACTTTTGGTCTTCCTTTCCTGGGGCGGTCCTCATGTGAGCCAATTTCTTTGTAGCACTTGATGGTTTTTGTGACTGCACTGGGGGACACTTTCAAAGTTTTCCCAATTGTTCGGACTGACTGACCTTCATTTCTTAAAGTAATGATGGCCACTCGTTTTTCTTTACTTAGCTGCTTTTTTCTTGCCATAATACAAATTCTGACAGTCTATTCAGTAGGACTATCAGCTGTGTACTGTATCCACCTCCTGCACAACACAACTGATGGTCCCAACCCCATTTATAAGGCTTGAAATCCCACTTATTAAACCTGACAGGGCACACCTGTGAAGTGAAAACCATTTCAGGTGACTACCTCTTGAAGCTCATCAACAGAATGCCAAGAGTGTGCGGAGCAGTAATCAAAGCAAAAGGTGGCTACTTTGAAGGACCTAGAATATAAGACATATTTTCAGTTGTTTCACACTTTTTTGTTCAGCATATAATTCCACATGTGTTAATTCATAGTTTTGATGCCTTCAGTGTGAAGCTACAATATTCATAGTCATGAAAATAATAAAACTCTTTGAATGAGAAGGTGTGTCCAAACGTTTGGTCTGTTCTGTACAATTTCATAATTACCAAGGTCATAATTTATAGTGATAATATTTTTAATCCATTCAAACTTTAAATGTGGGACTGCACTAAAGCACAACCATAAGAGCAGAGACTGAAGTTCACAATTTGCTGGACATTTAGTTCCAGCTTGAAAAGACCCACAAGAACCATGTCCAAGTCTGCAGCTGCAGAGTAGAGCAACACTGACATGAGTAAAATGATTCACCGCCATGCTCGGTGCAGCTGGTCCCCCAGACATCATCACAGTCCCTGAAGCTTAGCTGTCTGAGAATGGCTCTCTGGTCAGAAACATCAGAAAGTCAAGCTTCCAGCATGAACACTACATGGACAAAAGAAATAAAATAAGCTGTGTGAAACTAACTCAGTGGGAGGTACAAAGACTAAAGAGGGGAATACAGTGAGGTTCTCTGTTATAGTCAAGCAGGCCTCTCGGCGTTCACCATTCAGCAACCAGGCCATCGCTCCTGCTCTCTGTGGCTTCCTGTCTGCTGCTGGCCAGAGTTATAGGCGGGTGGGGTCATGGGTTGTAATGTCTCATGTACTGAATCGGACTAGTCATGGACTGAGCAGAGGAGTGAAAGAAAGCTTGGAGTGAAAACATTTCTTCCAGCCATCTAGGCCCATACACAGGTATTGTGAAGTGGCCTAAATTCAAGTCAAATGGGTACATGACAATAAGACTGGGTAAGCTACTGAGCAGATAACCTTGTCTTAAAGCCATTATTTTTTAATACTTTGATACTTGTAGACCTTTCAAAACAATACACATACAAATCTTTAACAAAACATTGTACACTGATTAGTGGTGTAGTCTAGAGAGCATTCAAGCTGCTTAAGGCAAGGCTTTGTTGCACAATAGGTAAACAAACGCATACCCAATGTAGAGAACGTTAGTTTATGGATGCTCCTAGTAAAAACTACGTTTAAAGCAGCATTAACCTAATTACTAATTTAGGGTGGAGGTAAACCTGATCTCTATGAATGCTGGTTTATTGGATTAGACACTGTGTCCATCAAACACTCTTCAGTGCGTATGCCATTACTGAAACAAAGTCTTTCATCATAAGTCGGGTAAGGCACAGTGATGCAACAACCTGCTTAAAAGAAACCCCTTTTGACTGCATGTCCAGTTCATTCAAGCACTGATAGAAAAAAAGAGTAGGACTTTCAGCAGATAACAGGAAGGCTGAACGAAATAAATTATAGTTGCTTGGGTTTATCCTTTTCAAGGTTTCAGCCTCTGTTGTGGAACATGTTGGATTTAGAGAGGCAGCCTTTAGCGGAATCTCACAGATAAGTTATGAATGTACATTCTCTAGTAAATATACACAGAGACAGTCATGTTCATAATGCTAACTGCACTAATTACTAATGTTAAAATTAGATTAAAATATCAATCCCATAATATTTTGCCTTGGCTTTAAAATATTACTGGAATCTTGTTTTACAGCAACGGCTCCCTCACACAGGCAGTGTGATAAGAACCACCCATGTCAGGAAGGCTAAAGAAAATAAACTAAAATCAATGCCGAAAATATATCTTAAATTATAGTTCTTGAAGAGACATCAGAGCTGGCCACAAAATACTGATCTTTAATGTAGACAACATTCTTGCCAGTAAATACACTTGTTTACTGGCTGTGTGTTTTGCCCAGGGCTGTATAAAGAATTAAAACAGCTAAGTTGTGGTGTTATCAATATAAGACAGCTGGTAGGTCCATCACAGGTTCTTCCCACTCTGACCAACAGGATGATTACAGGGTGAAAGGACACAGAAGAGAGGTTGTGATTCAAGTTACACAAACAGCTGCCATCTCCTCCTGAACTTCATGTTTATGAAAGTGTGTGTGAGCCCTGCATTTAACTGACATGTTTTGCCAGCTTCAGGAGGAGTGAGACAAGAGTCTGAAAGGTCATTGTTTGAGCTTGGGCAGCTTATGGAAAAAAAACAAAAACTGATCTGAAAGCTTGCATTTAATAAATGCAATAAAAAGGCCAAAACAATTATTTCAAGTGTTATTATATTCCAAAGAAATAGAGCACTTTAACTACTCTGCCTAAAGAATGAATAAACAGGCGGACTGAAATCTCTTCCTTTTCTCCACAGATCATTTTATATAAATAAAAGAAAATTAAAAGATTATACCCTTACTCTAAGACACGTTTGTTTATCTTGGGTTTATGCTCTACAATATATAGGCTTTGTTTCCCCAGTGGAGACTAGGAAAAACTGTATGTATGAACAATAATAGACAATTTGATAGTAAAGAGAAGCAGTGGGGCCACCTGCTGATTAGGCTGAGCAAGGAGTACACATGTAGCACACAAACCTGGAAGTAAGAGTTGGCTGTGTTTTTGTTTTGGACTGATTCCATGGCAACATCTCTGAACAGAGCAAGAGGTCCAAGCGGGCTGGCAGCTAACATTGTACATTGTCTGCTCAAAAGCCTATTTCCTGGTGCTGTGGTGCATATCTGAGCAAACACCCAAGACGTTAATGGAAACAGTGGGGACTACAGCGACTCATCGGCCAGTAAGGCAGTCTGTTACCATGGAGAGATATGGTGCAGGCTGGTGGAAACACATTGCTGACCAATGTGTTGCACTGATTTCAACTCCCTCTGCTGCTTGGTCATCAAAAGTTGTGTCAGATGCTGCTTCACTCCAAAGGGCTGTTTGATTCCCTACATCTGAAGAAAGACATTACTCCACGTTCCGCCAGACAAGAGAAATTCAGTTTTGTATCAAAATATTTTCTTAACCATAACTTAATACATTTTTTGTTACTAGTTAATTTAATAACAAATGGATCAATTTTCTCTCACTATATTTTTGTACAAAAAATAACACATTTATTGTAATACTTTATACTTTGAAGTTGGCTGGTGACCAGAATCAGCTAATTTTCTGCTTGATCAGTCCTGTCTGGCTGGATAAAACATAGATCTGAAATCTACCAAAAAAAACTATCATAGGACTTCTCTGGTCTTTAAATAACACAGTGAGTGTCCATAGCAATGTGGACTAAAAAGGTAGAAACAAACACCAAAAGGAACACCAATCAGACAAACTGGAAAGTAGGAAAATCAAAATTGTATTCTGATTATTTCATGTCTATATTCCTTAGTGTTTTGCTGTGTTCAGTTTTTCAAAACAATTTCACATAGATCTCCTGAAAACAGACATGCAGCACTGCAAGAAACACTGTATTTTGCAACTGTGGGTATCTAAAGCAAAGTAACCCTGTTAGGGTGGTTGCGGAGCAAAAAAAAAAAAAAAAGCCCTTGTGTGGAACATGGCTTACAGCTGATTTACGAAGTAATGGAGGCAGAAGGCCAATGGTGTGTTTTATAGCTTTCCAGCTGTGCTGTTTAGGCATGATGTTCAATAGAGAGCCACAGGGAGACTGAGAGCATCAGGTCCTCTTACTGAGTAACTAAATGACATACAGTAGATGCTAAGTGCTCAGTCCACTTAACACATATTGTATTCTGCAAAACCAAATAGTAAATGAGGCAATAGATGCTTTCTATATCGTCTATATACAGTTACCAATGAATAATACTGAATTTGCCCATGAGCACTCTTTATAATGATCTCTGGAGTCAAAACAGGCCTGAACAATAAGAGAAAGATTTATTAATGTTGTACTGTGCTCAAAAATAAAAACTAACGAGGTGGTGTTTAAGCAGTGTTTCACTGAAGTGATTTCCTTGCAGCTTTTAAAACATGACGTATACGGAATTCATTTACCAAAGAGAAACATTACATTTCTTCAGTCATTGTCCAAGCATGTCCAAGGTACGTGTTCTGTCTTGGTTTTCTTCATCTATACATCGATAACATTCACCACAGCCACTATGATACGAAATGCTGTCAGCTGCTTCCACAAACATGCCCTTCAGTATTTCATTGACTAGCAAGCAAGAACCAGCAACCATGGGTCAGTTCAGGAGTAAATAGTGTGGTGATGGAGGTTCTCTGCATGCTGCGTTGTATAAGAACAAACAGCCTGGTCATCCTTGACAAGCAGAGCACGCCACACAGTACAGGCGATCTATAATGCAGATCCATATTACAACACAACGTACCAGAAACATAACTGCTTGGTATGATAACGTTTGAGAGGGGGAAAAATCTCCCAAATTAGTCACAAAACAGCAAACAAATACCTGAGAACACAAGGCAAAAGAAACAATATTACACTTACATTAAAGGCTACCTGACCTACTTTCTCTTTTTTTTTTTTGCCACTAATAAGATATGTTTATGGTTTAACAACCTTTAGAAAACAAACAGAACAATTGCAACATGCATATTTTTATTGGTTCCAACTAGGTTTAAAAATGAATAAAAAATACTCACTCTTGAGACTTGTATTAAGAGGACTAGACTGATGAACACGTAATGCTTGAACAAAACAAACTTATCCCCAAATCCAACCTATCCCACTGCTGTTTCCCAACCCTACATGTTTTATGTGCCTCCTTGCAGCCTCATACCTGACTTAAATGAAAGAGTGATTAACAGGTTTCTAGAGCCCCGATGGCTGGTGAGGAGGTCATGCAATAATTTAAATCAGGTGTACTGGAACAGAGCCACATCTAAAACATGTAGGGCTGGGGTCCTTGAGGAGCAGGGTTGGGAAACACTGCCCTAGGCGACGGACCTAGGGTCCTTCAGTGTGTTTCTTCAAATAATAACTACAGCTTGGGAAACATAGCATTGCAAGATGGACCGTGTCCCATTAAAATACTGATTTGGTTTTCGTGGGCTATCACACAGAAGCAAAGATAATACATTTACTGCCATCTGTATTTTCTGTCAGGCAAATTTGCATGGTTATTTTATATGGAGTCTACCATTGCAGCAACATAACAAACAAGGCAGAACAACAAAAATCCTGCATTATATCCACAACACAGCCATTTAACATAAGCTACAATTTAGGATCTTAAGGCTTCTGGGGTTATATTCTCTAAGTGTTCATTGAGGGATGCATGAGATGTGATGGATGTTGTTCAGATATTGAGGGCAGTGGGTCAGTAAGATTTCTTCAACATGCAAAGACTGACAGTCATGCATTAATTTAGCTTTTGCTACACAAAGTGGTTTTATGATATTAAATTATAAAATTTAAATTGTAAGATGAAATGTCCAAAAGCAAGTTGATGCTTTTGTTTTCCTCTTGAGAACAAACTAAACAAACTTTACTAGGTCCACAAATGAGGATATGTCAGTATCTGGTAATGCTAAAAAAAGTAACCACATCCTCTTTCAATTCACTTTCAAGAGTTTACACATTAGGACACACAGAAATGTTCTGGACCCTCATAGGTCCTCCAATTACTACAACTTATGGAGGGCGTGAGCAAATAAGTACACCCCAAATATCTGTTCCTCTGAATTGTTCAGAAGCACCATTTGTTGGCTCAGTTGAAACACAAATGCTTATCTCAAGCTAGTTGGGTTTGTACCATCATCCCTCAATTATTGTTCCCCCGCTGCTTTTGCATGACAATTTTTAACAAAATAATTTTTCTGTATAAAAACAGTCCTACTTGCTATGCAAGCTACCAGATCATAACACACTGTACTTACTCTGGGCTGCGACTGACCTCTACGATAGCACGCGTGTGCTCAAATAATCCACCCTCTCTGATAACTGGAGTACAAATCGGATGGTTTCAATATGGGTCGACATCTCATTATGGCCACTGGACAGGATAATGGAAACATGTTCATGTGAGCCCATGGCAAAGCCCTTTATTGGGGCTGGTTTGAAAGCTATGCAGTGAACCATAAGGTGTAGTTGATTCAATTGTCCTGTGTACAACAGAACAAACGCGCCTTCACACACGCAGCCGCTTCTAGTGACACAAACAAATAAGCACAGGACAGAGACTCTAAAAGGGACTCCACCGCAAGCAAGAGCCGAGCGAATGGCCCCGGGGCCCGAGTTTTCAGCAGCACCGGTGGCAAGCAGAATATAGTCTACAGCACATGAATGTTAAGCTTTTGGTGGTCCCAGTTTTTTTTTAAACCCATTGATATAGAGGCTGAGAAAATGAAACTTTTGGATGAGACTGTAAAGCATTTGTGATGAGTTATAAAATGAATGAGTTTCCAAATGAAATAATACTCATATTTGTGACATGTTTAATTATGGTACAGTATGCTGCCTGCCTGTAATTTCTATGTTCGGCGCTGGATCATTTCAATGAAAGTTCTGTTTAATTTTAGATTCTCAGTTTGCCTGAATCTTGCATTTGAATTGCTCTCACTACTTGACTGCAGCAGCTTTATCAAATGAAGCATTTGAGGCATGACACTACAATGGCCATTCCAACTGCTGGGCTAGAAGGAGATAATAATGTTAGCTGGTTTGCAATTGCGTTAGGAATATTTCTGACTCAGCTCTGTAAAACACACACAAACAAAAAAATATTTCTAAATCATTTGGCCAACATTTGCTCTTTTCTCTACACAATCTTTGAAAGTCTGAATGCTTTACTAGCAAGACTGTAATGCACTATGTAATGTATAAGCTGTACATTGTGCTGCAAACAGGGGCTGCACGGTGGCGCAGTTGGTAGCACTATTGCCTTGCAGCAAGAAGGTCCTGGGTTCGATTCCCGGCCTGGGATCTTTCTGCATGGAGTTTGCATGTTCTCCCCGTGCATGCGTGGGTTCTCACCGGGTACTCCGGCTTCCTCCCACAGTCCAAAGACATGCCTGTTAGGTTAATTGGTCACTCTAAATTGACCTTAGGTGTATGAGTGTGTGCATGGTTGTTTGTGTGTTGCCCTGCGATGGACTGGCGATCTGTCCAGGGTGTACCCTGCCTCTCGCCCATAGACTGCTGGAGATAGGCACCAGCTCCCCCGCGACCCACTATGGAATAAGCGGTAGAAAATGACTGACTGACTGACTGTGCTGCAAACACAATTTCGTTCTGTGATGCTTCTACTCTACATTCAGTGGAAAGGCAGCAAGTATTGTATGTAATTAAAACTGCAAAACTACATTTAGAAAACTCAAATTCGTCCCTTTGTTTAGGTCTTGCTTTTCTACAATGAACTAAATAAGCACATGCAAAATCCTGTGATGTTTCTTAACTCTGTCACTTATCTTGCTTCTGTTTCTTCACGATATTTATTAAGTGTACCCCACATCCATTTATCAAAAAAAGTCTGTGTTGAAATTTACTGCAGCTGTCAGATTGCTATCACCTTTTCCACAGTTGCCAACAGTGACAGAGGGACTGTATTGGTGGCAGTACTGTGGCCAGATAGCAGTTCCTATGCAGGAGCGCTGTGCAGTGAGCAGCTGAAACACTGATCAAGAAATGTTATGACCTTCAATGCAAAACACCAAGTTTATAAAGCAGGTATTAACATGGTATAGGGTCACATAACCAAATCAATGAATTCCAGAGTCCTGACCTCAACCTTCTTGAACACCGTTGGGATTAGGGTTGGGTACCGAGTCCCAAGAATTGATTGGAACAGGAACTAACATTCTGAATTTCCCTGAATCATTCAAACTTTTAAATTTCAATTCCTAGTTTCGATACCTAGTCCGCAGACCAGAAGAAAAAGCCGCCGAACACCAAGAAAGAAGAATTACACCGACACTCAGTCAGACCGCACTGCAGTCAGAATCAGGTATGTAAACCACTAAAATACATGTTATACCAACATTAAAGCAGCTAACAAGTTATATACTACCTAAAACGGTGGTTCATCTCAAATGCAATTACCCGGCCAACATTAGCCTATGTATTTTTTTTTAGACAAAACGACCTGAAATTGCCAACGTTAGCCAGGCAGTTGACCAGACTCCACAGTGTGCTGCTCCGTTATGTCTGAGGACCCTGCTGTATGGTGGTGGAACCAACGAAAAACGTATCCTTTGCTGTCAGATCTCGCATTCTCATATTTATCCATTCAAACTTCTTCTACACCCAGCAAACGCATGTTCTCCACTGCAGGAGACGCATACAACGTTCACGCAAAGTGCCTGAAAAGGCAGATATGACCATTTTACGCAACAACTGCTTGTTATTTTATACCGTACCTGTTGCTGATCTGGACTGGGTTGATATTCTGCACCAGGTCACCCTATCAGTGATAGCTCATAACGTGTAAGTACCTGCAGCATCAGACACTGGATATGTGTTTAATGAGGTTTTCAGAAATAAAACTCTCTTGTGGAAGTGCTCCCCCGTGAAAAGAAAATTCAAAACATTTACATTCAAGTTCATAGGTTTGATATTTATATACTAGTTGAACTATGGACACACTCCTAAGCCTTGTGTGAGATGTTTAAAGAATAGTTAATGTTGCTATTGCTAACAATGGTGAGTTCATCAACAAATTGCACCTTATAGATAAAGAACAGGATGTCACCAAAGTTCATGTACAGGTTAAAGTAGACAGACAAATACTTTTGGCAATATAATGTATCTCTAGGAATATAAGGTTATCTTACACAATCTCCTGTTTGGACAAAATACCTGTTGCTGTAAAAAAGATATTCTAGCATCCTGAACCCTGAGCTCAGGGTTACACAATCACACTAGTAGACCTTGTAGTACTGATGAAATACAGTGTCTGACGATATCATGATGATTTCATTAAAGTAATATTTGAGAAAACTGAGCCTCTCTGGGCATCTTCCAGTAAACATTGGCTGGATAAGGTGCTGTGCAGCTAGTGGACATCAAACTTGTAAATGCAGAAAAGGCTGATCAGTTTAAAGGTTTAATGCACAAACTTCTTGGATCCTACATACTGTATTTATTTGAGACTCAGGAGAAAAAAAAAAGTCCTGGTCAGGAAATCCCTGCTGGAAATCTGTATGTGGAAAAAATTTCATAAAGAGGTGCTTTGGTATTTTTCAATCAAAACACAAATACCAAGAGTGTAGTAATTTTACCTGTTTTGTCATGTACCAAAGGGCAGAACGTTTTTTTTTTTACTTTAACTCAACAAATACAAGTAATGATTGTATTTTTAAGTAGTGCAACAAATAACACTCATGACTGCCACACTTTCACCAAATTTCCTGACAGGGTGGGGTGTAAATTTGTGTGATGCAAATTGTTGAAAATCGGAAATCCCACTACACACATATACACGCCATCCTGGGTACCCCTCCTGTTCCTTCCCTACTGACGCCGAAGCCACTGGTACGATTTCCTGTCCCTTTTCTCAATCATCGAGGGCCGCTCCCTCTTCACAGTCAAGAGTTGACTATAAATTGGTAAGTCTCTGGGTTTCTCGAGCATCTCTCAAACAGCTCATCTCATTCAGTAGTCCTGGCCTGACAGAAACGTCCAGAAGACAGCAGCATTCTGTGCCACACAACTGTCCCAGACACACAAAAAAGGCTCAAAGCAGCCCAATCCTTCATGTGAACCTCCGGCTGCAGTGATTTGCTGCAATGTTTGTAGCATTCCATTTAAAGCTCACTTTTTGAAATGAATCCTTCAGCAGAGGAGCGCATACACCGTCTGGCAGGCAGCAGGTTTCCCTTGGGTGAAAACAAGAGACTAAAGAACCACAAAGAGCTATAAATACCCCCTCTTGTCAGTATCTCTGACATCAAATGGCACCATAGAAGACACTGCGACAGCTAAAATAAAACAACACTGATTTGCTGGTAGAACCTGGAGTTCTGAGAGGACAGCAGCTGTTTGGCAGGAGAACACAAAGCAAACGTTCTCTATAAGGCACTTGAGAAACAAGACAGATCTTGCCCACAGAGACTAACAGCCACAATACAACCCATCACTTCAGTGTTGAGTAGAAGACACAGATACAGAGAGACAGAAGCATAGGAAGCAGTAAATGACCTCAAGCAGTGAGAAGTGGTACCACTCTCCTGCTGTTAGAGTGCTGCACAAAGCTCATTTTGTCTGTACAGTGGCCTACTTGTCAACCTCTTGACGCTCTGTGCACAAAGGCCGGACAGGACTGACAGGAAGATGCCATATAACTGATATATCACCATAAAACGCTGGCAGGTACTTTCACAACCTATTGTTTTTGGCTTGTTTTAGAGCAGTTATGTTTGGAGATAATAGTTACCTTTGGATTTGATTTTAGTCATAACGTAAGAGCAAGTCTAACAGAGCCTTTACAGAGAACCATCATTTAAAATAAAATGTTTTATAAACATTCATTAAATTATTTATTTTATATATTTTGATTAAGAGAAAAAAAAAAGGCAATTCTGCAATTCTAATGAGAATCCAGCCACTTTCCAATGCAAAGACTGGATTTTAAACTGTGCACATTATTTCACTGATCTAACAAACCCCGGTTTCAACAACAAAATACCAGATTTTTACAACGTGAGAGAGAAATGTGAAAAGATCAGCTGAAACGCTCATCAAAATTCAGTAATCGCATTTTGGGATGTTCAAAATAAAGTGCTACATTTATCAAGCGGGCACATCTTTTCCTGCGAGTTTTGTCGGCACACGAGTAACTGGAACTGTAGTGAAATGTGTTACAAGCTGAATTTATCAACAAGTAATATCAAAACAGGGAGCAAACATGCTTGCATTAGGGTTAGGGCCTACATGCCTGAACCAAATGGCTACTAAACTGCCTCCTTAGCATGCAGTCAATCTCTAAAGAGCTCTGCTAATGAACTAATAATCCGAGTAAGGTGTGTTATAGGATAGACACATCTGAAGGTTGCAGTGACCAAGTCCTTGAGGAGTTTCAGTTTCCTGCTGCGGCTGTATGTGTTGAGTCACTTAAATGATACTGCCATGTTAGTTTTACACAGCGTGTTTTCAGGACATTATAGCTTTCCTAATCCAGATAATCCGTGTTGGAATGTCTTATTAACGCTGTCAAGACCAATAGATAATGCAGCATCCAAAACAGTTGGTGAGTAAACATAATACTTATGAAACAGTGTGTGCTATTTTATTAACTACACGGGGCGTATTGGGCTTGGACCTGGTATTACCAAATGCAGTAAATGACTGATCAGTATTGCTGCCTGACAAAAATAATATCAAGACATTCCTGCAAATAAAGGTTTGTGGTTTTGCTGAAAACTAGTGTGATCTTTACAACAGCTTCTCTGTCCACACTATTTATTATTGTTACTAAATAATTTACAGATTAAGAGCAGGTAAATAATTACATTTTTATCAGGTGTGTAACCTTTATATTAATAGAAACTTATCAGAATGAAAACTCAAAACAAACTCTTTTTTGCCCATATTCTACAGCAGTCAGAATTTATATTTTGCCAACATTTAGTAATTTAAAAGTGTATCCAATGTGGGTCAATGCATGCTGACACAATTTGTGTGTCTGCCAGTCACCATATCATTTACAGTTCTGGTAGGTTTAAAAGATATCAATCTAAGGAATGATATATTTGATGGACGATGACAAACAAAGGCATCTAAACATAGAGACGATACTCACAGCTACCTTGACAACAGCAGTGACTTGTTTGCAAGCGATGCCAACTTCTCCTTCCATCCCTGATTTAGACTGGCGTCGGAAACGGGCAGCAACTGTAAAGCTTCCCCTTCATTGTACGCCAGATCCCTGACTGTCTTAATGACCAGACATACTCGGCCCAGACGCAGACACTTGCACAAGCAGACATAAAACATTTTTACTGGATGTTCATATTTTGGATTTTCTTTAAAAAAACAAAAACAAAAGCTGAATTCAAAACGGTTTGGGATGGTTGCGATATAGTCCGTAAGAGAATTAAGACAAGTTATACGCTAATTAATTGTTTAAAACTACTACAAAGAAAGAAGAATGTAGCACTTTGTGCTACAACGTGCTGCAGATGTCTGATCTAGGTAGTTTTTGAGCAACATAATGAAAATATGATGGCTAATCACGTTCTATTTTGCATTTTATTTATTTTCATTACATTCCTTCTTTGAGTTTATTTTCACAGCAAACACCAAATGGTTTTCATTAAAATGAGCTGCAACAAACCAATTGGTTTCAAAGTATCAATAATATCAGTGGGCCACCACCTGCTCATCAGATGATGGACCTCTTTACCTATAATACCATTAAACCTAATGATTAATCTGTGTCACTATAGAGGCCTAATGTTGTTAGAAAAATCAGGGTAGACAAATGATCCACAAACACATACAAACACCGACTGTTGTGCCTAAATACATGAATTCTGTAGGTTGATCATGCCAGAGAGTGTGTTTTCAAAACAAGGTATTAGGTCTCTCAGTCGTGTACAATTACACAATAATGGACACAACTCTCTTAATTTAGGAGCCTGTACGTGCTACCAGCTCACCAGGATGGATCATTTAACACAGTGTGACAGAGGTAGCACAAGCTCATAACAAACATTAATAAACCAAGCAGTGCTAACCCCCTACATGTGGGTCAACAAACATACTCAGCTACCATGGTGAAGCAAAGCAGGTATGGCTGTGTAACCAATGCCATTTCTTTATATTGTGCAACAGGATTATAAAGATGACATACAAGCTCTGTGGCAAGTTGCCACCTGATGTGCTAGGATTAGAGAGACTATGGCTTCAGTCTACAAATTCTGGAGAAAAAGGTCGAGCAGCAGCCTCTGATGGAAAGCTGCGGGCCTGCAGAGCAACCTCTTAAAGCTGGGTACACCCAAGGCTTCAGCAGCACAAATGAGCACTTTCTATAAAGCCACATGACACAAAAAGCACAGCGAGGAATGTACCCTGCACTTTATTCTGCCAGTGAACCTATTTTACAAAAAAAAAAAAAGGCTCCCAAACTGTTAACAAAAGCTTTAAATAAAGACGTACACACCCATTAAAAACAATGAAACTAAGCAATTAAATCAGAAAAATTGCTGCAACATTTTTATATAGTAAAACTTCTGCAAGAGTCTGGTGAAACAAGCCTTTAATTATATTTCCAAGTCAAGGGTCTGCATTCTTGTCAGTTCATTTACAGTTCCATGCTTCGGTACAGGAGCAAAGCCTGATTCCTAATATACCTTTATCAAGCTGTTGCCATTTATACTCAAATGATATACAAACTACTTGACAACTTTTCACTTAGCCGCTGTTTCACCAGTGTCCTGAAAGCACAAGCTAAGATATGATCTTAACATGTTTCAAAGGTACGATGAAGCTAGAAATCCACTGAGAAATCACATGGATATTTTTCTCTTCAGTTTGATTGCTCTGACCTGGGACTGGCTAGTCACAAACGATCAAATCTGGTCTTTTTCTGATCAGCGAACACACCATATGTAAAAGCAACCAGGGAGGTTCGACAACAATGCTCTTCAGTGTGGTAGTTGTTATTGACGGAGGACATTCAAAGTCCGTCATTTTCAGTATCAGCAAGTTGTTTTAAATTAATTCAGAGTACTGTTGGACAATCAGAGAAAATCATGTGATGCCAATAATATGGTTACATTTTTCGATATCAGGTGCGATTAATCCACATTTGCCCCACTCTTTCATCTGTAGAGTACTTTTAACCCTCTGTGTGATGTTTAGGGCATCCTCATCTGTGTCAGCCATGGACATCTACTACAGTGAATCACCTTCCATGCAAAATGTGAATTCCTGACAATTGGAATGTAATACTTAACCAAAACTGCATCCAACCAATCGTTTGCGATATATTGCGTTATATTGTACAGTCCTACTTCAAAAGAAGCAGAGAGATGCACTTTCTAAATCGCAACTGTGTTTTGTACAACTTGTCTGCAATTCATTCAGGCATTGAGAAAGCGAGAGAGAGCAAGACTTGTAGCAGATAAAGGGAAGGCTAAATGAAGTGCAGCAAAGTTGATCAGTTTTATCCATTAGAGTTTTCAATCTTTGTCTTTCATGGAATATGTTGGATCTGGAAATGTTAGCAACCATTTGGAGATCTCTGACTTAAAGGTAGGAACTCAAATTCTCAACGATTCCAGCATGGACTACTGTTTTAGCAATACTAGCCACAATAACAATTAATGTAAGACATCAAAACCAGTTTTATATGTCAACATTGTAATCTTTCTGTCTAAAACCCTGTTTTACAAGCAACTGGTTCATCTCACACACATACACTGCCTCTGCTCTTAATATAAATAATTTATCACCACATGTGGCAGTAAGGCTACAAAGTATTCTCAAAGCTGGACTTCCTATAGGCCTTACAGAGAGCTCTAAGAAATCTAAAATTAAAATTAGTATTGGTGGGTTAAAGTTTTCGAATCCCAGAAATCAGACGCAGAATTCAGACCGAGGCATATCTACAATAATATTCTGCTTGTGTTGCAGTTTCCTTACCGGTGTCCTCATCCACATCCTCCCGTAGAGAGGAGTCTGTGTCCTGAGAGGACCCCTGGCTCCTCCAGCTTATATTGCCCATGCAGGAAGCTGTAATCCACTGAGTTTGGTGCAGGTGTTATTGATGGTCACACCTTCCGTATTCTGAGACGCGTTGATCAACCTTGCGTTTTTGCAGCCATCACTCAATGGGACTGCTGAGTGTTAGTCATGAACTCACAGGTCCTTGTGACCAATTTCACTTGAGTCACCCATGTTATGTAGCACCTCAAGGGAAAGATCCACAAATAGCCCTGACAAGTCAGCAGGAACTGAAAAGCAGTGCTCCTATACCAGAACAATTGCTTTTAAAAATTAAACCTTGAAAACTGCAACAGAAGAAATAGTTAATCCTGAACTGGTCTGAGTCAAGAAGTCTACGTTGGCATCAGTGTCCATAAAAGGGATCCAACTCCCAATTATCTGCAGTGGGGACAGCCATGATGAAGAAAGCTGTCCACTTGTGGGAATAAATGACATATCTAGCATGTAGGCCAACACAGGGTTGTGACCTTAAGTGAAGCATCATCTTAAAGCCCAGATGCGACATCTCGATGGATGCATGAATAAAAGCTGAGACAAATACCTGCAAATGGAACTTGCATCGACTTACAAATGAGATCTCTGAAAACTATTTTTTCCGCAGTCTTCAGCTCCTTAGACGTCATTGATGAAGATGTAGAAGACAAAAAGACTTGAAAATATTCATGTTACAAATGTCTGACTGCTTCCACTTCCCATCGATTGCCTCGGCACAGTCATTACCAATTGTGCAATCGATCCATTTCTCTACCCGATTCTCCCTCAGTGCTCAGCCTCGATTCCTCTCATCATTCTCCACCCTCTTTCTTCTCTCTCTGAACCATATTCCCTCCCTTTTCTTTGCTTTCCCATACGCAGAACACACGCATAAAAAAAATCTAATTACAACACTGCTAAACCTATATGGGAACAGCAGGCCTCTCATTCTGTGGTAGAGGGAGGGTGAAAAGCTTGCTCCCATCAAACCTCAAAAATTGCAGCATGTCAAACCCGGACCCGTAGCCTGCCCTGTGCAACAGTGGAATAACTCATCAGCAATGTGGGCAGACCAAATTGTCTCAGGAAGCGTTGTGTAATCATAACTTCTTTAGCTCTTGCTCAGAGTTCTGGCACGCAGGCCTTGCTATTTCTGTACATCACACAACAATATATTTCAGGCTTAAAGCATTGCAGTCACCACTTCAGAAGCACAAAGCCATCTAAATAACTCACACTTCAGCATTAGCTCTAGGAATGCTAGAGAGTAAAATCTTTGCATTGCAGCTAAACACGCAGATACACACTCCCATTCTTTGCAAGGAGGGGGGGATCGGGCAGCGAGTCTAAATTAGGAAACTGATGGATCAATTCTGCTGTGGCTGGTTACTACCATCATGTCCAGTCAGAGAGGAGTCCACAAGCTAATTTTAAAACACTGTGATACTCCCTACAGCTTTGTTACCAACGCTGCTGAGCCAAAACTTGTGTCATAATTTCTGTTTCCATGTGGAAAACAAAAGCAGATTTTGCAATAACTAGGGAGAAAATAAAAAGGAAACAGTAAACAATCTCAGTACTCTTCCTACTTTTACCAAGTTCTCCTAAATGTTAACTCGCACAGAAAACTACAAATTTACCTCATCCTTTCCTTGAAACGACAATTGGTTATATAGCTCAGACAGACAAAAGATGCACCTCTTTGGCTTTTCCTTGCCGATGCTAATTTGTACTCGTCTTTGAAGTCACCTGCCAATTGTGATTGTGGCTGAGTAAGATTTATATTAATTGGGAATAAATGAGTAAAAGCAGCATTGACCAATATTCTGTTGCATTTAAATTAGAAGTAAAACAAACGAAAGAGAAAATTTTGCAGTATTTGATCTGAAGGAAATGTACTCTATTCTGATGTGTGGGGGGTTCACCCTGGACACGTTGCCAGTCCATCACAGAGACACAGCACAGACATCCATGCCATGCACACCCATACCTAAGGGCAATTTAGAGAAGGTTATTAACCTAACCGTCATGCACCCGGAAAGAACCTTTGCATGCAAGGGCAGAACATCCAAACTCCGTGCAGAAAAACCCCAGACCGGGATTCCAATACAGAACCTTCCTGCAAGTCAATAGTGCGGCCAACTGTGACACCGTCCAGCCTTGATTGACACATCTCCAATTCCAAAAATATCAGAAAAGGTAATACTAATATAAATATATAAGGACATAAATTTAATCAGCCCATATAATCAGTGTGGGACAGTGGTTATGTATTAATAATGTAATTGTGTAACTCACCCATGAATGTAATTTTAACTTTGTATTCCTTTCCTAATAAAACAATGATAAGATTGGAAGGGGCAATGAAATTAGCCCCCCTTGTCAAAAAACGTATTGTGGCGAATATCGTACAATTTGGTGCCCATAGCCACCCTATGGTAGTTGAAATTATTAGCAGTGTTTTACTAAAAAGGTATCGAGGAAAAGAGGATAAAATTGGTTGCCGTCAAATTCATCCACTTGAGTAACTAACATTCAAAAAACAACGTACTTAAAATGTTTTAGAATGCATCTAATTGCTCATAGGGGGGCTGTGGATGGATTTGCTCATATAAAAAAAAAAAAGGGCACAACATCCTGGCATTCAAAACAGTGTTTTTTACAGAACTACCCAAATCTCATTTTCTGCTATTCAGAATAGGTTTACATATGCCAAAAATAGTTTTTCCATTAGCATTAGTTGACTTTGTTATTTAATGTACCTGAGAGGGTCATCTTAAGGTTACCTGAGCAACAGATTTCTTGCAAACAGGCTATTCTTACCTGCTGGAGGGAAATAAATATTAACAGGAATTTACAACATTGTAGTTTTTGTAGAGTCAATTCAAAGCAAAACGGTGACATAACTGACATATTTCGATGGCAATTAATTTTGTCCAAATGGTGCTCTTGTTCATTACACAAGCAACTCAAGTATAGTCATTTGACGGGCTATCATTATACATTTCTTATCGGCACCCATGAAAGCTCTGGAGGATCTGCAGAGATCCACAAGTGTGAGAATCAGTCAGAAGGACAACTATTGGCTGTGCACTCCGAAAATCTGGCTTTTATTTAACAACGTCAACAAGATAGCTGAGGAATGATAAATGCACGCCACAATTTTCAGATTTTTATTAAAAACAATGAAATCATGTTTCCTTTTTTTGTTCCAGTTTACAACTATGACGCTCTACTTTGTGCTGGTCTATGGTCTATCATAAATAATCTTAAACATAGACCATAAAAACAATAACCATATCCTTTTACATTGCATGTCTTCCTTGTTTTACCATTTTCACCTTTATGGACAACAACTGTGGAAAAACAAAGACCTGTCATCATTTGCACACAGGTCTAATATTATGTGCACTGAAGAATCTACTGATTGTTGACTGAAAAGCTCTGAAAGTGTTTTCATCTCCAAAAAGATATTCAAACCATTATGTGTTTAAAATGTGTCTCAGATTCACAGTTTTACAATGTGATGAATTTAAAAGTAGCTAATCCAACCCATAACAAGAGAATACTGTCTGGAAATGAAAATAAGACTCAGAGAGAAGAGAGCTGAAAATGGACAATCTTATAAAGCATGCAGTGTCTAATACATCTCAGTAAAGATTTACAAAATCAGAAAAACTACATCAAATAACCTTTATTGGCTCATCACCCGTTTATTTTTCATAACTGTCATACATGCTGACACAAAACATACTAAACTATTAGGCCCATATGCGAAGAGAGCACAATATACCAAATGTAAACTGACAAAACTGTTCTAAATTTCTACTCTTCTCCACCCAGTTCATTCTCCCTCAAGGAAATCACAGAGCAGCAAGTTTGCAAGTCAGCTGCTCCGAGGTTTTTGGGCAACACTCAAGACTCGGTATCTGTTTATGGATTACTACAGTCCCGGGTGCCGAACTGATGAGGTCATGTGGGTGCGTGTGTAAAGAACGAGGTTTAATGCTACAGCAGATAAATCAACCACCCACTAATATGTTTTTTGCTTGTTTGTTACTGGATGTGACATCCAAATTGAGAGTCACACAACAGGTTACATAACCAACTCTAAACAGGTCACACGTTGGGTGTTAACATCCCTGTAGAGGAAAAGCCAGTGACTTTAGGACACTGTTACCATGGTGAGGAGGGAGTATGTTTATGTAGCTAGTGAATCTAGCCATTACTCTCCTGTGGGAGTTTATTGGCCATGTGTGAATTGCATTGATAATCCTACACAAACTGTACACTATGGTAACTATTTACGCAGTTAATCTTATGCATCAGATCTAATTCCTGAATCCATGGTTAAATCCACGTGACAACATCTGCTCACAACTGGGAACGTCACATAAATTGAGTGCCCCTTTTTTTTTTAAATCAGTGAATACACCATACATAGGAGCTACCGTGTCGCACCGACAGGCACACTGTGTGGAAGTTAGACTGAAGGAAGAAAAATGAAATATTTCATGTTTTAACATGGCATCAGAGGAAGCACAAAAAGTTTGAGAAGCTTTTAGAAAGGAAAACTGACAAGAAGCTCACAGCAAAGCTGCTCTGTTTTACCACTTTGAAGAGTTATTTTATCTGTAACAGATCATACTGCTTTAGTAAGGGCTATTAAATTTACAGGAAATACAAAGTGAGGATCTAGTTAGTAACTATTGTAATAACTAGTATATGATGCTATAGACAGCTTTAAATTTCAATTTCACAAATAAGTAAGGGAGATGGTTTTCCCCTAAAATATTAAAAAGATCCATACCACTGTTATTTATCCTGAAATTAAAATCTGGTGATGTGTGTTTGGGTTGTTTTTGAGAAAATGTCTATTTTTGCGATAAACATTTTTTTTTTAAAGCAAAGCTCATTTATATATTTATCGAGGAAATAGAAAGATTTATGTTGTTGTTGTTTACAGCGTTTAAACAGACACTGAAATAGGCAGAAGTCGGACAGCTGACGGAATCGGATGCAAATGGGCACTTATGTAGGATGGGTTTGTGCCATGAAAACAAACCGATAAGTTACCCCATAAATCCAATTAAAAAGGCTTGGGAAAGCAGATGTGAGAGTCAGAAACTGCACTGCCTCTGACTTTTCATTTAGCTGTGACCATATGTAGTCATCTGTCCGCAAGACATGCAAGGAATCGGAAACTTTTACGCCTTTGAGGAATGACGGAGCCTGGTGGTGGTTGATGACAGTCCCTCCCCGCCTGTCGGTTAATGGGAGTCCCATTTACTGCAGGCGTCACCGGGCAGGACTGTGTATAACAAACTAGGCCAGGCAGGGAGACAGCTGCTGGAATGGGGATGCAAGTGTAGCAGGCGGGTATAAAGTTTCCTTCCCAAAGGCATACATACCTAAGACGACCCCTGTTTGCACTCACACTCAAGAGTGTAATGCAGTGCTTTATTTGCTTTATTTGAGTTTCGCCTGCATACAAAATGAGCCACGCAGGCAGACACAACAAGCGGCCAAAGCCATGTAAGAAAAACGCCACATGCACAGCGCTGAAATTAGTTTAGCACAAATACACACGGAGGTGCTGGGCGTGAACAAACTCCAGGTGTTGACGCAGCTAACGTTAGCCTCAAAAAGCTAACCTCTAGCTGCTGCTTCCAGCCCCATTCCCTAACAGACCTACATTAGATAAGGATAGACCGAGGGAAAATATTTTCAGTAGCACATACGGAGTTACCGAAGGTTTCTTGTATATAACCTCAACTCACAAAAAAAAAAAAAAAAAACAGCTGAGATTTGTGGACGCGTTCAAATAATCAAACGATGATAATTATGTGACCGTTGGGAAAAAATACATACTGGTAAAATGCCGGTCAAGTCCCACGCCAGATTAAGGATCATAGCATCTTTATGTGATATTAATTCTTCCTAACAATACACTGGCATACTAGATCAGCTAACACCGGCGAGCACGATACATTGATGTTTTATTTTCAATTGAATAGCCGAGAAAAGAGCAATCCAAGAGGCCCAATTAAACCACCATTTACATTGGACACATCCATGCAGCCTTATCCGGAACCCGATGATTTACCCATATATATCCGGCGTTAAATCCCTCCACAGCCCCCCATAAGGAATCCAGTTTTTACACTATCCCGATGTGGGAGTAGTGTGCATTGAGTCTAGTCTAAACAGGACTTACCTTGCTTGCTCTCGATTTTTCTCGACATTTTCGTAGCCAGCAGCAGGGGCAGCTGTGATCCCCGCTCTCACTTCAATAAAAACGGTAGCTGCTGACGAGCCTCCCCGCGCGACTCTTCCGATTATTCCCTCATTTTCGATGTCCCGCCGAGTCCATGAGATGATTCCGTGGGGTTTAATACGTTGTATTTACAGGCCAGACACATTGGTACGGTCAAAAACGGTCTCCGTCCGTCTCCGGGTAATTTTCACTGGATATACACACACACACACACACGTACAACACACGTTAATGCCCTGATCCCAGACTCGGGCAGGAAAAAAGAAGAAAAAAAAAAACCTATTTGGTGTAACAGCGCCCCTTGGTGGTAGGAATTGACCACGTCAGTCTGACAACAAGGCGATGGGCGTGTCGTCACTTCAATTCAGAGTTGGAAACTAGTCCTCACTAGTCTGTTTTTTTTTTTTGTTTTTTTTTTCAAAGGAAATACATGTGGTGCTTTAAAATTCACTCGAACCTACAAGGCTTTGCATTATGGCGCCGAAGGTGAGAAAGGTCAGACAATTAAGTCTAAATAAAATAGCAAAACACATTTTTAACGGGCCGGACATTTATAACCTGGCGTTCACACGCAAATAACTGCAAACCATAACTAGAATTTTTAGGAGTTTTATTTTACTGTCGCCACATATATGTATGTGACTGGTATTTATCAAACTATATCTAACTGGCATATGTTTTTCTATGACAATAAAAGGGGAAATTACATTCTGATCTGATATAGTAGGATGGGTATTTAAAAGTGGCTCACTATAAAGCACCCTCAAATAGGCATAAAATCAATCAATCAATCAATCAATCAGTACTATGCTTAATTCAATTTGTGATATGTGATAAAAAAGACAAAAACAATTTGATACAATGGTTCAGCATGGCTTGGTTCAAGGAGGCAGTTTAATTATGTGTTTTATTTTTGCTGAACCAGTCACACAGACAGCTGCTATGCAGCTACATTTTGGGAACATGTTATTCCAGTGTAGAATAAATACATTGTCATTAACTTGAATTGCTAATAGGCGTTCTCTTGGATGCTTCACATATCGATTAGTCAATGGTTACAAACTTGGTATTGAAACAGTTATGTTTTGTTCCATAACATTCCCCGATCCAAATTTCAATTCCAGGGATCAATGTAATACAGAATAAGTAGCCACCACCGCCACTGTACAGTTAATACATTTGTATTTAGCTCGCAAAGAATTATTGCCACGATTTCTTAGTACATCTAAAGGCAGCCCAGCAGAGGTTCTTGTACCAAAGTTTGAGAACTATGGTTTTGGAGCTCTAGTCTTGACTAAAACCATTAGATGAATTATGTGATATAATTGGTTTGATTCAAATGCACACAGTTCTCTAAATTACTTCTCAAACTAAGAGTTGTTGGGGCACAGAAAATGCTCATTCTGAAGCTTTTTCTGGTTTATCTGGTTCCTAATATTAATCTAACCTCAAGTGTAGTAAAACATACAGATTCCACCATGACACCATTTATTAAACAAAGATGACAAAAAAGGGAAAGGTTTGAGAAAACGATGTACACCTCAAAAACTCAAAATATACAAAATACTGTTGGTGAATATTACCACTGGTAATATTACTGAGTTGGTACTTATTACCAAAGGTTTAAGAACCACTGTAACAGACTGATGTAGGTTCCGCATTTTCAGTCCTGGATGTTATATTAGCTATTTGCCCAGGGCAGCAAAAGTAATTTGTCATTGATACTGTTATTATTTTTTGTTTATTTTCTGCTTATTTTGTGTTCAGTGGGAATGAGCGCATCCCTGTGCTGTGACTTAAAACACAGTCACCACGATTTGTGATTTATGAAATGTTTATACTAACATTTTCTATCTATCTATCTATCTATCTATCTATCTATCTATCTATCTATCTATCTATCTATCTATCTATCTATCTATCTATCTATCTATCTATCTATCTATCTATCTATCTATCTATCTATCTATCTATCTATCTATCTATCTATCTATCTATCTATCTATCTATCTATCTATCTATCTATCTATCTACATTAAAAATGTATCAAAGGGTCCTCTGGGAAGCTGCTTGTATTTTGAATTTAACATTTCGACCACATTAATCTTCACTAGTATTTTCTTGCGAAATGAAAGTGGTGGTGCTCCATTACATCTCACTGAAAGGGCTTGAAAAGTCAGAACAATCATTAATTCTAGCTACTTGATGTAAAAATGTTCTCTCTTTCATTCTCCATAAATACTTTATTCCATTAAAGAACTTTCCTTTTCTGAAACAGATGAGCCAGTCAGTGTTTCTGGTAAGAATGTTTCCATTTTCCATCAGTAAAACTTTCCAAACAGATTATAACTGATTCAATTAGCAGAAGCACTAGCTGCTCTTTGCAAAACACAACTGTTCTATTTGTTCTTTTAATATTTTTGTTGTTGCTCTTTCTTAACTTGAAATGCATGATTAAAAGTCAATATGTAATGTTTCCTGCACAATAATCATGAAATAAAGTCGTTTTTAAAAAGAAACCTTTTAAGAAAGCATAGTAATGAATCTTATTTTATTCCATCAGCGCTTTTGTTTTTACTTAAAAAATTAGAAAACCCTTCTAGCTGTTTACATTCCACATACCATCACTTGTTTCCATAACAGGAAAATAAAAAAGACTGAAAGAGTGGTAAGATCGACTACTGCTAATACAACCTCGGTTTTTGTAAACTGCTGACCATGCCTCTTGCCTTCTTATCCCGGCCTTTGAGTAACAACCATCTGGATTATGTCTCTCGCATTTCAAGTAAGCATTCAATGTCATATTTTTATGAATAATTGATCTGTCTGTTAGAATGATCTTAATTCTCTGAGTGATCTTGGTCAGCAAGTTCTCCGGCAACGCGCTCCTGAAAGCAGGGGAATGCATTACAACACTGAGATAAGGAGTTCATTATGTGTTGTTGGATGCTTCTCTTCCAAGGCTTGTGCAGTTTACCCCATCATCAGCTCTTTTTAATCAGTGATCAAACCTAGGCCTTGAGTGTCAAGAATTCATATTCATATCGGCTGTCATTATGCCTCCTTTGTGTTGTTGCTTGCACAGCAGAGCACACCCAGAGTGCAAAGTGCCTGTTGTTTGTGCACGAGCGAGAGCATTGTGGGTGTGTTTGTTGTGCAGGGGGAAGGTGTGGAAAGAGTGAAATACCTTACCTGAGGCTATGACAAAACTCACATGCGAAAGACTATGAACTGCTGAGTAGTAAGAGACTAGTTGTGGCAGGATGTAGAGGCATGAAACACTCAAAAATGTCCTTACTTTAAAAGCCTCATAAGTAAAATAAAAGAAGATAAAATCCTGACTGGTTGAACCAGAAGTAATTTTGTTTTCCATCTTTTAAACACTTTTTAGCAAGCTGCTATTAGCCAGTTATTTTGTTTTTCCATAGATGGTTTTCCAATAAGACTCAGTGTTTCTCTCTGAATAGACCGACATGTGCAAATGTGACGCGTTTTCCACATCTCATGCATTTCTTCTTTTTATTTTTTTTATTTTCAGGCATTTTGCAAGTGATGTGATGTTTGCAGCAGAACTTTACAGAATCACTTCCTTTCTCTGTCAATCCATGTTCCAACTGGCGGCAACAAAAACTCAAAACATGACTGATCCCCTTACACACTGAAATTTAAGAAGCTATATGTCATCTACCATATTTTTCCCTCCAATCATTTCATTGCTATTTAAAGTGGCATGTTAACTTCATCACCTTACAGAACTGTTTTCAAAAACATTCAGCCTGGTTTGAATTTTTTCTTCTCCAAATGCTGAATTATGTTTATTCTAATTTCCTTTAACATAGTAAGGACTCTTGGACCCTCTAAATGTCCTCTAAATCCCCATTTGGCCGTTCCAAATGGTTGCTCTTATTAAGCCTGGATCTGCTGGAGGTCTCCTTCTGTTAAAAGTGAGGTGTTTCTTTACACTGTCGCCATGCTTGCTCAGGATGAGGGAATGCTGAAAAGGTAAGAACTCTATGAAATTGACCTGGCTGATATATATGGAGAATACATGAGATTTAGTGACATGTAAAACACACCAAGTTCTTGTTAGAAATTCCTGCAGTTCCATTAGTGTCTGGATCTTGGGTGCATCCCTGACCACGGTTTCTAACTTGTCTTTTTAATTGTTTTTGAGAAAATGACAAGATTTGAAATTTAGTATATAATAGTATATAAGTAATACTGTGGGACTTTTTGTTCGCTTCTTCTGACTGATACCTTTGTACAATGAGATTCTTGCATTCAATTGTAACCTCTGCAAACTATGACGTTAGCTACAGAATGCAAATGTAGAAAAGTCAGGTTAATCAGATTCCTTATTATTGATGTTAGGGGTGAACTCAAGAAGACTGAATGCTGAAACAGAAATTGAAAATGCTTCCATAAAATAAAAGTTAGGTTTTTACCTTTGCAGGTTATCAGTTGCAGCTTTATACAGAATAAACATAACATCTGAGGTAAAAAAAAAAGAAAAAAAAAAAGATTTTAAATTATGTATCTTGATTTTAATTTTTTTTTAATCACCAAAAACGTTTTAAAAAGTATGCATACTTTTTTGAAAGCCAGTGTACAAAATGTACACCAAACAAGCCAAATTCCCACAAGAAAAATGTGAAAATAATGGGTGTTGTTTAAGTTTGTGATCAAACTAATGTGTTTATTCATTTATTAACGTTACAAACGTCTCTGCTAGGCTTACCCAATCTTTTGTATGCCACTATCTTCCTAATAGCACAACCACAGCAGGTTTGTCCGGAAGTTTCTTAACATAAAACTGCCAGTTTCCCAGCATAAGACAAGCTCTACTAATGAGGTCAGATAGAATTAAACATTATATTAGAGCACACATACTACAGATGCTCTCCTGTTTTAATTTTACTAGTAATATACTCATAATAAATCATGTTAATCTCCAAAGAGCTATAATTTGAAACAAAGTAGCTCTTTGCTGCCATCTGTTAGTCATGTAGAGCTGTGCAAACCAGACGCTGTCATTCTCCATTCTACCACAAGGTGGTGCTGGTGAACTACAGATCAATTTTGTATCCTGGCGCTCAGTCTTTTAAACCCCGCTTTGGATTTACTAGGTGTTGCAATGGAAAGGCCAGAGAAAGACGATCCTAATAAAATTACAATCAAACAGGAATTAGTTGCAGCTTTGAACGGATAAAACTGTTACTTTATTGATAAGCTTGCTAGTAAAAATGTATCATTAGAAACTGAAATAAGTAATAAGTAATCAGAAAATGTGAAAAAGAGTTTATGATGATAAGTTGTCATCTCGAAAGATCATCTTTCTGTTTTTGTGGTAACTGTTATCGCTGAATTAAAAGACATCATTCAGTGTCATTCTACATTTTGGAAGGTTCACACTGGTGCACACTGGGAAGTTTCCCACTGTGACTGGAGTCTGCTGTGGGCTGAATGCGCTTCCTGGGCAGACTGGAGAAACAAAGGTGAAGAAAAGCAGTTTAGTTTGCTGAGAGTTGTCACTGTGAGCTTGGGGAAGAACCATGTTTGATCTCCGTGGCAGTGGGCCTTGTGATGCAGAGCTCAAACACAGTTTAAGGCTCTGTTAACCTTGGCCAGCGGTCAGGCCCTTCCGTCTGTCGAACACCAGGGACTTGGAGACAGAGGGGTGGGATCAGTGAGGCTTAAATGCCTGAATACATTTAAATGAATTGAAGGGAAAAATACCCTCACAACAGTTGGGGTCCTCTGGCTTTGTCCCTTTTGTCAGAAGAGGATTTTTAATTAGCTTTTCATGACAGAATCGAGGTAAGGTTGACAGAGGTATCAATGTCAGCGATGGCATTAGTAGAAGACACTGAACATAAGAGGCAATGGTTGGAGAACACAAGGTGTGTAGGTCGCGGGTCAATGCTTCATGAAAAAGAAGCATTATGTCACGGCCTCAAACACACTCAGGCTCTGGTTGACACAGACAGGGAAAATCAGATAAGGGAGGTCACTGACACCTGACGTTGAACAACAAACATGGCTGCCCTCTCTTTCTTGTGGACATGTAATTTACAGATAATCCTTAAAAAACTGTTTATAACATTTAATTAGACTGATTTCATTTTCATTTTCAAGCTAATTTATAAAAGAAAAGTTTAGAAACATTTTTCCTAATAAATTTAGAAATAACACACATGCAAAACATTTCTTCATAACTTGTTCTTAGTTAAATAGAGCAGTAAAATCTCATTCATATCAGTATATAGTTTATTGATCATACATTAATCTTACACAGTAGTGTATGACAGACAATGTTCTGTTTTATTTTAGTTTCTACAAATTCAGCAAAAATGGAGAGAAGACTTGACAAAGTAAAGCAAGAGACCAATACTAGCATCATGTCAGGATGTGGTTCTCGAAATGGACCCCAAATGCAGACAGGCAGAAGCAGCACGGTGTGTAGAAAACGATTTAATAACAAAAAAAAAAAAGAAAACTTACAGACAGGCAGGAGGTAGCAGAAGGAGGCATGGACATGGGTCAACATAGCATGAGCAAAACAGTATTTATCAGCGACTAGAGAGCAGAACTGAGGAGTTTAAATAGTGCAACACAAAGGCTAAAAACAGGAAGATTGGCATGAAGGAGGTAGACCAAATGAAGCTGATTATGGCAGCAGTGGTTGAGAGTAGAAACAAAACATGATTGGAACTAAATAATGATAGAAACACTCAATAAAACCAAAGAACAAATTTTACAGAAGGAACAGAACTAAAATGCACCATAAACAGAATAGGTAAGAAAGTAAACCTAAAGGAAAGAACTAATAAAGCACCACCTGGAAAACATAAACCCAAATGACCCAAAGAAAACCTCAAACATCTGCAAATCATGACATATCACTTACATTTTCAAAGTATCTCAATCTTTACAGACTTTTTTAACAATGGGAACACAGAACTTGCACTTTTTAATATAAAAGAAACAAACCAAAAAAGCTTTATTTTTGGAACTGCACCATTAAATAAAGAATGCAGCTTAAATATGAGTTCCATTTTTACTCAGAGGCTTAAATTTCCACATTTTAAATTTTATTATAAATAATCAAAAGGTCTCTAAATGTCAGATTTCTTATCGGGAATGTCAGAGGGATCTCAAAATCAAATATGGCCACCTTCTATATAAAATCATCTTGACTAACTTTTAAAAAGAGTAGGACTACAGAAGTCAGACACTTTTTTGTTTGTTGTTTTCTGTCTCAAATTCATTGGCAAATTTGAGTATTTGAAGAATGAAATTTAGTTATGTGTTACATTTTCCCCTAAAAGTTTGAAACTGGAAAAATTAACAGACAGGTCAAAATTCAATGGGGAAAGCATTGGAAAGCACCACCTTCACAGACTTTTTAGAACAGTAGAACAACAGAGTTTGGACTTTTACTTGCTGTTCTGTTGTGTCACAGAAACAAAAATAAAGAGAAGAACAAAAGGCACTGCAGGATTGGTTGAAGGATGCATGTAGTTTGCATGTAGCATGTATGTTCCTTTTTTACTTAAAAGTTAAACTTTCCAAGAATGAAGTTGGAAAAATTAAGACACCGCTCCTAAATCAGATTAAAAACCAACCCTAATCTTAGAATCCAATATGGCCACACTGCATATAAAAGTGAGTTTTCCTTCATTAAAAAATCACACACACTGTAATATAAAACCTCCATAAATGTACACGTTGCTGCAGTGTTAGAAAGAAGGAATGCAGAGACATGCAGTGTTACTTGCTTCCGAAGGTAATAGCAGTTAGCCTGGTCACTGAACGGATAAGTTAATAAATCCCACTGGTTTTCCGACTTCAAACTGTAAACAGCAAACAATGGACTGCAAGCAATCTATTCTCATAATACTTAAAGCTGATCTATGGTAAATTTTTGAGTGAAAGGAAACACACGAGTCGACATTATATGCATACAGTAAGGAATTATTTATGTGCTGACACAGGGTTTTGTTGTGGTGCTCTTTAGAGCTCTACAGGGTGGCGGCTGCTGGTTTTGGAAAGCTGCTTGTCTTTCAACATGGCCACATCCTTTCACTGTGACACTGCTGCTCTTCTTCCCTAAACTGCATCTTTCTTTTCCTCAAGGTTTCTTTAAATGGCAGGGTCGACCTTTCTCGGAGAAGCGACGTTCATCCTTCCACTGACATTTAACTCTGAGGCAAGGGTAACAAGGGCAAAGAGCATAAAATGAGACGCGCTGTGGGAGGTCACAGTGAGCCTTGACCACTTGCCATCTTGCACCTCCATTAGCTGCCTGAGTCCACGGGGGGACTGCAAACACCCTCAGCCTGTGAGCAGGAGGCCCTTTGGTTGCAAAAGCACACAAAGCAGCTCTGAAGCTGCTCTGTGATGTGGTGACGCAGTGAACAATTACAGTTCTTTAGATGATCAGCTAAGCACTGAGTCCTTGCTTCCTGTACACCTCCCACTCTTTACTTTGGAGGGCTAAATGTCATCGTTCATCCTTTCCTTTGTATTGCTCAGCAGGTCAGAGGCATTTAATGGCTGTTTAAGGGTACCACCTTTATGACACTTAACATTTTCTTATTCCACGCGTGTCTCTTGGGTTTATACCTGTTTTATGCACCTTATGTTTAAGATTTTGTATTTTTAGAGACATACCTATTGCTGCATTTTAAACAAAATTCTGCTTGCCTGCCTCTTCACGCAACTCATCATGTCATTTTAGAGTGTAACACAGGTCATTTGTATCAGCTGGCAGGTGTTGTAAGTGACTATAGCAGTTGACAGGGATGCGTCACTGTATATGCACATTGGGTCACCCTGGTTTTTTACAGGAGCAGTTATTACGAAGGTGCAGAGTGAAACGGTCCGGTCTGTGGGTGTCACGTTTCAGCTCGTGCCAGCTCCTTGGTGAGAAGGGTACCTGTAAGGTGGCCAGAAAAGTTCTGCAACATGCCTCAGCTGCGTGGCTGTAAATGTGTTATACAAAGGGTCATTTAACAGGGTCACTGATTAAGTCTGTGAGTAATCAAATAAAGACGGTAGGCTGAGGCCAAACTGACGAACAGACACTTTAGTTAAAAATAATTGTTTTACTGAGTGACTTATTTAGTTGTTTCACTCATGATTATGTATTTCAAGAATAATGATGAATTGATAAATTAAACTTTTTAGGCTTATTAACTTTTAAGTTTATTCAAGATTTTTTTCTTCACAGCAGTTTAAATTTTTGTTTAAATTGATTTGATATATCCTTTGATTAGGTTTGTATTCATATGCTTTCTTGCATAAATTATGAAATCCTGACTGTGAATTTTGTTTTTTACTACCTGTGACACATTGTTGCTCATTAACTTTTCATTTTCACATGGCGTTCATCGACATGGTGCCATCGGACAATAACTCTCCCACACCTTCCTTCTATACATTTTATACTGTAAAATACACACTTTGATTGCCAGATAAACCAGCCTACCACAAAGTTTTCGAGGTTGTCCAAAAACTACAGCTGGAAATTTTTTCACAATGGGAGCACATCAAATACGAGACACATACTTAAAAGACATGACAGGACTTGATGTTCCACAAAATCTCCTTAATTTCCTCATTGTTAGACCCTCGTAATGTGTTTTTCATATTCCAGCGTACTTGGAGAACAGTGTGTGAGTGCTGCTGAAGTGCTTTCAATAATTTCTCAAGGATGAAAAAAGAATAAGAATTCCTTGGGTTCACATTTCCTCTCAGGTGGACAACATACATTCTGGGGTTGGGCCCCCTTTTGCCTTCAGGACTGCCTTAATCCTTTGTGGCATAGTTTCAACACGGTACTGGAAACATTCCTCAGAGAGTTTGGTCCATATTGACATAATAGCATCACACAGATGCTGCAGATTTATCGCCTGCACATCCATGATGCAAATCTCCCGTTCCACCACATCCGAAAGGTGCCCTATTGGTGCTGAACTGTTGATACAAGGCAAATTCTGACCCTACCATCTAAATGTCGCAGCAGAAATTGAGACTCATCAGACCAGGCAACGTTTTTCCAATCTTCTATTGTCTAATTTTGGTGAGCCTGTGCGAATTGTAGCCTCAGTTTCCTGTTCTTAGCTGCCAGGAGTGGAACACGGTGTGGTCTTCTGCTGCTGTAGCCCATCCGCCTCAGGGTTCGACGTGTTGTGCGTCTAGAGATGCTCTTCTGCATGCCTTGGTTGTAACGAGTGGTTATTTGAGTTACTGTTGCCTTTCTATCAGCTTGAACCAGTCTGGCCATTCTCCTCTGACCTCTGGCATCAATAAGGCATTTGCGCCCACAGAACTGCTGCTCACTGGATATTTTCTCTTTTTCGGACCATTCTCTGTAATCCCTATAGATGGTAGTGTGTGAAAATCCCAGTAGATCAACAGTTTCTGAAATACTCAGACCAGCCCGTCTGGCACCAACAACCATGCCACGTTCAAAGTCACCTTTCTTCCCCATTCTGATGCTTGGTTTGAACTGCAGCAGATGGTCTTGACCATGTCTACATACCTAAATGCATTGAGTTGCTGCCATGTGATTGGCTGATTAGAAATTTGCATTAATGAGCAGTTGGACAGGTGTACCTAATAAAGTGGCCGGTGAGTATATGTGACAAACAACACTATGTATTTACTGGGAGGTATGAAATAATTTATGAAGATTGCCAATAAACTAACTTGGACACATAGATTCATTTTTTTGTAACTGTTCAGTATCCTGAGCCCCCCCGCCCAATTAGCCTGTACTTATATGTTTTTGTCCCATTCGCTCCTCATTTAAAATTGCCCATTAACAATAATGCACAAACCTAATTGTAGGTTTGTATACTGTTATCTCAATATAGATACATATATACCTCTCATCTTTACCATCACTGCTTCCTTTCCTGATTTCTAATTGGCAAGTGAGATATCTTTATTTGGTATAGCATGTAAATATACAAAGTAAGAATAAACGGCAACTGCCTGGGTTGAAAATTACAAGTGAGGTCTTATTTAATGTGAACAGAGATTTTGAAACAATTAATCATGAAGTTATGTTATTTAATTCTTGCTTTTTATGTTTTAATATTTATTTTACTGGAGATTAACTATATTCTTATAACAGCTTTTCAGATATGAAATCTAATGTTGATAGTCTAGATCAAAATGACATTGTTATAAATTAGATTATCTGTGATTGTTCTTTTCAAAACAATGAGAATGGTGATGGGATAGACGATAAATTAGAACGTTAACTGACTGACATACTGTATTTACTGGGTGTAAAGTATTTAACACAAATGATATTTAAAAAAGTGAGTTCCTTCCTTCAGGGTGAACTAGGAAACATGTGGGGTCCAGCCCAGCTTAATGGATTTTTTACTGTTTAAAGTTATTTAGAAATTCAATTAAATAGACAGTTTTGAAAATTCTGTGAAGTTATTATTAGTTCCCTTAGCTGTAGTAGAGTGGTGTGAACTTGGAATAACTTTGTAGAAAAGTGAAAAAAAAATCTGTACTTAGAAACACTGAAATTTCCCTTTAAAATTAGTTGGTGTAAGATCTGTGTTTTGTGTGCTTATATTCACAAGAATATTTTTCTGCTAATAGGGCTAATGTTGTAAACCAAGAAAAAATGATGTTCTCTCAAACATCCTGCTGCACAACAGAATGAAAGGGCACCTGCAAAAATACTGGCAGAAACAAAATCTCACACTGAAAATCTTGCAGCAGTTCTCTAACTGAGCTTTGGAGACTTGTTTCACCTTCTTCATCTCCCTATTCACTGTACATAGTTGCGAGATAAACTCATACAGTTCTGTTTGTCACAGACTGGGGGTTAAACTATTTGTAATTTTTGCTTCGACTGTAGGTATGGACAATTTTAAAGGAGCAGATATTTTCTTGTATCCATATCCTGATTTATTAGGATCAACAAGAATGTACCACACTTGAATTGTCATAATGTGGGTTTCGGTTGGACCAATATGCGGGGAAGAACTCCTGAAGCTCGAGGTTTGCAGGTAAGAGTTCAGGCGGCCGGCCAGGAGGCCGTCCCCAGCCAATCCGGCGACATTGGGGCAGGCGATCAGAAGGCCGGCGACATTGGGGCAGGCGATCAGAAGGCCGGCGATGTTGGGGCAGGCGATCAGCAGGCCGGCGACGTAGGGGCAGGCGATCAGAAGGCCGGCGATGTTGGGGCAGGCGATCAGCAGGCCGGCGACGTAGGAGCAGGCGATCAGCAGGCCGGCGACGTAGGAGCAGGCGATCAGAAGGCCGGCGACGTAGGAGCAGGCGATCAGCAGGCCAGCGACGTAGGGGCAGGCGATCAGAAGGCCGGCTATGTTGGGGCAGGCGATCAGCAGGCCGGCGACGTAGGGGCAGGCGATCAGAAGGCCGGGGATGTTGGGGCAGGCGATCAGCAGGCCGGCGACGTAGGGGCAGGCGATCAGAAGGCTGGCAATGTTGGGGCAGGCGATCAGCAGGCCGGCGACGTAGGAGCAGGCGATCAGAAGGCCGGCGACGTAGGAGCAGGCGATCAGAAGGCCGGCGACGTAGGAGCAGGCGATCAGCAGGCCGGCGACGTAGGAGCAGGCGATCAGAAGGCCGGCGACGTAGGAGCAGGCGATCAGAAGGCCGGCGACGTAGGAGCAGGCGATCAGAAGGCCGGCGACGTAGGAGCAGGCGATCAGAAGGCCGGCGACGTAGGAGCAGGCGATCAGCAGGCCGGCGACGTAGGAGCAGGCGATCAGCAGGCCGGCGACGTAGGGGCAGGCGATCAGAAGGCCGGCGACGTAGGAGCAGGCGATCAGAAGGCCGGCGACGTAGGAGCAGGCGATCAGAAGGCCGGCGACGTAGGGGCAGGCGATCAGAAGGCCGGCGATGTTGGGGCAGGCGATCAGAAGGCCGGCGACGTAGGAGCAGGCGATCAGCAGGCCGGCGACGTAGGAGCAGGCGATCAGAAGGCCGGCGACGTAGGAGCAGGCGATCAGAAGGCCGGCGACGTAGGAGCAGGCGATCAGAAGGCCGGCGACGTAGGAGCAGGCGATCAGAAGGCCGGCGACGTAGGAGCAGTCGATCAGAAGGCCGGCGACGTAGGAGCAGGCGATCAGCAGGCCAGCGACGTAGGGGCAGGCGATCAGAAGGCCGGCGACGTAGGAGCAGGCGATCAGAAGGCCGGCGACGTAGGAGCAGGCGATCAGCAGGCCAGCGACGTAGGGGCAGGCGATCAGAAGGCCGGCTATGTTGGGGCAGGCGATCAGCAGGCCGGCGACGTTGGGGCAGGCGATCAACAGGCCGGCGACGTAGGAGCTGAGCAGGCCGGTGGCGTAAGAGCCGATGATCTGACGGCTAGCAGCGGGACCAGGAGAACCCACGGTGGAGCTTAGAGACGCGGTGCGGAGACGGCTGGGACCTTCGGCGAGGCCGTGGAGATCTGAGGCGGAGCCGCCAAGACACAGGAGGCGAAGAGGGTACGTCCTCGCACCCCTCAGGGACAGGAACGGGAAGTGGAAGCAGTCCATCCACAAGCCCCTCACGGACAGGAACAGAGTTTGAGGGCGGCTCGGCTTGGGACCCCTCCGGAACAGAACCAGGAACAGGATCGGGGTGTGGAGGCGGTTCATCCATGAACCCCTCTGGAACTGGACCAGGAACAGGATTATGAGTCGGGAGCAGCGGTGATGACTGTTCAGGAGCGAAGCCATGAGCCGGAAAACCGTGTCGAGCTTCGGTGGAGTGGCAGGTGGAGCAGGAGATCTCCTCCTAGATGCGGCGATTTCATCTTGGCCCTTTGTCGCTTGGCCTCGATGGTGTGGTGAATCCCAGGATCAGGGAAAAAATCCCTCCTCGCCTCGAGCCAGTATTGGAGGCTGCCAGCTATTTCCAGCCTTCTCCATGGTGAGCTGGGAGAGGTCACCAGGTGAAAAAATAATTTGGCCAGAACCTCTCCCCTCTTGAATTCGCTCACCATTCCTCCCGCTTGGTCTTGTTGGCAGGTTCCTTCTGTCATAATGTGGGTTTCTGTTGGACCAATATGAGGGGAAGAACTCCTGAAGCTCGAAGTTTGCAGGTAAGACGACACTTTATTGCTCATGGCTGGACACGGACAGGGTACCAGGCGAGCACACAAACACAAACAACTCATAAGGAACCAGCCAGGGAACAAAGGAAACAAACGGGCTTAAATACAAAACAGGACAGCAGGGGGAACCAATGAGAAATGTGACCAGACAATCAGGGGAAAACACTGAAACACAAACTCAAGAACTCAAAACACAAGCAAGTATGACATGAATGGCATGTGCTTTGTCTTTCTCTTTTTGAAGAGAAATGGGTCTTTACATCATATTCAATTCAATTCAATTCAAAAATACTTTATTAATCCTAAAGGGAAATTAAATGTTGTTATAGCTCATATTATGAAGGTTTCCTCAGAGAGCCGTTGTAGATGCTGATGGCTGTAGGCAGGAAGGATCTCCTGTAGCGCTCCGTCTTACAGCAGATCTGAAGAAGCCTCTGACTGAAGACACTCTGTTGTTGTAGGACAGTCTCATGAAGAGGATGCTCAGGGTTCTCCATAATGTTCTTCATTTTATGAAGAATCCTTCTTTCCACAATGATCTCCAGAGGTTCCAGACGAGTCCCCAGAACAAAGCCAGCCTTTTTTATCAGCTTGTTGAGTTTTTTTAAATATAACAGTTATACCTCGAGGAAAGTCATGCATTACTGTTTAAATATTATTCAACCCTGTAAATGATTTAAGAAATGATCTGAAAAAGAAAAACATTTATATGTATGAGGTATTTTTCCTCAACTTAAGAATTACTAAAACAAAAGGATGTATTTTTTATTTATTTTTCAATGTTAGATAATACTACTACAGTAAAAGTAATGCACTTTTTAACGATCTTTATCTAAAGCCCCAGTTCTGAACTTGTGATAACTTCTGTAGCTATTTCACAATAAAACAAATTCATGCAATTATTTAAAAAAGCATGCTACTCGATGTTGGTTTTATATACCTAAATAAATAACTAGATTTGCTCAGATTATAGTAAGACTTTTTTTGGCAAAGAAAACGTTCTCTCAGAACTCAGATTGCAGAAGACAGCAATATTACAAATCATTTAAAAATGTAAAAGTATAAGCAAGACTGGATCACATTAAAAAGATGAGATTTTTAATAAAGAAAGAAACAGGCAGAAGGACTTTTGTAGGATCTTTCTTTGGGAAGGCTAATAAAAGAGAAAGGGATGAATTTTGCTTTTGGTTATAATCTATAATCCACCTGGTTGTTCCTCTGTTGGTTGTGAGAAGATGGCAGATAAATTAGTAGAATCTAATTTGAATGGAGGAAGAGCATTTAGATCATATATATATATATATATATATATATATATATATATATATATATATATATATATATATATGAAAATGAAAAATTAGTTGAACTTAGCTTGATCCAAGTAGCAGTACTTCAGCATCTAAAATGTGGGCATGTGGTTTGAACATTATACAAATATTATATAAATATGATATATGACATGTAAATAGAAAATACATATGACTGTGTGAGTTTTGTGATGACAGCCTCTTCTCTTGCTACAGAGCAGTCAAAAAACTCTTTTAATATGATCCTTAAAAAGAATGTGTAATATAAGCACGTTCGTGCATACAGACACAACCTCCACACAAACATACTGTGTTGTAATTCTCTGAATAATGAATGTGTGTTGCATTACGTAAGGAGGACATGGAAACAAGGACAAAAAGAAACAACACCCTTGTCATTATCTCTCCCACATTCAGTTGGTAAACACTACATATTTAGGCAACAGGAAGAAAAAAAGTCAACTAAAACAGACAAAAGAAGAGAAACAGCAGCTCTGGCAAAGTCTGTGTTGACAATTTTCAACACCGACTCTTTGGCTGATTTAACCAAGGAAGCTACATCTGTATATGAGTTCCAATGACATCCAATGGCTTGTTTGGGAGGTCTCATCTCCAATGGTGCACCACCATTGATCTTCCTGTGTTAAACATGTACTAAGAACAGCACATGTAAAGGTTTTCCAGAAAGAATAACTGAAACAAGTGGTGTAAAATATAGAAACAAAAAAGTAATCTATGTGTCAAAAATATTCTGTTAATTACACTATTTTTACACTGCCTTACTTTTCTATCTATATTTTACATGTTCTTTTCTTTTCGTAACAATGCGGTTCGTACAAAAAAGCAAGCAGCACTTAGTATTTTTCTTAAAAATATTTTCTAAGTAGTAACAAGATTACATTATAAAAAAGCTTGTTCTTTGCTGCATTCTTGTTATTTCACAAAAACGTGAGATAACAAATAATGAGCAAAAAACTGAAAATTTTTGTCATTCATTTTGAGTCCAATTTCTTCATTGTGTTCATGGCAAAATCCATCCATCCATTGTCTCTACTTGCTCATAACTTCTCAGGGTCGTGGGGGCACTGGTCCATATCTCTAGGGTCATTGAGCAAGAGGTAAGGTATTCTGGAAAACCTTGCCAGTTTGTCACAGGGCAACACAGAGCCAACCACGCACACACACACACACACACACACCCACCCACACACACCCACCCACCCACACCCACCCACACACACACACACACACACATCCGTGTTTTACTGTCTTTATGAGGACTTTTCGGCTACTTCCATTGACTTCCATTCATTTTCCTTGATTTTTAGTGCCTAAACCTGACCCTAACACTCACCCTAACCAGTTAATACTTAACCCTAACCCTTACAATAACTCAATTCATACCCTAGTCCTAAACCTAACCCCTGTCCCAAGAACGGAATTTGAAAAAGTGAGGACCAGGAAAATGTCCTCACTGTGTCAAAATGTCCTCACTTTGCAATAAAAATACGAAAAATGGTTCTCACTCAGCAACAAGTACAAGAACACACACACATTCTGTTTTATTTTTTAACAACTCCCACTGTACCAGAGATCTCGCTGCATGCTCACTAGGGTCTAAAGGCCAAAACAACAGCCTTCATTAGCATTCTCACACCGGTAATGTGGGGATAAAAAGGCACAACTCTCCAGTGTACGTAGGGCTGTATTGTGTGAGATCGGGGTATGCATTCCTGTACCAGCAGTCCCTCTGACATTGTTTTTAACATGCTTTGATGAAGGCAGGGGGCATTCCAGCCACAGGAGAATAGTTTCTCTTTAGGACAGCCCTTTACTGGCAACATAAATAAGGACCGAAATTAATGAGTGGCTTCTCAATCTATGTGAATGTTCACTACACTTTAGAAAGCAGGTATTTATCTTCAAGTAGATCTTCTTCTCCATCTGAAGCAATATTTCTTACTAAATATAGTTATTGTATTTATACACTAAAATCTGCTAAAATACACTAAAATACACAAAAAATGTTTTATCTCTAACTATAGACCCAATTACTCTCCCTTCATTGTGCATCATGTTGCAAGTTTGGTTGCCATGTTGTAAGGGTGGCTAGTGGTCAGCATTGGGTAACTTCTTCACAGCAAGAAGCAGCTAGGGTCCTGCAGACCTTCCTGTCTGGTTTTCATGTTCTCAAGAATTTGTAAACATTTTCATGGTACTCTGGAGTCCTCCCACAGTCTAAATACAATCGTTAGGTTAACTAATGATTGCTTGTGTGCATGACGGTCTGTCCTATTTGCCAATGTGTTGACCCCAATATGAACATCTGGGATAGATTTCAGCCCCTCAGTGACCCCGAAAATGTTAATTGAAGTGCGGAGGTAGTACAATGAAAGCCATTTAGTTAAAAGACCTCACTTGCCACACATTTTGTTTTATTGATCAGACAGCTCTTCCTTGATTCACTGAGGCCTTCAAATAAAGCACTAATATTAAATTCCCAACTACAGTTTGACAAAAAGGACTTTTGGGAATAAGCCTCACATTTCCTACCCTTTGCTTATTTCATTAAGTCTTCAATTACTGGACCTGCTCATTTGGTGCTGTTGCTTTTTAAAGAAAGGTTTTGCAGCACCAAAAAGGGTAAATAAAAGCGCGTTTGCTTTATTTTGAACATTATGACTACTATCATCGCTATTATTCCAGTGCCAAACTTATGTTCTCATTGGGCAAATCAGTCCCATCGATTGTACAGTTTGAAGATGTAATGGCACGGTGTGTGGTATGCCCTTTGGCTCATCTCTGCTTTCCTCACCATCTTTTCATATTGTTTTCCTTGGAGAATTTTCAGAGAGGTGCTAAAAGCAGCCGTGGTTCTGACAGTTTACACTTCCGCCTTGAAAAAAAGTTACCCTCCATTAAATTCATTGCGTTCGTGCCTTGGTAGGTTGGTTTTTCATCTTGAATAGGATGGGAATTTTATTATTGCTGTGTTGCTGTGTAATATAAAATACTGAAATATACAGAAATCCATCAGAAGAGGGTTTAGTCAGTCACAGGAGGACTGTGGAATTTGGAGCAAATGTACGGCTTTAATTTATTTTCCAGTTGAACGAACTGTTGTTTCAAAGGTTGAAATGTAATCAGACAACTGACTCAAAAGCTGTTTTGACGACAGGTGCAAGACGCTCTTATGTTTTTTTATCAAAAATATTTTATGAATTATTTTTTTAAAAAGGAAATATTAAAACAAGCCAAATCAATAGTTTGATACACCTGAATGCAAAAGACTTCAAATGCAGACAACCATGACAAAGAAAGTTTCATAGAAATTCTGTTTCACCTAATTTGGAAAAGTAATGCTAAGATTCGCCTTTATCAAAAAGATGGTAGGTAAAATATATTGAGAAAATTTGGAGCAGCTCATAAATTAAAGATACAACATGCAGTGAAACATGAAGAGTCACTGTGATTAATACTAAATGTGAAACATAGTCATGTTTACTAATAGCATTATAAGAAGCTGGTACATGCACAGGGATATTAAGGAAGATGTTTTCTCAGATTGAGGCCCTAGCTATGCTACTTAATTTGCTCTTTTAAATGGAAACTTATTCTTCCTTTTTTGAAAAAAATATTTGCATCTACACAGCCTCTGGATTTCTAGTCAGAATTGCTGAAATACCTTGGCTGGATGCGCAGGTGCGATATCATTTCAATAGAAGGTGCTGAGCATTCCCAAAGCACAAACTAAAGTGTTGTGGGTTCTAGCACAGAAAGTGATGATGGGCATGCACAAATTTGGCCTCTATGTAACTGTCTAATAATACTGTATGCAGATATCCAGTCAACATAGATACTCAAAAAAGAGTTGTCCATATTTAGTGATGCAAAATGTGGGCAAATTATGAAACTAGACACAAGGACTGCATTGCTCCCTAAATAGCTTCACCAAGCAAACAGTGTCTGTCTGTTTATCTAGATAGGTTAATATACATGCATTTCAAAGAATGCACACGTATATTCATGTAAAGTTGTGTAAATTACTCCATGGGCAAAGAACATCACATTCTTCAAGACAAAAGCACAATGCAAATTAAGTGAAAAAAATACCATCTGATGAAAGCTGGAGGTTGTTCTGGTGCAGGAGATGAAAAAGAAGCTGCTGGCTTCACAAAAAAAAGAAATGTATGACATTGAATGTCATAAATCCTTCCTTCTTTTACCCTGAATTTTTTGCAAATCATTTATCTAATCGAATGAATTGTCTAAAATATATTATGTTTTTTAATTAAATTGTTTAAAGTTATGATTGTGGAGCATTCCGATCCGAGACTTACTTCACATGCAAAGGTTAATCAATAAAATTGCAATATAACATACAAACAAATGAATTCTGTTAAGATGATCTGTCTGTATTGTGCATCTACAGAGCATTGCAGAGTAGAGGACTCTACAAATAGAGGACTGATGGCCATGCATGTATTTAGAGCAAACTGCTTTGTGAATTCAGTTTAGAAAAAAAATAGTCTCAATCCCATTTGGTAAAGTCATGGACTGTGCTTTAAATAAAAACTGCCAAAGTAACTTAAAGGTCATAGAAGGCCAAGAAGAACTATATATTCTCAAAAGCTTTCAGTCCCCTAAATAGAGATCACTCGTTTTGCAGTGTCTATGTAGATAAATGAAATTAAAGGAAGAAAATGCATCAATAAATAAAAAGAAATCTGTAGTAGAGGTATATGGATTCATGAGGTTTTTAATAAAAATAATAGGCACCAGCCCCCTCACTGTTGAGGTTTAACTGGAGGATTACCCGAGTTCAGGCAAAACCAGAACAATGAAGCTGAGGCAAGATGAAAAGTTAAAGTGATGTTTATTTACAGTGAATGATGGAAGTTGATTCGTCCTGCAAAGGAATAGGAAGATGCTAAATGGACTATCCACAGGAGTAATGGTGAGTATAATGAAGAGAGTTTCTCTTTCTTTCTTACAGGCTCTTGGAAGGGAGGTAAGCTCAGAGGAGGAGGCAGAGGAATCCAGGAAGTAAGTGTTTCAGGTTTCAGAGTCCGTTTGTGTTCCAGGTCCAAGGGAGAGAGAGAGTGGCAGGACGGAGGATTGTTGGCTTCCTTGTGAGAGTTTCCAGGAGAAGGAGTCCACATACACAAGTCCTTAAGCTCCAGCAAAAGGTGAGTTCCAAACTCCACCAAGTGTCCTTAGGAAACACAAAAATCACAAGGTTACTCAAGAAGGTCTCAAAGATCAATTGTTGGCTGTCTCACTCAGTACCAATGTCACTGAATAATCCGGCGAGGAATGGATCACTTCCAGGAGCTTAAATGCCAGCTGCTCTCATCAGCAGGATCCAGGACAGGTGTGTAGATTGAAAAACTCCGCCCATGCGACTCTGACTCTGGAAAGTAAGTGAACACAAACATATCCCCCAAACCGAACACACTCCTAACACTCACAGCCCTCCAAGGATGAGCAGGATACAGACAATGGATAGAAGGATATATATATAGATAGACAGATATAACATTTTATTTTGAGGTATTTTACATTATCCAGTTGGAGCACAGGGCCTATAAAATACAGGTTCCAGATATCAAACCACCATGTCAGCAACCCTTTCTCTGGTTCAGACAAAAAGCCACAGTACCAAAGTTTATCTGAACTATAATAATGGATTTTGAAAATACTTTGCAAAAACCTACAATTGTGTAAAAATACGGCAAATTAATTATTTAATTTTCCTCCACACTGCACATAGGTTTTAAAGATGTATTATTAAATTAAACAGTGCAATGATAAAATGTTTAGGAAAAAAAACTTCTTTATGAGTGTTTTTTTAGTTAAACATTAGTAAGTCAGTGCTGCATGACACTGCTTGAGAGTGTTTTATGTTTTGGGTCCCTTTCAAAGCCTGCTCTAGATGTGGGTGGATGGCTCTTGATCTTCCCTTGTTCATATTAAATAAGGCAGATATGAGCCCCCACCTCCAAAACCTCGACTCGCAGTTACACTGGGGGCTTATTGAATGTGAGTATAAGCTTGTGTGTAGCTTTCCTCTCAGCTCTGGCCAATGAGTTTGAATCCTTTTGAACAGGCAGTAACATGAGGCGACTATGACAGGCAGGACGACCCTTGATCAGTGTTAATTACCTAAGTGGACGTGAAGCTCCCAAACCGCCAGAGCAATGCTGCAAGCAGAATTTGTCAGGAGATGGTGTGCATATGAGTTATCAAACTGGTGTTGGAAATGTTGTGTAAATGTAGTCAAACATTTGGGTGCATTTTTGTATTACCATCAACATAAACCGTGTGACATTATGCCCTTCAAAGTGAGGGCGAAGCTCACCGGAAGGGAGTCGTTTTCTTCATCGTTGTTCAAAACCAAACCAGCATTTGTCAAACTTGTCAAACACAAAGACACACAAAGCTCTTGAGCAGCGTGTCTTTAATGAGGCAGAGGGCATTTAAGATTTATGAAAGGGGTTTTAAAACCCAACTACAATGGACTGTCATTACACTTGAAATCAAAATAGTTACATCATCTCTTAGGAAATGATCTGTGCACGGATTACAAGACTGATGCTCCGAATTCTCAGGTGATTAAAAGGAAAAGAAAAAGATGGGTGCTATACCAGATTTACTCCTGCTTGGAACTATTAATACATTTTCAGATCTTGGGAAATGAAAAGGAAACTTAAAAGAAATCCTACAAAAAGGAAAAAAGTTACTACTTCAAACTTTAAGAGTGTCCTCTGTCCCTCATTTATATTATGAGTCAATGTAGGGCGCCAGTGAGTCACGACAGTCTATTCTGTGCTGCATCCGCTGAAACGCCTTTGCTTAGGACGCAGATGGTAAAAGTGTCCTTGGAAGTATTGACTGGATTATGACACAGCACTGATAGACAGCAGATGTAATCCCACTGTTTCCCATGGGAGGAAACTTGTCAATAGGAACTAATGGTCTGTTTTACACATTAATCCAGCCAACCATTAATTCAGACTTTAAATGTGTAGCAAATAATGATAAAAACACAAAACAATACTTAAAAATACACTATTAAGTACTGTTCAATTGTTTACTTATGCATCTACACATGTCAAAGGTTGTGCTGAAGTTGAAACAAATCCTCAGAATGGGATAGAAAACTAATTTAGTTGACTAAACATTATATTTGATGTCAGAGGGGCTTTTCTAAGTGTTTCAGAAACTGCTGATCTGCAAGTGGTGAGACAACAGGGCCTTGAAAGTATTCAGAAGAGGTCCCAGAAATCAGACAATAAATACATAAATAAATCAGTCAGTCATTTTCTACCACTTATTCCATAGTGGGTCACAGGGGAGCTGGTGCCTATCTCCAGCAGTCTATGGGCGAGAGGCAGGGTACACCCTGGACAGGTCACCAGTCCATCACAGGGCAACACACAAACACACACTCATTCATACACCTAAGGGCAATTTAGAGTTACCAATTAACCTAACAGGCATGTCTTTGGACTGTGGGAGGAAGCTGGAGTACCCAGAGAGAACCCACACATGCACAGGGAGAACATGCAAACTCCATGCAGAAAGACCCCAGGCCAGGAATTGAACCCAGGACCTTCTTGCTGCAAGGCAACAGTGCTACCAACTGCGCCACCGTGCAGCCCATAAATAAATCAATACACGCAAAATCGCAAATGTTCACAAATGTTCTAAAAATAAAGTAAAATATCAGAGGAAAACCACATTGTAATCAGACAATGTAAATAAGCTTGATTCTGAGGGTTATATTTACAAAGCAATGCAATCTGCTCCAGTTTTTGCACCTGTTTTCTCACTATTTGCCTTTTTTCTGCACTGGATTTACAAAGCAGTTTGCCCTAAATACATGCTGAGGCTATCCAGCCCACCAAATCCAGAATTGAGCTCCTATTTTTTATGTCAGGTCGCAATTCTTTTTTTTAGGCAAAAACACAGTAGATGCAAGAGAAAAGGTTTTACCTATTCATTATTATTTTAAAGTAACCGTCCTAGGGCCTTTTTGATTTTTTGTCCTATTGACTCACATTAAATTACTATTGAAATTTGCTTTCTATTTTTAATTTAGTTTTAAATTCCTGGTATTGAATCCCTTCATAATTTCATGTTTTGTTGTTTTTCACTAGACAAAGCTATTGTTTATGTACTTTAAATTGACCAATTATGTATGGCAAGTCAAAAATAACTTTTTTTCTGTTTTGAGATTATTCTTTCTAAAAGAGACTTCAATCACTAAAAGTAACATTTAAAGGGTTAGACATTCTGAACTTTATTGTTGTTATGTATGGTGGGGCGTAAAGGAAATAATTTCATTCTTTACAGTAATTGGAAAAATACGTTGATACATTTTTTTTCATGGCAATATTTAAAAGAAGCATTTTGCTTGTCCAAGCAACAAAGGTGGAGCATAAAATGAAGAGATCTCCAGGAAATAACAGAGAGCTACAGGCACTGACCTGATGAGGCATTCCTCTGAATTTAAAAAATAGCATTTGAGGGAAAGAATAACATTACAACAGTGTTTCTAAATTAATTAATAATGCTGCAGATTGTAAACATAAGAGATAAAAAGCAGGGAAGCAATGCCTGAAATTATAAATGTATCAGTTTTAGTAAATTAATATGGTCTTTATAAATGTAGTACAAATGTTACAACTTTTTATAATTATGTCAGAATGAAAAAACACTTGTGCATAATACCATCCTTTAAATTTTTACCATAAATAAATGGGTATGTAATTTCTGTAGGGTTTTGCTGACTGTCGAAGCCGTCTCTGCTTCCCCGGGTCCGATGATTTGGGCACAGGTTTCAAAAGAGTGAAATAAACACAAAGTACAATCAGCTTATATTCACTTCTGCACAGAGTGAGAGAAAGATGCCCCAGCCAAAACCTGCGAGCAACAACTCTGCTCTCTCTATGCTTCACTCCCTATGCTTTTAATCCCCTCTCCTCTATCTGCACATTCCAGTTACACACATAGATAGTTTATATTGTACATGACCCATCTCTCTTCCCCACATCTCGCTTGCCCCCATCTCTGCTGTCTACTCCTCATCACGGTCCTTCGTCTCACCATCAGCAGAACTATTAAGAGCCGCAGGGAATCCCCATTGCACCTCACCCATGACACAACAGACCTACCACACAACAGACGAATCTTCTTTACGGAGGTAATCTATTGGGAAACATTTTAATAAACTCGACATGTGAAGCATCTGTTGGAACCCTTCATAATTTTAAGGTTTGCATTTTAAAATTAGCAAGAGCCACAAAATGATTTTAACTCAGATTAGATCACTTATTTCAATAGAAAATGAATTGCCAATATATTAAGCAGACCTCGCTAGACAGGATTAGTTCCCTGACCTGTTTCTTGTAAAGGCAGCTTCTGTTGCATACATGGGGACTTGTTTGCTGTGGCTATGATTTACATAAACGCAGATAAATATGGGCGGGTATTCTCTGCATGCCTAATGCCTCATTAAAATGTGGGCAAACTGCGTCAGCGCAGAAATACACTGTTTGCTTAGGAGAACGATTTCTGAGGCAAATCTGCCTTTGCACCTGTTTTCTGAATTGTAAATCCCTGCAAACTTAGGTCTGCAAACATTTAGCACCCACTAATAGTGATGTGCATCTGCCCTAGTTTTTCTGTCCAAGATGTGTGCTTTACTATGATTTTATGTAAAACATATGTAAGCCACTCAGACACTGTTGTCTGCAGTCACAAGGCAAAGTTTGTTTACTCAGTACTTTGCAGCCTGGTCTGAAAACAATCAACATTAAACTAAATAATGCCAAATGTTCTGATTGACATCTTGATCAGCCAATCATATTTGGATTTGCAGTCAGTGGGTGTTTTCTTCACCAGGCCAAGGTATTCTAACTGGCTCAGTGCTGATTTTTGTAAAAGACAGGGCTGTTGCTGGAGATAGACTTTTGAGGACCCCAAAATGCTACCAGACATGTAAAATCAACACAGATTTTTACTTTTTCCCTTTTCCTATACCAACCAAAAAAAGCATGCCTTGGTAAAAAAGCTTGTGCAGTATATTCAGTTTTTAAAAGCTGGATTTGGGAAACATTATTTGCATAAGCAGCGAAAAGATTGAGTTTGGCTCACAGGCTTGAGTACAATTTGAGACTACATGTTGAGCTGTTTAAAGAAAGCTGTAAAAAAAAATAAAACACTAAAAAATAACCTAACAATCACAATAGCGACTCTATAGTGATTCTATGATGTAAATCTGAACAAAAATCTCAGGGACAACAACACCTTGTTGTATCCGTGCCACAAACCACTAAGGCAGCTCTGAAGGCAAAACTGGACCCAAATTGATACTTGCAAGTTTTATTTTATTAATTGGCCTGTGAGTGTATCATCTGGTAAAGTATAGTATGATTCCATCTTATTTAGTGGCTGTGACTACCTGTCATTTTACCATTTACCTGCAAAACATTTCCATTTAGTTTCATCATAACATTTCCTACTTGTGCTGGAAGAAATACATTTTAGCTGTCACTCTTGTGGCTCTAAACCAAATAACAGTCATTTGACAACTGTGACTTTGTTACTTCTCCTAAGCAGACATTCTCACATAAACTGTCAGACTGACTGCTTTAAAGAAGTAAAAAACATGTGACTTCCTTTACATTCATCCTCCAGAGATGGGCTTAGGAGAGACCAGAGTAAACAGAAATGATCTGTGACAGCTACATCTGCAAGGACGATGCTAAAGGAAGTTGTACAAAAAAGCTTGGCCGTGAGGAAGAATTACATCATTATACAGGTCCTTCTCAAAATATTAGCATATTGTGATAAAGTTCATTATTTTCCATAATGTCATGATGAAAATTTAACATTCATATATTTTAGATTCATTGCACACTAACTGAAATATTTCAGGTCTTTTATTGTCTTAATACGGATGATTTTGGCATACAGCTCATGAAAACCCAAAATTCCTATCTCACAAAATTAGCATATCATTAAAAGGGTCTCTAAACGAGCTATGAACCTAATCATCTGAATCAACGAGTTAACTCTAAACACCTGCAAAAGATTCCTGAGGCCTTTAAAACTCCCAGCCTGGTTTATCACTCAAAACCCCAATCATGGGTAAGACTGCCGACCTGACTGCTGTCCAGAAGGCCACTATTGACACCCTCAAGCAAGAGGGTAAGACACAGAAATAAATTTCTGAACGAATAGGCTGTTCCCAGAGTGCTGTATCAAGGCACCTCAGTGGGAAGTCTATGGGAAGGAAAAGGTGTGGCAGAAAACGCTGCACAACGAGAAGAGGTGACCGGACCCTGAGGAAGATTGTGGAGAAGGGCCGATTCCAGACCTTGGGGGACCTGCGGAAGCAGTGGACTGAGTCTGGAGTAGAAACAGCCAGAGCCACCGTGCACAGGCGTGTACAGGAAATGGGCTACAGGTGCCGCATTCCCCAGGTCAAGCCACTTTTGAACCAGAAACAGCGGCAGAAGAGCCTGACCTGGGCTACAGAGAAGCAGCACTGGACTGTTGCTCAGTGTTCCAAAGTACTTTTTTCGGATGAAAGCAAATTCTGCATGTCATTCGGAAATCAAGGTGCCAGAGTCTGGAGGAAGACTGGGGAGAAGGAAATGCCAGAAGTCCAGTGTCAAGTACTCACATTCAGTGATGGTCTGGGGTGCCGTGTCAGCTGCTGGTGTTGGTCCACTGTGTTTTATCAAGGGCAGGGTCAATGCAGCTAGCTATCAGGAGATTTTGGAGCACTTCATGCTTCCATCTGCTGAAAAGCTTTATGGAGATGAAGATTTCATTTTTCAGCACGACCTGGAACCCGCTCACAGTGCCAAAACCACTGGTAAATGGTTTATTGACCATGGTATCACTGTGCTCAATTGGCCTGCCAACTCCCCTGACCTGAACCCCATAGAGAATCTGTGGGATATTGTGAAGAGAACGTTGAGAGACTCAAGACCCAACACTCTGGATGAGCTAAAGGCCGCTATCGAAGCATCCTGGGCCTCCATAAGACCTCAGCAGTGCCACAGGCTGATTGCCTCCATGCCACGCCGCATTGAAGCAGTCATTTCTGCAAAAGGATTCCCGACCAAGTATTGAGTGCATAACTGTACATGATTATTTGAAGGTTGACGTTTTTTGTATTAAAAACACTTTTCTTTTATTGGTCGGATGAAATATGCTAATTTTGTGAGATAGGAATTTTGGGTTTTCATGAGCTGTATGCCAAAATCATCTGAATTAAGACAATAAAAGACCTGAAATATTTCAGTTAGTGTGCAATGAATCTAAAATATATGAATGTTAAATTTTCATCATTACATTATGGAAAATAATGAACTTTATCACAATATGCTAATATTTTGAGAAGGACCTGTAGTGGAAGCCCTGCATCTGTTTTTTCTTCAGGGGACCAAAAGTCAGGAATTCATGTTATAGGTTATGTGTTTTGGTTTGGTTTCTTGCTATGTATGTAACATAAAATAATTAAGTGTATTTTCTAAAATAGAAGTCCAGCAGTCACTTCTACAAAGTATGTGTCACCTTCAAGCAGGTTTTGTGTTGTGTGTGCATACAGGAAAAATAGTATAAAATTCAGTGTTCTACTATGTCAGGATGGTGTAAAAGCACTCTCACTGTTTATTTATTTTTCCCCCAATACCTGATGGTCTGTAGATGAAAGTTCAATGACCTATCTTGAAGATATCAAACTCTAGCTCTTGAGGGCCATTGTCCGGCAACTTTCAGATGTGTTTCTGATTTAACAAGTCTGAGTTAAATAATTAGATCCTTAGCAGAACCTGGTAAAACTTCAATACATGTTGAAGAGGCAGTTCAGCCATTTAATTCAGGTGTGTTGGACCATGGACACGTCTAAAGGTTCCAGAACACCAGTCATCAAGGAGTGGAGTTTGGAACCCAGCCCTATACACAGTCTATGAGAGTCCCCAAGCTGTTAAATAATTATTGACTGAGTTATTTATAAAGCCCAGTACTGTCACGTTCTGCGGCTTAAGTGGACCAAAATGCAGACACGAGCTGGGCAGCAGCATGTTACAGGCAGGCTTCATCTTTATTCAAAGGTTATCCAAAAACGTAGCATAGTCACTGCAGGAATTAACATGAGTTGAACCCAAAACTTACATGAATTCTCAGAGCAGGCGCGTAGCACACACTGAACTTAATCAGAGGTAGTGAACAGGAGGAACCAGCAACGAACAATGAAACTAGAACAACTAATATACAGAGGGTAACAAAGAGCAGGTAGTCAAAAGAACTAGGAACAGGTGTGACATGGAAGCAGGGAGGCTAAAGGAACAGGTGAAACTAATACAAAGACTAAAGCATTGGAGAAGGGACTAATAAACAATACAGAGAACAATCTAAGCAAAACTATAGACAAAGATAAATAACCAAATGAAGCATAAGAATCAGGAATAACCATGAACTAAAGGAAGCTGAGAAACTGGAGAGAACAGAAGAACACAACAACCTAAGATCTAAGAAACTGGCAAAATATGAAGTAACAAAAGAAACCATAAGAAGAAAACAAAGATAAACCAACACTGACTGAACTAACTGGGAAGGAAGCAGAGAAAGCGAGGACTAGAATAAATGTAAACTAAATGTAAACAATAACTAAAGCTAACCTATAAGGAGGGACTGGAACAATAGAGACTAAACCGAGGAACTGAACTAGGAATGAACTATAAACAATAGAGAAACAAACACCGACCAAACAACCACAGAAGGGGAACTAAAAGACAAGAGGAGGAACAGAAAAAATAAACTAATGAACTAGAAGAGTGCAAAGAGAACAAATACCTAACCATAAATAAACACAGAGATACTAAACGGGAAACTAAACTAGAGAACCCAAGGAAGCCAAAGAACTATAATAATAATAATAATCATAATCATAAGAAAACCATACAAAGTAATAAGAAAGCAACCACTAAAGGAACTAAGAGCGAGGGGAGAGAAAACAACAAACACTAGGAGGCAGGAGAGAGAACAAAGCTATCAGGGAGCAAAAGGAAATAAACAAACAAACATGACTACAAAACCCAAACTAGAAAACACCTACACAAAAAGTAAACAAACACAAAACCACACAAAGTCCAAAATGTCGAAACCCGACAAGTACAGCTTAGAGTGTGTCTTTTAAAGGCGCTACCAGCATTCATCATGCCAAGGTGAGTGATTCATCCTCATTGTAGACTGTCTGTGCAGTGTAGCAAGACATAAGTAATGTTGTTATTTATTGTTGCAACATTTGAAAAGAACTTGCACTGATTCGATAGCAGTGGTGCATGTGTGTGGTATCTATGGCACTCCTAGAATCATAACGCTCATGCAGTGAAATTGTTCAACATGTCCAAAAAGACCTATGACAGCCTGGCGAAGCTGGATGTAACACTGTGTATTGTTGTGAAATTATGATTATTTGATCATGAATATTAATAAAAAGTTATAATTTACTTCATATGTAACTATTTATAATTCCTAAGTAAAATCATCCTCAATATTTAGATATTTGAAGTAGACTATGAAATTCTAATTATTCTGCTACTAGCACTTAATAATTACAATTAATAAATCGAATGAATTATTATTACGCAGCCGAACATTATTCTTACTCAAATTTGGATTTAAAGTGATCTTTTAATTTTATCAACATGTTTCCTCTGAGTGGAAATAATAAAATATTATTATTTTGTTGTGGACGAGCCAGAATCCTAATATGAAACTGATCTGTGGAGGGAGTTAAAGATTAGGGTGAAGGCAGGAAGGTCTTCTGATCTTAAAGACTTAGTGCTCATCACTAATTTTATCACAAAATCAAGTGGAAATACACAAAAAGCTGATAAGCAAATCACAAGAAGGGTTTGATTGCTGTATTTGCAATCAAGATTTTACCATTGATTATTAAAAAGGGTATGAATAATTTTCGGCATTTAAAAAAGTGAGCAAAAACAGAGTAAATGAGATATTCCTTTTATAAAGGTTCACAATCTTACAATGTTTTGAGAGATGTCAATATTCTCATCACCTCTAAGAAACATAGTTCTTGTTTGAGTGAAAGTAATTAGAAATCTACTTCTGCCAGAAGTATGAATAATTTTGGGCTTAACTGTAACACTGGAAGATTCATCAAATTCCTCTCCTTAAAAAAAGCTATTGACAAAACCTGTTATAACGTAAAATTTGAAATTGTGTAGAGTACAGCTTTTGTGATCAGGATGAAGGTATTGTTTTGTATGTTGTGTTTAAGGTTCTTGGCCCATGGATAACAGTCAATGTCACGGTGTGTAACGTTCCTATTAGATGGATCAGATTTGTGTTTGTAAGCCGCAGCGCATTGTCCGTGGAAAGAAGGAAAAAGCAAGGGAGAGACAGAAGAAGAGAGATGCTTGGGGAGCTCAGAAAACACTATCAAAGGAGGGCTTCAAAGACTATCAGCTACGTCTCCTGGGTAATTTGCAATCCTGCATTCTTTCAACTTCAAAGGGCTGCTGTGTGTTGGAATACTGCAAGTGGGAGTGAAGCAGTAGAGGGAGGGAGAGGGCTTGGACGAGTGGGGAATCTGATTTCTCTAATAAATGCTGACACCAGGCCTGTTTGATATTAGATTCAGGGAACAGTTTGATTTGCTATCGCCTTTGAAACTCTTCGGACGTCCTTCAGCGAGACAGGTTGGCTACCGTCTTGCCCCAAGAGCAAACGGGGAGAGCAGAAAAAATACCGGGCTGGTAGGACAAGTGGGCAGCTATAAAGCTGACCATTAAGGTGCTATTGACCAGGAGTCTCTTTGTCTGAGTCTTTGCTTCTGTCTCTTGTGGGATTCATTCACTACACCCCTTGACACACCATCAACAGGTCAAAGCTAAATAAGAAACATTTTTAACAGCTAGAGGACTGATTTCTGCTGGATCAGTGTGACTCATTAGAGGTGACTGCATAAATATTTTTAGACGCAATGTAACTTTCTTATTATTTTAAGGCATTTTTCACATTTTCTACATATGTTTAATAATATAGGAAGTCACACAAAATATGCAAATTCTGATATCCTATACATAGGGTTGTATCTAAAAAAAGTTATAAAGTATATTAACAGAAATAGCAAATGGGCTGATTTTGAAGATTAAACTTAAGGTACTTAGAGAAACCTGGTGGTTAAATGTAAATGCAACAACCTAAACTAATTAAGTATTCAGTGGTTTTAAAAGCTTTTTTTTTTACCATGCTGAACAGTTGGAGGATGAGCAGCTGGGGTGGATTAGTTTGATACCTACTAATATATGCAAGAATATCAGAAGAGGAAACTCTCAGGGGTGGTTAGGAAATCACTTCTTACATGGAAGTTCTCTGCTGCAGTTTCTGCATACTGTTCGGATTTTTTTTCCTGAAGTGCAGTGTGACTTTAGTTTTGGTGCAATGAAGGCTTCCAGTCAATCACTCAATTTAGAATGAAAAAATAGGCATTGGAAATTATGTTTAGAGCTCAATCTTCATGTATGACTAAACTGAATGTACAGTAGAAGAATAACAGTAGCCATTTGCATTATTTTCATAGCACCAATTAAACACTTTTTTAAAACAAATGCAGAACTGATTAGCAATAGGAACATTTGCTGAGCGCTTCCGGATATCTCTCCAACCGTTGACTGTACTTATTGTTGCAGGGGGTGGCACCACAATTTTTCTGATTTATTTTTAAAAACAATGTATACTTTTACATTGTCTAAAAATAGATGATAAACTTATAATTAGATAAAAGCTAACATCCCCAGCTACTGCATTGCTAAGACGAAGCAATAACGGTACAGGGCGGTTTTTCTCTCTTTAGATTTGCATTGTAATCACATACCTTTTCCTAATCTTTGCAAAGTATATAAAATGCTGCAAGTTATGCTTTTTGAATACCCCCCCCCTCCCCCCAGTCTCAAAGCCATGTTAAACCAACTACACCAACTTTAAGCAACAGATTGTGTTTCCAGAGAAAAGGCAGACTGTCATGTAGGCTGCCCCATCTGTTTGAGCCAAACTACAATAAAAATCTTAATTCAATAAACCATGAAGTCACATGTATTTTTAAGAAGAAGTTGCATACCTTGTAATGTTTAGTACTCTGTTCAAAGCAAACAAGTTGTCTCCGTATTGTGCTAAATTCTCATTGTTCTGCTTTCTTACCTACTCTTCTATCTCTAAATGTGGGGTCTGCACTTCTAAACTTTGTCATAAACTTTGACAAAATGCAATTTAAATATTTTGTTTTTTACTTTTTCATTTAGGGTCTTGCTTGATGCACCATCTGGGTCAACCAAGTTACATTTTCATTTTATTTTATCTTCTGGCTTGTAAACAGCCATAAAAAACTTCACATACTAAAGTACCGAGAGGAAAAAAAAGGATGCAGCTGAGAGCTGTTAGTCAAACCTTATAAATGAGGGAAACCTTATTGAGATGAGAGAGAAAACAAATCACATCAATACATCTTAAACTAAAATAGCATTCCTACACACTGTTGAATGTAAAACCTTTACTTGAAGTATCTCAAATTAATAATGTTGATTTTTTTTCTGTAATTTAACTACTTTGTTACAAACAATGTCACTCAGTTGTCACATTTTAAAACAATAAAACATTAAAACTTTAAATTATTTAAAAAATAAATGTTGGCGTTTTAAAAAGGTACTTTTAACCTACACCTAAGGGCAATGTAGAGTGACCAATTAACCTAACAGGCATGTCTTTGGACTGTGGGAGGAAGCCGGAGTACCCGGTGAGAACCCACGCATGCACAGGGAGAACATGCAAACTCCATGCAGAAAAAACCCCGGCCAGGAATCAAACCCAGTTGGTAGCACTGTTGCTGCAAGGCAACAGTGCTACCAACTGCGTCACCATGCAGCCCACAGTGTATGAGTGTGTGCATGGTTGTTTGTGTGTTGCCCTGCGATGGACTGGCAACCTGTCCAGGGTGTACCCCGCCTCTCGCCCATAGACTGCTGGAGATAGGCACCAGCTTCCCCGCGACCCACTATGGAAAAAGCGGTAGAAAATGACTGACTGACTGACTTTTAATCTAACAAGCGAGACTTATCGGAATGCATATTCTGATTTATTGAATATGTCTGTAGATTAAAACATTCTTGCATGTTGGAGCAGTATTTCAGGTTCACGATATATGGTTTACGTTGCAGTCTCGTGCAACAGAACACAGTGTTTGATAAGCCACCTTCTTTGTTTACATTTAACAAAACAAAAAAAAGCTTTGGAAAGTCAGTAGATTACATATCCAGCCCTTCAGTGGAAGATATAGATGAAATCTTTATGTGGCCTTAATGATTGTTTGTATAGGAGTTTGGCATGCATAACTTAAGGTCCACATTCAGCCACAGCCTGAACAAATATAAGCACACTATAAAATCCAGAACCCTTAAATTGAATAAAAACACCTGCAGTGTAATTGCATTGCCACCATGTGTAGCATTCACTGACCCTTGGACCATTATGCAGTTTGATTATTCTGCTGGGTGATTGATGTGTTGTACACTTAGGTGGGCTCTATGCATAGTAAAGCCTGCCTTACCATTGATCCATTGATGCATGGCAATGTGTAATGAATGTTCAAAACCGCAGTGATTGGCTGCCATTGACATCATCTCCAACTTGCAGATGTTTGATTTATGATATCCAGACAGGACACAAGAGGCTTGTAAATGAAATGTAATCAGTTCGACACTACAGCACTCCTGTGTCCGTGCCAGCTGAAAAACATCCAATCATGCTACCCAAAATCTCTTACACCCTCCTCTCAGCCAATTGCCAAAGTCCCTTCCCTTCTTTTTCCCTGCCTCTCTTTCAGCTCATTAGTGCTTGGTTTTCAACAAAGAGCCATCTGGGCAAAGCTACCTGTCAGCTCAGGTGGGCCTTTACACAAAAAAAGACAGCTTCTCCTCAACATCTGTCTTCCTGGATCAAAGATGCTTCTGTTTACCCTCTTTACCTCCCCTTCTTGTATTTTGTTCCTCCCTGTTTTGCCTAATTTCTGCTGCCAAAACTTTCCATACATTGAACAGGAAGTTGACTAAATGCAGCATCCTCCTCCCCCTTCTTGTCTCTCTCCACCTCTTTGTCACTTTGCATCTCTTCTCTTTGCCCTTAGGGTGCTGTTGATTCTTCTACACAGCTTTGTTTTCTCTTTTCAGCTCTTTCAGATAATTATTTCAATGTCTACATAATGAGGAAGGTTCTGTTTTTGAAATTTGTCTTTACTTCCTTTCCCAGCAGCCATTTTTATGAACAGATTAATTTCTTTTCCCCTTAACCTTGACTTGGGTTTTAAGGGGGACTACGTTGCAATTAGTTCTCACAGACTCTCTATATTAGCTTTTAAAAGCTGCACTGATATTTGTATGTGTGTACAGTGCCTTGCAAACAATTCCTTGAACTTTTCCACATTTTGTTAGGTTGCAATCTCAAATCACTCATTTGGATTTTATATGATAGAACAACTAAAATTAGGACAGAATTGTTAAAGGGAAAAGTTATATGTTTTTAATTTATTTTTTAACAAATACAGCTCTGACCAGTTTCCAGGAAAGTATTCACACAGCATGATGCTGCCACCACCACCACTGAGGGGTTGGTGTTTTTGTACAGTAGTTATGTGCATTTTAGTTTCCCAAAACACATTGCACATTTTATTTGTGGGCAAAAAGTTCACATTTGTTCTCATCTGACCAGAGGCCTTATTTCCACATGTTTGTTGTGTCCTCTTTATGGTTTGTGGTAAACTGCTAGAGCATTATCTGATGGCTTTCGTTCAACAAATGGCAGTCTTGCCACTCTTACAAAAAGCCCAGATTAGTGGAGTGCAGAATCAATAGTTGTACTTTTACTAGATTCTCCCACATGCAGCTCCTCCAGTGTTACCATCTTGTCTGCCTCTCTGATTAATGCTCTCCTTGCTCACCATGCCAGTTTAGGTGAATGAGCATGCCTTGGTTAGTTTAAAGCTGTACTACACTCTTTCCATTTATGAATAATTGATTGAACAGTACTCTGTGAGATATTCAAATCTAGAATTGTGTTTTGACCTAACCCTGCTTAAGCTTCTCAATAACGTTATCGACTGAAATGTCAGCAGCATTCCTTGGCCTCTATGATGCTGTTTGCTCACTAATTTTCTCTAAAAAAAAAAAACTATGAAGGATCACAGAACACCTGGATTTATACTGGATATGCTTTTATTTATGGGGTCAGAGTAAAGATGACTGAATACAAATGGACACCAACCTTTTCAGATTTTTATTTGTAAAAAATGTGAAAAACTATGTGTCACTTACCTTCCAGGTTAGAAATATGCACAACATTTTGTACCTTAAGGTTTGTGGTTTTAACGTGACAAAATGTCCGAAGGTTCAGACAGCGTGGATATTTGGCAAGGCACTGTGTGTTGAATGTCTGTCACACAGTGTCCACAAAGATCAATAAAGATGTCGGGCTATATGTTTGGACAGTAAGAAATAAGCTTTACACAGATTTACAGCTTGTAATCAGACACATATGGGTCCCCAGTCCCTTAACAGCTACAGTTTCTGTCATAGAAAGCTTTGATTTCTTTTTTTCTGAGATATAATGCTGGCTGCTGTAGGTAACCTCTTTCAGTTGTTATGAGATGGTATATTCAGCTGATCTGGCCCCGTAGATGCGGGTGATCAGGGAAAGTGTTATCCTTTAAGCCAGGTGCTGCTGTTCAACACAGCCAGTTCCTGCTGACTGAAACACTTCCCTGCATGCTTCTGTCTGCTCGTTGGATCGTCTGACTTGTCTTCTCACAGGCTCAGTGTGTGTGTGAAGAGGTTACTCAGGCCTTCTGTCTGAGCTGTCTGAGAGTGCAAAGCGCAAATCTGGTGACAGCGTTTGATCGTCAGCAGGCTTTCTGGTAGCCTCTTTCACATAAAAACTGGAAGTGCTCTGTTGGTCCTCCAAAGCTTTTTGTTCAGAACTAATAAAGATTGATTAGCCTTCCTTTCAAAATCAATGGCGATGCTATTTTAGTTATGCCTGCTTGCCGGGATGCGTTCTGATCAATGACAAAGCTATTTTTCGTGTCAAGGGCAGGACCCAGTTTATTTCAGACAGGATGAGAGAAACAAGCTTACCTGACAGACCGTTCAAGGCCACAAAAGCTTTGAATGCTCGAACAAACTCCTCCCTTTCTGTCCTATAAATAGTCTACTGCCCTGAAAGTGTATAGTGGATTAATTGTGAGAGATTTTATGCACATTACCAGCCGGGACAATTACATCACTGTCAGATTGCAACACGTCACCTGCTGTTCTGTTAGTTTAGAGAAACACTTCAGGGAAACCCAGGCAGGAATGGTTCTTGTCCACCTAATCTCCTTCTTTGCTCTTACTTCAACCCCTCTCTACTCCTTACGCTCTAGCCAAGACTTTATACTTGATTGACTTCAAGGGGGGGGGTCAGATGGGTCATTGTCCATGTTTCTCCTGCATCACGTTCAGCAGGAGACAGCCAACTGGAGCATAAAACAAGACTGTAGTCTGCAGGTAGCCACCGACTGAGCTCACCTGCCGCTAAATTCACTTTGACAGGTGAGATCACAGCCTCGTGGCGGGGCACTGCACCCAGCAGAGAGGCAAGAAGCACGAGGCTGTCGGAGCTCAGCCTCAAAGGACCTACCTTTGCACTACAGCTCAGGAACAAGAATGTTAATGGGAAAATATCAAATGGGTTATAAGGCTGGACGGGCTTTCAACAGAGTGAAAAAGTGAAGGTTTGAGCCAGGAAGCGTTGGACAGACAGACACCTTTTACACAGAATCATTGTTTTCATTAAACATTAAAGACAGTCAGTAGAGATAACATCCATTATTAGGTTGAATCCTATTTCTCTCCTGTGTACAGGCTAACTACGATTCGAAATGCAACCTAATAAGGATTTTCTTTGTGTTTTGTACACGGTTGCCACATGTAAAGGTGTGTAAAGCAATTTATGAGAAACAAATTGTCAGAATGTCAAATAAATGTTTCTTAACTGTGGCTCTCACTCTGTTTTATTTGCAAGGCCATGTTAGATTTTGAGGCTGAGGTTTGTGATAAACCTCTGACTTTGGACGTTTTTTGTGAAATTTAACTCTAACTCCAAAGTTAGACATTTTAAGTTGAGCAAAAATAAAACACTTAACTACATTGCATCCTTAAACCAATCATGCAGTGCCAGTGGATAGTAAAGCTTCATTTTTTCCATTTTCTTGTTTTTATGATAACTGAAAAAGTTCAAGTTCTGTCTCATTACTGTCTTAGCAAGTCTGTAAAGATAGTGATACTTGAAAATTCAGGTCAGAACAGAGCTGGCAGAGCAGCTTTGAAAGGTGTTCATTTCCATAGTGACAGTTCTGAGTAAATGTTTGTGATTTAATTACAGGTAAACCACAAAATTAAACTTGCTTTATATCTTAAAACAAAAATAGCAAAAAAATATATCCTAACTGAGAAAAAGGTTAGGACACCCAACACCCTAAAGGCTAGTCTTACCATCTTTTGCTAAAATAACTTACGGGATGCAGTGCTTATAGCAATCTTGCCAAACATTGGTCTGAAGGACGTTGGCCCTATTTCTCATTTTCAGCTATGTGATCGTTGAGGGGTTTCCTGTATGTACAGCCCATTTATGTACCTCCTCAGCACCTCATTGAGATCAAGATCTGGGATTTGATGCCACCCAGCATTTTCCATGTTTTATTTCTCAGCTAGCCCTTAATGGATTTATTGGTATTTGTTGTGTCGTTGTCAGATGCAAGTTGCATTACAACTTTCATAATCATTGTTGTGACATTAAAATGGTGAAATTATTCTGGTTACAGTCAATCTTCTCTCTAGTTTGAACTTATGTCCATCTAACTAAAACTAAGACCTCCACCATGAGATGCAAGCTGATTTTTGAGTCCAAACATAATTTTGTTGGGTTAATCTGTGTAGAATGAGTGATTAATCTTTCATGACCCGAGGGAGCCTGAGTACTTCTGTTAAAAAGAGAGGAATTAAGAGTACATCAAAAATAGACTGGATTTTAGGGTCATTACTTCCATTTGTTTGCCAGCAGGAGACCTCAAAATACCCCAACCAAGCTGCAGGTCATCAGAAGAAGAAGAAGAAGTCATCTCATCTCTAATCATTGTCTCTCCTTGGAGATAAGGATTAGGATTCCTTTTTTACTTGGATTTATTTTCACCTGAGTAGTTTTATCGATTTTTTGAAGAATAAATTCAAATGGACCAAAGCTTAGGTTGAAATAGACTGAAATTTTCATAAAAACAATTCAAAAGGACTACTGTTTTGCTGAAGGCTGCATGAGTGTGTTGGTCACGTTTTCGTTTTCCAGAGAGTTCTTATTTGTTTCACACAGGTGCAAAACACACCACCAGGAAACACAACTCCCCCCATCCGCACACAATCCTTTCAGCTCAAACTTATCCCAGGTCCACAGCTGCAACTCAGCAAATGTGGTGTGCAAGGTTTAATTTTCTGGGCCCTCGCTCCAGCTCCGGCCTCATGCATTTTTCATCACCACCATCCTGTTCCCACCCAGTCACTGCTGCTGCACAATGCTATTGATTGGCGATTAAGCCATCAAACTGTTATAACAAGTTTAATATCTTGGAGCTGTTCACCCCCATTTTTTGCTGTTTCACATCAGTTCATAAAGCTACAACACCTTCACCCCCCCTCCCATTAATGTGTTGGAATGTTTCAAGGCTTTTTAAGAGCTTCCGCTTTTGTGCAAGGTCAGTTAATGAATTTTTGATGTAATGCAGACGTGATAGTTTTTTTTTTGTTCCCTAAGTCCTATACGCTTACCCTATACCACGCTTATAGAGGGGATGTGTTCGATCAGCTGACTGAGCCAAAGGTCGAGAGGGAACAGAATCAGTCCCGGAAGGCCGGGAGTGTCATTCACTGCAACCCCCATATGTAAAGAATGTGTCTAGTTGTTAACCAATTTGCTTATGGTAATTCTGATAGATCTCTGGAGGCTCTTGGTGATATTGAAGGTTCAGCATTAATTTTGACCACTGGGCGAATAATCTGCAGTCTCATCTTATTCTAGGAACTGAGTTTTTTTAAGGAGTTAATCTACACAATGTGCTCTTTTAAGGAAACATGTAAATTTGTTTATTGATACTGTTTATTTAAATGGTAGTTTATTTTCTCCATTGGTTTTCGCTATTATGTTTCTGCTTAATGTTTATGAATTATTTAGATTGTTTCAATTCTTAAAACATTTTAATGAAACAGTTTATTTGTTGAACATTATTAAGGTCAATAAGGATGGTTTAAAAATAATAATAAAAAAATTTCTGTCTCATAATTCTGGAATTTAGCAAAAAGACATACTTCTGGTAATCCTAACTGACCTAAAACAAGTAATGTGTAGTCTGATTTATTGTCAGAAATAAAGAAAAAAGGTCATGGGCCTTTTTATACAGTGAATGAATATATCTGTGTGTGCATAAGTAGCTAGTTTGTAATATTACTTTTTCATACAGCACACTTTATGTAAAAACAAGGTAAACAAGTGTCGTATTTATTATGGTATTTGCACGTCCAAAGTGCAAACAGGACACAAACAAATAAAGCAACACGGATAGAGCAGCTGGAGGAGGCACCAGAAAAAGGGCATAAAAAACAAATGGCAACAGAGGTCTGGAGGTCGGCGGTCAGCAGCACCAGTAGTCTGGAAGTTGACCAGAGAACTGGGGGAACTCACAAATAACATTGTCTGGAGGCTGACCAGGGAACCAGGAGTTCCCTCTTAGAACCTTCTAATGGTGCGTTCACACCGAACGCGGATTCTGCGATAGGAGCGGCGGATTTACATGTTATCCCTATGTAGAGGCGCGTTCAGGAGCGGAGTGGCGCGAGGCGGTCCAAAGGAGACAAAGGAGCGATGGACGAGTTGAAAAATCTGAACTTTTTTCTAAATTCGCGTCGCGTCAACCAATCAGGGACTGGATGTGGCTGTGACGTAGGGTGAAAGACCGCAGCTGAGAAGAAGCTGTTTTCAGTGTGCAGCAAGCCTGAGTTATATGACTCAACTAACTAGCTGAGATGTATTTACTCACCGAAGACAGATGGACAGGCATTCAGCAGCGGGGATATAGCGCCAGTAGTTGGTGTCCCGGAGGCCGATTCGTCTCCCAACGCAGGACAGCAGATCTTCGAACTGGGTCCTGGATAGACGGAAGTACCGCTGAAATCGACTGTCATCCAGACTCAGCTCCTGGAGTAGGTGGTGGTAATCTCCGAACTGTTCCTGTCCCTGAAGAATCTGGTGAACCCAGGAACGTTGACGTCGGCGGAGTTTTCCGGCTCTCCACAGGTAAAACACCGTGATTATCCGTGAAATCCATGTCCGCCATGTTCAGTTGAAACCAAGAAGCAGGAAATGGAAGCTCCTCCTACTTGATGACCCGGCGAAACGTTGCCGTTTGTTGACATTTGGCAACGCGGAGTTCACGCGGAATGTCTGTTACAAAACAGTCTTTTAGTGCTTCAAAACTGTGACAAAAATTAAAATGAGCAATCACAGAAAAAAACACAAGTCAAAATCTAAGGAATTTTGATACACAAACGTGTTTTTTTAAAATTACTTTTTTGCCCCACTTTATCAAATAAACTACCATTACTCCACTGCTTAACTATCACTGTGTTTATGCAAATAAAGTCTAAAGGTATGGGATGAAGTATAGAATAAAAAATTTAAATATGTGACAAGAACTAAGTGTCCTATAAAAGGAGCAGACGTGACATGGTAACAAAACAAAATACATCACTGGAGAGGAAAGATAAGATAAATAAATACAGAATAGTTGTTCTATGGGGACCGAAAGTCATAAATTTAAGAAACCATAGTGTGACGCCTGTAATTATTGTGGCTGAAGTTGAGGGAAAACAACTAATTAAAAACAGTCACAGTGGTTAAAATATAATGTGGTCAATGCCAGTAAAATGGATTGCAGAAAGGTCAGCATGTTTAGGTGAGTAATTTGTCCAATTTAAGTCAGTTTCAGTACAGGGTGCCATGACAGTGAAGGCTTCATCCTGGTCCTGTGGGACCATGAAGATCTATATGACACTCACACATAGAAAAAGGGTGAAGAGGATCACTGAAGTTCAGGCCGATGTGGATGCTTATAATCCTGTAACTGCAGCAGGTTCTACAGATGCCTGTCAGAAATGGAAGTTGAGAACTATTAGTTCTTTCTGTTTTTTTATGACAATATTCAGTGTTACACTGTTTATTTGTATCCCACCTTGTTGCTGTTGTTTCACTGATGATGCTTTTAGACTCCCCTAGAAATGGACTGACTCCATGCTGCAATGGTCGACTGGGAGTGCAAAAACTGGGTTTCAGTCTACTGCAATTTAATATCAGCTCTTTTTGTGTGTCCAACTTTCCAACATCAATACAGTAGGCTAATACTTTAAGATCAGAAATCAGTTTAAAACCTCTCCAGGGAAAACAGGGTTTTCCCAAATTTTCTGCAGGTCATCCTAAATAGCTCAGGGTCAACTAGGCTAGGAAAGCTATCATGATGTTCTCAAAACAGATCACCTGATATGAACCGAGCTGTATCATTTCTTTCAAAAGATATACTTGGTAAATGATCAGTAGGAAACTTGGGGTAAAATGCTTTTCCAGGGACGCATCAATTTGTGACAGGATGCTAGAACTTTCTTTCGCCACCAAAAAAACAAATGTCACATACTCTAATATTTCGTTGGACCGACTTTAGCTTGGATTACAGCACGCATTCGCTGTGGCATTGTTTCAATAAGCTTCTGCAACATCACAAGATTTTTTCCCACCCAGTGTTGCATTAATTTTTCACCCACATCTTGCATTGATGATGGTAGTCTGACCACGGGTGCAAAGCCTTCTCCATCACACCCCAAAGATTCTCAGTGGGGTTAAGGTCTGGACTCTTTTGTGGCCAATCCACGTGTGAGAATGATGTCTCTCCCTGAACCACTCTTTCGCAATTCGAGCCCGATGAATCCTGGCATTGTCATCTTGGAATATGCCCGTGCCATCAGGGAAGAAAACATCCACTGATGGAACCCAGACCTGACCAACTGCAGCAGCCCCAGATCATAGCACTGCCCCCACAGGCTTGTACAGTAGGCACTAGGCATACTGTACATCTTACCTTGATGAGCCCATCACTCTGGAACAGGGTAAATCTGGACTCATCAGACCATATGACCTTCATCCATGCTCCAGAATCCAATCTTTATGCTCCCTAGCAAATTGAAACCTTTTTTTTCCGGTAAGCATCACTGATTATTGGTTTCCTTAAGGCTACACAGCTGTTCAGTCCCAATCCCTTGAGTTCCCTTCGCATTATGCATGTGGAAATGCTCTTACTTTCACTATTAAACATAACCCGGTGGTCTACTGTTGTTCTTTGTTAGAGTTTGAAAACTTTTGTATTGTTTATCACTCATGTCTGCTCTAAGTGCTTTTCCCTCCTTACATGTCACAGAAAGGGAGATGGGGAGAGGAATGAGTTATGCTTTTATCAGCAACATCTAGGGACTGGTACCGAGTCCTCACTCCCTCTCTCTGTTTAAAATCAAGACACATGAACCCTAACCTTTCTGACCCCCCCCCCCACACACGCACACACCCTGAATGTTTGTTGAACTGTGTGTGAACCAGCATGTATAAATAAAGAGAAGGGTGCCAACACTTTGTAGTCTGTACTGCAGAGCTACCCTTGCAAGTAAATTGACTGTATCGTTCTTGCCTCTGACTTGACTAAATAATACCTAACATTCTTCTTCGATTTTATTCCACCAAACATTTAAGGGATCGCTGATCACAATCATTCAGGATTTTTTTCCAGCCACATTTGTTCCTCGAAGACGATGGGTCCCCACTATCCTTCCAGTTTTAAATAATGCGTTGGACAGTTCTTAACTCAATTTTCATATTTTCTGCAATCTCCTTAGATGTTTTCTCTGTTTGATGCAAGTTTAATGATTTGACCCTTCTGAAACAGACTGACATCTTTTCCACGACCACAGGATGTGTCTTTCGACATCATTGTTTAAAAAATAAGAAGCAACTCATTGCACCAGTTGGGGTTAAATAACTTGTTGACGGCTGAAACATGCAGTAATTATCCAATGGCTCGTACCTATTTGCTTAGTTAAATCCAGGTGGCGACTTTTTTTGTGGCCAGGCAGTGTGTATTAAATTGTGTAGCAAACAGAAGTTTGTGACTAACTCAAAACATCTTTTATATTTTACATTCTTCATTCTGATTACTGCTTTGCACACTCTTGGTATTCTCTTGATGAACTTCATGGGGTAGTCACCTGAAATGCTTTTCAAAACAGTCTTGAAGGAGTTTCCAAAGGTAGGAATAAAACTAAAGACAAACCATTGAATGAAAAGGTGTGTCCAAACTTTGGACTGGTGGTGTACTTAAACCACTAGATATGAGTCCTGTACATATGATTGATCTTGTATTGCATCTTAAACATTTATTTAATCTGTCAGTCTTATTCATCAAAGTCTGTCGTTAACCAATCAGATCATTGTCTCAGCTAAGATTATTTCATTAAATAGTATAGCAAGGAAATTTGAAATAACTATATTCTGAAATATTCTAAATTGTATAATTTTACCGAGCAATGAATTCAAGTCTTAACTAATGATTTTTAAATTTCATTATTTAATTCTGTATTGATCATTTTAAAACGTCTTGACCGGAACATCTGTAGTTGTAACGTGTGGAAGGTAAGTCAACATTTTTGGTGTCCTGATGTCCAGTATAGTGGAGAAGACAATTATCTAGGGCGCCATCCTCTACCCAGAATTTAATTAAATGGTGCACCACATTAGTTATAACAATGGAATTTTTTTTTATCCAATAGAAAAAAATATATAAATATTGTAGAAGTGGCTGCACATGCATGAACGTGTATGGTCCCTCAGAGAGAGTGTAACAAGGGTGACATGAACAAAGACAGGGCTTTGAAGAGGTGAGAATGGACATAAGTTGAGTTTTTTTCTTGAGTGAAAATCTTTAAGTGAAAATCCTGGTACAAGAACAGGGGACTTCACAGTGTTAGTCTAGCATGATGTACGCTGGCAGGACAACGTCAGAAACATATGTAGAGAATGTAGACTTGGATATGGTGCACCTTATAATCTACTAGGGCTGGCTTTCATTTTGACTGATGGTTAATGACATGTAGTGTAAGCCAAAGATTTCGTGTACAAACTGTCATTGTCCACAGGAACAAACACATTCATCTGATATGCTAGCATCCGTCAGTCATTTTTCTGCTTCATTTGACAGGGCAGACAAGTGACTCATAAAATAAGCATATTCTCCTTTAGTGCCAGTCAGTTTCTGCTCTTTAGGTCCTTAACTGCCTCCTCCGGGCCATCGCCGGATAACATGCTTGAGCAGTGTTCCAATCACTGTGATCACCTGTGACAAACCGCACAGAGACCCAATCAATACTCGGCTCTCCTGAGGGTGAAAGAATTAATGTAACTCTGTTGGCCCTGCATGCCTGTGAAGGAATGGGGTCTCTGTTTATTGCAGGCTCCACGAACTATTCATGCCAAATAAAATCTAAACTCTTTTTAGCTGAGATACAAATCTAAAAAAATTAAAGCTTGAAGGAGAAAAAAGGACAAAAGCTCACTGGATTATGCTGCAGAAGCACAAATGAAGGTGGCATGTCCGAGTCTTGAGCTCAACAGTGACTCCTTAGAAGAAATGTTCACAGCTATCTTAATAAAACACAGAGGGGGTAGATAAAGAATCGTTGCTTGTTTTGGACTAAATTAACACCCCTTACTATCATAAAAGTCACGTATTTATAAGAAAAGTATGAATAGAATTAAGGTTAATGTTTGTCTTCCTACTTAATAAGCCCAGGTTACTTTCAGCTGAAAATCTGAAGATGAAACTTTGAGAGCGAGCGGTTCAATTACTGAGCTAAATAGTTATCACAATACTCAGAAATATCTCTCAACACACAGACCTCACCAGAGGGAAACTTTATTCTTCAAAAAGCGCACATCATCATCTTCATCACAAATTACAGAAGTCTCCCCCCCGTTCACTTCTTAAAGGGCGATTTTATACAGTTACAAAGCATTAGTGTGTATTGGGGTCTTCTTGACCAATTGAAATCATTATTCTCCGTTACGTAACATTCCTTGGCACATTCACACTGTTATTTCTACTTTTTCCGAGAATACACTCCGGCCCAACATCTGGAAAATATCAGACTGGCGTACGTGACATTTTATAATAACACTCTCATGACTTTATCTGGATTGCAAACTCTCAGGTCAGTTGACCTGGCAGTGTTCACCAGATTTCCTGGCTGCCTGCAATAACAAGCTCATTTGTCTTTCCTCTCGCCAAGAACTTTCCTCTAATGTAAAAGTGTTTCCCAACCAGACAGCTTGCATGTCTCCACTCAGAGTGAACTTATCACAGAATTCATTTTATTTTGGTAAAGACAATAATAACACTTTTTATCTAGTCAAACAGAGCTTTACGCTTCCACAAAACTATAAAGTTTAAGGTTTGCTCTGTTCTGTCATTGGTTTAAGATCAAGTTTGAGACTCTCAGTACAGTGCCCGCAAAAGTAGTCCTACTGTGTTTGAAAACTTTTCTTAATAGAACTACCTATGTTTTTATGTGAGATTGAACACAAAGTAGTGCTTCCATAATTGTGAATTGGAAGTAAAATTATGGTTTCCTCAGAGTTTAATTAGAGAACAATAATGGTAAACACACTGCATCATGGAGACCAAGGAACATAGCTGTAAGGTCAGAGATTAAGTTCTCCAAAGGTTTAAATCAGGGTTAGGTTACAAAACAATATCGCAAGCTTAGAACATATTATAGAGGACTATTTCATCCATCATCTGCAACTGGAAAGGGTACAATGGCTGTTAACCCAAACTGACAGGCTGAGTAAGGAGGGCATTAATCAAGAAACAGCCAAGATACCCATGTTAACTCTGGAGGAGCTGCAGAGATTCACTGCTCAGATGATAGAACCTATTGACAAAACAACGATTTGCTGTGCACTGTACAAACCAGGAAATTATAGAAGAGTGGTGAAACATGATGAAACATGGAGATGGTATATTTACTTTTCAAATCTTTAATTGTAAAACATTTTAAACCCACATGTCCTTTTATGTCCAATTTACAACTGCACTACTTGTTGGCTCCAGTGTGACAAGATGTGAAAATGTTCTTTGGGTACGAATACTTTTCTAAGCCACTGTCTAAATGCACACATACATGCATAATGTATGTTCACAGAGTATCAGATGTCCAGCTGTTCACTGTCTTCTTTAATCTGTTGTGAGGTGTGTTTTATCTCACACTTGTTAAAACCATTTTGTTGCTCGTCTTTGTTCCCATTTTTTTCTCTCCTTCGTCTCTCCCTCCACATTGTTTCCAGCTCAGATTGAGCCTCCTGCTGCGGTTACCTCCAAACGCCATCCTCCCACAACCGCCGCCACCACCATGCCTGGAAGAGTTTGTCTCTCATTATCAGTCCTTACTGCACCCCAAACCAACCTTCCCACCCAGCATGTTGCCAGAGCTTCAGTGCAGCATTGTCTCATTATCCAGCCCCATTATCTCCACAGACACCAGAGGATCCGGGCAACGCAGGACACTGAACACGCCCCCTTGGTTAGTGGGAATGGGAACGCTGGTGGATATAAAAGGTGACTGAGATGGACCAAAGGTTTTACCAGCTAACCTTGATGATGGATGTTTACTTACATGCTCAAAATTAATAAGGGAACTGTTGCTCAAGGGTTGTTTAGTACAAAAATGACTAAATACTTGTAATTTATTTAAACTTTAATACAAAGTTAAATTATACCTCACCATCTAAAAGTTACTTTGCAAGAGGCACAAACAGGGAATAAAAAATAGCTGCAATGCTTGTGAAAATTTGCTGCATTCTGTTGATTTTCAAACACTTTTGTCTTGCTTTTTTGTCATTTTTGTCTGCTTCAAAGCATCAACATCTTCAAATAGCTGTGCTAACAGTATATACCCTCTGGAAAAATAATCCTACAAAACAACCAAGACGCAGACTGAAAAGTTTACATGAGGTAATGCTGGCTTGACTTTCCTTCTTTCGAGTGTGGATTGTTAAAAGAAACCCCTCGTTTCAACACAAACTGTCATAAAGAGAGGATGCATTATAAAACATGCACTGTGCTGTCATCTAGCAAAAGACAGGCGGCATAAGGAATATGTCTTAGTTTTGCGTTACAGGAAAAGACTGGTGACCAGAGGATTAACATATGTTGTTTTCATTTCGCTTTTTGTTCTTATTTAGAAACAAAAAATGTGTATGTACAGTTATACCCAAAATTATTCATATCCCTGGCAATTTTAGATACAAAGTTGTTTCTATTCAAAGAAGAAACTGTTTTCTGATAGGAAATAACATAGGCATTTTCCCACAGACTGTCACAATTTTGTAAAGTGTGAATGTTATATCCACAAGGCTGTGTGCATGTCTGTGAGTGTGTGCCCATGTGTGTGTGGGTGCACGAATTAAATCTTGTAATCACTGGGTGCACTGATTGCAGGTGTGACTGGCAGGTGTGTCCTAATAGCTGGAGCTTGTCAAGAACCAATCTAGAGGAGCTTTTAGAGGAACGGATTCCTTGAGGCAGAAGCCAGATTGTTCCTACTCATTGTGTGGTAATCAGGCCGCCACTTAGTTTGTTGGTATTCTATGTTCCTAGCTTACTCCTTGTCCTCCTTTCAGGAAAACTATTATCTGTCCCAAGGTTCCTGGGTTCCAGTCCTCTGCCTCTTAGTTCTCAAAATTCATTGGAAGACTCACCTACATAAATCTCCTCACTACTCTTCTTGCTCCTCCTTCCTGCTTTTTTACATAAATTGTATGATATTTAATTTTTTGCTGAAATCTATAGCACATTGTAGTATCAGATACATATTTATAACCTTTCTGTTTAGAAGAAATATGATGGTTGAGTTAAAAGAACATTTTAAGTCTAAATCTGCAATGGACATGACACATTTTGGGGTTGACTGTATATATGTGTCATACCTGCTTGTGTTTTTGTTATACAGGTCCTTCTCAAAATATTAGCATATTGTGATAAAGTTCATTATTTTGGCATACAGCTCATGAAAACCCAAAATTCCTATCTCAAAAAATTAGCATATCATTAAAAGGGTCTCTAAACGAGCTATGAACCTAATCATCTGAATCAACGAGTTAACTCTAAACACCTGCAAAAGATTCCTGAGGCCTTTAAAACTCCCAGCCTGGTTCATCACTCAAAACCCCAATCATGGGTAAGACTGCCGACCTGACTGCTGTCCAGAAGGCCACTATTGACACCCTCAAGCAAGAGGGTAAGACACAGAAAGAAATTTCTGAACGAATAGGCTGTTCCCAAAGTGCTGTATCAAGGCACCTCAGTGGAAAGTCTGTGGGAAGGAAAAAGTGTGGCAGAAAACGCTGCACAACGAGAAGAGGTGACCGGACCCTGAGGAAGATTGTGGAGAAGGGCCGATTCCAGACCTTGGGGGACCTGCGGAAGCAGTGGACTGAGTCTGGAGTAGAAACATCCAGAGCCACCGTGCACAGGCGTGTGCAGGAAATGGGTTACAGGTGCCGCATTCCCCAGGTCAAGCCACTTTTGAACCAGAAACAGCGGCAGAAGCGCCTGACTTGGGCTACAGAGAAGCAGCACTGGACTGTTGCTCAGTGGTCCAAAGTACTTTTTTCGGATGAAAGCAAATTCTGCATGTCCTTCGGAAATCAAGGTGCCAGAGTCTGGAGGAAGACTGGGTAGAAGGAAATGCCAAAATGCCAGAAGTCCAGTGTCAAGTACCCACAGTCAGTGATGGTCTGGGGTGCCGTGCCAGCTGCTGGTGTTGGTCCACTGTGTTTTATCAAGGGCAGGGTCAATGCAGCTAGCTATCAGGAGATTTTGGAGCACTTCATGCTTCCATCTGCTGAAAAGCTTTATGGAGATGAAGATTTCATTTTTCAGCACGACCTGGCACCTGCTCACAGTGCCAAAACCACTGGTAAATGGTTTACTGACCATGGTATCACTGTGCTCAATTGGCCTGCCAACTCTCCGGACCTGAACCCCATAGAGAATCTGTGGGATATTGTGAAGAGAACGTTGAGAGACTCAAGACCCAACACTCTGGATGAGCTAAAGGCCGCTATCGAAGCATCCTGGGCCTCCATAAGACCTCAGCAGTGCCACAGGCTGATTGCCTCCATGCCACCCCACATTGAAGCAGTCATTTCTGCAAAAGGATTCCCGACCAAGTATTGAGTGCATAACTGTACATAATTATTTGAAGGTTGATGTTTTTTGTATTAAAAACACTTTTCTTTTATTGGTCGGATGAAATATACTAATTTTGTGAGATAGGAATTTTGGGTTTTCATGAGCTGTATGCCAAAATCATCCGTATTAAGACAATAAAAGACCTGAAATATTTCAGTTAGTGTGCAATGAATCTAAAATATATGAATGTTAAATTTTCATCATGACATTATGGAAAATATCACAATATGCTAATATTTTGAGAAGGACCTGTATTACCTGGTCTAGTCCTTTGTTTTCTGTCTCCCTGCACCCCAAGCCCACACCTGTTCTGTGTTTTCCCCTGATTGTCTTGTCACGTTTCTCATTGGTTCCCCCTGCTGTCCAGTTTTGTATTTAGGCTCGTTTGTTTCCTTTGTTCCCCGGCAGGTTCATTATGTGAGTTTATGTGCGATCTCGTGTGTTTGCCACCCTGTCTATATCCTGCAATGGATAATAAAGACTCATCTTATCTGAAAACCTCAAGCTACAGGAGTTCTTCCCTGCATTTTGGTCCATCAAAAACCCACTATATGACAGAAGGAACCAGCCTAACGGGACCAAGCGGGAGAAATGGTGAGGGACTTCAAAAGGGGTGAGATTCTGGTCAAATTGTTTTCCCACCTTGCTACTTCTCCCAGCTCCCCATGGAGGAGGATGGAGATAGCTGGCAGCCTTCAAGACTGGCTCAAGGCGAGGAAGGATTTTTTTCCTGATCCTCGGATTCACCATATCATTAAGGTCAAGCGACAAAGGGCCCTCGGAGACATCACCGCATCAATGAGGAGGTCTCCTGCCCCCTCCTCTGCTCGACTCTCCACTGAAGCTGGAGGAGGCTTTCTGTCTCATGGTTTAGCTCCTGATCAGCCATCGCCGCTGCTTCCAACTCCTAATCCTGTTCTTGGTTCAGTTCCAGAGGGGTTCATGGATGAACCGCCTCCACACCCTGATCCTGTTCCTGGTTCTGTTCCGGAGGGGTTCAACCTACCCACCTTTGTCTTCATTCTCTGGACCTTGTGCTGACATATGGCATTGAGTGTAAAGACATAACAATATTTTCTCATAACCCTGTCCTGTCTGACCATTTCTTAATAACCTTTGAGTTTAATTTAACCGAGTACTCCACACCGGAAAGAAAATTTCATTATAGTAGATCATTATCAGGTGATGCTGTAACAACCTTTAAAGAATCTGTTCCACTTTTAGTTTCCTCGTTATCACTGAAAAGCACAGTGGAGGGCAATAATTTTGTTTCTTCCCCTTCACAAATTGATTCTTTTGTTCATAGTGTTACTTCATCATTGCGTGATGCATTAGACAATGTAGCCCCCTTGAAAAAGAAGGTAATTATTCATAGGAGGCTAGCTCCCTGGTTTAATTCAGAGCTGCGTACTTTAAAGCACAATGTTAGCAAATTGGAGAGAAAATGGTTCTCTACACACCTAGAGGATTCCTACTTAATCTGGAAAAATAGCCTACTGTTGTATAAAAAGACACTTCACCAAGCCAGAACAGCTTATTTCTCATCATTAATAGAAGAGAACGAGAATAATCCTAGGTTTCTCTTTAGTACAGTTGCTAAACTTACACAGAGTCATAGCTCTGTCCATTCCCTTAGCTCTCAGCAGTCATGACTTTATGGGATTCTTCTTAAATAAAATTGATTCTATGAAAAATACAATCTTTGACATACTCCCGAAGTTGATTACTTCATCCTCAGCAAGTGAGACAACATTGGAAGTAACTGTAGAACCTGATTTGTGTTTGGACTGTTTTGATCCCGTGAATCTTCCTGAGTTATCAGAAATATTAGCTTCATCTAAACCTTCAACTTGTATGTTAGACCCAATCCCAACCAAATTATTTAAGGAAGTTTTCCCTCTGATTACCAGCCCCATTTTAGATATGATTAATCTATCCTTAGTAAATGGATATGTACCACAGGCTTTTAAGGTAGCTGTAATAAACCTTTACTTAAGAAATCTTCGCTTGATCGAGATGACTTAAAAAATTACAGACCTATATCCAATCTTCCATTCTTATCTAAAATTCTTGAGAAAATAGTTGCTATATATATGCTTCAAATAGGTCAAATTATCAGGCAGCATAGGATAAATTTTCACTGTTATGCTGATGATACTCAGCTTTACTTATCCATGAATCCTGATGAGCCCAACCAGTTAGATAGACTACAAGCATGTCTTGAAGACATAAAAACTTGGATAACTTTACTTTTTTTGCTTCTAAATTCAGACAAGACAGAAGTTGTCGTCTTTGGACCGGAGTCTTTAAAAAAGAAACTGCTTAGTCAACCACTTAACCTGGATGGCATTAAATTGACCTCTGGTAATAAAGTAAAAAACCTTGGTGTTATTTTTGACCAGGACATGTCATTTAAATCCCATATTAAACAGGTTTCTAGGATTTCCTTGTTTCACCTCCAGAACATTGCCAAAATTAGAAATATCCTATCCAGGAGTGACACTCAAAAACTAGTCCATGCATTTGTTACTTCAAGGCTGGACTATTGTAATTCGTTACTATCAGGATGTCCACAAAATGCAGTTAAAAGCCTTAAGCTGATTCAAAATGCTGCAGCAAGAGTTCTGATGAAAATTAAAAAGAGAGATCATATTTCTCCTATTTTAGCTTCCCATCATTGGCTCCCTGTTAAATCCAGAATAGAATTTAAAATTCTCCTCCTCACATATAAAGCCCTTAATGATCTAGCTCCATCATACATCAGAGATCTGATTGTTCCATATGTTCCTAACAGAGCACTTCGTTCTCAGACTGTAGGTTTACTGGTGGTTCCTAGAGTCTCTAGAAGTAGAATGGGAGGCAGATCCTTTAGTTATCAGGCTCCTCTCCTGTGGAACCAGCTTCCAGTTTTAGTCCGTGAGGCAGACACCCTGTCTACTTTTAAGGCTAGGCTTAAAACTTTCCTTTTTGATAAAGCTTATAGTTAGAGTGGTTTAGGTTATCCTGAGCTATCTTTGTAATTATGCTGCTATAGGCTTAGGCTGCTGGAGGACATAATGACCACTTTCCCCCTCTTTGCTACATTCTCACACTACTCTCCAATTTTGCATTATTTGCTGTTATTTCAGCTTTTAACTTTGTTCTCTCTCTTTTCTCTTCCTAGAAGCTACACCTGGCCTGGCTCTGTGTCTACATGTGACACCTTTCTGGAGGGGGGAATTGTCCAAGCTTCTGCTGGCAACAACTTAATGCTCACCCTCTACCGATGATCCACATGGCCCTGTCTTTCAGTGTTTAACCCTTTCTCTCTCCTAGACATGGCGATTGACTGAGCTTTTACTGTGACGTATTATATGTGCTCTCTTTCAGACTCTAACCTTGAAAACTGGCTTAGAGTTTATCTGTTCTTTCTTTCTAGGTGAAATGACTAAAGGAGCTACACCCATTAACATTTACTTTTCCTTCCCATAGAAAGGACTCCTGGTTCATTGCTTCTTTGTTCTCTTTGTGTCTCTGCTCTGTTTTCTCAAACCCCCAGTCGGTCGTGGCAGATGGCTGCTCACACTGAGCCTGGTTCTGCTGGAGGTTTCTTCCTGTTAAAAGGGAGTTTTTCCTCTCCACTGTCGCTACATGAGGGGCTCGTGGATAGACTGCCTCCACTCCCTGCTCCTGCTCCCGGTCCTGTCCTGTAGGGCTCCAAGGACGAACTGCCTCCATCCTTGGTTCCCATTCCGGAGGAGTTTGTGGAGGACCTGTCTCCACTCCCTGTTCCTGTCCCTGAGGGGTGCGAGGACACACCCTCTCCGCCTGCTGTGTCTCGGCAGCTCCGCCGCATATCTCCACTGCCTCAGCAAAGGTCCCAGCAGTCTCCGCATCACGCCTCTGAGCTCCACCGTGGGTTCTCCTGATCCCGCCGCCGCCCATCAAATCATCGGCTCCTACGCCACCAGCCTGCTCAGCTCCTACGTCGCCTGCCTGCTGATCGCCTGCCCCTACGTCGCTGGCCTGCTGAACGCCGAATCTGCCCGGGACGGCCTCTGGGACGGCCTCCAGTCTGGCCGCCTGAACTCTGGATCTGTCGGCGACGGCCTCCGGGCCGTCCGCCTGAACTCTTAGTATCACAGTTGCCTTCAGGCTTTTCAGCCTATTTAAGCCTATTGCTACTGGGTAGCCTGGCATCATTGACAGTTGTCTAAGTAGCTGAAAAATAACATTACAGACATCCCAGATAAAACATAAAAGCTACAAGGTCATCTCCAAGCAGCTCCTTGTTTATCTGATCACGGTTATTAGGATTGTTCAAATGTATAAGGTTTATGGGACTTTAACCAACCTTCCAGGACAAGGACGGAGGAGAAAATACAACCCCAGGTTCATCAAAGGGATAGTTTAGATATGAAAGACCTAACAACAGTTAGTTTTTTATTCTAACATCCATCACATGTTGACCAATAATGTACTCAATGGAAAAGCCCCAAAGTTTTTGTGAGAATATTTTTTGGATTTATGGGTCCAACCGACTCAAAAGTTGAATTTTTAATGAAAAGCACACCATAACTACTGTGAAAACACTGACTTCCGCATCTAGCAATGGTAACCTTTAATTTGTGTCATCTTGAAGCATCCTGGGGTGAAATATACTGCCCAGTATCAAAAAGGGATAACCCCAAACATACAGCCAGAAGCACTTATTATTAAAAACATTGGACTCATTTTAAATGGCTTTCCATGAGCTCAGATCTTAATCCTACTGAACATTAATGCAAGGATCTAAAAACTGAAGTGTGCAGATGCCACCTTTCAAACCGAAAACAGCTTGAACTGTTTGCTCAGGAAGAGTGAACCAAACTAAATCTTGGAAAATAAAGACATCGTATTGTGAAGTACAGAGATTGTTGGCAGTGGTTTCTATGAAAGGTGTTGCCTTAAAATAATAAATAAAGGTTACCATCTGTTATGTCCATGCATTCTTCATTTGCTTAAATACTTAACTTAAATAGTACTCAAAGTCTGATTTCTGTTTGTAACTGAATGGAAAATAAGGCATGCCATTAAACTTTAGTCATTTTCAGGTTTTTTAGACAAATATGTTTGTTTATCATGAAAGAGTACCAACATATTTTCATTTTCCACATCTGTTTGCACGAAATGTGTTTATACTGTATTCACATACAAAAGAACACAATATTTATTTTAACTGACTAAATATAAGGAGTCATGTGTCATCCAGACCAGCCTGCATAGTTACAAGTCCCAGTGTAAAAAAGTCACAAACACTATTATGGGTTTGCTTTCCATGACACCAAATATTTGCCTGCATCAGTAAGCAAAGCATTGCTAAAGAAGTTATGTTTGCTTTAACTGTGAGCTAAAGTTTAAAAAGGAAAAAAACAGAGCAAAAACAATACTTTCACATTTGAGTCAAACACCCATTTACCCTTAAATTTACAACAGTGAACATTTTAGTTTGTGTTAAACGTTTGTGATCACACATATCTCTAGTCTTTAAATAAGCTAAAATATTAACATGTCACTCATTACTTTACCACAGTGCTACGTTTGTGTAATAAGAGGTTGTCATTTTGTCATTTCAACACATAAACTGTAATTAATTTTTGCAATGCCTAGGGATGTCTCACTCCAAACCATGGAATGGCGTAAACTTAAGTTTGCAAAAATCTTTTTTAGGCCATTTCTGTCTGTGTTGTCACCTGCACCTAATATGTATAGGTGGTGAATATTATGTTGATCTAATGAATCTGGTTTTTCCTTAACAATCTAAGCATTTTTCATTCTTTAATAGATGTCCATAGAAAAGTAGAGAGTGTATTGGCAGCTGGAGCGCCCTGTGTTTCTGTCACTTGCTGACAGCAAATATCCCCGGCTGTCCCAGCAGAGCTGCAGCTGAAGCCCTTGCAGTTTAAATTTTACAGCTGTCAAAGTCGTCGTCTTCTGCTTTCTCCGGGACCGGGTCTTGGGGGCAGCAGGTCCGACTTAGTGCCAGCAATGCGGACCAAAATCCTGCTCTGCTTGTACAGAGACCGGATGGCCCCTCATAAAGGGCCCCCGATTACATACTCCTGGAGCACCTCCCACAGGGCATCATGAGGGACACAGTCAAATGCTTTCTCCAGGTCCACAAAACACATGTGGCCTGGTTGGGAAAACTCCTATGAACCCTTGAGTACCCTGTAGAGGTTATAGAGCTGGTCCAGTGTTCCACGGCCGGGACAAAAACCACATTGCTCCTCCTGAAGCCGAGGTTCGACTATCGGCCGGACTCTCCTCTCCAATATCCTGGCGTAGGCCTTACCAGGTAGGCTGAGGGGTGTGATCCCCCTGTAGTTGGAACACACCCTTCTTATGAAGGGGGACCACCACAGCTGTCAAAGTAAATCACTCAATTCATGATGCAATAAAACTAAATTTTGCCCTTTCAGAATTGACTGAAACGGCATAAAAATATGTCAAGGGCCAATTCATCAAGGCGTTATATCAAAATAAAGAGTGAAAAAGCTAATTTCAGTCTAACACTTAGGCATGTGTTTTAGGTGGTCCACATTATTTTACTCATATAAGAAATTAGTTTTCTCAAAAATCTGTGTTTTCACCCTTTAATTGATAAAAAAAATAAAATTAAATAAAAAAAATAAAAAAAAAGAGACTGTACAGCAGATCCCAAATTGCCATGTGCTCTTTATTGTGCCAAGATAGCCGAAATCAAATGTAAATGTTAAAAAGAAAACAAATTTTTGAGGCAGAAGAACAACTTATTCTGTAGGTTTTGTCTGCACACAATCAACTAGAACTGCCTTAAAATAGTCACATTTTCAATGAGTCATATCAAAACACAGCGTACACATGCTAGCATTAGCCTTGCAATTCAGCAAAGGGAGCTGGAAAAAAAACATCAGCAGCAGCAAGAGTTTATTGAAAACTGTTGCTGTATGTGTCAATTTAGAAACTGTGTGCTGTTTAGGTAATGCTTTACATAATTATTTTATAAAACAGTCAACCCATGCTGGTAAAGGCAGACATGTGGAACCTCCCTCTGTTCTAATCAAGAAACACTGATGCTGCAGCATCCTGGACAGCATCGGTGAGTGGGTTAGGTGGGACAAAATCCTAATACTTATGTAGAATATGCAGTACTGATAAAATGTAGTGCAATATTTTCATGCATTTAAAGCAAATGAGTTTTCAAAAATGTACACAACTTTGATTTAAATAAAACACTGGACTCCCACTTGGTAATGGCAAAAGTCTTTTTTAAATAACTTGGATTGGTGTCAAGCTGAAAAAAACGTTGTAAAACCTGAAGGTGTCTAGAAGTTTAAATTAACTATGCCCACTGCAATATGTTCTAAATTGACCCAGGTCATATTCCCTCCTGAGGCCCTTTTCACACATCATTATTTCTTTAATGTTGTCAAGCACCTCAGGGCCCCGAAGCTTGTAAACATAAAAAACATCAGTATTTAATTTTGCAAGTTTTGTTTTTCTTTTTTGCAATGACTACTGATTTTATTGAAGTCTATGTATTCCCCATCCTTGTTTTAGCTGCATTTAAAGCTGTTATAAAAACAAATTATCAAAAGAAAAATCAGTATTATGAATACATTTTCGCTTCATCTTCTTAATGTATGGTATTATATGCACTTGGCTCTTATTTTCCTACTTGAGTCATCCCTCCAGTTTCCTTCTGTCTTCCCAGAGCTCCAAAAAGCAACACGTAACATTCATGTAACCGAGCTTTTTTTTTTTTTCATTTCATGGGGGTGGCGTGGCAGAGGAATGGGGCTGGCGAAGACACAGCGCTGAGAAGCAGGAGGGGTGGGGGAGTGGGTGGGGGGGGGGGGGAGGTTGGGGGGGGGGTTGTTGTCTGTCCTAGGAGACAGATGGCGTGGGGGGCTGGTCCACGATGGGCTGGTGCTGGAAAGGCTCCATGTGCTGTAGTGGGTAACTGGGGCCCAGGGTGGAACGTAGGCGGCACTCTGATCCTCAGCGCCACAGTATTCCTCAGGCACAGGAGTCCACTTCCCCCGCCCATCTGTTCCTTCCATCGCAGCTATGGCAAATGTTCCTGTACACACATCCATGCACTCAAAAATATACACGGGTGAACGTACGCCAGTGTTCATTTATACACATACGTCAGAGACTTGCCCCCTGCTAATCTGCAGTTTTGAGTTCAGTTACGATGCAGCAGTAGCTCTCCCCCAACATTCCTCCTCTCCATCCTATATAATTAGCCTCCAGGTTTGATTGCATCCAATTAGTTTCCACTACTGTTTAATGAACATCAGCTACTGTTACCGAAACCCACAATAACGTCAGATTGTTCCCAGACATAGCTGCTGGTTCCCACAGTTTTCACTTCAAGAGAGCAAGATCATCCACAGACTCTTTGACCAAAAGCAAAATCAGCAACAGGAGGAAAACGGCCTAGTTGTAAACAGCAGAATAACATGTTGCCATAAGGCGTGTAACGCATGTTGCAAGATGATATGCGACTGCGGCCGATAATGTTTTCAGAGAATGTTTCTCAAATCATAAATGTTTTCTTAATCAGTCTTGTAATGAAACCCCTGACACATTGGCAGCGCTCAGCGTGATAATGACTTAAACGAGATTTTACCAGAACCAAAAAGCTGTCGGTGAGTCGAGGTCAGAGCAACAAGAGTACAAGATGTTTTTTGTCTTTTTGCATTCCAAAAGACACAAGATTGTTGGATGTTGAATAATTTTTTCTGTAATCTAGAATGAAAAAAAAAGCACAGAGATGTTGTAAGTGTTGAGTCATCCATCTATTGTCTTTCTTCTTTTTCTTGGTGTTGTAGACTGTGAGACAGCAGGAAAAACCCCTTGGACAGGTTGTCTGAAGAAAGACTTTAAAAGGAAGGAAACAAAGACAGTAGTCGGATCTCATTAAAAAATGCACAAGACAATCTGTATGCAAATCTGAGTCTTCTCCATATGTGGTGCTTATCTCTTCTTCTTAAAAGAGGTTCAGACATTGTAGTTTACCAGGGTCTTCTGTTCTTTAAGGGCAGCTGGATGGGAAGGTCTTCTGTGCAACCAATACTCTACAGTGCTGTCCATTGCTGCCAGCATTTGATCAATCAAGGTCTAGATTTTCAGACATCCTCAGTTTCCTTTCCCATGTTTTCTTTTTGTGCACCACGTTGGATTCACCAGTGCACAGGTCACTGCTGTCCCCAGCAGTCAACAAGCGTTTATAGGCCGTATCCTTTGTTCCTGGACCTTTTCTGCAATGTCTGGTTGCTGCTGGTATCATGTAAAGAGAGTCTAAGAATCCAATGGAGGCACATTTAAAAAACCCTGAGTTTGTTCAAATCTTGTTTGAGAATTTACCAGGTTATATAAAGAGTGTGGAAAAAGGTGCATTTTTGTGGCATATTTTAGTTTTGTATAACATCTCATTCATGATTAAAAACTAAACAAATTTAAAACAGCTACAGTATTAAAGCTTGTTTCATATAACAATGAACAGTTTGGGATGAACGTGGCATGTAGGCGTGGAAATTCTTGAAGCGACAATTTTTACTAATCAATTTTTCCTTCCATTAAACAAACATTGAACACAATACTAACATGTATGACACTCCACTGAGCAGCAGGCTTTTACGGTAAAGAGGGCTCCTTAGTCTGCTGTCTGAAGGCCAGTTAGGGAAACATTGGACTTTAAATATTAATATAGTAATATGGCATTGTTGGAATACTAACTGAGCTGTAGGCTCCAGACCTCCTGGGTTATTTGTCACACTACACAAAGCTCACAGCAGGCAGAAAAGAAACCTCTATAATAGCAAAGCATTTTCATCTAAAAAGAAAAATACATCACCTTTGTCTGTGGAACGATGAAATTTATTTGTGGCTTTTGTGCCTTATATTAAATCTTTTTTGTATTGTTTGAAAAATACAATGGCTTGTAAAAGGATTCATATGTTTGTTTTTGTTACATTATCAAACATCAGTCTGTTTGAATGGGATTTGTTTTGGCACAACAGCACAAAGTGTGGCGTATTCAGCCCCCCCTTATTCTGATACCTCTAAATAAAATCCAGTGCCTTGAGAAGATGCCTGATTACAAAATACACTGTTAGTAATTACACTCAATATAAATACAGCTGTTCTATGATGCCTCAGAGGTTTACTAGAGAACACTACTAAACAAGCAGCATCAGGAAGACCAAGGAACACCCCACCAAAATCAGAGTTATGGAGAAGTCTGAAGCAGGGTTAGGTTATAAAACCATGTCTCAATCTTTCAAAAAATCTCATTGTGCACTCTTCAAGCCATCATTTGAAAATGTAAAGAGTATACTTGGTAAACCTACAGAGACATGGCTGTTCTCCAAAACACCCAGGCAAGCAAGGGGAACATTAAACAGGGAAGCAGCCAATACACCCATGGGAGCTGTGGAGATCTGCAGCTCAGGTGGTAGAATCTGTTGACAGGAGAACTTTATGCACTCTCCCTGTCTCTCTGACACGAAAGAGGGCACTGGTGAAAGAAAGACATAAGACGTCACAATTCATGTAGGGCAAACAGAACACATGTGGAAGAAGTAACTCCAGGCAGATAAGAACTAAATGTAACTTTTTGACCTACATGCAAAATGTGTGTATCAAAAAATTAACACTGCACATCACCCAAAATACACAATCCAAACTACCAAACATGGTGGTGGCAGCATCATGCTGTGGGGTGACTTGAAACTTGGGTGGAGGTTAACCTTTAAGTAGGACAACAACACAGACAACCAGGGCTACAATGCAATGGTTATTAGATTGGCCCAGTCAAAGTCCAGACAAAACACTTGAAAAATGCCTTTCAAAGACACCAACCTAAACTTGAGCTAGTTTTCCAAGAATGGGCAAACATCTTTGTTGTCTCTAGAATGAAACGTTGGTAAAGACGTACTACAAAAGACCAGCAGCTGTATGTGCAGTACAAAGGGCTTCGACAAATTACCACCTCAGCTGGGCTAAGAATGTAATAATACATAACTTTCCTTCCACTTCACAAATATGCACTTCATTGTATTGATGTATCACATAAGTTCCCAATAAAATTGAAATTTGTGGGTGTGATGTAATAAAATGTGAAAGTGCATTGTATTTTTTCCAGGGTTTTTTCTTTTGCTTGTGATCTGAAGGTTATTACTTTACGAGCTAGTAACTCCAGCCAAGATCAGTGAAATGTTTGTCTTCCTCAATAAGCCAGCTAAAAGCAGGTACAAAATACATTAAGCTCAATTGTCAAAGCAGCCTCCGCTCTTCTCATCTCTTGCTGTGTGCATCTTTCAGCAACAGATGGCCAAATGGAGAAATCAGCAACACGTTTATTTTCTCTGTCCTTTATTTTACCAAAAAATGTGTCACTGTTGGACGGCTACCCAAACACACATATTTTAGTGCATGTTGACTCAGTTCCAGGGTGATAGTTTAATTTTACATCATTTAGTAAGTGAATGCAACCTTCTTTTGGGTATAACTTGATTTTTCCCACAAGTATTTAAAGATTTAGACTCTGTGGTGAAAAATTAAAACCTGCAAAAAAAAAAAGGCTTTGCATAAGACCATAGTCAGAAAAAAATACAGGTTTAATGTATTTAGTTAACCTTGGAGACACAGCATGGTGCTTTGGTGAGGATTTAGTATGATGGTCTAAACTCAGCAGGGAATGAGATGATGGGAAGATGTAGGAAAAAGTACTAACAGACCTTAAGCTGGGTTAGTGTGTGAGATAGTCTTCTGGCTCATATAAGTGTAAGAACGAGCATGTGTATGTGTGTGTGTGTGTGTGTGTGGGGGGGGGGGGGGGGGGTCAGTGCGTCTTTGTATCAATGAGGGGAGCTCAACATCTGCCCGATTGGATATGCAAAGAAATGCAAATTTAAATGTAAGCACTGGATGCTCAAGGAGGATTTGAGTGCTGAAGAAAATAAAGGTGGTGTGGAAAGGTCGGTGACATGGATGATGGGGTTGAGTTAGGGGACACATGCAGTAAGAAGGGCAAGGCGGGGGGGGGTGGTTGGTTAGGGGGCTCAGTGATGTGAATTCCATCGATTGCCAGCTCCCTGACAAGTGTTCAGTGATTTCCTGTCCCTGGCAGAAATATTGTGCTTGTTAATCCATTTGAGTCAGAGCAGCAAAGGGGTTTGGTGAAAGAGGCAGCCTGCTGTGGGGTTTGTGTGTGTGTGTGTGTGTGTGTGTGTAAATGGTAGATTGGGGTGGTGGGAGGGTCACCACAAACAGGATACTAATAAGGCAGCGCCAATCAATGTGTGCTTAATCAGCTTTTCAGCTCTAAGTGGGCAAAAGAAGGGTGGACGAAAGCAGCACCCAGAGTGTTGGGAGGAGTTCATGAGAAAGTGCAGGTCCAACCTATAATTCACTGCCTTTGTTGAGAACGTCAGGTCTTCGGAACTCCTTGGTGAATGCAAATGTGCTTTCCAGGAGACATTGAGCAGCCTATGTAAAAAAATTTTTCAGGACAGCAGCTGTTTCAAATAATTTAATGGTAACGATTAATGATACATATGACATTGATAAAAATAAATTCTTTGAATATCATCAAGTAAATTTTATTATCTAGTCCAAATCTAAGATAAAATAATTAAACATTGAACTTTGTCTAGTAATGACTGGACTCTGGTGGGCATCCCTCGCTCTTGAACTCACAGGAGCTAGCTCATTAGGTAATGTGCCCTCCCTACCCTGCTCCTGTGCTTCACTGATGACCTACCTCTGTGCGAGGCGTATGGCTGCCCTGGGGTGATGCCTTATGTTTGTCCGCCTGAGGCTGCTGTGGCCCTCCAGAGCCAAGTCCACCTGTCTTTTGCTGCTCTTGGGTGCTGTGCGTTACAGGCTTTCTATCTATTCTTATATATGGCATGCCTGAAATGCCAAGACCGGACACATGAAAAAAAAAATTTATTTAATGATACACAATCAAAAAGGTAATAATAAGATAATAGGCTATCTGTTCCATTATGAAAGAAAACTGTTGGGAAGATTGTCATCAGTTTTAATAACCTAATTGTTGAATTTAACAGATAAATACATAATGACTTCTTCCTGTGGTAGTAGAACATTTAAATTATATTGTTTAAATTATGTAATTTTGCCATAAAACTTTACTTTGCCTCCTAGTTGAAGGTGCAGAGTTGTAATCAATCAAGCACAAAAGCTTAGAAGCTGACTTCTGTTTTTTGGCTTGAAACCCGTTATTAAAACATTAGTATAGTATATGGAACAGTGTTAAACCCATTGCCTATAAGTTTGAATGGCTTTTATTAGGGAAATACATCAATTTCATGTGAAGAGTCAATATTTACTGCCTTGAACCTCCTTGCTTATAACTGCTACACTGACTTTTGCAAGATAGATGTCAGTTGTCAGGTAAATGATGGTATGTTAGTTTTGTGCATCAATCTGCTTTTTTTCCAATTCACTACAGGCTGTCAATAGAGTTAAAAGGATAGTACAGTGGTTTTGAGGTGAGATTTTGTTAAAGGGTTAGAAGCAGTTACTATCTTACCTGCAGCAAGCTACTCTGTTGGCATCATCAGTTTGAATAATTACAGATTAGTTTGTCCAGGAGGCGAAAGCGAACAACTATCCAAGATGGGCCAAGACAAAATTGGACTTCTACCATCCCAATATCAAAATTGACATAGTGGTTTATGCAAATGATAATTTATGAACCTAGCATGTTATTTTTGCTATAGGTGGTTATTCAGAAGCAGAATTTCTTTATTGCCATTGTACAAAAAAGCACAACGAAATTTTAAAATAGCAGCTCTTGAAGACTGCAAGAAAAAACAAAGGTGCAGTTCAAACAAATATTATAAAGCGTTGTATTCACATACATATACATATACATATATACACATGCATACACACACACACACACACACACACACACACACACACACACACACACACACACACACACACACACACACATATATATTTACAGTATATATTACAGTACAGACCAAAAGTTTGGACACACCTTCTCATTCAAAGAGTTTTCTTTATTTTCATGACTATGAATATTGTAGCTTCACTCTGAAGGCATCAAAACTATGAATTAACACATGTGGAATTATATACTGAACAAAAAAGTGTGAAACAACTGAAAATATGTCTTATATTCTAGGTTCTTCAAAGAAGCCACCTTTTGCTTTGATTACTGCTCCACACACTCTTGGCATTCTGTTGATGAGCTTCAAGAGGTAGTCACCTAAAATGGTTTTCCAACAGTCTTGAAGGAGTTCCCAGAGATGCCTAGCACTTGTTGACCCTTTTGCCTTCACTCTGCGGTCCAGCTCACCCCAAACCATCTCGATTGGGTTCAGGTCCGGTAACTGTGGAGGCCAGGTCATCTGTTGCAGCACCCCATCACTCTCCTTCTTGGTCAAATAGCCCTTACACAGCCTGGAGGTGTGTTTGGGGTCATTGTCCTGTTGAAAAATAAATGATGGTCCAACTAAACGCAAACCGGATGGAATAGCATGCTGCTGCAAGATGCTGTGGTAGCCATGCTGGTTCAGTATGCCTTCAATTTTGAATAAATCCCCAACAGTTTCACCAGCAAAGCACCCCCACACCATCACACCTCCTCCTCCATGCTTCACGGTGGGAACCAGGCATGTAGAGTCCATCCGTTCACCTCTTCTGCGCCGCACAAAGACACGGTGGTTGGATCCAAAGATCTCAAACTTGGACTCTTCAGACCAAAGCACAGATTTCCACTGGTCTAATGTCCATTCCTTGTGTTCTTTAGCCCAAACAAGTCTCTTCTGCTTGTTGCTTGTCCTCAGCAGTGGTTTCCTAGCAGCTATTTTACCATGAAGGCCTGATTCACACAGTCTCCTCTTAACAGTTGTTCTAGAGATGTGTCTGCTGCTAGAACTCTTTGTGGCATTGACCTGTTCTCTAATCTGAGCTGCTGTTAACCTGCGATTTCTGAGGCTGGTGACTCGGATGAACTTATCGTCCGCAGCAGAGGTGACTCTTGGTCTTCCTTTCCTGGGGCGGTCCTCATGTGAGCCAGTTTCTTTGTAGCACTTGATGGTCTAATGTTTTTGTGACTGCACTTGGGGACACTTTCAAAGTTTTCCCAATTGTTCGGACTGACTGACCTTCATTTCTTAAAGTAATGATGGCCACTCGTTTTTCTTTACTTAGCTGCTTTTTTCTTGCCATAATACAAATTCTAACAGTCTATTCAGTAGGACTATCAGCTGTGTACTGTATCCACCTCCTGCACAACACAACTGATGGTCCCAACCCCATTTATAAGGCTTGAAATCCCACTTATTAAACCTGACAGGGCACACCTGTGAAGTGAAAACCATTTCAGGTGACTACCTCTTGAAGCTCATCAACAGAATGCCAAGAGTGTGTGGAGCAGTAATCAAAGCAAAAGGTGGCTACTTTGAAGAACCTAGAATATAAGACATATTTTCAGTTGTTTCACACTTTTTTGTTCAGTATATAATTCCACATGTGTTAATTCATAGTTTTGATGCCTTCAGTGTGAAGCTACAATATTCATAGTCATGAAAATAAAGAAAACTCTTTGAATGAGGTGTGTCCAAACTTGTGGTCTGTACTGTACATACATACATACGTACATAGACATATACACAAACATACATACATACACATAATATAGATAGAAGCAAATAATAAACAAACAACTGGAATGTGTTGTTCAAGATGTTAGAATATTACACTTGTATGTATTAATATTGCATTAAGAAAATGAACATTATAATTGTTTAGGTTTTGGATGAATTTGCAGCATTCAAGGCAACAACAGCTTTTGGGTGGAAGTTGTTTTTTCAGTCTGTTTGTTCTTGTCTTTCTTCTTGCCCTGAAACTAATGCAGTGTAAAAATAAATAGCACTGACTTAAATCACTATATTATTTTATAATACTTTTGATGGCTTTATTTATGCATCAGACAGTCACCCGGACTAGAAGTGTTTTAGATGTTCAGTTCTCAGTAAGTATTTCGAACAGGAAGATCGTTGGCGGAACAATGTCACTATGATTTAAGGGTTCCTACAGTAAGTTACAGTTATCATAGGTCACTATGTCTGTTTTTAAATTTGGACTAGCTTTTGGACTAGCTATTAACTTAAGCCACTGGGACCAACTGATCTGGATTTTTAGAAAATGAATAAGACAACAATTTTCTACTACGGATTTAAAAAATAGTGGCACACTTTTGCATCATCCTGGTAAATAAGCTAATGATCACTAAATTTGTCTGAAATAATAATTTTTTCATTAAAATGGTAAAAATGGTTAAAAATGGATCCCACTCTTTATTTATGAATCTTGCCTAAAACCTTTGAACTGGTGACATCACGATTCTGTAGCAAACTTCACAGGAGGTGAGGGTCTGTGTGTCTACTTGACCCTGAAGTTCTTGGTGATGTAGAAAAACATTGATGACACTTTTCTTTGGAAATAATGATTGAAAACAAAAGACGATGATTTCAACCACATCAGCAACTGTTTTCATTGCAATCACCTAATTATATTGACACAATGATTTCTTTGGCATTTTTTCCATTGCTTCACCAGTAATTTTGATACGACTGTTGTCGAAGCTATCTCTGCTTCCCCGGGTCCGTTGATTTGGGCACAGGTTTCAAAAGAGTGAAATAAACACAAAGTACAATCAGCTTATGTACGCCTCTGCGCAGAGTGAGAGATAGATGCCCCAGCCAAACACCTGCGAGCCCAACTCTGCTCTCTCTATGCTTCCAGCTCGTTTTATTCAGTCTCAAGGGTATGTTCAACATATACATATATCATGTCACTCATGTATAACATAACAGTTCCTTAGGTCCAAATAAGGAGTGCTTCTGGTTATTTTCTTCTAGCAAGCTTGTCCTCCCCTATCTCCGGCCTTCCCTGTCCTCCACCCAACTCTCTCTATCCTCTACTCCCTTGTCATTCACCAATTTATGACCTAGCACTCTCTATGCTTCACTCCCTATGCTTTTAATCCCCTCTCCTCTATCTGCACATTCTAGTTACACACATAGATAGTTTATATTCTACACTGTGCTGAAATAAAGTTGGCCTCTCAGGTTAGTTCGTTTTGTGCCAATGCAAAGTAAAGGCCAAAGTACAGACGTTGTTTGTTGATGTACAATATTTTTTAAGTAACCATTATTTTAAAACACAGCCTGTTAAAAAATACTGATCTTCATTTAGATTAACAAAGCACCCCCAGTACTTTAGCTACAAGGATTTTCTCAAGAATTTCTCTCCTTTTCTCTCCTTGTTTTGCAAGAATCCAGCTACTTTAGATCACAATAGAAAGGCTGTTCACATTGAACTGAATTTAATAGGATGGTTGGGCAAGCTTGTCTAACTGTGCATCATAAGCAAAGCATAATCTTAAAATACATGCTGAAAACAAATTTTGTTAGTTATTTTCATTTACATACTTTTACTGACACCTTAGCAACAAAAAACATAGCTACAGAAATGAAGTTTTGTAGTACATACAGGTCCTTCTCAAAATATTAGCATATTGTGATAAAGTTAATTATTTTCCATAATGTCATGATGAAAATTTAACATTCATATATTTTAGATTCATTGCACACTAACTGAAATATTTCAGGTCTTTTATTGTCTTAATATGGATGATTTTGGCATACAGCTCATGAAAACCCAAAATTCCTATCTCACAAAATTAGCATATTATTAAAAGGGTCTCTAAACGAGCTATGAACCTAATCATCTGAATCAACGAGTTAACTCTAAACACCTGCAAAAGATTCCTGAGGCCTTTAAAACTCCCAGCCTGGTTCATCACTCAAAACCCCAATCATGGGTAAGACTGCCGACCTGACTGCTGTCCAGAAGGCCACTATTGACACCCTCAAGCAAGAGGGTAAGACACAGAATGAAATTTCTGAACGAATAGGCTGTTCCCAGAGTGCTGCATCAAGGCACCTCAGTGGGAAGTCTGTGGGAAGGAAAAAGTGTGGCAGAAAACGCTGCACAACGAGAAGAGGTGACCGGACCCTGAGGAAGATTGTGGAGAAGGGCCGATTCCAGACCTTTGGGGACCTGCGGAAGCAGTGGACTGAGTCTGGAGTAGAAACATCCAGAGCCACCGTGCACAGACGTGTGCAGGAAATGGGCTACAGGTGCCGCATTCCCCAGGTCAAGCCACTTTTGAACCAGAAACAGCAGCAGAAGCGCCTGACCTGAGCTACAGAGAAGCAGCACTGGACTGTTGCTCAGTGGTCCAAAGTACTTTTTTCGGATGAAAGCAAATTCTGCATGTCATTCGGAAATCAAGGTGCCAGAGTCTGGAGGAAGACTGGGGAGAAGGAAATGCCAAAATGCCAGAGATCCAGTGTCAAGTACCCACAGTCAGTGATGGTCTGGGGTGCCGTGTCAGCTGCTGGTGTTGGTCCACTGTGTTTTATCAAGGGCAGGGTCAATGCAGCTAGCTATCAGGAGATTTTGGAGCACTTCATGCTTCCATCTGCTGAAAAGCTTTATGGAGATGAAGATTTCATTTTTCAGCACGACCTGGCACCTGCTCACAGTGCCAAAACCACTGGTAAATGGTTTACTGACCATGGTATCACTGTGCTCAATTGGCCTGCCAACTCTCCAGACCTGAACCCCATAGAGAATCTGTGGGATATTGAGAAGAGAACGTTGAGAGACTCAAGACCCAACACTCTGGATGAGCTAAAGGCCGCTATCGAAGCATCCTGGGCCTCCATAAGACCTCAGCAGTGCCACAGGCTGATTGCCTCCATGCCACGCCGCATTGAAGCAGTCATTTCTGCAAAAGGATTCCAGACCAAGTATTGAGTGTATAACTATACATGATTATTTGAAGGTTGATGTTTTTTGTATTAAAAACATTTTTCTTTTATTGGTCGGATGAAATATGCTAATTTTGTGAGATAGGAAGTTTGGGGTTTTCATGAGCTGTATGCCAAAATCATCCGTATTAAGACAATAAAAGACCTGAAATATTTCAGTTAGTGTGCAATGAATCTAAAATATATAAATGTTAAATTTTCATCATGACATTATGGAAAATAATGAACTTTATCACAATATGCTAATATTTTGAGAAGGACCTGTACTTGGCACAGTTTGAAGCTGAGTTTTGAAAAGATTTCACTTCATCATTTATATGATAAAAACTTTTTACAAAAACTAACATTAAGTGTCATATTTCTCATAATACTCTTTTCTATTTTTGTTTTTTTACCGTGTCCTGTCCGGCAGAGTATCGCTCAGAATTGTTGTCTGAGTGCCAAGAAATTGCCCAACAGATTTACTTTCACAAGCAGAGCATCACAGCTAATGCTTTAAAGCTCTGCTTGATATTTATAAAATAAACTTTATTATAAACTTCTTTGGGAATATTTCAATAGTTACGGACACAGAGACTGAATTGAAAAGGAAAAAAGAAGCTCAAAAAAGAGAGAGATGGTGGAAAAAGGAGAGAAAAGGAGGAAAGAGTGGAGGAGAGAAAGAAGGATTAAGAGAATACAAGACCCTGCTTGCTTATACACCTGCAGCTGTGTTTTTTTTTTTTTTTAACAAAATAGTACACGGTAATTCTGAATGTAAAATGTACTTAGTGAGAGGTGCAGCCCAATATAGAACATCTGTGTATCTGTCAACACCTGAAGCTTAACACCTGTGAGTATGGGTGTGGACGCGCTTTGGTATACAAGGTTTCTCCTGTCGAAGCCGTCTCTGCTTCCCCGGGTCCGTTGATTTGGGCACAGGTTTCAAAAGAGTGAAATAAACACAAAGTTCAATCAATTTAAGTTCGCCTCTATGCAGAGTGAGAGAAAGATGCCCCAGCCAAACACCTGCGAGCAACAACTCTGCTACCCTCTGGTTCCAGCTCGTTTTATTCAGTCTCAAGGGTGTGTTCAACATATACATATATGATGTCACTCATGTATAGCATAACAGTTCCTTATGTCCAAATAAGGAGTGCTTCTGGTTATTTTCTTCTAGCAAGCTTATCCTCCCCTATCTTCTTAACCCCCATCCGGTAATCCCCTGTCCTTCATCAATTTATGACCTCTATCTTCACTCCCTATGCTTTACTCCCCTCTCCTCTATCTGCACATTCCAGTTACACACATAGATAGTTTATATTCTACACTTCACAAAAATATGCAATAGCGAGTGTGAGGACCGACAGGCCTGCCCCATGGTCCCTGGACGGACACTGAGGAGATCCGAGCCACAGACATCTAAAGGTCCTCCAAAGCACAGGAACCCCAGGAGAACCACCGCCGGGACTAGCGCAACCCCCCAAGAGAAGAGCAGCAGAGAGTCCCAGGGGAACCACCCAGCAGCGACAGTGCAGAAGCCCCAGGGAGCCGCAGTGACGAGCCCACTGGCCCCGCCGACAGCCATCCATGCCCGAGCAGATCCAGCCATGGACCCAGACCCCAGGACACACCACCCCCCAAGCAGAGGCCCAACAGAGCCCAGGGGGCCAGGCCCCGGCAAGCAGCCACCGGGAGTGAACCAGCACACACCAAAGCACCCGGCCCCGGACATCGAGAACCACAAGTACACCAGCGGGCAGAGACTCCAACCACCGGTAGGCGGTGTGACGGGGAGGAAGCTGATCCAGGAGAGGGAGCAGTCCAAGACCCAACCTGTCGCAAAAAAAACAAAAAAAAAACAGACACACAGTCACAATCACTGACTCCCACCCTCATGCATACACATAAAATCACTCACACCCAATGTAAGGATAAACAACAATGGACGTCATGCACTCATTCACACGCCCCATGCATACTCTATACTCCCAGGTCCAGGTGCTGGTACCCCCTAAGGGCAACCAGCCCCCGGACCCAGGAGATGGTCCCCTTCCCTCCTAGGGCAGAGGCAAGCAGACAGCGCTGGTACTGCCCAGACCCGGGTGACCCCTGCCCAGCTCCCGCCTATTACTCTTTTCTGCATATTAGACAATGAGGTGTACATTCGTCGCAGAAACTTAAAAACGTTTAGCAAAAGTATTCACAAATTCTGAACTTTTTCACATTTTGTCTCTACAGCCAGACACAATGTGTTTTTGGGGGATTTTATGAGACAAACCTGTGAAGTCAAAAAAAAGGATACTTGGAACCTTTAATGTCTTGTTGCAGATTTTCAATTGAACTTTGACCTGGACATTGTCATTTTAACACATGAATATACTTTTCATCTGTATTCCATCACCAGCGGTGTTGTTGTTTTTTTTTTTTGCCACATTTTGAAATTCTAAACCGGATAATACCTTCCTACCACTTAACTTTCATACTATTTTCTCATGGTGTGTCGCATTACTTACATCATAAAATAGACTGAAGGTTGTATTGTGACAAAATGTGAAAAAGTTTAAGGGTCTTTTTGCAAGGCAATGTACATCCTCAACTGGTTTAGGAAAGAGAAAAAAGAATTTAACTAAATTTAATATTTTTAACCATGTGACATCACTGCTCTCAGCATTCCCCCATGAGTAGCACTTTGGCATGGAGAGAAAGCTTTAAAAGCAACCCTCTGGCACAATGGGACAATCACTGTTCACGGGGAGAGTTTAGTGAAAAGTCAATTGCAGAGGTAAGCAGCACAGTTACATTTTGCACCTTCAGCACTTCATAAAGTCACAGCAGTCTGATGATCATTTATTCATTTTAAAAGGTTGCACTGTTATTTTCATGCACTTGTATTCCCTTGAAGAATTAATAATACATTGCATAATTCTTTCGTTTATAGACCTTCATTACTTAAGTCTTTCCCAGAGGACATTTTCTCGGCGTGTGTATTTTCTTTCTCCCAACTTGTTGGTTTCAAGAGTTCCGCATTAATCCTGTTCTTTACCCACTCAGAAAAAGGCCACGACTCAATCAGTCTCCCGTCCCCAGCAACAGCAGCCTTTTAAAAAATGACTCTATACCATGAGCTGACAGCCCAAAGATGGGAAGAGAGGAATTAATCTCATGAAAAAGGCCCAGAATGCGGAAATAATAAATGGCGAGTGGAGCCAAACAGAAAGCTGGGGAGGGAACGGAAACGGGCTGTGGTTTTTGGTGAATGCAGCTCACAAATTTTACACAAATAATGAGGCACAGAAATGCACAAAAACTCATAATTTGTGTGTGAGCATGAGAGGTGGGAGGGAGCGGGAGCAGGGATCAGTCCATATTACGATCTAATCTGTATCGCCGTGGGCTGCAGCAAATGCAGAGGTCTGGTGGGTTGGGGTTGGTGGAAGGAAGGGAGAGAGTCTATGAAGTGTTATCAACATGTTGTTATTCCAACTGGAGCTGGCACAGGAAAATAGGGCCACTGCATTTGATTGTTAATATTCTATAACGGGTCAGGTCAGAGCGCACACTTGGTTTGAGGTGTTTGCACCTGCATGGTTATCCACTGGGACAGTCTTGATGGGCTGCTGAAACAGGTTGTTATTTTGGTTCAACAAGCATCTTTGAGATCGAAAGTGAGAGATAAAGAGCTGAGATACTGCAAAGCAGGGGAGTGAGGTAACAATATGTGTTGATTTATGGCAGTGGTGGACACTTTTGCTCTTTTGGGGAGCATTGCTATTGGCATGCAAACTGTATTGGAATTAGGGCGGAGAACGGAGCAAAGCAAGAGCAAGGAAAATGAATGGAGAAAAAGATTGTAAAGCACAATACTAGAATGTAAAGGGTTTGGAGGACGTCATCTTACGATGATTAACTTTCTGTAGGCAAAATGGGAAATATATCACCGCCACACTTATTGATACTCCTTTTAAAAGTAAAAATATCCTTATTTTAAGTATAATCATACTGAAACATTGAGAAAATTCTGCTTTTAATTTGAGTAATTTATTCTGTTGCAAAAATAAACCCACACAAATCAGTTGTGTGTTATTGTTTTTTACAAAATCACTGATGCCACACTTATTGGCACCTCCAACAATTTCAATAAAGTAAATGTAACTAATGCCTTATTTTTAAATACAATAATAATATATAAAGTTTTTATACTTTTTAGTCTTTTTTTAACCTGATCCAAGTATCTGGGAACTCTTAAGTAGTAATTTGTGAATTCTGTTTCCCTAAATTATGAATATGTCTTGAAACAGAGGTCCAATTCTCATAGCCACAGTTTAAATGAGAAAGACAAATAAACATGAAGTTCAAGTGAGGCAAATGTGTGTCTACCTGCAAACACTAATCATATCCAATCAATAATAATGTTAAAGTGGCACCATGAGAAACAGGACTGGGTGAGAATCCAGGTTTATCCCCTTTATTGCCCTTTTTTGACAAGAAACACTCCAGGTGGATTTAGCAGTATGTGGAAAACACCTCATGCCCTCCATTAAGTATGGTGTAGGATCTGTAAAGCTATGAGCCTGTTTCTCTTCCCGACCTGAGAACCTTGTTATAGTGCATAGAATAATTAACTCTTTCCAGACTATTTTAAATAAAAAACTGGCCTAAGCCAAAAAACTGAAAAAATCTTGGAAGCTTTCAGCAAGACAATTTGGCCAAAACAGCATAGAAATACAAGTAAATAAATGTAATCAAATTAATGGTTAGAGTTTAGAGTTTTCACAGAGAAGTCATGAAGCATGAGACAGATTCATCACGTACGACACACCAAGTTCATTTCAGTTTTATTCATATAGCGCCAATTCACCACACGTCGTCTCAATGCACTTTACAAAGTTAATTCAGTCGAATCATACAGATTTGAAGTCGGATACATACATTCCAATTAATCCTAACTATCAAACAGTGCAGTCAGATTCAGCTTATTACTCAAATTAGTTAAAAGGTTTTTCTAGATGCGGTGCAGGTGGTGTAGGGGTTAAGCGCGCAACCCATGTATAGAGACTACAGGTTTTTCTATCCAAGGAAACCCAGCAGATGGCATCGAGTCAGTGACTTGCAGCATTTACTCTTCCTGGATGAGCATGTAGAGACAGTGGACAGTCGCTTGCATTGACTTTGCAACAATCCCTCATACTGAGCGTGCATGTAGCGACAGTGGAAAGGAAAACCCCCTTTTAAAAGGAAGAAACTTCCAGCAGAACCAGGCTCGGTGCGAGTGCCCATCTGCCATGACCGACTGGGGGGTTGAGATAATTTTTAAGGTAATTTTCCTATTAATTCATAGAATCTGATCCATGAGAAAGCCACTCACATACAGCAATGTCTGTATGATTTCCATGTTAACATAACCGACACTTCCCACATAATAAATGTACAATTTAAACAGTTTAGCCACAATGTCATGTCATTCAGTTTGTGTAGGGAAATGTTTGATAAGGCTCCATCATTGCAAAAACTCCCATCTATCTATATGTGTATGTTTGTGTGAATGAGCAATGGCTCAGTTTGATGCGGAAAAGCCGAGCTGTCATTAGTCTGTCTCAGAATACACCCACTGGCTCTAATGATGCAAAAAAACGCCTGGCTGTGCCTGAGCATGAGCCTTTTGATGGCTAAGAAGAAAAAAAAAGAAGAGAAATAAAAAGATTTGACGAAAGATGGATGGTAGGAACATGCACATCTTAAGGTGGAGACCATGTTCCACTTGTTATGTGGCAGTGTGCCTGTTTGCCCTTTGTTTTTGGTTTTATTTTAATTCCATCTTTAACCCTGAATCTGTCTGTCAACTGCTCTTTGATGTCCCTCCTCCTCTGTAGCCTTTGAGGGGGCTTGGATATGATTAGGCACGTTCAATGAATTCCATGTAGAGAGATGACTGGATCCCTAATTTTTTTCATCATCAGTAAAGATGAGCCTGCTTCCCCCACAACCAGGAACCGCAGTTAACTGTAATTTACTTATTTGCCCATAAAAAGCCTGGCCCAGAGTTAGCTAAATTATATTCCTTGAACATGGTTTAAAAAAAGATTAAGAGAACCCACCCCTTCCCTGTCTTTCTTGCTGCTTCATCACTGAAACCTCTGTGGTTGCGTGATTCATGTGAGTGATATGAGGCTAATATGTGGGGATCTAATGCCTGCCTGTCCCCAGTAAAAGGAGAGCGTGAGCATTCCAAAGTGCACTGCATGCTGAATCTGAACGAGGGGGAAAAATACATTAAATATTCCTTTTGATTTCATATCCAGCTGCATATTCTCACACAGGGCTTTTGCTTTTAACAGAATGTGCTGTACACAAGCACTTTGCAGTTTAACAAATATTTCTCCCCTGGCAACGTCTCAGCCCACTGGTGGTTTAGTACTTAATCCTTCCCAACAAATCCAACTAAGAGATCCACCCAGCAGTGGGCGGGGAGATGCCATCTCTACAAAGGGAATTATTGACAGTATTAAGCTATCTGTTTACAGTGGAAAAGATGTTTTGTATCATCAACAAATGTATGCTTTCAATTCCCTGTAAGGCCTTTGTAGGCTAAAACTTTGTTGGTACTGTAATGATGATAGTGACCTTGCATCTGGAGAGCTGCTTAGGCAGGTTTTACTAATGTAGCTGGTAATACTTAAGGGAATGCTAATGTTAGCTGAAGCAACATCTCTGGCCTGCTTAGAGCATTTCTTACCCCATGTCTCCTTAAAAAAAAAGCCTGTCTTCTCATCTTTGGCTGTGTTTTGAAAACTCATTAGGACCAGAGATCAAAGAGTGTGGCAGGGGGCCTCTGAACTGGACACTGTAGGCTATTTCCATCTATTTATCACCAGTACAGCTATTTTGGCCCTCAAAGTGATCTGCATCCAAATTACACCACAGCTTTCCTCTGTAATCATGCCATTTTGGTGGCAACCATCTGCAGCCCTGCAACACGGCTGTTTTGGAAGCGAGTGGCTGCAGAATTAAAAAGCATATTAACTGGTTTGAATAACAAACTGTTTCAGTTTTCTCTGTATTAAAATGTAAATGATATGTTACTGTAGCATGTATTATACAGCTATCAAAAACATTCAAATGTGTCATACTTTATGCAGCTGAGCAGATTGTAGCTCTACATACAGTTCCTTACAAACGTATCCCTATGAATATACTTTGATCTAAAACCATTCAGTTGTAACTCTGGCTGTGGCTATGCTGCTGGAAGGTGAACCTTTATCCCAGTAAAGTATTTTGAACTACCAAGCTTAATAGCTTTTCTTCCATTTAGAGGTTTCCTTGTGTTCAGCTCATCCATCTTCCCATCAACTCTGCTTCTCTGCCTCTGTTTACAACTTTGTTGACTTCTCAAGTCAGTTGGTTGCATTCCAGTCTTTTATCTTTATCAGAACAATGTGTTCTGAAAACAACTTTTTTAATAAAATGATACAAACAATTCAATACAAACACCTTTCAAAACTTTACTTGTAAAATATTTTGACATGCAATGGGGGAATCTGATATCAAACTCCCAAACCGTAGATTACCAGACGACTACTCATTCCCCTGAGCCGCAGCCACCTCCTTGTGAAACTTTGTGTTTGTCTACTGCGAATACTCCCAGTTAGACACACTGAAGTTTGCACTTGTAATGTGAGAAAATATGAAAAACTTTAAAAGCTATTTTACATCAACATGAAATGTCTTTTAAACCTTTTCCATGAGCACATTGAAGTAGAAACCTTGAAAAAAATGATTGAAAATTTGCAAAGGGGTTTATTAATTCATTTAGTAACTGCAAAAATAAGGGCAACTTTCCCGTTTAAAAAAAATAAAAAATGTTGTAATTTAATGTTCTTGCTGCTAACATTATAACAACAATTAATAATTACATTTAAAAGTATAAACATTTGCATGTTTCACTTTCGTAAAGAATTTATTACATAGAGAATTTGCCTATTCAGAAAACTCTCTCTGATTACAAAGGTCTGTCAAATTTAACACAAAATAATTCTACAATGGGGAGGTTTGAATTCACCAACAGACTACATGTTTTCAGCTGTAACAGCTTTAAAACTGTATTTTTCTGCTTTGTTTCCAAGTGGCTGACCTGATCAGCTGGTCAAACAACAAGCTTCCTGTCCATGTCTTTTCACCTGTGGGCAAACACGCCATAGATGGGCTTAAACACATATTTGTTCATTTACATCAGTCAATGACCTCAGACGGCCCACAGAGAACAGGTGATGAGCAGGACTAGCAGGCCATCTGTCTGTCATCAAACATCCCAATCAAATACATTAAAGGGAGGTAAGCTGTATAAGCAGGGCTGAGCTGTATGTTACTTTCTGGCAACTCTATTCTCCCTCTGTGCACAACAAGAGGAGCATAGGGACATGTAGGATTTATATTCTGTTTTCTTTTCTATTCCTTGGTCATATTGTGTCAAAACCACACAGGAAAAGCAAGGGAAGTTTAACAAAAAGGAAAAAAAAAAACTGAGTCTTAGGGGAGCTACCGTGTGATGGATAAGTCATATGTAACAGACAGCCTCATGTTATAGTGACCTCTTGCTTTGTGTTATAGATTTTACATGACAGGCCTGCACTCCACATGCACATTTGTCCACTCAATCATGTCACAAACACTCGCTCATACCAGAACCGAGCAAACGTTTGAGCTCTCACAAGCTGTCCAAACATTTCATCCTTTGAAGGCTAGTGTTAGTCTTCTCTGCCTTCACGTTGTACCTGGCTTCTTTTCAAAGCAGCACACCCGCTACTGATGCAGTGCAATACTTCAGAGAGAATGAAATTGAGTGGGAAAGAGAAGGGAGGCCAAAACCAAGTTAGTATGTGTATGTACTGTTTGTTTGATTGTCTGCATCAGCCGCTTATGATATATGTTGGGAGACAGAGCAACGTTTCACTGCAGGGTTTAACAGGGGAGCCTGTGATTAGTTTTCAAAGGAATGGCTAGATTGGAGATGGGGTGGCACACCAAAACCACAAGACCAGAATTTCAGGGGTTTTAAGATGCTGTTGTCTTATAGAGGGTTGGGGGACAGAGCCATAAATGAGTGATAGATATTTAAAAAGGGCAAAAAAATAAATAAATGACACAAGAATAATTCATTAAATAAATAAATAGGTACTTGATTATTCTAAATTCATATTAACAAATAAAATCTATATATAAGACTGGAAGGGGCAGTGGCCTGGCCAGCATATTTATAGGGGTGGCAGTGCACCACCAACATGTGAGGCACGTACTGATAAAAGAACATTGAAACCATTTTATGTTTAATGATTAATTGCTTGATAGAAAAACGAGGCAGGGTAAAAGTTAATTAAAAAAAACATTTAAAAAAACCACCTCATTTTGCCACAGCTGTGCCACCATGGCACAGATGGTAGCATTTTTGCCTTGCAGAGAGAATGTCCTGGGTTTGAATCCCAACCTGGGATATTTCTGCAAGGAGTTTGCATGCTCTCCCACAGTCCAAAACATGCCTAAATTATCCCTTGTTGTGTGTGTGTGTGTGTGTGTGTGTGTGTGTAATTAAGGTCGAAAAAGAGCAGTAGAGGGGTTAAAACACCACTGAGCACTACGATATGTGGTAGAACAGATGAGAGAAAACTCTTTTCTCGGCACAGGGAAGTTGGGTCCTGGTTCTTTGCCCCTGTCTTTCACATTTCATTACTATTTTCCTAATGCACTAATGTGCATTTCCTAATGCAGTAATGAATTTTTCACAGAATCAGTCTGAATTCAATGCCACACTTTGTCATTATACACTGACAAACCCTTTACAGTACACTGCTATGTTGCTGGATTATTTAAGGAAAAATGACCAGCATTTCATGCAATTTCAGCATTTTGCCTTGTCTTCTTAAAAATAACAAAGGCTTAGTCAGACTGGAGAGTGAGTGCCTGTGAACATAATTTTCAAGTCTTGCAAAACTGACTGGGCCAATCCAGCACATGAATCTATCCTGATCTATATTGGAAGTCATCACCTTCACCCCAGCCTCAATCTCTTACAGGTTTGCAGCTTTCTAAACCCGTTAGAGGTTGCGAAACTCTTAAGTTTAACTCCATCCATCTTCCCATCAAATGGTCAGATTTGTAGACTGCACGACAAACAGTAATCCTGTCATCAGATTCTCCAACGGAGTTGTGGATGTCTGCAGCTCCTCCAGTGTTACCATAGGCCTCTAGACTGCTTCTCTAATTAATGCTCTCTTTGCCTGGCTTGTGAATTTAGGTGGATGTCCATGTTTGGATGATGGATTGCACAGAGCTCTTTAAGATATCCAAGGCTTGGGATGTTGTTGTATAACCCAACCCTGCTTTAAACGTTTCCACAGCGTTATCCCTGACCTGACTTATGTGCGTCCCTTGCCTTTTATGATGTTATCTGTTCACTCATATTTACTAATAAACCTCCGAGGCCTTCATGGAGCAGCTGTATTTATACTGAGATTAAACTACACACAGGTGGACTCTACTATTAATTAGTCTGAAGGCCACTGGCTGAAGTATCACAGTAAAGGAAGCTGATTAAATGTGAATGCTACAATTGCTTTGAGTTTTATTTGTAACACAAGGATGCACAGTTTTCAATCTACTTTACAATTTTGCACAATTTTATGTACAGGTCCTTCTCAAAAAATTAGCATATTGTGATAAAGTTCATTATTTTCCATAATGTCATAATGAAAATTTAACATTCATATATTTTAGATTCATTGCACACTAACTGAAATATTTCAGGTCTTTTATTGTCTTAATATGGATGATTTTGGCATACAGCTCATGAAAACCCAAAATTCCTATCTCACAAAATTAGCATATCATTAAAAGTGTCTCTAAACGAGCTATGAACCTAATCATCTGAATCAACGAGTTAACTCTAAACACCTGCAAAAGATTCCTGAGGCCTTTAAAACTCCCAGCCTGGTTCATCACTCAAAACCCCAATCATGGGTAAGACTGCCGACCTGACTGCTGTCCAGAAGGCCACTATTAACACCCTCAAGCTAGAGGGTAAGACACAGAAAGAAATTTCTGAACGAATAGGCTGTTCCCAGAGTGCTGTATCAAGGCACCTCAGTGGGAAGTCTGTGGGAAGGAAAAAGTGTGGCAGAAAACGCTGCACAACGAGAAGAGGTGACCGGACCCTGAGGAAGATTGTGGAGAAGGGCCGATTCCAGACCTTGGGGGACCTGCGGAAGCAGTGGACTGAGTCTGGAGTAGAAACATCCAGAGCCACCGTGCACAGGCGTGTGCAGGAAATGGGCTACAGGTGCCGCATTCCCCAGACCTGGGCTACAGAGAAGCAGCACTGGACTGTTGCTCAGTGGTCCAAAGTACTTTTTTCGGATGAAAGCAAATTCTGCATGTCATTCAGAAATCAAGGTACCAGAGTTTGGAGGAAGACTGGGGAGAAGGAAATGCCAAAATGCCAGAAGTCCAGTGTCAAGTACCCACAGTCAGTGATGGTCTGGGGTTCCGTGTCAGCTGCTGGTGTTGGTCCACTGTGTTTTATCAAGGGCAGGGTCAATGCAGCTAGCTATCAGGAGATTTTGGAGCACTTCATGATTCCATCTGCTGAAAAGCTTTATGGAGATGAAGATTTTATTTTTCAGCACGACCTGGCACCTGCTCACAGTGCCAAAACCACTGGTAAATGGTTTACTGACCATGGTATCACTGTGCTCAATTGGCCTGCCAACTCTCCTGACCTGAACCCCATAGAGAATCTGTGGGATATTGTGAAGAGAACGTTGAGAGACTCAAGACCCAACACTCTGGATGAGCTAAAGGCCGCTATCGAAGCATCCTGGGCCTCCATAAGACCTCAGCAGTGCCACAGGCTGATTGCCTCCATGCTACGCCGCATTGAAGCAGTCATTTCTGCAAAAGGATTCCCGACCAAGTATTGAGTGCATAACTGTACATGATTATTTGAAGGTTGATGTTTTTTGTATTAAAAACACTTTTCTTTTATTGGTCGGATAAAATATGCTAATTTTGTGAGATAGGAATTTTGGGTTTTCATGAGCTGTATGCAACAATCATCCGTATTAAGACAATAAAAGACCTGAAATATTTCAGTTAGTGTGCAATGAATCTAAAATATATGAATGTTAAATTTTCATCATGACATTATGGAAAATAATGAACTTTATCACAATATGCTAATATTTTGAGAAGGACCTGTACGTCTATCACATAAAATCCCAATAAAATAAATTACATTAAATAAAAAAAAAAAACGTACAAAGGTTTGAGCGGTTTAAATCCTTTTGTAAGGCATTGTAGTTTACTGAAATATATTCAATCTTTATTTCTTGTCAAGCAACGTTTCAGTCAATAATACCATTATACAGTTACTTGTCAGAGACTGGTTGTCTCTGTGCCTGCTGCTTCCATTTTCCACCTCTAGGGGCCACGGAGCTGGAGGACCTAAGGTGTGACAAGTGTTCTTCATTGACTCATCAGTTCAGAGGACTATATTCAATTCAATTCAATTCAATTCAAATTCAATTCAAAAATACTTTATTAATCCCAAAGGGAAATTAAATGTTGTTGTAGCTCATATTATGAGGGTTTCCTCAAAGAGCCGTTGTAGATGCTGATGGCTGTGGGCAGGAAGGATCTCCTGTAGCGCTCCGTCTTACAGCAGGACTGAAGACACTCTGTTGTTGTAGGACAGTCTCATGAAGAGGATGCTCAAGGTTCTCCATAATGTTCTTCATTTTATGAAGAATCCGTCTTTCCACAATGATCTCCAGAGGTTTCAGAGGAGTCCCCAGAACAGAGCCAGCATTTTTTATCAGCTTGTTGAGCTTTTTTAAGTCCCTGGCTCTGATGCTGCTTCCCCAGCAGATGATGGCAGAAGAGATCACACTTTCCACAACAGACTTATAGAAGATATGCAGCATCTTGCTGCAAACACCAAAGGACCTAAGCTTCCTCAAGAAGTACAGTCTGCTCTGTCCCTTCTTGTAGATGGCTTCACAGTTGCATCTCCACTCTAGTCTGTTGTCCAAGTGAACACCGAGGTATTTATACTCCTCCACCACCTCCACTTCTTCTCCCATGATAGAAATAGTTTTTGACTTATTCCTATTTCTCTTAAAATCTACAATCATCTCCTTTGTTTTAGTCACGTTCAAAATGAGATGATTGTTTCCACACCATGCCACAAAGCGGTCCACCACCTTCCTGTACTCAGCTTCTTGTCCATCTCTGATCCACCCCACGACTGCAGAATCATCCGAGTATTTCTGCAGATGACAGGAGTCTGTCTTGTACTGGAAGTCTGAGGTGTACAGAGTGAAGAGGAATGGTGCGAGTACAGTCCCCTGTGGTGCTCCTGTGCTGCTGACTACCTGGTTAGACTCACAACCCTTCAGTCTCACAAACTGTGGTCTGTTTGTCAGGTAGTCTTTGATCCAGGAGATTGTTGAGGCCTCCACCTGAGTCTTCTGGAGTTTCTGACAAAGCAAATCAGGTTGGATTGTGTTAAATGTACTGGAGAAATCAAAGAACATGATCCTCACAGTGCTGCTGGCTTTGTCCAGATGACAGTGGGTTTGTTGAAGCAGGTGTATGATGGCATCTTCAACTCCAACTCCACAGCGATAAGCAAACTGAAGGGGGTCCTGATGGTTTACTGTTTGCTTACTCAGGTGGGCCAACAGGAGTCTCTATAGGACCTTCATGATGTGGGATGTCAGGGCAACAGGTCTATAGTCATTGAAGACTGATGGGTGATTGTTTTACGAGGATTTTTACTGACAGTCTGTTTACCTTGTCTTAGGCACCTCAGCCTTGCTCCATGTTGGAGATCTCAAGAAAACCTCTGGTCACGGATTCATTCCATGCAGCGGGCTGCACTGGATACCTCTCTGTCAGGTTAAGCAAACCCTGTCCACCCTCCAATGGTTCCTCCTGGATCATCAAGAAGCCCCAACAGAATCAGCACTACCTCAGTGTCCCAGACCCGCAACCATCTTCCCCCTGGTGGATCGCCCCACCCGAATAGTAAGCCTAACCACAGAATTAGCAAGTCTGTATCCCGATTTGAACTCACCTTGTTGTTTTCCCTTCCAGTCAGACAGCCTTCCTGGAAACTTCGCTCCTTGTACATTTCACAAGTAGTTAATAAATTATTTTCTCTGAGTGCTCGCAGCATGTGGGTCAAATCGGCCTTTAAAAAACGATGACAGTTAATGAAGTATTTTCATTTGAGGCTTATTCACATTTTCAAAACTATTCTCTAAACCTCAGGAACTTTGCAAAGTTGTTAAATGTTAAAATACAGAGCAACCTAACACCTACCCAAGAAATACTCTCGTGTATCAGTGTTTCTGCTCCTATGTAGTTTTTAGGCACCGCTGCAAAGAGAAGCTTCTCTTGGTCAACAGCTACACTTTTCAATAAATATTCAGGGTGTAAAAGATTTTTCTGAGTCAAACCAGGACGTTACAATGACAGCGTAGCTTCGTGTAGGATCCTTGGTGTATGCATCATGAGTGTTTGTGTTTACAGCTATGAAGCAGACCTCACTTTTACTTTTCTGCAATAAATTGTTTAAAAAAATTAAAACATCTGGAAGGATCAGTAGTAGGGAGGGAGAATAAGACAGAGGAGCAGCATCATTAGATTTTTTAGGGTGAAATCCAAAGCAGGTATTTTGCAGAAAATTAATCTACAACCTTGTCCACATCAAATAAGGATCAGTTTGCAAACAGCTAAAACACATTAAGTGGCCTTCAAGATAAAAACTTTAGTACATGCCTCAACAGATCAGAATAATGTATTCTGCATCTAAAGGTGAATTTACATGCTGTGATCATTCTAATGATGCTTTCTTTAAATATTTAACATTTTACACCTACATACAGCATTTCTGGTGTTTGTGTGAACTTTTGCAAACTTAAAGATTAATTCACAAGTAAGCTTTTCAGGCTTTAGCAGTCCTCATTTTCCCTCCCTCTGTCTGACTGTACAACGTGCTTAGGGTCAAATGGGTATAGAGGTTATTAATGCTTCTGGAGAAATGGCTTTAGAAAGTGCAAAATTGTTGTGCTTCTGTTTGCAGTCACTCGCAGGCTGTTTGCAGACTGAAGAACAAAAAAAAATTTAATATCTTCATGAATAAGATAAAAAAGGATGTATGCTTCTCCCTTCTGGGGTTTTACTGGACAAATCCTCTGATCACTTTTTTTCTGTTTAAAAAAAAATAAACAATGGTCCTAAATATTAAAGCTGTAGCTAACATTACCTTTCATTAAGATGAAAGTGATTAGCTAATGTTAATATTAGAGCTGCCTTCTTTCTGATTTATTCCAAATCTTATTTATGAATAGCTATGTAGGAAACAGTTGGTTGTGGTGGCCCTTTTAGACGTACAGTATATCGGGTAGCTTTGTGCTCATGCCGCAGGTATAAATGGCAGAGACAGGCTCTTTTTAAAAATGCTTGTGTGTGAGAGTGTGTGTGTGCATTGGGTGTTTATTTGTGTCTAGGAAGAATCAATATCCCCCCAAAAAATGAATTATAACCAGAGATATTTAAATAATAATTTTGCTTGTGTGTTTGACCAAAGCATGTTAATTGTAACCAGCATTATCAAAAAATAAAGGAAGTAACTGTCTCCTCAACTTTGGATTATTGTCTCTGAGAGTAAAGCAGTTTTCTTATATTAACAGGTGTGCTGACAAAAGTTTGGACAAAGTTTCAAATGGCTTGAAATACCTTTAAATGATACCACTATGATATATCAAGGTAGAAAAAAACAACAAAAAAACAAAAACACAAGAGGTGGACCATCAATAAATCATGAACCAATAATCTATTTTAATATAGAGGTAATAGGGCTGCACAATATGTAGAATAAATACAGGCTTTGCAATATTACTGTGTTCAATTTCAGTACTCTAACGTTGAAATAACCAGTCAGTTAGTCAGAGATTTATATTGTCCAATTTTTCCATGGTTAGCTTTGAGTCATGATCAGCCTACAATAAGAAACAGAATTTATTTTTCCTGTTTGCTAAATAGATTGAAACTGAAAACTTCCTCTGTTCTATTCTATAATTCTATAAACAAATCAATAAGAATGTATTGCCATGCAAATAGGAGTTTCCATTGCCGATACAGCAACTGTAGCCAGATGAATTTCTGTCAGTCATTTTCTACCACTTCTTCTATAATTGGGGGGGGGGGGGGGGGGGGGGGGGGGGGGGGGGGGGGGGGGGGGGGGCGCTATCTCCAGCAGTCTATGGGTGGAGGCAGGGTATACCCTGGACAGGTCGCCAGGCCATCGCAGGGCAAAACAGACACACACAACCACATCTAAGGGCAATTTAGAGACCAGCTGCGTAACCGTGCAGGCCCCAGATGAATGTTTTGCATTAAAATAATTTTGAGCCCAAAGTGGAAAGACATTAAAATTCTGAACTTAAGTGTCTGCTGTTTTATCACAAGTCATATTGTTTTATCCCCTCAACAAATTCATAGCTCTTAAGCCCGGGCCGCTTTAGCTGACTAACTCTCAGATTGACACACACTTATCATATATCCAGATCTTCATCTGAGACTCCTCTACAAAAGTATCTACTTCATTCTTATATCCACTGACCACAGCTCAAACGCCATGCAAAAAAGCCGATAGCCAAAATGCAACTTATGACCAAGAACTGTTTTGCAGTGTGGCATGATTGAAAGTTTTAAATTGTTTTTCATTTTCTCTGTTCATCCTTTTTCATTATAGTTTGTTTGTATATATAGTTTGGAACCAGAGTGTGAAAATAAAGGGTACTGGAAAAATAAAAATTGTGTTTTGTTTTGAAAAAACTAAACCAAATATATAATAGCAACCCACATTTTCAATTTCAAGAATAAGTTCAAAATTTCAATAATTGTGCCAAACGGTGCCAAAATGGCACAGTAGGGGTCCGCCTGGATTTGTTTCAGTCTAAACATGTATAACTTTTCAACTGCTTGTTGTGTTATCTCCAGACTGGCTACAGATGTCACTCAGTTGTTTTAGTTACAATTTATTGTGTTTATTTCCTTCTTTACAGCAAGAGTAAGAGCTTTTGTATGTAAACATCTGTTTTTTTTTAAAGGTGGAAATTATTTTTTGGGCATTTTAACCTCATTTTCCCAGGTCCAGAATAATTTACTCTCCAATTGTCACATCCACATCATCCTCCAGGACCATTCGGTTGGTTGATACCAAGATCCGCAGTTTAGGCATCGTAGAAGTTGAGAAATGCCTTGTAAAATATGAGTATGCATTTTTGGGAAAATAGACCCTCGGGCTTAAGAGGTTAAGCATTTTTCTGGCATATCTAATTTTTAAAGGTATCTTCTATATTGTTGCAAATCATAGATTGAGAAAATTTATCAATTCTGGTCAGTTTAAAGAGCTGACTGTTTTGGACGTTGTTCTCGTGGATTAACATTGTTGTGACTAAGCTAAATGTAAAAGTTAGAAACCAAGGTGAATCGTTCCTTTATGCTAAAGCATGATGCAGCTTATTAAAACTCTTTGCAGCTCATTTAGTCAAGTCATGAAAAGATATTTATATTGGGTACAGCATCACTTCTAAAAAAGCTGCATCCTGTTCAGCAAGAAGTTGGGGAAATGCAAACCAGAGACTATCTGGGGCCTGCTGAAGAAGATCCAGATACAGTCATTCATATTTCATTAGCACAGCCTCGCACACCCCCACCTCCCTACCTTTAACATTTGCTTATTAAATTCGCAGCTGTCAAAGGATACCTCAAAGTCTTACTAGTCACACAGGCACACACACCCTGACTATAAACTCATTACTTTGGACAAGGTTTTATTGGAGGCAAGAGCGAGCCACACCAAAAAACAGAGAAGAAAGAGATGGAGATAGAGAGACGGAAAGGGAGGGAGACGACAGTAAACTTGTATTCTTAATTCACACCATGATCTCAGTGTGCTTGGACGGAGAGCTGAATTTTGAGAAGTCAAGAAACAAAGCCTTTAACTTCCACCTTTACAAGCCAGTAGAGGTGAGCCTGAAGGCCACAGACAAACATGCAGCTCAGCTCAGGTACATTAACTTCACTTTGTTGGGTTTTCACTCTACTTTTTGTGCAAATCAGAGTTTTGCTGACTGGCCCATGGTGCTTCTGTAATGCAGCAGACATGTGCCACCGGGGAGTGACTGAGCAATACATATACCTGGGGTGTCATGATGACAATATTGCATCAGCAAAGTGCTAAATGACAGTGAGCTCACAGGCAAAGTGGTGGAAGTGGTGGAGCCTCGCTGATCAATGGGAAATCAATAAGCCCTGCCATGTAACCGTGAGCGACGGTGATTAACGACCGGTAATCAATGGCTATTAACCCTTGCATGTAGCAGTGAAGCACACAATCAGCAGGACTGACTCTGTGATGAATGTCAGAAATTATTGGAGGCTCTTTAACAAGTTTCTGTCTCTGTAAATGTCAACAAGCAGAATGTTGAGCCCTGTGTTTGACTCAGTTTACCTCTGTTTCCAAATCCGACCGACTGCCTCTCTCAAAAGCATTAGTACCCTTGCAACTGTTTCACATATTGTCAAATTTTAATGATGATAAATCAACACAAAGCAGTGAATAACTGTGAAGTGGAAGAAAAATTACACATTGTTGTCAAATTCATTCACTAATAATAAATCTGAATCAAATGGTGTGCTTTTTTATTAAGTACCAAATATTGTGATACTCCTAAATAAAATCAATTACAACCTATTGCCTCCAGGAGTCAGTTGATTAGAAAATCCATTTGTCCACTTGTGTGTAATTTATTTACAGTAGAAATATATAATATATTAGACAACTTGGTAGACAAACAGTATCTTGAAGACCAAAGAACATGGCAGAAATGTCAGGGAGAAAGTTGGGAATAGGTTCAAATCAGGGAAAAGTTATAAAACCATGTGTTAAAATGTCATGACCTTACAGAGCACTGTTCAATCCATCTTTTGAAAATTAAAACAGTATGGCACAAGTGCATATCTTCTAAGACATTGCTGCCCACCTAAACTCACAGGCAGGACAAGGAGATCATTTATAAGAGAAGCAGCCAAGAGGTCTCTTACAAGAGAGTGGCAATAATGTGTACCAGGCTTCTTAACCAGGACCTGAGTCCGAATTTCGGACCTTAACATGTAAATGTCAGCTGGAATGACAATAACAATCATTGAATCCTAGAATCCTTGAAGAGAAGAAAAAAGTTGGTTTTGAAAGAACGCTTTAAGAAGTCCCAAGGGGACAAAGTTAACACAATTAAGAAGGCCCACAATCAAAACTGACATTACATATACTCTTGAACACAACATCCCCACTGTGACATACCTTGGTGCATTGTGTAGTGGAGATGCTTTCTTGGAGCAGCAGCAGGGAGGATTGTCGGAGTTGATGGAAAGCGGGAGTTAAATAAAAGGTAATCCTGGAAGAAAAACTGTAGGAGTTAGATGAAGGTCTGAGACTGAGCTTGAAGGTTGTAATGGGATGGTTTAGATCAAAACATAAATGGTTTAGATCAAAACATAATTATGTGCTCAAATGGACTACTCAAAGTCTAGAACTAAATCCAGTTGAGAATCATTGGCAAGAATTGAAGATTGATGTTCACAGATGCTCTACATCTACATCTAGAATATTCAAACATTTAACATCTTGATGTGCAAAGCTGGACATAGTCTAAAAGGCTTAAAACTGTAATTACAGTGAAAGTTGACTCTCCGAAATGTTTACTCAGGAAGGCTGAATACAAATACACACCACACTTTTCAGGTATTTACATGTAAAATGGTTTTATTTCAGCTTTCTTCACACAGCTCTACTTTCTGTTGGTTTATCACATAAAATCCCAAGAAAATACATTGAAGTTTGTGGTAACGTAAAGAAGTTAAAGGTGTCTGATTGCTTGAACATGTCACTGAATGCAAAATAAAAATATTATCACACAGAGCCATTCCAAAGAGAAAGTTTCTAATTTCTCCCTTTTGCCTTTTCTTGTGTACATTAGTTTAATAGATTTTGTCATTATGAAGAAGGAACCCACAAAAGACATTATTGGACTTGAAACAGGTGGCAAACCAAAAGGGATGAATTTGAAAAATATCCCAATTACTGCTGCCATGTTTTTCCCCCTCCTTGCCCTCAAACCCCCATGCAGACAGCTGGGTACACCCCCACGCACAGGCACACGCAGTCACTGCCTTGTTTTTGCAGTCGTAGGTGTGATACTGAAAGATGCAGCAAACTTGCCCCGCACGCTTTCACGTGTGGTCAGACATGATCGTGGCATTGAGGTTGAAATGAGCTGGACAAGAATCTGGAAGCCCAGTGGTCATGTAGGTAGAGCTCTGAGCTGTTCCCTGCAATCAGACCCAGCTGTCATCTGCTTCACTGATAAAAGCTAGAATCAATTCTGGCAGCTGCTGTTAACAGGGAAAGAGATGGATGAATGTGCTTCAATGCAAGTAATTTGTAAATAAAAATAAAAAAAAGCTCTCATTGCAACTAATAAGGAATAAAAACACCTAATAAAAGCTAATTTCTTGGTGTGCTGCTAATTTCAAACCAGTAGAGGGTGCTGCTAGTGGAGGACTTGAGGGCAAGCAGCATCCAAACTCAGAAAAGTAGGTCAGAGCAGTCTCCTTCCTTTCTCACACCTGGCTTCCTTCCTTTACGCTTACTTTGAATCAAGGAAAAAAAGAGAATCCCCCTTCCCTTCTCTTTCAATTCCATATCCTGTCCCCAGCATAGTCATTCAGGCTTTGCAGAGCACTTTGGACGTAGTTCCCCTCCTCCTAGTTTCCTCCTCTCTTGTCTCCTCAGCTGACCCCTTCTTCCTTTTTATTGCATGGCTCAGCACAACTTCTGAACTTCAGCCATCACGCAACTCTGACAAATATTCCACACAAGGAAGCACTCTGACTTGCTGCTTACTTTGGTACTACGGTAACCTTGAGCTTGTGAAGGATGCATAAGGCAGGATTGATGTGTCTCTCTTGGTGTGTGTCATTGTGGGTTTCATCAAATGCAGATCAATATCACTGGAAGGTCACCTTAAAATTCAATTAATAAGAAAGTGAACGTCCCAGGGGCAGTCGCCACCCCCTTGGGGGAGACAAACCTCAACACGACCTAATCCCAGGGCACACAAATGAAGAAACAGACAGGATGTGGAAACGATTCTTATCTGTAATATTAAGGACACTGCTTTGCTTGGAGATGGGCTCGCCTGGAAAGAATGTCTCAGCAACTACATGTTTTATTAACGGTCGCGCAGAGAGCCAGCAAAAGCATATTGTCTCTTGCGCCACCATCTGTGTGTATTTTTCTTTGCATGTGTTTGTGTGTTTGATCAAATGTGTGTCTACAGGAGTCTGTTTCTGCCAATCATGCCCACTGAGTTCAGGTAAGAAAATAAAATTTGACTAGTTTGAATGAGGATTTTAAGAAGAAAAAGTTTGAGCGATAAAAAACATTTGTTGTACAGAATAATCAGTTAAGTGCCACGTCTTGCATACACACAAGGCCTGCATTAAAATATGCATGTTGGGCCACCGCTCGGTCTTAATATTTAAACCAGCCCGGAGGTGAGGCCCAGTCTAACACAGACTGGCAAACCATGTGTACAAAACACTGGCTGCCTCCTGTACAAACTCACTTAAGTACACACACACACACAGACACACACAGACTCACACACACACACACACACACACACACACACACACACACACACACACACACACACACACACACACACACAGAGAGAGGTAGCAACAGGCAAATAAACACAAGCTGGTTTAGACAGAGCCATAAATTTATGTGCATCCCATATGGAAAAGGATGCTTTTATTAGCAAAGTCTGAGAGGGAGTCCGGCGGTCCAGCCCAGAGGAACGTAGCTGGCGCTTTGTCATGTGGAGTGGATGCTGAGTGGTAGGGGAGAGTATGTGACCCACAGAGTCCCAGGTGATACAACCGTTAATTACCGTCTGCTAATTACGAGAGGGACGCATCATTAAGCAGAGAGCATCACCGAAAGGCTCAAGGACTCCCCATCTCTCTTCTTGCCTTCTCCTTCTTTCTTCCTGACCCCGATCTTCTGTCCCAATTAGCACTGCCCTGCTCCCCCTTCCCTCCCTCCCATCCCTCCCCTGTGTGCTTCCATCAAAACTGCTGCAGCCACTGTCTAAACAGCACAGGACGCGCCACACAGGCTGTTGGCACTGCACCTTCTCAAACAGGCACCACCATTAGACGAGACGGAGCTAAAGAGGCTGTGTAGACACCTCCGTCTTCTTGTACAATGACTAATGTAGCATCACAAGCTGTCATCTATGCCTCGCTGCGTCTCTGGTTTCATTCTTCCTCCTTCGTTGTTTTAAATTCTTCCTCACATTTCTATCTGTAATGTGATCTGTCTGCTTTTTCTTCCTTTTTCTACGTTCAAGCCAGTTTTTTTTTATTACACAGCACTGAGTGAATTCAAAATGTGCATGCTTGCATTTCAAACAACTCCGAAGCACTAGCACTTTCAAAGAAGCCATCTCAGAGTGTTTGTGGATGAGTTGCAGTATGACAGGTTCGGCTGTTGTGTAATCAGCCTCGGTCCTACTCCTGTCCTCTGCCTCTCATCTTGCCTAAGATGCAAGTTCCCACTCAGAGCCCCTGGGGTTTGAGGTAAGACAGGATCAGCTGCAGAAGGGTCAGTTCAGAACCTTCTGCCGGTCAGACCATCTGGAACCTCATGACCACTCCGGTCCGGGCCGTAACTCTTCCACCAGGATGAGAGGAGGAAAATGCAGTTAGAGAGGGAAAAGTACAGATGAGAGGGCGGTAATGAAGACAAGGCAGGTAGGAAACATGAGAGAAAGATGGTAATAAATGTGAAATGATGGGAATAAAGGGTGAAAAGGGAGAAATAAATCACTGCAACAAGAGCTGACTTTGTTGTTAAATTAAGGAAATGGTAGTTAAGTAAGTACTGATAAGTGGTTTCACTCCAAGTTTTTAAGAGTGATTGTTTGCAAGAGTAGCCTAATACTGTGCAGATCCATAAAAAGCCATATGCTGATGCATCCAAATGTAAGCTTTTGGTGTCTATAGAACGCCTTGCAAACATTTTGACATTTTCACAATTTTCTTTGCATTGCTACAAGTTTTAATGTGTTTTATTGGGAAATTATGTAATGGGAATCACTGTAAAGTGAAAGGTAATTAACACATGGTTTTCAAAACATTTTACAAATAAAAAAGTGTGGCATGGATTTGTATCAAACCACCTTTAATCTGATGCCCCTAAATTCATTTTTAAAATTTCCCTTTAAGATTAGGAATGTATTTTTGAATTTAATTTTCAAATTCAATTCAGTTTATTTATACAGCACCAATTCACAACACATGTTGTTTCAAGGCACTTCACAACAGTCAGGTACATACAATCCAATTAATCCTAACCATTGAACAGTGCAGTCAGATTCAGTTATTTATTCAAATTGGATAAAAAGTTTTTCTGTCTAAGGAAACCCAGCAGATTGCATCTAGTCAGTGACTTGCAGCATTCCCTCCTCCCGGATGAGCATGAAGAGACAGTGGACAGTCACTGGCGTTGACTTTGCAGCAATCCCTCATACTGAACATGCATGTAGTGACAGTGAAGAGGAAAAACTCCCTTTTAACAGAAAGAAACCTCCAGCAGAACCAGGCTCAGTGTGAGCGGCCATCTGCCACAACCGACTGGGGGTTTGAGAGAACAGAGCAGAGACACAAAGAGAACAAAGAAGCACTGATCCAGGAGTACTTTCTATGGGAAGGAAAAGTAAATGTTAATGGATGTAGCTCCTTTAGTCGATTCACCTAGAAAGAAAGAACAGATAAACTCTGAGCCAGTTTTCAAGGTTAGAGTCTGAAAGAGAGCACATAGAGTTAGTTACAGTTAAGCTCAGTCAATCGCCATGTCTAGGAGAGAGAAAGAGTTAAACACTAAAAGACAAGGCTTGTGGATCATCAGTAGAGGGTGAGCATTAAGTTGTTGCCAGCAGAAGCTCGGACGATTCCCCTCTCCAGAAAGGTGTCACAGGTAGACACAGAGTCAGGCCAGGTGTAGCTTCTAGGAAAAGAAAAGAGAGAGAACAAAGTTAAAAGCTGAAATAATAGCAAATAATGCAAAATTGGAGAGTAGTGTGAGAATGTAGCGAAGAGGGTGAAAGTGGTCATTATGTCCTCCAACAGCCTGAGCCTATAGCAGCATAACTACAGAGATTGTTTCAGTTCAGATTATTTAGTTAAACGGCGCTTATTTACAACAATGTCGTCTCAAGGAACCCCACAAAGGGTCCCACTGATGGTCATTGTTATACTAAAAACCACAAGGATTGGGATGCCTCTCTCTGTCATACTAATAATAACCATTGGAAAAGAGAAGGGGTCATTCAGGTAGCAGAAATGGAGGGTGCGTTTGCACCTCAGCCATAACTGAGCCCCTTACTCCAACCAACAGGGAGGGAAGAAGACTCCCTCCCTGACAAACTAAGCCACTCTAACTATAAGCTTTATCAAAACGGAAAGTTTTAAGCCTAGCCTTAAAAGTAGACAGGGTGTCTGCCTCACGGACCAAAACTGGGAGCAGGTTACACAGGAGAGGAGCCTGATAACTAAAGGATCTGCCTCCCATTCTACTTCTAGAGACTCTAGGAACCACCAGTAAACCTGCAGTCTGAGAACGAAGTGCTCTGTTAGGAACATATGGAACAATCAGATCTCTGATGTATGATGGAGCTAGATCATTAAGGGCTTTATATGTGAGGAGGAGAATTTTAAATTCTATTCTAAATTTAACAGGGAGCCAATGAAGGGAAGCTAAAATAGGAGAAATATGATCTCTCTTTTTAATTTTCATCAGAACTCTTGCTGCAGCATTTTGAATCAGCTGAAGGCTTTTAACTGCATTTTGTGGACATCCTGATAGTAAAGAATTACAATAGTCCAGCCTTGAAGTAACAAATTAATGGACTAGTTTTTCAGCGTCACTCCTGGATAGGATATTTCTAATTTTGGCAATGTTCCGGAGGTGAAAGAAGGAAATCCTAGAAACCTGTTTAATATGGGATTTAAATGACATGTCCTGGTCAAAAATAATACCAAGGTTTTTTACTTTATTACCGGAGGTCAATTTAATGACATCCAGGTTAAGTGATTGACTAAGCAGTTTCTTTTTTAAAGACTCCTGTCCAAAGACGACAACTTCTGTCTTGTCTGAATTTAGAAGCACAAAATTTAAAGTCATACAAGTTTTTATATCTTCAAGACATGCTTGTAGTCTATCTAACTGGTTGGGTTCATCAGGATTCATGGATAAGTGAAGCTGAGTGTCATCAGCGTAACAGTGAAAATTTATCCTATGCTGCCTGATAATTTGACCTATTGGAAGCATATATATAGTAAAGAGAATTGGCCCAAGTGCTGAAACCTGTGGTACACCACAATTAACCCTGGAGTTTAAAGATGATTTATCATTTACATGAACAAACTGGAATCTGTCAGACAGATAAGATTTAAACCAGCCTAGCGCGGTTCCCCTGATCCCTACAGCATATTCCAGCCTTTTTAAGAGAATATTATGGTCGACTGTATCAAATGCAGGACTGAGCTCTAACAGAACAAGTACAGACACAAGTACCTTATCTGAGATCATAAGAATATCATTAGTGACTTTCAGCAGAGCTGTTTCAGTGCTATGATGAGCTCTGAAGCCTGACTGAAACTCTTCAAACAGGTCATTGCTGCGTAAATGCTCACACATTTGATTAGCAACTATTTTCTCAAGAATTTTAGATAAGAATGGAAGATTGGATATAGGTCTGTAATTTATTAAGTCATCTCGATCAAGCGAAGGTTTCTTAAGTAAAGGTTTAATTACAGCTACCTTAAAAGCTTGTGGTACATATCCATTTACTAAAGAGATTAATCATATCTAAAATGGGGCTGGTAATCAGAGGGAACACTTCCTTAAATAATTTGGTTGGGATTGGGTCTAACATACAAGTTGAAGGTTTAGATGAAGCTAATATTTCTGATAACTCAGGAAGCTTCTCAGGATCAAAACAGTCCAAACACAAATCAGGTTCTGCAGTTACTTCCAATGTTGTGTCACTTGCTGAGGACGAAGTAATCATCTTCGGGAGTATGTCAAAGATTTTCTTTTTAATAGAATCAATTTTAATTAAAATAAAACCCACTGCAACATTCAGAAGTTACCTAATTAGGAAATGCAATCCACTTGTGTGTAAGTCAATGTCAGTAAAAATCAAGCTGTTCTGTTATGTCCTCAGAGGTTTGTTGGAGAACATTAGTAAAAAAGCATTATGGACACCGATGAATAGAGCCAACAGGGCAGGGATAACGATAACTCACACTTTCAACATCTCACACATCTGACAGGCTGGACAAAAAAAACATTAATCAGAGAAGCAGCCATGAGGCTCATGGTAACTCTGAAGGATCCACAGCTCAGGTGGGGCAATATGTTGATTGCAGAACTATTAGTTTTGCACTCAAAAGCAGGGGTGAAAGTGAGCCGGTACGGTCCGGTACTGCGTACCACTAAAAGATTCTGCGCCGGTATGCCGTACCGGGAAGAGGGAAGAACAGCTGTCTGCTATGAAGCCATCATCCAGAAAAATTCACGAGCACACAAAGAACATCAGATCCACTACCAATAGGCAGTCTAAAACACGACTTAATCTGCCTATAAATATAGTTATTTTCTCCTCATTCCAAATTGTTTCTGAACTGTTCTGCTATGATGGAGCCTCAATGCTCTTGCTTTGCTTCTCTGCTCGAGGCTGTTGTGAACGGCCAGCCTTTAAAACGAGCACCGCTACGTTTAATGTCTGTCCGCTCACTGCTAAATACCCCAGTTAAAAGCAAAGAGAGAGTAACTAGTTGTGTTTCATGTTATTTTGCTGAATTACAGCAACACAGTACAGCCCGAAAACACCGCTTATGACCAGAGATTTCACATACACTACACAAGAGCGCATGCGCGCTTAATTCCAAAACAGAACGCTTGCCAAGGAGATTGGTGCGTTTGAAAAGACGGAAACTGAAGATTAAGTTATGCATCAGAAAATGGTTTGTCATTGTATTATACATGGCAGTTCTTTAACAATTGAAATATATATATACATATTCTACATTGTCAAGTGATTCTAATTTCTGCCTTATACAGACAGCCTATTTACATTTTAATTATTTTGAGTTTGGACTTTGCTGAGAGAGAGAGGTCTTGAGGGGCCACAGATGAGAGTAACAATTAACATACACACACACACACACACACACACACACACACACACACACACACACACACACAAACACACTCTTGTTTTGCTAAATGTAGTGAGGACCATGTGTTGACTCCCATTGACTTCCATTGATTTTCAGTCATTTTCAACCCTTTCTATGCCCTAACCCTGACAATAACCCTAAACCTAACTATTACCAGTGCATGCCTAACCCTAACCTTAACCTAAAGTCAGTTCACACCTTAGTCCTAAACCTAACTGTTAGCAAAATAGGTCGTGAGAACCAGCAAAATGTCCTCACTTTGGTACAAACGGTCCTCAATTTGATGGTGAAATCGGGAAAATGGTTCTCACTGTGATGCCAAGACAGGAACACACACACACACACATTATATATATATATATATATATATGTATATATATATATATATATATATATATATATGCCCCCAGTGCCTCCCCAGCCTCTAGCTCCCCCAACCTCTAGCTCCGCCCCTAAGTACCTGCAAGAATTTAAAACTACTTTCACCCCTGCTCAAGAGGGACTCTATAAAGAAACATCCTTGGCTAACATTTGTATTTTCATTAGCCAACATTAATTTTACATTTGTTGATAATGACAAGGTTAAAATGTATATTTCCAACAAACAGGTGTCTAGAACAACCTTTGTTTAATCTTAGCAGCCCCACCTTGTTAGTACCAAGTTGGAGCCCTTTCTGCCTTCAGAACTGCTTTAATTCTTGAGACATACATTCAACAAGGTATCAGAAACATTCCTCAGGAATTTTGATCCATATTGATATGTTAGTATCATACAGATTTGTTGGCTGTACATTCATGATGTGAATGTCACCTTCCACCATGCCCTGAAGGTGCTTGGATTAATTCCACTGAGTGGAGTCCACTGAAGCACAGTGAACTTCTGGTTATGTTCAAGAAACCAGACTCAAATGATTTAAGCTTTCTTGTATTACCCTCCTGGAAGTAGCCATCAGAGGATTGCTACACCGCGGTCATTAAGAGATGGACATGATCAGCAGCAATACTCAGGCAGACTGGTGTTTAAACAATGCTCAACTAATGGGTTCAAAGCATGTCAAATAAATACCCCAATACCATTATACCACCACCAGTAACCTGAGACATTGATGGCAAGGTTTCCTGTTGTGTGCTATCAGGAGTAGCGCTTGCTTTAGAGTTGTGCTGCTATAGCCCATCTCCATCAAGGCTTTTGAATTCTGCATACCTTGTTTGTAACAAGTCATTACATTAATGTTGCCTTTCCGTTATCTCAAACCACCTATGCTCATCTGACCTCTGACATCAACGATGCATTGTTATCCAAACAACTGTCCCTTACTAGATAATTTCTCTTTTTCAGGCCATTCTATGTAAACATGAGAAGGTTGGACTTGTGAATTGCTGCTGTATGATTTCCTGATTCACAAGAAATTGAACAGATGTTTCTGATAATGTGGTTGCGGAGTGTACCTAGTTTAGGAAAAAAAATGTTTAGGTTATTGATTTTTCTTCACTCAAGTGCACAATTCTGTGAATAGTAAATAATTACTACTGGATTTTGTTTTTGCTCATGGGCTGCCATGTGACTAGTTTTAAATATCATTGGATGCCTGCAACCTTCAAGTGGCTGTTGATCCCAGAAGGAGTTGAAAACTGAGTGGATGGAAGTTTATATGACTAAAAAAACATAATGTGTGATAATGAAATATAAATATCAGTTATGTCACCTGTTGATGGGTTTATAGGACTCTAGAACATCAACATTTATCAGAAAGTAAGGTCAACTTTTTTTGTGGAACACTACCTAGACTCTTATAACCTGATCTATCTGTGAAACAATCAAGTTTTAATAAAAGTGTAAAAACTTAACATACTTTTCACTCTGCTTGCTCTCCTTCAGAAAACAATATATTTACAAAAAAGTACTTTTTATCTGTCTGTTGCAGACCAATTTACAGGTATGAAATGCTAAATGCTACAAATCCCTTGAACAATTTTGTGAAACTGCTAAATTCTTTCACATTGTGAAGCCAACACTGGTTGTAATTAACACACAGTTCACACTTTTCCTCCATCACACTCTGTGAGCTTTAGTATCTTGGTTACTAACTAGCTATTTCAGGTGTGAGCATAAAGTGAAAGTCCATCCAACTGCCCAAAAATGTTATTGGCACTCAGAGTTGGAATTGCTTTACAATTGAAATATCTTGTAGATTCATGTTTTCATGGACTGGTTTGATATCAGGTCTATTTACTGTAAATGTTTTCATAGCTAATAATTAGCAGGAACATATTGAATAATGTCTCAAAAAGCTTACTTGTTTTATCAGTGCAATAACATTTCCAAATCTTTCCAAATAGAGATTTTTACAAGATTATAATTGGATTATTAGGTATGTTTCAAGAGAGTCTGATCAATTTAAAACATGTAAAATGCATTTTAACAATAAGTTTGCTTCTTTTATAGACATTTCCAAGGGTACAAATTAGTGAAACAGTATTTAAGTAAAAACATTTTTTAGTGTGATTCCCCCCACCACTATTGAATTCATGTATTTAATGTATGTAGTTTAGATTCTAAGCTTGAGTTTATGCTACTGCTAACAAATTTATTTGTTTTAAGGGTTTTTACTCAACTTTAAATGGGGTACTAGTTCAAAACCAGAAATGGCCAGTCAGAAAACTAGAACTGGAAGTATTTACTCACAGGATCCTGAAGCCAACCAGTCAATCATAAAGATAATATACAAACAGGACAAATAATAATAAAGCATAGAAGCCGGATAATTTTCCTGCCGAAAAACATGATGACTGGGAATGCTGAAGACAAAATGTTGCAGTGTAAAGTACTGCAAACAGCGTAAATTGGTGCTGATAAATTATTCTTAGTCTTATGTGGTGTCTCTTTTTCAATATGGCAGTGAAGCAAACTGAATGAAGAACAGCAAGAGAAATACACATGACAGTTGTCTTTATCACAGCTATGACTTCTGTGGAAAATGAGCTGAGCATCTGTTGATTGTCTCGCAATAAGATGTGAAGCTGTTGGAGATTTGGTGTCCTCTAACTGGACCAATCAGAATTCACACCATAATGTCCCTAAAACTGAAGCAGAAATATGTATAAAATGGCACAGGAAGCCACTTTGCTGGCACTGTGCATGCTCTGATGAAATAAAGCTTGCTTTTTTAAATCTATTTTAGTCACACAAAGCCAGCAAATTTCACAGCCAAAAAGTCTTTGAAACATTGAGCACAAATGTGTTGACAGAGTCCAAAAGCAACCACACATTGGAATCTGAAGCTCTTATAAAACAATGACTCATTTGCTGCTTCTTCTTCCAGCATCATTTTACTGTTTAATTAGAGAAGGAAACAATACTATTGCAATTTTGGTGAACAGAAAAAAATCACATAAAACCAAAGATGAGGAAATATAATAATCTCCAACCTTAAATAGAATTTTAGACAAATTTTGTACTGTAAAAAGACTGCTCATCACAGGAATGTATAGCAAATTTTAAAAGTCGGCAACCCCAGTCTGGGGTTACATTAGTCAACAGGTCCCTACTTTGCCTGTATTTTATTTTACCAGGAATGCACCATTGATGTATGTTATTATGTTAATGTAACAGATGTGATGGCAGTAATTGTGCTGTGGCCTTGTCTACTACCTGACTGTACATGCCTTAACATATTACTTTCAAATAAAAAATTGTTGAATATTTCAAATCTTTAATATTCCTGTCAGATTTTTTAGGATGCAAACAATTATTCACTTTACCCTCACAATTTGAGCAAACCCAAAGATGAACATGGTTCTCTATTAAACTACATCGTATTGAGTACTGTTAAGGCGTGACCTTTAAATATCCAAACACTTGCAAATACGTAAATAAGTAAAGTTAAAGCAACATGGCTTACATGGATGCTTTTCTAATTTGTATATGGTGTAATGCCTAATTTCCTTTTAATACTAGGCCTATTTGTTTTAATTGATTCATTTGAATGATGCCAAACTTTCAGCAACACCTGACTTTCAACAGAGGACAGAACAATTGATGTGTTTGTCTAATGGAGACTAAGGGGGGAAGGGAAGCAGCAGCTTGTACTCTATTTTTTAAGGAATATCTCTAATGGCAAAATGCTTTCTGTTAACAAATCGTCTGCATCAGGTTTATTTTACAAGTTACAGGTTGGATGACATGGATGCATATTACATATTTTTGTCTTGATGCACAGGACTGTCCTCACAGATGCTATGCAAATCGCTGTTGTGTAATCCGCACGTTGATGCAGAAATTAGATGCATCAACGTGATGATCAGGTGGAATCATGGCTGCAGGGGCGAGGTGTTTATTTGATCACTTTGCTGAGGCACCAGTGAGCTCAGGTCAGTCAAGGATGGCTCGATATCAGGCTTAATATTGCAGCAGAGAACATGAATAAACCAAATATCTGATACGAACAGCCCCCCCCCCACCCCATCCTCCATCCATTAAATATAGCAGTCTTCAGGCTTGGGAAACTAGACACCTACACAGTTGAGGCGCTCATTACACCCTGGAAGTTAGGATGCCCGTCATGTAAACACGACTAAATGCAGATCGGACTAACACAGAGCTGTCAATCAGTGGGAGTCCTTGACCCCTGTTGGTTGATGAGGATTCTCTTGAGGGTGGACTGCGGTGGCTGTTCCGGGTTTTCTGGACATTTGACTGTCAGAACTGAGGGCATCAACAATGCAGCACCATTAAAACCTAAGAACAGCTGGAACTTTGGGGGAATGACATTGACAGATTAATGTGCTCACACATACAGTTAGAAGCAGCCACAATTACTTGCAGACAAGTGTCAAAATAGTCTAAAGACAGCCAGATTGGCCATAGAGATTTAAATTTTTGCAAGGCTTTATTAGAGATTTTTGTTCAAATTATTCTATACTCTCACTGTATGTGTTCTTTGTGTGGGTAGATGGGTGAGAGTGAACCAACAGATCTGATATTTAAATGCTGACAGCATGCCTAGGACTCATGTCCTCCGTCACTGTGCCCTGATTTCATCTCACTCCTCCAAACACTCTGCAGAAAATCAATGTGCATCAGGCCTACTCATGCTTAATATCTCATAAGCAGGATTATTTGTCTAATCCAGGGAAAATGCTCACTTTTGCGTAATCACTGCATTATTTTGTTTTATTGAGTCACAAAGTAGTTCCTAAATGGCTCATTAGTAATTCATGGTGTAATAAGTGAACCAGGAGCTGCTTTTAGTGGACACTCTGTTATAACCAAAATCACTAACCAGAAATGTATGTTTAATCCACTTCATTGCAGTTATTCATCCTCTTGTCCTCTCACTTGGCTTACTTTCTTCCAGCAGGCAGCACCCCTTGTCACTGATGTCCTTGTTGGTGTGTGTGTGTATATATTTGAGTTGGGTGTCAGCGTTTTATCACCAACCGTTCTCCCGATGGCCCATCACCCCAGCTTGAGAACACAGAGGGGACAGGACAGGCTCACCTTTGCCATTGCTGACATTTTAATTTGTCACCGCTGGCCATGCTGTTTATGTCAATAGTGCATCAATGAACCAGAAGAGACGCCATGGGACATCTGGGTTCAATAAAATGAACACACACACCTCCTATTGAGGCTGCAATGCTGCAACGTACAGAGGATGATTGACCATCTAGGTGTGTAAGAAGAGAAGAAGAGAAAGAGAGGGGTGAGATGACAAAGATAACACCTTGATAAAAGAAAGGTCATGTTTAAAACAAATGCATCTCTGTTCAACTGGAGTCATGTGAGGTCTTTATTAGGCTAGAATGAATTTCTATAATTCAGAGCAAGGCTGCTCTATAGAGGAATGTTTTTACATTTCGAAAGGCTCTGCTCATATGAATTAATGTAAAAAGCTAATGATCATCGGTTGATTCACTTCACATTTCTTGCAGTTTTGAAAAAAAAATAAATTACCATGGGGCTTCTTGGAAGGTATTCACCAAGAATTCATTTTCAACCATTTAGAAATGTTGAACACTGTTGCTCCATTTAAGAACAAAATAAATATACCACCACCAGAGCCCTGGCTAAATGAATCAATTAGTCAGTTCAGGAGTGAATGAAGATGAGCTGGGAGATGATGGAAAAAAGACAAACTTAATGTGTCTATAAGAATCTTGAAGACTGTTTGCATAAATATCCAAATGCTCTAAATCAAGCTTTTCCCTTGATCCTGCTCTCTTCAATCAGCCATAGGCCTCAAATTATTTTCAGTGTTTAAAAACTTTATTTTAAATCCTTCTGAATTATTTGCCTTCACAGCTGCTTTTGAACATTGTGAAAATTTCTACAGTTGTTCGTGGCGAATATATAAGATTGAAGGACTTTTGTCAATTTAACTATGTGTAGTAGCTACTGATCCCTCCATTTTGGCTGGGGCGTGTCTTACTTATCCATTGTTATCTGCTGCTACCAGTTTGAACTGTGGAAGCTCAAAGCTTTGTTTGATTAGATTAAAAGTGTTATTATTGTTTATACCATTACAAGATGAATTCTGTGAAGAATTGTTCACTCTGAGTAAACATGCAAGCCGTCTGGAAACAGATTACATTAGGGAAAAGTTCTTGCCGTGAGAAATGATTGATGGGCTTGTTATTGCAGTTCAGCCAGGAAATCTCATGACTCCAGCCAGGTCACTGTGACATCAATTCAGCAGTCCAGTTTAACTCAGGAATGAGGAGTTGACCAAAATGATGAGAATGTTATTGTAAACTATCACGTAGGCCAATCTGATTTTTTCCAGATGTTTGGCTGGAGTTGTATTCCCGGAACTGCGACCAAGAATCAATGTTGTGGATGACAAAAGTTTTACGTAAATGAGTACGATGATTTCAATTGGTCAGAGGACCAAATACACATATATGCTTTGTATCTGTATAAAAACCGCCCTGTAAGGACTGAAAGCAGGGAACTTCGGGAATTTTTTATGATGTTTTGTGCGTTGTTAGAAATAAAAGTTCCCCCCGTGAAGGCTGGGAAGAGAGATTTCTTTGAGTTTTGTGTTAATTGTTTTAGCTCAGTAATAAGACCGCCCTTCTTCCACAGAACCTGTGTCTTTATCAGTTTTAACTGACATTGTGAAACATCTGCGACCCACAAACTCTTCTGTAGACAGTGTTCCTGCTCATTTTTTAAGGATTTTTTTGGAATCTATTAGGTTATTTGTTTTTAATAAACACTTCCTTTAATTCAGGCTACGTGCCAGCTGCCTTTAAATATGCTGAGTCGCACCCACTTAAAGAAACATTTAGACATTCTGTCCTGTCAAACTTCAGACCTTAGACAACAAAAAAACTGTACTCATTAACTGTTCTTACCTGCTAATTGGCCATTACATGTTCATCAATTCTTTCACACCAAACCCAGCTTGAGTTCAAGTCCCAGAACAGTTTAGCAGACTTCATGTTTATATTTGTGATGCTAGGACAGCAAATGGTTTGTCTTGGCATCATTCCAAAACAACTGCTTGGCATGTAGATAGTGTTATGATTTGGGACAAATATTAATTTATTCTGAGTTTTTACACTTCTTTTCCCTGGGTGGCAATAAATATAACCAGCACTGTATTAGGTGGTTGCACAGACCTTTATAGCTCTTCAAATTTTCTATGTGACTGAGATCAGTCCATTGTAACAAACACCAAAACACTTAGTTTGGTATTTTTAAGACGTGGGACACTACTTTGACTATTATTTGTAAAGTTCCCCAGTCTCTCCTGAAGCGAATGGCCCCCACAAGATGATGTTTCTGCCTTCACAGTTTGGATGTTATTTTCAAGCTTACAAGCATTCCCCATTTTACCTTAAAATGTAATGATGGTCTTTGTGACAGAAAACGTTAAATTAATTTTTGTTTTAATAGGACAATAGGTCAATGTGTTTGTTCACCATTCCATTTGCAGTCTGTAGTGTGAATTTTAATGTCGCATTTAGAGTAATGTCTTCTTTCTTTCTGAGTGGTCGTTCAGCCCTTATCAGTACAGGACTTGTTTCAATGTGGATGATAATAGCCTTTCACCAGCTTCAGCTAGCATTTTCACAAGATCTTTTCCTTTTTCTCCAGAGTTGATACACACATTTTACATCACAACACATTCATCTGTGGGACAAGCTACTAAACACTATGATGGCTAGACATACCCATGGTGTTTACAGTTGTGTTTAATAGTTTAATACAGTTGAATCACCTTCAGGGAACTGGAAATTATACCCAAAAATCATTCATGTCTACAATTCCCTTCGAGATATCTTGTCTGATTTCTTTTGACTTTCGTCACACAGGAAAGCAGTGTGTTTAGGGTATGCCTTAAAAATACAATGATTTTAATTAATGTATTTGTAGTTTACAGTCATGACATAATATGAGCTTTCCAAATATTGTTTAAATAAATAGTTATCTTAGTGTATGCAAGGTTTTGACTTTAAAGAAATTTGATTAAAAAAAAACATTTTCTAATAACTTAACTCTTGCATTATTCTGTCATTTATCAAACTGAAATTATTAAGGAAATCCTAACTGACTTAAAACAGGAAAGGGTTAGTGAGAAAAATGTGTCCTGTTATAAAGTATATGCAAATATCTGGTTTCAACTCTAAATCAGTGAATACAGAAAAACTGTTAATGTCCCACAATAAGCTGAAAGTGTTTAGTAAGCTCTGCATATTGAGGAAAAAGTAATGTTTAAAAGTTCCCCACAGGAATATAGGCAAGCATATTTATACATCTTTTTCCTTGACTGGGGCAATCATTAAGCCCTCACAGTGGCGTCCGTCAGCACGGTCGAGACACCTCTCCCAGATGTCAATACAGGTTTGGCACACCTAGGCCTACAGTGCCCTTTGAGACCCCAGCACTGTCCTGCAAATGTCAGCAGAAACAGAAGCCACTGTGTCAGGCTGATCCTACGTCTCTCCTTCTCTCACTCCCTCAGAAGACCTCCATCCATCCCACACTTAGTCCGGTCCCAGGGGCGGCAGGTCAGTCCTAATTGTATGCAAATCAGGGCATAGTGCACGTCTCTCTAACTGCTGACAATCGATGGGTGACATCAAGATATTGTAACCAATGCAAAACAGAGCCTTTACAGTAAACACTAAACAGAGGTGTGTGTGTGTGCGTGTGTGTGTGTGTGCGTGTGTGTGTGTGTGTGAGTGTGTGTGTCAATCCAACTGACAACCTGAAGGATGTCAGTTATGGAGGACCGATCCTGACAAAATGAAAAATAAAAGCAGAAATATATATATTTTGTTTTTCCTTTTCCTTCCTTTCCTTTTCCTTCCAAGCGTCCTGCAACCCCCATTTGTGGACGTCGGACGCTCATACCATCCTCATGGAGTTGGTTTCTAACCGTTTGTGCAGACACATACACATTTGTGGCCTGCTGGAGGTCATTTTGCAGGGCTCTGGCAGTGCTCCTCCTGTTCCTCCTTGCACAAAGGTGGAGGTAGCGGTCCTGCTGCTGAGTTTTTGCCCTCCTACAACCTCCTCCACATCTCCTGGTGTACTGGCCTGTCTCCTGGTAGTGCCTCCAGGCTCTGGACACTACGCTGACAGACACAGCAAACCTTCTTGCAACAGCTCGCATTGATGTGCCATCCTGGATGAGCTGCACTACCTGAGCCACTTGTGTGGGTTGTAGAGTCCGTCTCATGCTACCATGAGTGTGAAAGCACCACCAACATTCAAAATGACCAAAAACATCAGCCAGAAAGCATAGGTAATGAGAAGTGGTCTGTGGTCCCCACCTGCAGAACCACTCCTTTATTGAGTGTGTCTTGATAATCACCAAAGATTTCCCCCTGTTGTCTATTCCATTTGCACAATAGCATGTGAAATTGATTGTCAATCAGTGTTGCTTCCTAAGTGGGCAGTTTGATTTCACAGAAGTTTGATTTACTTGGAGTTATATTGTGTTGTTTAAGTGTTACCTTTATTTTTTTCAGCAGTGTATATATATATATATATATATATATATATATATATATATATATACACACACCACCAGAACATGACTACTGTATGCAGGCAAGTATAATATTATAGATGTGATTAATGTTTGAGGGGTATAACTAATTGTCATATTTTGTGAGCACCATCTTCTAATTCTGCATATTTCTGATTACATCTTAGTGATGTGGTCCAGCCAGCCCTTTAAACTTGATGGATGAAAGAGGCATCACAAACATCTGCAGACCACCTGTGTGATGCTTCGCTCACCATCCAGAAAGACTAACCACAGGTCTCAGTTGCAGCATCCCATCCAAGTCTCTGACCTTGCGAGAGATTTAGCCACACCGCCACTTTCTGTTCAGAAAGACATCTGCCTTTTTGTTCTGTTCAAGAGGTTTTTCCAGGAACCGGTCACTCAGGTTGATCCTGCTGTCGCTGTTGTAAATACTTGTACATAGTTTTATTTTATGCCTTTTGTCTTGTAATCTTGATCTGTTTAAATGTTCTTTTTTTTCTACATTCTGTTTAAAGTGCTATTTGTAATTTTCAAAATAAACTGTGTTTAGAAATTTAAATGAAGTTAATGTATTGTTAGGTCAAATGGAAATAAAATACATTGGTGACAAAAACAATTTAGAAATTTATTAGAACATCTTAAAACTTTAAGAAACTATCTGAACAAAACATATTTATTCATTTATTATATATCACCTTATTTCGGTACCAATCTTTCTAAGATGGAAAACAGTCTGTCCATTCTCTGTACCCTCATGTCCTCCCTGATCAACTGCATCATCTCTGTCCCTCTTTCTTTTCTGACCCCTTCCTGCTGGCTCAATCTCTTCCTTCTCCATCTGGTTGCCCACCGCTCCGCTTGGCCCTGGAGTGTCCTCAGGGATGGAGGCAATTAGGACAGGATGCATTGTGGAAGACCTCTGTCCCAACACCTCATCCATAAGGACAAACCAGGGCCAAGTAGCAGCAGTGGGCTTTTCACTGACTCCCTCTCCTGACCCTGGATACTTGCAATCCTAAAGTTAGAAGGAATAAAAGAAGAATTGACTAAACAGAGAAACCAATAAGACCTTTAGAAATATTTTTTATTTCTGTGTGACACGAGAACTTCTGAACACACTTTATATTTCTTTTTCATATTGTCCCACTTTTCTTTGGCCTTCCCCTGTTGGACCATCTTCTCCAGAATTGTCCTAAACAAACAAAAGGAAAGAAGGAAAACCAAAAGAAGTATGTTAATCACTGGATGGATATTTATGGAAGTTAGAAAGATAGGAGTTATTGAAACTGGACAGAAACTGACTGCAAAGAATGTTGTTATTGTACCTCCAAGCCACGGTGGCTGAGTTTTTAGCTCCAGTAAAAAGGTGGTCATCCTCTCCCCTGAGCTTAATAAACTGGCCCTTCTGCTCCTTTGTACCTAAACAACAAAAACAACAAAAAAAACTATCTTGCTTAATATCAGTGTAAAAAAAGTTTTTTTATTTTATTTTCCATTTGTCTTAATTTGCAGAACATATTAAAATATTTCTATGCAAATGCCTAAAACAAGCTCTTTCAAACTTTTAACTTCTTTACTGAGATTTGCTTGCATTTGAAATTGTATTTCTTTTCAGCTGTACCTGGAATCACGAATTATAATGCTAGCTGAGTTATAAATACACTTTTAAAAACACATATAGCACATTTCTTCACCAAAATTGAATATTTAAAAGCTTATTTATTCTTAATCACACTCTCCAACGATATGGTAGGATTACATAAAATTGTCCATTTATTCAACTTTAATATCACCTGCAATGTCAAATCGACTTACAGGAACAAATGACACAATACATTAAAATAATACTAACATAAACTGTTAGAAATCACTTGTGTTTAACGTTCACTGTGATGACTGGCAGCGGGAGCTCAGTGCCGATAGTCCCGTCCGATCTCTACCGGGCTAGCTCGCCCCACCGCCGGTAGGGCTGGCGAGGCAAGCCGGGAGTTAATACGGCGGGAGAGGAAAACTCCGAACACGTCGGAGTACGTTTGAAATTAAGCAATGTCTTGATAAATCAAGCAGATTTTTCACGTCTACACAGTTATATTCCCGCACTAAAAACATTGTAAAAGTCCTTGGGAAGGATCAGTCAAACCTACGTAACCAGGCTTACCAAGCTTACCAGACCCGGAACCTTATCTCCTCCAGTGAGCCATCCACACCTACAACTGTGAGATACATTACACAGCAAATCCTAACCGTTACAATCCACCACTTACCTGTTACCTCTCCATGCAGCCGAGGAGTTCCTGTCCCGGACCACGCCTTCCACGATCTTGTGATAAAATAAATGCTTTAAACTTTATAATCTTTTTGAGTGTTTTCTGCATGTGGGTCAAATCGGCAACAAACAAAATGACCGAATGAATTTTTGCCATGTACTAGTGACTAACCGTATGCAGATCTTTGTGCAGATAATTTTTTATCTAACCTCTTTCTTTTAAAGGAGAAAAGGCAGCTGAATAGAACATGAGGTGGTGGACTTTGAAAAACATATTCAGGCATTGTTTCTGATAAGAGATTAGAAGGTTCAATCAACCTTCATTTTTATCACTTCTCAATTTAAAAAAAAATATAGGAGAAAATGACAATGTGTAATTTTCTCCTAATACACATGAAGTAAAACGATTAAACAAGCCTAGAAGGTTAAAAAATGATGAAGGGAAACTTTAAGGGATTGGAATAAATTTACTCTGCAGCAATAGAATGCTGAATTTACAATTTTACTAAAGATTTTTGCTGACCTTCCGATCAGGCGTCTTGATTTGCAGGAGAGCATCCTGGGATTCTTCTAAAACTTCACCTGATGTATAAGCATTACCATTAGATTATGTGTGCTCTTTTTATTTTGCAGTTTACTCCTTACTCTGTGCTTTTTCCTGGATGAAGCATTGGATTATGGCATTTCTATCCTTGATTCTACATGCTCTTTGTTTTTAATTCTCATAAAAAGTACTTCTGCACAAGTGCTTCTGTGTTTTTCTCTTGAAGTCCTTCCTATCCTCTCTGCCACAGGTTGGTCACATTAGATGGCCGCTTACACTGAGCCATGTTATGCTGAAGATGTCTTCCATTAAAGGGGGCGGTTTCTCTCTACTGTCACCACGTTGTTGCTCAGGATGAGAGAATGCAGCATACTCAACAGCAACAGATAGATGCAGTTAGCTGTGATAAAAAACACTGACATAGTCAATGACATTTTTAGGAGATTCCACTTCCTTCCAGTAAACAGCCAACAATGCAAGTGGACTGCAAACTTCATGCCCAGTGATTAGATCATTTGGACTGAACCCAGTGCTCTCTTGCGTTACTTTTGGAGTTTCCATCATTGAAGCTGACAGGAGAAACCTGTCAGCTTCTCTTTCTTCAATAAGTTCAATAAGAATGCAATAATGACTTATAGAAGTTTTCTAAAACACCTTGACTTTTTGGATGATAAGGAGATGATTGCCAGTTCTTAACATGAAGTTGTTTCAAAACCTGTGCAAACAAATGCAAACAAATGTTTAACTTTTGATCAGTTTGAAAAATTTTCAGAATACCAAAAACCAAAATGAAACGCAAACAACTGCTCTTGCTGTTATCTTCCACAACAAATATGCAGCTGGAAGTACTCCAAAGTACTCTGACACATAAGCGTTAAAAGATATATTGCACCAAACTTGGAATGGGGCCAATGGGCCCACACAATCATTAATGAGGTGTTCAAAAGGCTCTGATAGCTGGTATTGGAATCAATGGAGCAGAAGGAATGTTTGACACGTCTTAATGTAAGCAATGATGCCTGCACTTAAAGGTCGCAAAATGTCATCATAATGTTTTTTGACACCCAATGTCTATGGTCATCATGAGCCGTTTTCCCATTTTCAGGGCAGAGGCACAAAACGTAGCTGTTAAAACAACTTGAATAACAGGATCTCCTACAAAACAGTAATTGTGAGGGACCCATTTTTCTAGTAATTATCCCACACAACCCATTGTGCAAAAAATAACTTCGAGAACTGTTTTTAATTTCTATTAAGGAAAGCACTTGCTGAAACAAACCACCTAGTGAATGATCTGCTTGCTGTTCAGCTTTTTGGTCTTCCTTGGAAACTTTAGGAGGCAAGTTAGACAACACATGCAACTCTGCTACTTTTTACTTTTGATTCTGCAGAACAGAATCTGCATCAGCACGCTTCGTAGAACGTGTAATGGCACATGTTGTAAAAACCTTGGGGAAACTTAATTCATTGTAATCAGGCTGGTTTCTTACCAATTATACAGAGGTAACTGTGGCAGTTGTTTGTCAGTCCAAACTTTCTCATCACTTCTGACCAGGGAAACATACCATCTGACATGAAAGGCAAAAAATAATCTACACATTGTCACCTCATCACATTTGCAGTGGTGACGTAACATTTAGGACACATGATGCCAAACAAGCTCCTGTTACCTCTACCACAGTCCCACATGATTAGACTTTTCCTTCAAAGCAAAACAGTCTGCTTTCCAATGTCCTTTTAATGACTTAACTGTAAACCAACCAAAACATAGTTGTCGAACTAAGTTGGCAGGCCAGGCAAAAAAAGCATTAATCACAGAAGAAGCCAATAGGCCCGTGGTAACTTTGGAGGAACTACAGATATCAACCGCTCAGGTGGGAAAATCTGTTGAGAGGACAACTACTAGTCATGTACTTTACAAATACTGCCTTTTTGGAAGACCATGTTACATCTCACTCTGAACACACCGCTATACATGGAGGTGGCAGCATCATGCAGTAGGGATACTTTTCTTCAGCAGGTGTGCAAAAGCTAAGCAGTGATGATGGGATGATGCATGGAGCTAAATACAAGGTAATAATTGAAAAAAACCTGTGAGACTGCAAAAGACTTGAGACTGGGGCGGATATTTAACCATCCAACAGGGCAATGACCTTAACCTTACAACCAGCTCAACAATAGAACAGTTAAGATCACACTTTTTAGGCCACACTCTTTCAAAATGAAGGGTTCTTCATAATTCTTATTCTTCTTTTGTGTGGATTGTTTTGCTGTGGTCCCACCTTCAACACTTTTAATTCTTAACAGCAATTCTGTGTCTTGGATTCTGCTCAATCTTTCTCCTCTGCATCCTTCTTGTCATTACTCCACCCTCATACTACCCAGAAAGTCAAATGCTTCCCTCCCTCATGCATCTCTCACGCATCTCTTTTCCCCTCAAATCGCCTCACAGGGCTCCTGTTATCATCAGTGTAACTCTGCCATATGTAATCTCCAGCCTAATCCCTTCAATCTCCTACGATTAAACACAAAAAGATGTTCGAACGAGAGCTAGAAAAAAACTACTGTCCCTTACGCAACAGGTCTTGAGATAGCCATGGGAGGATCTTTGTGGGTTAGGGAGAGGGGAAAGAGTAGAGGAAGGTAAAAAAGCAGAACAAGATAAAATGTGTGTGTGTGTGTGCGGGGGTGGGGGTGGGGGGGATTAAAAACAACATTTGTCCACCAATACTTTTGTCTCTAACCTATGCAGAAAACTCTTAACTCTGCTGGATGAATTGGACATGTGGCTGAGATTGTTAGGGCAACAGTGCATCAGTGGAACCTAATGGAACAAACAAGAAAGCAGAATGTCTAAATCCCAGTGGAGCCAACTGGGGTGCTGTGAGGTTACCACTTCAGAGATCGTCACCATCAGCTTCAGTCTTTCATCTAACCTTCCCCACCCCTATCTCAAGGAGACAGGACAACAATCAGGCAATCCTGACAATCACTGTTAAACCCCTATATGACTTATTGCCATAACATCTCTGTATGGCAGAGGTCCGACAAAAGTCTTAACATTTTCTTTGAGATATAATCAGCACTGCACTAATAAAAACGATGGTGACTGGAATTGGCAGATTTTCTTCTTAATCAACCCCATCACGGAAATATCTCAATTTGTCCTATCTTGGGACCAGAAGTTATTAGCTATTTTAAGTACAACCGAAGGTTAGGAAGTAAGTACAAAAGAAGCAAAACAAGCTCTTTAAATAGAAATTGTATTTTGTACAATTTGTGGAGACATGTCTGCGGTTAATTCAGGCTGTGACAAAGAGGGAGACAGCAAGACTTTCAGCAGTCCACAGGATGGCTGAAAGAAGTATAGAAAGGGGCTCTGTTTCCTGTTTCATTGAGCTTTACACCTCTTAGTATGATCAATAACAGACAATTTGCTAATATTACCTAAATCTTGGAGAAATCCAAACGTTAAGGATGTTTTTAGGAATGCCAGCCACACTAATTGCTAATAAAAGAAGCTCAGGTCAGCCCATAGCCTTGTTCCTAATATAACTAGTTATGGCCACTCATGCAGAAAAGCAAGAAAATATGTTTAATGCTGTTCTTAAATTGGCTAACACCTGCATCAGCAGCTTTACAAAAAAAAAAACATGAGTCTGGAAATTAGCCTCAAAAGTCAGCTAAGAATTTGTATAGAAATAATTTAAGTGAACCCGTTTTAAGAACAGAAGGCTTCCAATGTGAGGGCCTTCTGTCACATTTTTTCCACAAACTGTCAGACCAAGGAACTCACTATGATCCTGTATGTTTTGCTGCTGCTGCAGAGTTGGCCACAAGTCAGACCACATGTTCTGTGGAATTAGTCCGGCCTCCCTTCATGTGACGTTCTCTGGTTAGTAACGCCTGGATTCACTGCTGACAGGGGCACAGTAGAACCGACCCGACAGTGGCATAGAAGATCGATCCCACAAGGACACAGCTGCTGCTTTAAGAGTGAGATGAAAATGGCCCTGGTGAGTGGCCCACTGGTGCCTTTCCACCACAGCAGTGGGAAGGGGGTGAACTCGTGTCTGTGAAACTTTTGCAGTGGAGGTGAATTGTTTTTACTGCATGTGTTACACCAAAGTGCAAGGTCATGACAAACAACATGAAATAAGGTTGGCGTTATTCATTATTTGGGACACCAAAAGTGGAATACATTTATTATATACCCATAAATATTGCCTTCATACATATCTTATATATTTTCTAAATCAACTTTCTAAATCAATCAAGTTCTGTTCTTCCTTAATTGTGCCCTACCCTTCCTTATGACCACAATTTCCTTCCCTAAAGGATGGAAAACTTTGGAAAGTTGAGTCTGGACAAAATTAACCCTGACAATGTGTTCTTCATATCACTCTTCCATAAAATCCATATTTGTGAACTGCATGACTAATAATCGTATGGTAATAAGATTCCCCCACCTGAGCTCTGGATCTCTGCAGCTGGCACAGAGTTTCCATTGGTCTATTGGCTGCTTCTTTGAATAATGCTCTCCTAGCCCAACCTGTCATTTTAGGTGGGCAGCTGTGTTTTTGTAGGTTTCCAGATCGTAATATATTGTTTACAATTTAAGGTATTTGAATAGTGACTTTTGTATTTGGTTGTTTACATTGTGTATCATTGGAAATTATGAGCGTGAAAGGACCTGAATACATACATATCCCTCACTTTTTAGATTTTTAAATCTATAATTTTTTTTTCACTTAATAGATACAGTATGAGCTACATGGCATTGGTCAGTTGCATGAATCCTAACAAAATATACAAACGTTTGTGGTTATACACATGACAAAATATGAAAGTGTTCAAGATCTATGAATTCATTTGCAAGAGACCGTAGAGCATGTTTTTTCTCGTACTTGATGGTCAACATGTCCATGTTAAACTAAATTTTAGACGTTTTCTGGTCATTTATTTATGGTCAATGCTGTTTGGGACACAGGTTATTTTCAGGTTTTTCATAATTTACACGAACATTAAATGCATTTTCCAAAATAGCTGTGCAGTGAGGAGCTATATTCCATTTTCACCTGAAGACTGCTGGAGATAGGCATCTAAACCTTCTTTAATAAAAGAGTGCAGTGTTCTCTTTCTGCCCTGTCTCCTACTTTGCCTTCATAAAGAACAAGATAAAAGCTCCACAACTGTGGATTTGGTTTAATTTAACACTGTTAAATCTGCAAAAATAGTTGCTCCAATCTTTAACAATGCTGTAAACTCAAAGATTTTTTTTCCCTTTGGTTCATCCTAATTAAAATTTTATTTAAATTTTAAAGTAATCATTCGTCTGTGAGGCAATTTTATGAGTACACCTGTCTGCATAGGTGTGGTTAATCTAAAAGAGAGTTATGGTATGCAGACGACTGATTGGCTAAATGTTTTCAAATATATTTATAACATTTTCTTTAAAGCAAGTTCGTTGATTGGTGGATAAAAATACATTTTAATAAACTGGAGCAGTTCTGGAAATCATATCAAGGCTAACTTCAGTTTATTTTAAGTAGATTCAAGTATAAATAATCAAAAAATAGTCAAAATTAGGGGCCCCAAACTCTGCAGCTGCATCTGCAGCTGAATCCACTCATAATCCTGCAAAATCTGCTTTGAGATATTGTTAAATCCCAGAAAGAAGTTTAGATGTTGTGATGCTTTAAATCTACAATGCAACAATGCAGTACAATGCACATTTGCGAGGAGTTATTATTCCTTTAACATAAATTAACGCATGCACGTTGTACTTGCAACTTAAACTGTACACAGCAAATTCATCAGTGTTAATAAGCTGGTGTTAGGCTTTTTCAGAGTGAAGTGTTGATGTATTGGTGTTGATTTTGGTAGTATCAACTCTCCACTAATGAAACATAAGAGTGTTGGTGTCAAATCACGGAGTTGACGGTATTTAACACTAATGAGTGACACTTTGAACATCCGGGTACTTGGACAGGTACCCCCCGTGAAGGAATTTGTCAGCAGCCAATTTCTCACACTCACATGGCGCATGAGAAGGAGAGACTGGTGAGTAAAATTTCACAAATTAGTCATCGTGCCATTGCTACTTTTATTAAAATGTGTTTACGCTGACTTGTTGTTTCTAAATTTGGGGACAGATTAAAATTTATTGGCATTTATAACAAGCTTTCGTCGCCGTTTTTTACTAACTTTAAGCAGACCTGCCCGAACGTTAGCGTTTATTTCATGTCATGTTAAGACATCGTGGGTTAACATTAAACTAAATTCCTCTCTAAAATATAGTTTTGAACAATTTAGGTTAAGTAGCCAATTAATTTTAAATGTTTTTTCTAAACGTCCTCGGTCGTGTAGCGGGTGTTAGGGTTAGGGGTTAGGGTTAATATTCAACACCTTAAGAGTTTATTAGACAACACTGTCACAGTGTTAATAATTTTAAGTCCTCCTGTAGTGTTAATATTTAACACTGTAAGAGTTTATTAGACAACACTGTCACAGTGTTAATAATTTTAACTAAATAAAAAGTGTTAATTTAACACTTTGCCAGTGGTTCCCATATAAACCCTGGGAAAGTGTTCATTTTAACTCTGAGGGTGTTAAATTTGCGATTTCAGATTTGCTGTGTAGGATGTCACATCTTTAACCTTTTTTGACGGTACCTTTATCAGCCTGCGCACTTCTTCTGCACAAACAAACACTGCAAAATCTGATGGCACTGGACCACCCTGAATGTCTCTTAGAGACCTCTTTAAAAGGGAAACTTGAGCAGAGGGGGCAGGAGACAAAGCAGAAGACTTCCGCTTCTCTGATTTCACACACTTATGAGAATCCAATACCACTGGAGCAGCACTGGCCTCCTTCTCTTCCTCTGCTTAGCACTCCATCCACTGGGATAAGTGAGCATAAATACAGCAAAAAATGATGGGGAGGAAAGAAGAGGAGAAAAGGCAGTGTGTGTGCGTGTGTGTAACATCAAGACAAAGATAAAGAGATGGAAAAGGGTTAGCGGGTGCAGCTGAGAGCAGAGAAGGAGAAGTGTAGGGAGCCTTGGGGGCAGCATGCAGGCAAAAGGAGGGGGATTTGCAGATTTTTGGAAGACATGAGTTAAAGTGAAAGACACAGAAGTGTTTGAAACTGGAACACAAGTTTAAATGAGTGAAAGTGTGGAGGAAAGTCAGAGAAGAAACAGAAAACAGCTGGCTGAGAGGAATGCGGCAAAGAAGGAGAAAAACCGCCTTATGTGAAGACGAACCTGCATTATTCATGTTCTGCTCCTTTTAGAAACAGCAGCTTCATCAGGACAGGGATGCTTCACTGTAGCAATGCAGTGCGTGTTGGTGTGAGTTTGTGCAGGAGAGTAAGTGATGTGCTGAGTTCTGCCTGTTGTGGCACGTTTGGAAGCTCGTTCCCTGTATGTTTCGCCGTGTCTGTTTCTGAGCTTCTAGCGCACAGATGTTCTCGCGTGTGTGTGTATGTTTTCCCAGGGAGTGGATCTGTTCACCTTCACCTTGCCCTGATCTTCACCCTCACTCTCTCTGACTGCACTCTGCAAGGCCATTAGAGCTCTCCGAGTCCCACGGAGATCTGCTCGTTTCCGTGTCTACTTTCATGTGTCAGTGAGTGGGCTCTAATGAGCACGTGTACAGCTGTGGATGTCCACCCCACAAAGAGAGCATGGTGATTCTTTATTTCTCCTTTTTTACCTATCATATGTATTCCATGTTTCCAGGAACTGATAACAATATTGTAAAGCTTAAAAATGTCTGCGTTTTCTGGATGAAGTCTGGAGCTCAGTCAATCTCAATAAATAAAAATTTCATGAAAATGTATATTATAATACATTTTCTGTTACACACAGTAACGATCCCTGGATTCTCCATGGGGTTAAGGTCAGGCGAGTTTGTTGGTCAACGAAGCACAGGGACATAACAGTCATTAAACTAGGAACTGATACTTTTAGCCATTTGGGCTGGTGCCAAATTTTGGACGACTAACCTTTCTGAGCCTTTTTCTAAGTAGCCCATTTAAGATGCTTCTGCTATCTCTGTTTAAGGAATGGTTTAATAAAAGAAATGCAAGAGTTGTCACCCAACTGGAGTTCTAGAGATGTCTGTGTGTGACTCCAGCTGCAGTCCAAGCCTTGTGAATCTCCCCACTACTCTTCCACTGGTTTTGCTTGAAAATCTTCTCAAGCTGTTATTCCTGTTGCTTGTCCACATTTTCCTACCAAACTTCTTTATTTCACTCAACTTTCCATAAATATGCTTGAAATCAGCACTATGTGAATGGCTAGCTTCCATAGTAATGAGATGTTGTGGATTATGCTCCTTGCGGTGCGTGTCAGTGACTCTCTGCTGGAAAACTGTCAAGGCATCCGTCCTTCCTATGATTAGTTTTTATTAGATGCAAGCCATAACTAAGTCATTATCCTATCATTAAAATTAACAGAAAGAAATGCCTAAAATATATTATTTTGTGTGTAATGAGTCAGTGTGTATAAATGTACTTCTGTGATACTACAAATGATTGAAGTTTGCTTGTACTTATCTCCTAAATGCAAATATAAAATGAAATAATTTGACACTGTAAACTGTAGTCTAACGTTGCTTGTCTCCAATTCAAGGGTAGTTAGAAGACAGAGGTACCGTGTATAAATCTGTCTGCTTATTTCTTAAATTGGTAAGCAATTCTAAAATGCCTGAACTAAAAAGAGGACATCTTAACTACATAGACAAATGAATGAGAAAATAATGAATCAAATAAAGAACACATTGTCTTGATCTTTAAGGTTCATATAACCTGATTTAATGAGTGAATACTTGGTATTTCTCGTTATTGACGGACAAAAGCCTTGTATCCCCATTTGTGGTGATTTTTGTTTTCCAGAGGAAAATCAGCTCTTGACATCTGTCTGTTTCATCAACACATTTTCAGTGAAAACATATGTAGCTTTGACCAAACAGGGTGAATTTACATTTAGAAGCAAGATGTTTTGTTTTATTACCTTAAAAGTTCAGTTCTCTGAGATTTTGGAAGTTTCTGTCCAACAGCAGGTTTCTTAATTTAACTTTTATGTATTTTGGTTCTTTTGGATATTTATTCTGACACAAAACATTCATTTTAAAGTACATTTAAATACAACATGACACTTCAGTTATTTGGTGTCATAAAGCATTTTTTGATTGTAGTACAAAGACATAATAGAAGTCTGCAAATGTTGTTAGACCACACAGAATTTACAGAACCATTGTCCTGAACCAATATGTTGTTGCCCTGTTAGTTCCTTTCTGTGTTGTCTCTCTTCTCCTCTCTACCCCTTCCGCTCCACAAAGCCAAAGTACATGGACATTGCAGAATTCCCATTCACTGCCAGATTGTTCATCTTGGTTGCTCCAGACCCATTTTTCACTATCCTTCAGTGATTGATTGTTACTTCTGTTTCCTCTTTGTGTCCTAAAGTCACTTACTTCAAACTCACCTCAAGCCTCCACCAGAGTGTCCCACAAATCCTCGGGGCAGCTTCGGGTTCAGTCCACACCTTTAATGTTCAATTGGGAAACTCACCTCTTTCCACAGGAACTTGTCACTGGTCCAGCTCATCAATTCAACCCACCATAACTCCCATACCTGTCTGCTCCTTAGTAGCAAAACCAAACAGATGCCAGGAGCCAGATATTTCACTCACCACCACAAACCTGCCAATTGACTGGTTCAGCCACCTTGGGAATAACAGTTCTTCACCTGTGTTGGGTCTGCAGCAGGGAAGAATTATTAAAGGATTTCAAAAAATAATTAAACTTTGATTAATTATCCAGTGCTTCACTATTTTCTCTCTTGTCTTCTTTAGAACATTCTCCTCATTGCTGAATAAGGTCAGAGATTTCTCTCAGACATCAAAACATTATTTAAACTTTTTTAATAAACTTCATTTTTAACCTTCCTCATTGGTTCACACTGTTTTAATGCTTTTGAATAATAACTTCAACTTTTGACCATGACAGTATCATTTAGTGGCATACCCTTTTTAACAGAATAATCTAGCCATCCTTAAGTAATAATCCAATAGAGACACCAGTTTTTAATTTTAAGAAGCACAATCAGGCAGAAAGATTTTTTTTGCTAAACAACAATTGATGGGTCACGGTCTTTTTGGGATATTTCTTTATGGATAGAAATGTGGAAACTGAAAATGCAAATGATGTGGATGTGTTATCAAGTTGTTTGTAATACATGAGGAATTAAATATTTTCAAATACCAATGAAAAAAATGACATGAAAACAAGTTTTTGAAAACGGATTTAAGGCATAAATTGATCTTTTATTGGGACAAGGACTTAAACCACACATCTAATAAAAAATAGGAAGTCTTGAACTGGCCATGAAAGTCTTGATCTAAGTTCTGTTGAAATTCTTTGGAAAATACCATAGAAAAATGTGCAACAAATATGAAAAACCTTAATCTGTTTCAGTAGAAAACAGAAAAAATAGAAAAAGTAATTTCCATAAAAAGCTTCAACAAACCATTGTCATTACTATTGCAGCTTTTGATTAAAAATTGTCCAGGAATATCTTTCTATGCATCTGATAAAGTAGCATATTGTACATAATTTAACTTCTAGCATGGCAAAGTAGCTAATGATTTTTTTTGGACATGTTGAAAAATTCTGTGGGATGAGCAGCTTTTCCTCACTTGAGATAGGGATGCAAAACTAGTGCACATTGATCTCTTTTCAAAATGTTCTAAATTTAGACCAACACTTTAAATTTTACAGTTTAAACCCAAATACTAAACCCTTTCAGGTAGACTTATTACACAGTTGCCCTGTGGAGTAATATGTGCACCAAGAATAGCTCCATGGAGAATTTATCCTAAATGATCCTCCATTGATCCCAAGTAACACTAAACAGTGAGCTTGTTGCAATTTGGTAATGTGCACAGATGAAGTTAAAATAGAAATAGGCTGTCTGTGTCACAGAGAGAACTAATTTAATATCACCACTCACTGGATACAACAATCACACACAGGTCTTTAAAATGCTGAACAGGTAAAGAGGATAGCTTCTACAGCAGAATAATGATACAAAACACCTCAAAATCCACAGAGTAGTCCCTTCAGAGGGGATAGCAAAGGGTTTGGGCAAGGCTCCCGTCAGCTTAAATCTCACAAAGGCTCTGGATGAGCAGAATTACTGAAGGAATGTGAGCAATTCCTAAAACAAGAAACTAAATACTCAGTCACTGCTAAAGAAACTTAATTTTTCCGACATGCTAATGCTCAGGTGTGTGAGCCTACGCGAATGCATGGAGTCCCAGTGTGAGAACATCTACACAGGCGAACAGCTGCAAACAAGTCTCTGTGGGGTTGCAGAGGGGCTCGGCTCTGCGGGCACCCCAGGTTTGATCAAAAGATCCCCAGGTCTCTGAAATACACACTTTGGGTTTCAAACCTGTTGGCTGCTGGATTAGTGGGCTGAGAACAAACAATACGCCACACAAATAGATGGATGAAAAATGAGTCTGCACTTGCTTTAAATGCTTTAAATGTTACAGCTCTGCATCCAGACAAAGCTGAGGAAAGAGAAAGAGACATAGGTTCTAGTAAAATAAGCAATGTTTTAAAATGATATTGTTATTTTTATTATATTAGTAAAAGGGTTTTAGGTCCTAAACTTATAACAGAAGAATATATTGCCCTAATATTTCTCAGACGCAGCAGACGACACAGTGTGCTTGTACTGTTAATGAATCCCTTAATCAAAAAGTAATGAAAGTTGCTTCACTTTCAGAGTAACTGTAAAACCTGTGACCTGTCAAGATTACCTCACCTACGTATATCCTAAAAAACATGCAGGCTGTGGTTACCATGAGATGTTTCTGGTCATGATTCTGCACAGCTCTTTCCCAGTAGGACCAGAAGTTCAGTTACAATTTTGGTTGGAGCCTTCAAGGTTCAAGATGTTTCACAATATGTTGCTTAGATTTAGAATTTAAAAATAAGCTTTTTACATCCCCCAAATTTTACAAAATTGCTTTAACTCACTTCACACACACTTCCCTTTAAGAGAGCACTTAAAGTGAAGTGTGTACCAAAACCAAAAGTAATTTAACTAACAATTACTCCACAATGCATTCAGTTAAATTAACCTTTTTATGCCACACTGGTCAGACGTTTACATACACATATCAGTGGTATAATTACCAGCAGTGGTGTTTTTTTGTTGTTTTTTTTTTAATGGGTGATATGGCTCAAAAGTCAGGGCACAACTCCATCAGAGGACCGCACCAGCAGTCAAAAAATGAAATAGCCTATGTCAGTTGTGCCCCTAACGAATTATCTATTGCTTACTTGCATGCCCATTATCTAATATATAAAATCCTATTAGAAGATAAATTAAAGGGCTAACACAGTTTTTAAATCTTGAGTTTAATATCCGAAATACTTAGATGGGTCAAACTTGAAATGATTTATTTCGCACAGAACATAAATGATTTAAAACACAACACACAAACAGACCTTTGTCCTATTAGTTGAAAAATATTAAAAAAGAAAACATTCAATGCTTTTTGTTTGGCATCAGGACCACCTCAGATTGAAATAGGCATGACAACGACAATAGAATGACTGTTTACCAAATTCCTTTAGGGTTTTTCTTTATACATTTTATTTGTGTTTTTGTTATGGGGGAACGATTTCAAAAGAGATTTAGTTGTACAAGTTTTCATTTATTGATTATTTTCTCTAACCCCAACAAGGTCAAAATTATTCCAAAATGAAGAAATATTTTTTAAGTAACAGCTGATTTCTAAGTAACGTTTAATTTTCTCATGAGCAGTTCTTTTAACCCCATGAGAATACCTTAACAAGTCCAGCTATAAGCAGTAGTCTTTGCTTGCAAAATTCAGACAGATTTACCTTGTGTCTCTGGAATCCCTGTAATTTGTATAGTATGTATTATTCTTACTTTTCTGTGACTGATTTTGTTTCTTGTCAATAAATACTCAGACTTTCTAAAGCCTGTCTAACAACACATCACTGATAGTTTATCTGTGGGAATATGAAAGATGGTTTAGGAAAAGCTCGACCCTGATCATGAGGTTTGATCCCACCGTCTTATTAAAAGCCTGAAGATATCCCTCTGCCCTTCAAGAAACTTCAGTGAACTATTAGCACAGCGGGAATTTTCTCCTAAAATACTGCCGTGTGCTACTGCTGACTTCAGGATTTTGAATATGTATTTTGAAGGTTGTGTGGATTTTAATGTTATTTATCAGAGTAGCTTGATGAGAGGACAGTTTATTTGATCATTTCCTATTGAAGTGGATTGTGGCTCATTCACTATATAGAGAATCTTTTGAGTTTTGAACTGAACATATATTATAGGATATTTACCACTGCTGACCTGTAATTTGTGTAACATCCCTATCCGCTGTAAAATGCAGTGGAGGTCATTAGAGAGTATAAGCAGGCCCTTTTGAGGCAGTATGCAACACCCGTGAAAAATATGCTTAAATCTGCCACCAAACAAGCAGCTTTTTGATTCTTTCTAATTATGAAATGCTTAAACATTCTATGCGTGTTTTCCTGTTGAGCCGATGCATAACTGCTCTCCTCTATCAGCTCTCAGATGAGGCTTATCAATTAGAGCTAGGGCCGAAGTGCGGCATGTTAATTCGCTGTAAAATATTCCTCCTCCAGCACTAATTAGGTGCTAGCTGCAGTCGAGTAGTGCTGTTCACCGTCTGAGAGCAGCCTGTGCTGCATAGCAGTCCCCCGGTATCATTTGGCTGACCGAAGCATGCGCGATAACCGGGAATTACTTTAATTAACCTGTGCCGCCTTCTGCAGCTAATGAGCATAGTTAAAACTAACCCAACATCTTGCTGCAGCGTGCATAGCTGTGTGTCAGAGAACTGTGGGTCTTATACTCAAAAGGATCATGTGGTGCCACATATTACACAAAGCCAAGGAATACTTAATGCATAGATGGGTACATAACTTACAAAAGTCTTAATACATTCTGAACTTCTTAACATTTGCAGGCACAAACTTCAATGTTTTTATTTGGTCTTCATACAACAGACCAACACAAATTAGGGCATGACTGTGATGTAACAGGAAAATGATGGTCAAATATTTTTACAATACAAAATCTGAAAAGTATGATACGTATATTCAACCCTCTCAAGTCAATTCTTTGTGGAAATACCTTTCATTGCTTTTAAATAGGTATGTCTGAACAGCTTTGAATATCTACAGACTGACATGCCTGTCATTCTTTTTGGCAAAATAGCTCAAGCTCAGTCAGATTGGATGGAAAATGTTCATTAACAGCAACTTTTAAATATTCCCACAGTTGTAGTTGAACCATACTCTTTCACTCTCAAATTATGGTAAATTGTGTACTGTGAGATGTTTGGAGAGTGAGAAATTGCTGTATAACCTAAACCAGCTTTTAACTGCTCAGGAACTAATTTGTGTAAGTCCATCAAAGAAAAATCTTTAACCTTATACACTGAAGTTTGTGAATATAATGTGAGATGAAAAAAGTTCATGGGGTAAGAATACTTATGCAAGGTACTATAGCGATTGCATTAGTGTTTATTAAAGTGTTTGCAAACAACACTTATGCCATATTTAGTACCTATGGCGCCCGGGAATTGACATGGGGGAAGAAAAATATATAGCGTGTGCACAAAATACTAAAACAGCGCACTTTCTTAAACACACGGAGGAACAAAACAACAACTAGATGGACACGGATAGTCTGATCGAATTTTATTTTAGGCTGGGGAGGAGCTACAAAGAGATTCTGAAAAGCCTGGCTAGTAGAGTCATTAGTAGAGTCATTAGTCATAAATAGAATATTGAGAGCCAGGTGTTAACCCTTCCTGCTTCCGTTTCCTGACTGTGGTCGGGAAACACAGGGGAGGATACTTCCTCCAGGGCCGAAATGGTTGTTCACCGTAACTCCCTGTACTTACGTGTCACGGGGGTGAGACTTCTATAATATTGATGGGACTGGATTGTTGAAGCAGCGGGGTTTTTAATAACTGTACTGCACACTGATTGCACATTAAATGTACCGTGGCCAGCTGAACTTCCTCCCCGGTTGCCGTCATGCATATTGCCAAAACACACAACCGCATGCACACTCTTCTTCTCTCTCTGCACTCTTCTTCGTGGTCCCAATCTGACAGCGCACTGCGCCACCGCACGTATGCACAAATACACATTTACACCCCCACTATACACTGAGCTCCATCACCAATGAGATACATATCTCCTGCAACACAGGCCACTTAATGCCTACTTCGTGGGAACGAATTAGTATTTCGTGGGAATGAATTGGTATTTCGTGGGAATGAATTAGTATTTTGTGTGGACGCTATATATATTATTTTCCCCATGCGGCGTAAGTACCAGAGTAAGAGGCAATTATTTATTATTTTACGATATTAAGATTTGATGTCCACGTGCAATATACTGAATGATAACAGTCGAGGCACGCAGGGAGTGACATTGTCCTGAACAGTGCTCCTAAAATCCTTCGGTCCACACAGAAAAAAGGACATTTCCTGTGTACATGTGACACTTTTTCCCTCTCTCTTCTTCTATCTGAGTCAGAGTGAGAAAATGGGAGGCTCTGAAACTCTGCCTGGTCTCCTGTGCAGAGCAGCAGAGAAGAAGAAAAGCTGATACGTTGGCCCCTGTCACAGGTATCAGTCTTCAGTTGTGTAATGGCGACATTTGTCCAGTCTTAAGCACGTTCATCTCAACCTCCAAAACACCTGCAACGTTAGAGCTGCTGGCTATCACATCCTTCCCCTACAAAAATAACTCGGTTGCAAACAACCTGCACTTGTTGCCATCAGCAGAATGTGCTGCGTATGAAGACACTGAGCTTAGGTAGGCACACATGCTAACTCAGATTCCAGGTTGGTAACAGCACAGGCTTGGGGAATCTCACCCAGACAGTGTGTTTGTTGAAAATGCAAAGGCTGCATGTCTTTGTAATTCCATATGGTGGGAGATGTGGCCTCTACAATCTCAGAGCTGACTCTAGAGATCAGGTGGTGTCACACTGATGAGGTAATCCCCACCAGGGTCCAAATATATTGGACTATGGGGTTAACGAACAGCTTTAAGACTCTGCATACCGCCTTCGTGTCCACTCGAGCAGACTGCAGATGTCTAACCTCAGAAAATCAGCGACCTGGGCCTGCGGTGAAAAACTGCAAGTGCAGAGGCTCTCAATACCTTTACATAGGGGCTGAACTTTAAATTAGTGAGCATGGCATATTCATTAGCCTGGCTGAATTTATACTCCTCTGACACACTTATGCACAATAGCACACTTCATCTGAACATCACACATCTTACTATCGTACTTAGCCTCTCATCTAAAACCCAGGGAACCTGGTGGGGGCAGCAGTCAAGGTCATTTGAAAAGAGCTGGAGGTGTATGTGATGTGAATTTAGTCGCTGGATTGATTCTTCCTGTATGTCCTAATGAAGAAACCCTGGTGGATTTAGAGAATAGTCTGGCGTCTTAATGAGAATTTGAGGATATCGGTGTACATGGAAATGAGATAATGTAGATACATATTGTTACAGTGGACCGGGCCAGATGAGAGATCCACTTTCATAGTTCGACCTGCAGATCATAGTGACAGAAGAAAATCCAGCTATTTCTATCAATGTCAGCACTGCGGAAAAAAGTCCTAAGACTTCCCTTGTTTGTTCAGATTCTTTGTATTTTTTTTTTTTTATTATCTTTTTGAGAATTTGCTCTTTAGGCTGGTTTAGAGCATTTTGGACACAGACTGATTTTTTACACATTTTAATGTATATTTGTTTTTTAAATTGTGGTTTGACTGGGTCCATGATCTTAAGTAGAGAATTGCTGATGTGTCCACCCTGACACTCCTGGATGATTTGTCCCTTTGCTTATTCGGAACCCTATTTCATGCCCAGACTTTATTATTTCCATCCATCCATCCGTCCGTCCGTCCATCCATCCATCCATCCATCCATCCATCCATCCATCCATCCATCCATCCATCCATCCATCCATCCATCCATCCATCCATCCATCCATCCATCCATCTATGCTCTGGGATCCAAAGTTGTCCTCAGACAACATGGATATCTAGTACTTCCATGAGGGTCTGGGTCTGCCCAATGATCTCTTTCCACTGGGACATACTCAGAAAACTGGTTATGGGAGGAACCAGCATTTTGATCAGTCACTCAGACCACCTCAACTGACTCCTTTGGATGTTGCGGACCTGCGGCTTTGCTCCAAGCACCCCCTGGACTTTAAAGCTCCTAAAACTATAACCTTAGGATGAGTCCTTCCACTTTTCAGAGTAAATTCATTTCAGCCGCCGGTGTTCAGGGTCTTGTTCTTTTTATCATGATCACAGGTCAAGGTTGGAACATAGAGCGACTAGTAAATTAAGAACTTTCCTTTTTGGCTTATGAAGAAGACAAGAAACGTATACTCGTTTGCTTGAGGCGGAGATATTTTCCACCCACTAGGTACATCCCTACTTCCATTTCTTACTTAGAATGAAACTATATAATGAAAATTGTTGGTAAAGAGTTTCTTATTCTTTTTTCCAGGAGGAGACGTGAGACGTTGTAAAGCGTTGGAGGGTGGACAGACAGATAAGTAATGGTGGATTGTTGGTAAGGGGTCCTGACAGCAAGAACCATCGCAGCAGCCAGCGGAGCGGTAATGAGATTCACAAAGGGAGTCTTGAGGGTGAGTTCTCCAACGAACTTTAAGAGCAAAGAGGCAGAGCAAGAGAGTGCAAACTGGAAAACTTGTTTCCTGCCAGCGGAACAATAAAATGGCCACCACAAGTCGATCATGGCTACACTACACACTGGATAGAATCTACATTGATAAAAAACCTTGTTTGTTGTAGGCCCAGCACTTTTTTGGATCTCATACTGCAGAGCATGTAAGTAAGCGATCAATCGAATGTTTGACAAAGAGTGTTTCCACATCATTTCATGTGGTAGTACAAGAAATGTGACAAAGCAATGAATGATCATCACACACATGCACTTCAGATGGTTGCACAGCATCACAGAACCAGTGGGGATAGAGAGAAGGATAGTTGGTTATTTCAAGCACTTCTGTAGAACTACTAGGACCACTTAAAATAAAAAAAATGGCATGCTTTCTATAACCCCCTTTAAGCAGCATGCTTCTGTACATGGATGCAATCTCAAATGAGATGTTTGTGACAACCTGTTAAGGCTTTTGTTATCATTGTGACAAGGTGCTGATGTTTCCAACAGCTGCTTTGTGCTGAATGGGAGACATATTTCTTTGACACTGAATCAGCTTGGAGGTAAAAAGGCTCCACATCAACTGCGAGTTACCCCATCTTCAACAGGTTCTACATTTTTCATTTGTCAGAAACTGTTAAAATAAGATTTATTTCCACAAGAAACATGTTGCAAATAGCTGCTAGTAGACTGTTTTAGAAATTACTGTTATGCAAATCTGTACTTAGAGTAGTTTTGCACAATCATGTTGTTCCTGTACCTTACACTCTACAAACTGCTGGATTAAAAAATACACATTTTGGGTTATTTTACTAACCCGTTCCCGGGTCAAAAATGGACCGATCCAGCCCTGGGTTGGGTCTTCAGTTAAAAAAATGGGTTAAACTGACTAATGTCTAACATTAAGTTTACAAAAGAGAGGTTGAAAAAGAATAACCTGGATTACTAAACCAGTAATAATTGGGTTAAATTAAATGAAAATCAATCAGTCTATGACATTTTATAAAATATGGTCTGTTTTTGTGACTTTATGAAAAATTATTTGCTAAATTTTTGAATGTCAAACATATCAAGCACTAACCTGTGCTAAATACTTAGTAGACAGTAGGTTAATGCTATGTAAGCGGGTAAACTTTTTCTTATGTGTAATAAGGTCAAAAACACAACCCATTGACATTAGCATTATTTTACAGTATATTGTACCCTCTTAACATTTCCTGTTTTATTCTGTGAAATGGTTTCAGTGAAGTCTAACCATGGTTGTTGCATAGTTCGAAACAGCAATCTGTGAAGTATAGTGAGGAAAATTTTATTCTCTTCTCTCACTCATCAAACATGGACACAATTCTGAGCCCATGTTTGATTAAAACAACCCAACTCTGTCTATACAGCATAAACCTAAAATTGGGGTCAAAGGCATATAGTTTTATGTGTGTTGTAGCTACTTTTGTGTTGAGACCATTAAGGATTTTTTACATTTTTGTGCCCTGTTTTCTGATTTCCTCCATTTAGTCTAACTTTTTGCTCAACACTCCCAACTTTTAAACTAATGATTTAGATTATGCACAAAAGCAATTAGCTTCTATCACCTCTGCCACTAAATCTTCCCAACAAGGGAAGTCCTCCTTGAGTCTGTCTGCCAAGGAATGCTGCTGCAACTTTCCGGAGCTGAGTCCACCTCCTTTGTTGCTCTTGGGTGCTGGGTGACTTATTCCACTGATTGCCAGGAGGAGTACTCAAGCAAGAGGCTGCCAGCACTTCAATGCGAGAGTGTTTTGCCACAGTGGTACAAACTCCAGCCACACTCCAAGTTATGCTTCGTACTTCGACCTCGTTTAACTTTGTTTTTTGCTCCTCTGCAGATTTTGAAAGCCTAAGCTTTGGATCTATGTCACTGAGTTTTCTGGACTACGTTCTGACAGTTACTGTTATGATTTGGGGTTGTTTGGTTTTTGGTTTCTGGGTTTTTCTTATATTTCTCTCTCAGTTTTTGAATCATGCTTCAGTTTATTATTTTTCTGGTCATGTTTTAGTCTTGTTCATGTTTTGTCAAGTTTGGTTTTTGGTTCTGGGCATGCTTTAGTTTTTGTTTGTATTCAAGAGTCTCTGTTCTTGCTCCAGCCACGTTCTGTCTGTTAATTATCTTTATGCGGTTCACCTGCTCCAAACTAATCTGTCCCCTAACTCCACCTGGTTTACTCTCCATATACACTCCAGTTCAGTTGTTCATTGCGGAAACATTCTGTTAGGATTTGCGAAATATAGGACCCCAGAATGCAGACTAGAAGGCAGCATGTCGGTAAGTAAAAATTTAATTAACAAAAATTCACTCTAAGAGGCAGGAACAAAACAACGAACGGGAAGGCAGAACAGGCAAAAAACAGACTTGGCCAGGCTGGCTAGACAGGCGTGGCGTGACTACAGGACAAGGGCATTATCTGAATAATGTTTCCGCAATGAACAACTGAACAGGAGTGTGTGTATATATGGAGAGTAAACCAGGTGGAGCCAGGAGACAGATTAGTTTGGAGCAGGTGAACCGCATAAAGATAATTAACATACAGAACAGAACGTGGCTGGAGCAAGAACAGAGATTCTTGAATACAAACAAAAACTAAAGCATGAGCAGAACCAAAAACCAAACTTGACAAAACATGAACAAGACTAAAACATGACCAGAAAAATAATAAACTGAAGCATGACTCAAAAACGGAGAGAGAAATATAAGAAAAAACCAAACAACCCCAAATCATAAGTTACTCTGGATGATCAAGCCTGTCTTCGTTCTGAGGATTCCTATCCTGTGATCTACCTTCGTTTGTATTCGCATCAAGCTGGCAACTTCCTGTCCTCTTCGTCTCCTGAGCCAAGCCACAAGTGTACCCTGTCCACCCTCCAATGTAAGCCACCGCACATTGAACTTGTTTACGGTAACCTGAGCTCCACAGAACAGCACCAAGTGAACTCTCTACGGATATACCTGCTTAAGACCTGGATCCCGAATCTCATTCCCCCTGGCGACCTGACCATCATAACTCAGTAAGCTGATCTCAGTATCAAAATAACTATTTGCTCTTAGTTTCGTTTTTCCCTCCGTTACCCATACTCATCCATTCTCTTCACTTCTCTTCTTACAGTGAGATATTTCGTCCATTCCATTCCTGACTATATCTTCAATAAACAATCTTTATTTTACTTCCTCCTCCTGAGTGTTCTCTGTATGTGGGTCCGAGCTATTTCGAACATAATGACACACGGGTGGGAAGACAAGAGGGATGAATCAAAGGAGGAGAGAAAAAAGCAGGAGTAGGACATAAAAACGCAACAAAACTGAAGAAAGAAACCAAGTCTGCAACTATAAGCAATGTGGACAATCTGTGGTTTTTCCTGCACTGGACCCTCATAAGGAGGACTCTTAATGTTTGTTTGACAAGAGGCCTTGGTGAAACCAGAAAATAATTTTATAATTAAACACGCCGATGTATGGATACATTGTGCAAGCGGATGTGTGTGCGCGTATGTCTGTGACAGTAAGACATGGCACTAATGAGATCCCAAACCAAAATCAAGCGATGCTGGAATTAACGCCTTTCACGCCCTCCTCCCCCATCACCCAGCAGTCCCCATAGTCTCTAAACTCTTCCAGTGGCTTTATTAAAACCTGGACAATAGACAGAGTAGCTAAATGAGCAAAACTCAATCTCGGCTTTAGACCCACGCAGTCCGAGTTGTATGCTCTCATGGAGCGAAGGGAAATGACCTATGAAATAAAGCCTTGTCTTTTAAATACAGTACAAGCCACTGCTACACACATGCAGTGATAAGAGTGTGGGCTGTGCAAAAAAATTATACAGTCCTACGCACACACATGCACCTGCCAAGCATTGAAGCAATTATGGGAACCGTGTTTCATGTAAGACATAAAATTGGACAATATACTGTTTCTTCATTTGATATGAAGCCCATTTATAGTCAAATATTCTTCTTCACCAGTTTACAACTCACTGCAGAATTCTCCACAAAATAACAGGAAAAATTAAAATGTGGCATTGTAAATAGGGTAAATCAGCATAATCCCCTGGCACATGCAGCTAACTCACACAGTAGGCCTACCAACAAAATGGCACTTAGAGAAGTAAAGCAAATAGTGTGCTGCTTCTTATCAAAGCCCTCCTGCTGCCTCTGACCAGTTTTAATGAGGAATTAGCAAGAAAAAGATAAACACATTTTGATTTACCATTCACTCTTTCCTTTAATCATCAAAGACCTGAGTTGATCTGATCTGAGTGATGGGAGCTTTCTTTGCCTAGTGCCATAGCTGTGAAATTGTACAGGCTTATTGGAGCTCATGCTTTGCTGGGTTTCTCATTGATTTTGGTTTTGTTAAGGTTCACAATACTTTCAGCGTCTTACTGACCAACTTATTAGCAGTGGCTCACAGAGCAGCAGGGAGTATGTGTACCCTGTCATTAATGTGCTTTGCCGGGTCATTAGCAGCTGAACGGCTCTGCACCACAAGCGGGGAGCTATACACACACACAAACACACACAAACACACACACACATACACACAGAGGAACAAAACACACTGAATGAAGTGTGGGTGGGTCACCACTGACTTTTGCCCATAGCCTTGGCACCTGCGATGATTAAAGCTAGCGGTGACAAAAACCAACCTGCATGTGCGTGCGGGAGCAAACACACAAGTTAAACACACATTCACAGAAACACAGGCTGTGATGAAGACAAAGTCTGCAGAGCAACGTTGTAACACGCACACAAGCAAAGTAACAGCTTTTAATCATGTTTCACAGAAAAGCTGGTTTACAAAGGAAGTCTCACAAACAGCTGCAGTGGTAGGGCTCTTTCTGCTGCTCACTAATGAAGAGAGATCATATGTACCATGTCACAAACTCCATGACAGAGTTCAACTTCAGACAACAGATTAACATATTAAATCAAAATCTGAAACTAATCTGTGGGCTGTTTTTTTTCTCTCCCAACTCCCTCTCTTTGGCCCTGTCGATCTCTCTCATTAACTGGGAACATTAGCGTTCCCGTCACTTTTTCAGCCAAAAGAAAGGAATGGGAGCCTTCGGCAAAGTGACCTTGTGGGGATGGAAAAAGGCCAGGGGAGAATTCTCCGACACCACTGATATCTAGCTAGTTCAGTCTCCGCGTGAGCACAACTCTGATCTGTGGTGATTGACGGAGTAGATGGAACAAACTCAAAGCTCTGCTTCTATGCAAGGGAGATTATTTGACTAAAGAGTGACAAGTCTGGTAATGGGTGTTGGCAAATTAACCCTAGAGAAAAATCTCATCATGAAAAAGCTGAGGTGAGGAAAGATCCTTTGTGTGATTAAAGAGCAGGGACGCACACAGGAGAGGGCTGATAAAAAATTAGGTTTCTGGTTTCTCGTAGGAATTACTACAATAATTGAACTCCTAAAGGATTTGTGTGGAAATCCAGAGAGATAGAGGTGCATAATTAAAGGTTCACTGTTGTGTTTGTCCTTACTCCACTGCAGTTATTTCAAATTATGTGGTCATAGTTCTTGGAGAACCTTGAGAGACCTCCGGTGCCCCAGTATCACAGCTAGACCCTGACAGGGTCAGCTCTTCTGCACAGAGGACTGCACAGCATGCCACATAAACTGATTATAAACTAATATAAAGTTCAGAGACAGACGGACAGACAAGTATACAAACAGGTAAACGGCTCAACGATCCATCTGTTCTCTAAAGCCGAGGTGCCAGCTGTTATTACAGCCTCACCGGCCCTGCAAGAGAATAAGTCCAAAGCTCAAGCTTACTTAATTTAGTCATAAAAGGCTAGCGGTTTTGATTTTGAAATAGAGCAGTAAATAATGCAATAAATAATGTTTTTATTTTTATTTTAAGAATATCAAACCTCAGTTATTGTACAATTAGTATTCAAAAAGCCTAAAAAGGAATCAGGACAGCAGAATTGTTGCTCCCATGAACAAGCTTATGCCAAACATGTTGGTACTTTGATGAAGCAGGTATATTGGAGCAGGAACACAGTTTAAACATGTAAGGCAAGGGAACCCGAGGACAATGACTGACAAACACTAAGAGCTAAATTGCTTGTGCAAAAATAAAAATTGCATTTGCAATAAGTGGGCGTATTGCAGGCGATCAACACAGATTGCGTGTGCAATGGATAACAGGTACAAAAGTGGTGCAGACCGCCTTATTTAAATAACAATTTTGCATGTGCTACTGACTGTCTTCATAGACAGTTTTGAAGAGCTGAGTGACTTATAAGAAAGACGTTCGAAGCTATGGAGTTGGAGGTAATAATAATATGATCATAAGAATAATAAAAATAAAAAGGAAGAAATATAATCCAAATATGAAGCTAAAGTTAAGATATTAAATATAAATCATAAAACCTGACAAAGAAAAGCTCACTTTGTCAACCCACCAACCCCCACCACACCACCCCACCTACGGCTGCTCCGACTATTCCGACAATTCGTTGGCAAGAGAGTTCTCTCAGATCACTGTTGTCCTCGTTTTTGTACCAGGTCCAGATTTTAACTTTGCTGCATTGAGTTTACTGACTGGGACTTGTTTTTTAATAAACGCACAGATGATAAATAACTTTTAATAGATGTGTTAACCTCCTACATTGTATTCTATGAGGAAACTGCCAATGCAATAAAATTATACCCATCTATTCCAATAATAAAACGGATTACAAAGGATATAAAACTCTGCCCTCATCCAAGAAAATACTGGTTGAGGCAGAGCCTCATCCAGCCTTTCATGGGATAAATCTAGGTTGTTGGAGCAGGAAAAAACAGTTTAGTAGGAAGGCCATGTTGACCGAAATCAACTTTAAGAGCCAGGTAGAGAACAAACTAATGCGGAAACGCAAGAGAGTCCATCATGGTTCAAGTCACAAAGCCTGCAGCGGTGAGCTGGTCCGATCCTGCCCATCATACAGATAACCTGGACAAGTTCTTCTCCCAGTTCAACAACAACACATCGACATGGACCTACCTACTGCCGAGCTCCCTCCACACACATCTCAACACCAACAGACACCTGGTGACATCCATTCTCCAAAAACCCATTGTCACAAAGACCAAAGACATCCAGCTGTTTTTAAAGAACGCACAGACTCCATTTTTAAAACAGCACAACCATGTCTCCACCTGCTGTGAAAACTGCAATCTTTTAATATCAGGAAGGAGGTTTCAACGCTAATTTATAAAGTACTCATTGGATCTGTCATCAATTTCAATATTTTATGTGGGTACGACTTTCTCACCGTGAAACACAAAGGCAAACTGTCACTCATTCCTGCTGCTCCAGTCAGGCAGAAGGCTTAAAGTCCCTCTGGCCCAGAAAGCCATTTACAAAAAATCATTTATTGTGTTTGCAGTATCCTCCTTGATCGCCTTAAAATAAGAACTGTACTTTTACACACTTTTAACAGCTGCGTGTAACAGCTCCCTTTTATGTATTTTAATGTGTGTTTTATGTGAAGAGTTTAATGATATTAAGTGCAGAAATATTGTTGTTGGATGCCTGTCAAAGAAACATTTCTGTCACCATCTGGGACGTACAATAAAAGTTTTTTGTTCTATTCTGTTCTATTCTATTCTATTCTATTTTCATATCTGGTCATGTTACAACCTCAGACTTGTGTTATTTGTGTTTTATGTGATGGATCACTACAAAATGTTGAGCCCCCTTTGATCTGATAGCGCTGCGTAAAATCCAATGTGCCCACTAGCCTTCAGAAGTGACCTAGTATGCAATTACAACTGTCTGCAATTTAATGTCAGCATAAACATAGCTTCTTTGTAGTTACACAAACACCATAATGATCACCAGGAAACACAGCAAACAACCCAGGGATAAAATTGGGAGGAAGAATAAGACAATTAAAAATATGTTTAACATCAGCATTTAGGCCAGCCAAGAAGAGCATTGAATAGAGAACTAGTCAAGAAGGCAAAGGTAAATGTAGAGGAGCGGCAAACCTCCATTGTTAAGGAGGGAGAATCAGTTGAAAGTTCCTCTATTAGTCGTTTCCTCAACAAATCAAGCCCATATGGAAAGTCACTAAAAGTCCAATCTGCTTTTTTTCTCAAGCCATATGGGGGACATAGCAAACTTGAGGAAGCAGGTGGTCTGATCAGATGAAACCAAAATTAAACTTCACACAAAACTATATGGGGAGCAAACCAATACAGCACATCACCCTGAGCACACAACCCCCACTGGGAAATATGGTGATGGCAGCATTATGCTGTGGTGATGTTTTTCTTAAGCCGGGACCAGGCAGCTGGTCAAAGTTCTGGGAAAACCTTTTTGTGGCCTATTACTTGTGCAGAGATTGAATAGTTTAGATTAAAGGACAGCCATGTGTTTGAATGGTCCAGTCAAAGTACAACTCTTAGCATGCAGACATTCACCCAACAGAATGGGCTCTTGGTGCCAGGAAATCAAACCACTTATGTACTTAAATTTCTGGCAACATGACAGTGCAGTGATTGGAGCTGATGCCTCAAGGCAATAAGGGCCTGGGTCCATATCTCAATATGCCTGAGAGGTTAAATAGAAACTCTAAACTACCCTGAATTTTAGCTGTTTCTGAGCAACACAAGACCTCTAGTAACTTTGAAATCCATGTCCAAAGACTAAAATAAAATGTAAATGGTGTACAGAATTTAGCATGTATGTTAGGCATTTAGCATATTTTGGAACTTTAATCTGGAAAATTCATATGGAAAAGCTTTTAGCCAATAAGGTCCTTACAATGGCAGGTAGCCAATACTTATTATTGAATTTACAAAATGAAAGAAGCAGCGTAGGGGTAGTGTCTGTAATTGTGTTGTAGTATTGTGCCTAAGGCTAAATGAAGCCTGACAGTCAGTAAAATCATCAACACTTATCAATACCTATTACCTGTTAACACTTGCATTAGTTTGTAAGTCTAAAAGAGAAGGTAGAACCATAGACGGGTCTGCCAAATACGTTCTGATGTCTTTATTCCGCTGTCTGACTTTAGGGGGTAAAAAGGTGGTGCTCACAAGACTCAATAATTCTCTGCAATCATGCTGGCACCAGGAGCAACCACACATCAAGTGTTAATCACCACGTTCCCTTCTGATGAGCACGCCTGTGCAAACACACATACACAAAAACACCCGCCCACACTCACACAAACCTAGGGACATGCAGAGGCACACTAGGGGTACCACAAACGCCTGCAGGGAAATAGGGGGATAATGTGACAGTGATCTAGTGAGTATGGAGAGAAACCCGCTGCACAGTGTCGCTGCCTTAGTAAATGGATATCTGTGTGTGTTTCTGTCTCAGGCTGTAACTACAGATGAAGTTTAGGGATCAAGACATTGGCTGAAGATAATTTTTTTTTCTTTAGTATTAATAGTTATACTAACATGATTTCAGCACATTATTGAACTTTTCCTTGCCTTGTCTTGCGTTTTAATCCTGACCAGGGGTCTTTCTGCATGTGGTTTGGAATTTTCTCTCTGTGCATGTGTTGATTCTCTGTAGGTACTCTGGCTTCCTCCCATAGTCCATAAAATTTGCATACTAGGTTAATTAATCTCTCTAAATTGTCCTAAGGGGTGAGTTTGTGGATGCATGGCTGTTTGTCCTTCTTGTCTCTTTATTGCCCTGTGATGGACTGGTGATCTGTCCAGGGGGTACCCCACCCATTGTTTCCAGGAGATAGCTAGCAGCCTCTTAGCGACCCTAAACAGATAAGCAGATGCAAACAATGGACAAATGGATGCAGGTCAGCATTTCAAATTTTTTGCAAAGTGGTAAATGACAGTACTGGAACCAGGAAAAAAGTCAGCAACAGAAAAAAAAAGCCAAAGTTACTCCTTTTTTTTTATCCCTGAAGGTTGTATATTTATTTTTAATGTACAAAATCCAGTAACTGTAATTCCTACTGCATCTTGTTTAACACCTATTGTTGGATCAAGGTTTCTTAATGGACTGCCTCAAGCTTGTTTATTTCTACCTTTTGTTCATCTTTATACTCACAATGTTAGGCAAAAAGCATGCTGTAGATCATAGATGATCTTTTGGATGCTTCAGACTTTTTTCTGAACTCAGAAGGTGACATTCATGATCCCAGTATTCACTTCACCTCAAGAGGTCATAAAAGCTGACCTTTCACTCCAGACTGGGCCAAGAAATCAAGCTGCTGCCTTTATTTAAACATACATGGGGACATTTTTGTGTCAAACTTGACCGGCCTGTCAGTTTAGTTGAACAGCCACATCTAAGTATGTTTGCAGTTGTATCTTACTCATACTATCAAGTGTTAATTAGGCCCGCTGCTCAGGCCTAATTAACACTTGACTGACTGACGGAAAAATGTGCAGAGTATAGCAGGACTGTAAACAGATTACTGAGTTTGTTATAGGAGTGATGATTATAGAGTTGGGAGGAATGCTGCTGGAAGGAACGACCCTAACCCTAACACTCTATTGTGCATTTAGGATACAGCAGTCTCTCACTGAAGGAGCTCTCTTGTGCTTAAGCAGTGTCCAGCAAGGGGTGAAAGACATTGTCCAAAAGTGATGTTACTTTAGCTGGAGTTCTCCTGGAAGAGCAACAGGAAACTGTTGAACAAGAAAAAAGTTAGTTTAGAACCAACACATTTTGTGTCAAAAAGCCAGTCAACAGAACTTGACATTTAAATGGATAAACTAAAATAATACTTGATTAAATTAAGTAGACCTTTTTTTTTTTTTTTTTTTTTTTAGATGATATACTTATTCTGCTGTATTTCTGTTATGTTTTATTAAGGAAACACAGAACAACAAGGTGATGTATTTTGTATCCAAAGATGCAAATAAAAAAAAAACTGGGCTGAAAATAGTAAAAGGCAGCTGATTTAATACATGTTGATATTTCAGAAAGCCTGTAAAATTCTACTAAAATTATATTACAATACCTCATTAAAGGTTGCAAAACAGCCTGACCTCATAGAAGATAAATTTAAAGAAACAAGAAGTGGATCAGGACTTCTCTACAGTATCATATTTATCATCAGCGCCTGGTAGCGGCTCATGTGTTGCAGTGGCCACCAGACTTGACTTTATATAAGGACATGCTACAATGCCAACATGGTGGTGGGTTTTTTTAAGGGTCAGCATTCTGGACATTGCACAGGTGATGGTGATGTGTGGTTGTTCTTCATATTGTGTTGCCCAAAGCTAATTTAATCCGACGCAACTCCACAGTGCTTATTAGTGTGAGGTGCTGCTGCTGCAGCCAGTGAAGCCTTCTCTCAGGTGCTGCTTATATATGATATGACGTGAAAAACACATAATATCCCGCCAGTTTACGCTAAGCTGGCGTTTTGCTTAGAAACAAATGTAAGCACTTGTGAGTATTCAAAACCTGACTGTCATGGGGGTTAAGCTTGGGACCCATATACAGAGGCCTTAGTCCTTGATGAAGGCTGTCATAGGATCAAATCCCAGCCCATTCGGATTTCCTGCATTCCCTTCCCTGCTCTCTCCCCCTATTTCCTGTCAACCTACTGCCTAAAACAATCTGATCTGCACCATAATTGAATTTCTGACAGGGATCCACACTAATCTATTGGCTACTTAGAAGGAAGCCTTGACAAAAGGCAGTTTTTCATAAAATAAACCAAGTTGGACCCCAATAATCAGGAGTTTAAATTCTAATTTATAGGTGCAAAACATCACCATTAGCAACCAGTCTGCATAAAAATTTGGGCTTCAACAAGGTTTTGCATTATAGTAACATATCATTTAAACATCCATGTCAAGTTTCATTATGAGGTTTGAGCTGTTTGATGTGATGAGATAAGACAAACTCTTCCTCAATCTAGAATGATGCTGACAAGATGATAAGTATTCTTAAATATTCACAACCCCACTTAAGGAGAAAAGCAATATCCCTTGTGAAGTTTCAAAGGGAGGTCTGAATGGTGGGGAAGTTGGTAGCACTGTTGCCTTGCATCAAAAAGGTCCTAGGTTCAACTCCTGGCCCAGGTTCTTTCTGCATGGAGTTTACATGTTCTTTCTGGGTACTCCAGCTTTCTCCCACGGTCCAAAAAACATGACTGTTAGGTTAATTAGTTTCTCTACTTTATCCTTGGGTAATGAATGGGTATGAATGGTTGCTTGTTCTTTTTTGTCTCTGTGTTGCCCTGCAATGGACTGGCAACCTGTCTAGGGTGTACCCTGCCTCTTGCCTGGCACAGGCAGGCACCAGCTCCCCCGTGACCCTGTATGGAAGAGGTGAGTACTGAAAATGGATAAATGGAAGTTTAAAACGAAATGTCTAGTATGCATAATCATTTGTGCAAAACTTCATGAATTTGTGATGTTTTCACAATAAAATGTCTAATGTTTCCTTTATGCAACGGAGATTTCTTTTTTAGGCCAACTTGAATTTCTGATTTCCATGAAAGTATTTTATGCCTATTAGAAAAACTAAAATAACATGCTAAAACACACATTTAACATGATTTATATTTACACGGTATTTTAATATAGTGTGAGTAATAATGTACTTTTGGATAATTCAGTTCTTTTATTTTGGAGCAACTTAATATTTTGAGTTGACTTTCCATATAATTAAGTCAAATGGGTTTGAATTCTTTATTTGAAAGACACTTAATGAAAACGTAAGTCTAACTTAAATTCTTTAAGTTGAACAAACTTAATAAATTAACTTGGATAAACTTAATTCAATTACTTGTCACCAATTGAAGTAATTCATTTAAGTTGGATTAACTCTTCTGTTTTTACAGTGTGTGTGGATGGTTTTATGAAAATTTCCCCCACCTTACTTGGAACCAGAGGTGAAAGTAAAGTTAAAAGCTGAAAAGGTAAATTAAACAAATAAAGAAAGAATACAATTCTCAGAGATAAAACAGGAGAATCAGAGGATGAGCAGGAAAGGATTAAACGAAAATATCGAGAGCCTTGAAACAAGCAAACACTTGGGGCTCCTTTGGGAATGATCAGTTCAGCCCACTCTTATTGAGGGATGAACAAATGTTTCTGGGCCCACATGTCAGAGAACAAAGAATGGGTCGTGCCACACTTCTACTCCTCTGAGCTTCTATTGTTAGTGTGCAATTCCCTTCAGAGACTCTATGAAAACAAGCTTCATAAACAGCCCAATCTTTAGAAAATCTGTCACTTCTTTCTCTGAGGTGTAGTGGGACGCCGGGACATGCCAAGGATGAGATGTGATTGGAGTCCATATCTACAATTAAAAACTAGAATGCATTTTATTTTAACAAAAAATGTGCAAATAAAACCACTGGTGGCACATTAGTTATCAGAAATAAACACCAAGAATTAAATCAAGACTCTTTTTTTGGCTGCATTGGAAGAGCCGGTTAACTATAAATTCAACAACTAACACAAATGTCCTTTAAAAAAGCCATTAGCACTACAAAAATCTGGGAAAGGTTATAATGTAGTCTTCAAAAAATTCGGAGGCCACCATTCTACATTGATATTGATGGTTTACTGGCGTAAAACATATAGAATAGTTGCAAACATTTTCAGGAATGCACAGCATCCTAAACAAGGTGAAACTTTCGTTTGCTCAGTGAAACTCCAAAAAGTCCACACTTGATAAGAACTTCTTTGAGGGTTACTTTCAGGGCACAGTAGGGTTGATGCTCCCTGCAGGAAGTGATAGAAGGATGAGTTTGGGAGTTCAATGTTCTACTGGTGGCTGAGGTCATTTTGTTCCTCATTAATTGACGCAAACTGTAAGATGATATTTTGTAGAAAAAACAAAATCTACACAATTATAAGTCCAGTGAAAGAAAAATGCCAAAGTCATGCCAAAATCTTCAAAGCAACCAACATGAGCTCATATCAAAAATACCTGGTCTGCACTGGGCCTCTTGGCAATGGAGTTTTTGCACTCTCTGCCTTTTAAGGTCCAATATGCTCAGATATTCAGCTTCTCCTCAAGGCCTTCTACTGGCAGCTCCTACATGACAAAGCAACATTGATTAGGATGTAACCATAGTCAGAAAAAACTTACAATTAGTACACAAATATACAAAGCATTTAATTGTACATCAAACTTTTCTAAAGCTATTTGACATAAAAATATTTGGTTGCATTTAAATGCATGTACTTCTTTCTAGAAAGGGATACAAAACATCTCCAGGGAGGGACTTACAGATGCTACATCCCATAATCACATAGTCTGTAAAGATTTTGGTGGCCTCCATGGCTTGATACGAAAGACCGACATGGCAAGCAAATGGAAGTAAGACAAAAGAAAAAGTAGTAAAATTGGAAATAATCATGAAATAATTCTAAAAGTTGACCAGATCTAATAGAAAGATAAACATCAGAAGCCAGTTTCTGATCTTGGGTTTTGACCTGTTGATATCTATTTTAGTGACTTTTGATTTAAAATTAAGAACAGTAATCTACAGTATTTACCGTAAATATTTTTACAGCCTTGCTGAGAGGTAACTAATACTTTGTATTAGGATCAGAAGCAACACCACACTGTCTGTGAAAGAGTAGCCCCTTTAAAACAAAGTTCTACTAGAAAGAAAAAAGATTAAGAAGATGCCATTCTAAGCCCTCTAAGCATATTATGTTTTAACATGGTTTTCTTTTTGAAGCGTAAACATCAGTCCCTGTGTGTGTATGTCTTGGAGAATGTGGACTCTTACCTGAACCTTACGATTTACAAAAACCACCCAATATTTTAAAATTCAACACTTAACAATTAAGACTGAAAGAGGTTTAGGATAAAACAGAGCAACTTTGCTGTAAGATGTTCAGCCTTTCTGTTACTTGCTTAAAGTCCTTCTCTCGTTAAAAGGAACAGCCTAATGGTAATATCAACATGCCTCTGTAGAAAATAGTTTTCTTCGAGGCAGCTTCTTCCACTTCTTCGTGCTTTCTCTGACTTGGTTTAAACACTTAAATAATACTTTAAAGTACACTTTAAACACACATGTGAACTTTTTTTTTTTGCTTCTCCTGTATATCTACAACACTGTACAATGTACACTAATTTGTTTTCCCTGCTTGAAAGACTGTTAACAGATCTAAATGACATTTTACATGGAAGGTAAGCTACATACAACATGTCTTACCAGTCTATAAAAATGAAAGGTTGCTGAGCAGACTGAGTCTTCAGTTCGTTCTTATTTTCCATCAGGGAGAAAGTCCAAAACTTGAATGTTGGTGCAATTGCAGTGTAGAAAAGGTGATTGACAAGAGATGTGTAAAAGAGATTTAGTTAGAACATATCATTTTGAGTTTCTATAGTTTAAACTGTATTTTTACTGAGACTGTGCAAAAGACCAAATTTTTTTGTGTATTTCTGCAAATGGCACTAGGACCACTAGAAGGAGCCAGAGCAGCCTAATTGTTTCAGAGATTACCTGTCCCATATTCTACTGTCAGGACATACTGACAAATATGTAAAACATACATTTTTACAAAAGTTACCTACTGCAGCTTTAAACCAAACCACATGCAAGAATAGTAACGCAGAGCATTTTCTTAGAGCATTGTCCATTCTCTTCACAGCTTCATATGTTTTTGGGAAAGTCTGGCTGATGATGCTATGGCTTTGTAGGTTTTGGTGGATACATTCAAAACACATGAATTGTATGGGTTCACCTCCAGAAGTCGGGCTTATCCCCGGGTAAAATTTATACCTGAAGGTGCCACATTTATCTGCTCGAACAGCTAAACAGAATGTCCAATAATTATATTTACCAAATTTAATTGAAAAATTTGATAAATGTGATTTTTGTGTCCCAGACATTAACATGTTATAGTGTGAAATATGCATATCAACATTTCAATAACAACAAAACAGACCCTGTGAAGATGCTGGTTGACGCTGGTTAAAGATTGTCAGCATCCACAACAAAACACTTGGAAGGAGCCATTACTCCAAAACCAACATAAAAAGCCAGATTACAGTTTTAATATACACTCGGAGACAAATACTTAAATTTTTGGAAACATCCTGTGATCTGATAAAACTTAAATTTGAGTATTTTCTCTGAATGATCACCGTAACATTAAGAGGCATTTAGAACACCATCACACCATGTGTGAGCAAGGCAAACAAACTTGCCTCGGTTACACCTTTCTTGTGAAGGAACTTGCCAAAACTACAGCGGAACGCTTGTGGAAGCTCTGATTTGTTGTCAGACAACACACAAAAGACGTTTCTTTTTATACAGTGGCTTTCTTGTTGCAGAGATCATCTTAACTTTAGGCAACCACAGTTTCTACAATTTGAACTATGAAGGTGCAAAGATGAGAAACTATGAAATAAATGCTTAGAAGGACAGTAAAAGTGAGGCAAAATTCCAGGTTCTGTGAAATGACTCTCTCCTTTTAGTTGTGCAGGTCTTACAACAAACATATTGATCGTGCTTACATTAACGGGTACTTTGAGAGCTGCAGAGGAGAAGCCTGCCCTGGCTTTACTGCAGTCCTGGAATCACTCAAACAGCAGGGCTAATCTCTAGCCAGACCCCCACCCAGAGCTTATTTCATTCCCATCCTGCATGGGCAGTAATAATGCACCTATATTAACACTCATCACCTTTACTTCCTTACCCCAAGTCTGTACGTTGTGGGAAAATATCCCGGTAGTTCTACAGAAAGGCCTCAGAATGATCAACACACAAACACATACTTAGTGAATACACAAAAGTGCAAATGCACTTACCTGAAAAACAGCATATCCTGTATAAAGAATCACAAAACAAGAGAAACCCAGCCGACAGATTAAAAGCATCAAGGAAATCACCCAGTTGTTGTGGAGCAGGAAAAATAATTGCACGAGAATCAATGCTAGTTGTCTGGGCCTAATAAGGGCGATATCGAGGACTGGAAGAAGAAACGCTTTTAAGTCCAGCAGACCTTGGGTCCACATACACGAAACCCCCTGCAGTGCGCAGTCACTGTAGGGTGTGGGATCAAATGATAATTAACAGTTTCCATTCAGTGATGGCACACAGTCCTGATGAGCTGCAGCAATGTTCACACAGATGTTTCAAATCGTTTGATTCAAAAAGGAAAATAAAAAGGCTAAAAACCACAACATGGTCAAAGGTTTTGATGTTTGGTGGCCAACTAGTGCAAAACACATCTTTGAACAAAACTTCAAAACAAAAAGCAGCCATGTGGCCAATAATAACTGAAGAAGAAATCAACAATTTACATGTAAACTTTAGTTTAATGTGATAGGATTATAGAGTTAGAAAGTACAAACATGTTTTTTTTATTTTACATGAGTAATTAAATAATATTTAGTTATATAAAGTGTTTGTTAAAAGTAATCATGCGCATTTTGTCAAGAAACAACTACAAATATGTATGCATATGTATTAAGCTCCTTTTACCCCTCAACTAAATTCAGTACAACCAACAGCTTTGAAAAGTTACTAGATTAGTTACTATAGTCCACCTTCAATTAAGATAAAAAATACATACTTCTTTTTCTTGACATTTTATTTAAAAAAATCGTATGTCAGAAATTATTTATAATCTTGTCAATAATCATTGAAAAAACCTGTATTTGCATTATTTATTGAGGAGCTTATTTTGCATGTTTTTACTAGTATTTTGAGAATGTATCTTCGGTTTGTGACAGATGCTCTGTGTTTAATCTGAAGAAAAAGGGGTGAAAATTTAAATCTGAAGATATGGGATGCAAAACTGAATACATATGCATGCCACAATTTCTGATTTTCTTTTATAAAAAAATAAGCCATGTATCATTTTCCTTTTATTACACTTTTATTAAGTATACACAACGTAATTCATTGCAGTTTGGGATTTTAATATGACAAACTGTGAAAAATTTAAAAGGTATGACAATTTTTGGAAGACAGTATAAAACAGTAAGGTTTGCATGTGAATAAATGACTGCATATCTGAATAACATCTGGCCAACATGGAATAACTTTAGGATTAAAAACATTTGTATCCAATGCATTAATTACGAACAACAAATGGAGGAAGATGGTCAACTGTGTACCTTGTTTTGCTGTTCCATCTTAGAGGGATAATTAAACACACATTCAAATGCTAAGAGATTAGAGGATATAAAATATCAGACTAAAGTTGGAATTTTTTTTTATTTTTATTAAAGTTATTACATAAAATAAAACAAAGCCTGTTTTAGAAAAAAAACCTGAATAGATTTTCTCGGACATATGGCATACTGAGCATGGTCGGGACAACATACAAATGCATTATTCATAAAGTTCCCCAGGATAGCAGTTCATTGCTGCTTTTAAGCCTCCAGACTCCCTCCCTCCCCATTCTCTTTCACTGTCTGGGAAGACTTCCAGGACTGGAACTAACTCCTGTTTTTTCCCTCCAAAGTGAACCATAACCCAGGGTGAGAGAACTATAATTTTGCACATAAACAACTTTAGTTTGACATTTCTTGCAACATGTTTTGTCTTCAGTGAAAACCTTTCTGTGTCTCTAATGGAATATTTTTCACACTTTACTTCAAGTACTTTGCTTCATATATCAATTTTTATGGTATTAAACCTCCCATTAAACCTAGCAAAACCTCCCATAACATGAAAGTAGTGAAGATGCCAGAGTGGCACATCCAAGGGGCACTGTGTAATTTTTGGGGTCCCTGTGGCAGACCACTTTTTCCAGTAGTAATGCTTTAAAATGTCCAAGCAGCAGCAATGCCCACAATCCTCTCCCCTTTATAAAGTCCAGTATGTAGGACGCATTAAATACAACATCAAATGGCCCACACACGTTTACATTCTGAGCTGCTGGAAACTTGCCTTGCAGTGAGGAGGAGGAGGACCTGTGCCAGATATGGATATGAAGTCCTTTTGGAAAGATAACAAACCACAATCTATTTTTCCCATGTTTCAATGCTAATAAATCATGGTGCAATTGTGAATCTCAAATTCCAAATCTTAGATTGGACCAAGATATGAGTTGTATTAAAAGTTGTATTAATATACAACATTTTCTCTTACAGTTTCAGTGTAAGCCATTCGGCTAATTTGAAGGCTGACTTTCTTGTCTCTTAGGAAGTTAAAAATTAGAGATGCTCCGATAAGAGTTTTCTGTCCAAACTGCGGTTTCCAAAAGATTTGAACCACTGCCAACAATTTTAGCTACTTTGTATTTCTCTTTAAGAACCATATTTAACAGTGTTGAGCATCTTTTTTATGGATGTTCTGCCTTAAACAGGAGAAATTAATCCCTGTAAGAATGTTTGAAAACAAAGAAAAAAGATGACTGAGTTTACATTTCCAACTGTCTGTAGTATTAGTGATTAGCATGGTTAGCATTAGTAGATGTAAACAGCAGTCTTTCATGGACCTTTACTTTAACTCCCCGATCTTAGTAAACCCCTTTCTTAAATTCCTTTTCCATAGTCTTTAAAATCTTTGGCTTCCTACCTCTGCCAGACTTGTTTTATGCTGCGTCTGAATGTCTTGACAAAACCCCTCACACTGGTTCTTGACTCTTGGAAACACTGTGAATGATGTTTATCCTCAACCTGCTTTGTTAACATGAACAATTTTTTTCTCAACTATAAATTGATTTATTTTGTTTTGGCACCATAAATTTTCAATGGACACTTGAATCCTTACTGAAGTCCTGTGTGAAAATTGGAATAAACGCTAAGTTTTAACTTGATTCTTTGAGAATTAAAGCACATCATTGCATAACAGGGTTAATGCTTCTTGTTAATAAACAGGCCAGTTCTTAATGGGGTTTATAATTTTCACCCTGGCTTTTTATTTTTTTGTAGAATTATATGTTTTCTGAGTGCAGTATAAAATAATGTAAGCATCCAAAATTAACAAAGACATTTGAAAAATCAGTGTTAAAACTGCTTTGCTCTGTTTAACAGCACTTGGGAAAAGCTTTTAAAACAGTTACATTTTCCTCTGGACCTGATAATTTTTCCTTAATTGTGAAAAGATCAGGGCTGCACGGTGGCGCAGTTGGTAGCACTGTTGCAGCAAGAAAGTCCTGGGTTCAATTCCCGGCCAGGGGTCTTTCTGCATGGAGTTTGCATATTCTCCTCGTGCATACGTGTGTTCTCACTGGGTACTCCGGCTTCCTCCCACAGTCCAAAGACATGCCTGTTAATTGGTCACTCTAAATTGCCCTTAGGTGTATGAATGAGTGTGAGCATGGTTGTTTGTGTGTTGAGCTGCGATAGACTGGCGACCTATCAAGGGTGTGCCCTGCTTCTTGCCCATAGACTGCTGGAGATAGGCACCAGCTTCACCGTGACCCACTATGGAATAAACGGTATAAAATGACTGACTGTAAAAAGATTCACAAAGTCACCCTACAGTGTGTACACCATACTATTTAAATGCATTACATTCTCAATGTACAAGGAACTGTAAGGCCTGCTGTTGATCATTTTTATTTTTACATATACCTGTCATGTCTGGGAACTCAGGCATTCAGAATATTATGACTGCAAAACTTCCCATTGCCTCAACAGATTTTGCTCTGCAAAGGAGGAGTCCAAACAAATCCTCCTCTTGTAATCTTTATTTTTATTGGTTTAGTTTGGAAGAGCTACCTGACGATGCAGGCTGAAGGGATAAAAAAAGAGAGAACAGATGTTGAAGTGGCATTGAGAAAATAATGAAATATTTACGAGACTTTGACAGCAAAGTAGCTAAAGATACACTTTAAAGGCAATGAATTTGTTGTTTAATGCCGAACAAGAACACAGAAAACACTTCTAGAAGAAAGATAAATTAGTTGTTTACATCTTGTTTTCAATTAGTGTTCAACTTGATTTGGCTTCTTAATTTTTAGCAAAAAGGTAAATAGATGTAAGTAGATACTAAAAGGTGGAGAGTAACTTTAAAAGAAGAACTCTTTTCACCCTTATATTACATTTGAGGTTTATCACTTTAAGGTATTCTAATTTTATTAAAACTGTTGGCACAAAACATGTAAAATCCAGAGTTTTGTCATATTTGAGTTTAGTCTATTTGGTTTTCTTATGTGTGCATTTATGCTGCTACATTGTCACATTAATCTATCTGTTGTTTCATTAAATGTTGAACATTGGTGATGATAATGGCACATATAGATAATATTACAGTGTATAATGGGACATTGTGTGCACATATAAAATTATAATGTAATATAAATAGATTCCTTCAGCCTCATATCCATTTCCCCCGTATCTCTAAACTGACCCATGAACTGTTAGATGTAGAGCTTCCAAAGACACCAGCCTCATTACCCAGGCTTCTCTTTGCCTGAGCCAGGTCTTTTATACCCCCGAGGAAGGACAGAAATAAACAAAGACCACCACTGATTGAGAGATGGAAACAAAACACTGTGGCAGGAAAAGGTTACAGTGGCTGTTATATTGTTCAGTGGCCGCTGGCTTTCAGTCATTAAAAAAAGACTTCCAATCATCTGTGACAATATCTCAGTTATGCAAGAAGTGTCACTATAAAACAGCTATTCACATGAGAATTATGTCATTTAGTTACTGCTTGCAAAGCAGTGTTCCATTATCAGAGACACGTTAGCAAAATGTAATAATTTTGAAATATGTCAATATCAATAAAGTGTAATGACACCTTTATTGATATACATATACATACTAATTTACAAAGTCTCCACAAAATGTGATTTGTACATTAGACTGTTCTGTCAAATGAATAGCATATTGTTTTCCCATATTTAAATGAAGCATCCGGCATGGGAAAAGCCAGCCTTATGAGTGTTTAGGTGAATGATAGCCAGGGCTAAAAGGCCAACGGGTCAGTGTGGGAGCAGAAAGTTTACTAATTTAAAAATGATGAAGAGACAACTGGTTTTCTCTCAAGAGCCGACGCGTGGGACCTTTTATTCAGAACGCATCTCTGAATACATCTTCATACAAAATCCCAAAGAATCCCAGAGAATCCCTGACACGAGTCAAGATATATATACACAACAGTCATATCATTGTTGTGTATGTAAGACTTTTTGACCAATCAGATGTACCCTTTCACTTACGCACATTTTGGCACTCACAACATTGATTCTCAGGTGCAGTTCCGAGAATAGAAGTCCAGCCAAACATCTGGAAAAGATCAGATTGGCCTATGTGATAGTTTACAATAACATTCTCATCATTTATCTGGACTGCTGAACCAATGTCAAAGTGACCTGGCTGGAGTCATGAGATTTCCTAGCCGAACTGCAATAACAAACCGATCAATCATTCCTCACGCTAAGAACTTTTCTCTAATGTAATCTGTTCCCAGACAGGCCTGTTTCCTTATGCACAGAACAAAGAATTCACAGAATTCATCTTTGCATATGGTAAGAACAATAATAACACTTTTAATCTAACAAGATTAACAAATGTTAATCAGAACTATCATTAAACTACAAAAACTTGAGACCGGAGCAGACGTTCTGCATGACAACAACCTTGAACATAAAGCCAGGGCTACAGCAAAACAGTAAAAGCATATTTATGTGTTAGAATGGCCCATTGAAAGTCCAAATCTGAAACCAATTGGATTGAGAAGTATTGCTGTTCATAGACACTCTCCTTTTAATCTGACTCAGCTTGGGCTGTTTTGCAAAGAGGATTTCCAGATGTCCAGAAATATAATTTCCTTAATTAACAAAGCAGACAGAGCCTAAAAGACTTGCAGCTGTACTATCCGGTATAAGGTCTTTCACAGAGTACTGATTGATGGACACTGAACATGAATGCTCACTACACTTTTCAGATTTTGTTTGTAAAATTGTTTTAGAAAACCACCCTTTTTCACAATTATGCACTGCTCTGTGTTGGTCAGTCACATAAAGTCCCAATAAAGTACAGTGGTTATAATATTTCACAATAAAAATTAGTTCAAGATGTATAATTAAATTTGCAAGGCACTGTTAATTTTCCTGTTAAAGAGTGCACAAATGGCTTGGTTAATTTCAAACATTTATTGTTATACTTCCACAGTTTGAGCTATTTTAATAAAATTAGCACGCTGTAAAAAGTGAAAGTTCCTGTGAACATGTGAGTGTTCACCCCCGTGGAGTTAAAGAATAAAACGTGATTTTCAAATAGTATCTTTGTGTGATTACCTTTTCCAAGAAGCAAGGACAACTATGATCTGATGCAATAAGGGTGCAAATTGCTCCCACCTGCTGCACTTGCTGAGCTTGTTTTAATGTGAGCGTATGAATAAGACGCGGTGTGCAAGAAAATGGAGCTAACAGCAGGCACTGTGCATTTTTTCTGGATAAGGGCCTCACTGTCTGCAAAAGAACCTTGTACAAAAACCAAAATATATTCTTTGTCCACCACACACATTTTATAAGAAACTATATAGAGTTTTATAAAACATCAGCAATAATTTTTACATATACTTTACTTCCCATTTTACAACATGACATCATGTCCTCTGTGTGTGAAATAGGATAGACACTGCATGTAGACAGATGAATGAACTGCAGCTACAGGTGACAGGAGGGGTCAGAATGGCGGAATAACCCCCGGGATGGAACAAGGGCAAGGTTGTATGAGTGAATCAATGAGACGAAAAGTTGGTATTGATTCTGCTGGATTTATCCCCCTCAATGTCAACGAGTAACATCAGTCAGATGAAGAGGCTGTGCCCCGTTTGCCTGAAGAGCAGCAGGATAAATCTCATTCTCCCTTCTACTGCTCATTTAATGAAGTATATAATGGTCTGAGTAGGCTGAACGACTGTTAGCAGACCATTTTAGGGAACAGACTGTATATCTGTTATCCTCCTGACTTTAATATGCAGCAAAACCTCCTTTGGAAATTAGGAAGAGTGCTCACACAAGAAAAATTGCACATTTATCCTTCAGTTACTGGTAATTTTGAGATTCAGCTTTTCTGGTGTAGCTGCTCTCCTGCTGAAGAGTGAAATCCATTAATTAGGTGTTGATGTAGTGACTGAGAAATCATTAAATAGCACCATTTAAAGGAATGAGTCAATAAAAGTTCAAAGTGGTACATCAGGATTAGTCAACCTTCTCTCGTCTGTTATGAATATTCTCTAAAACAAACATAAATAAGTGGTTATATTAAGGTGTTACAAAGTTAATAACCTCTAAAATCATAAAGCGTGCTCTGAAGAGGCATAACACTGCGCTTGAAAGCTAAATGACAGAACTACTAAAATCTTGAAAATGTGAATTGTTTGTAATTATACAGAGGATTATCTCCTCTGTAGGTTTGGAGCAAAGACAAAGAGAGAACAACCATGATTAAACATTACACTTAGAATACATAATCTTTCCAGTTTTTCCACGGATATAACATGTTAAGACTAATTCAATCCCAGGACAAAACATACAATAGTGACGAAACAAGGACATTAGAGATTGTTCAGATGAAAAAAATATGTTTTTGTTCATTTCAATAATTTTATTCCCTCTGTTCCATTTAAAAACAACATTAAGAGTAATGCACATTTTTCAATATGTCCACTTTTTTAAACCTTTTTATACAGTATGGTTTGTAGCAATAGGACACAGCAGCTATTAACACAAAAGTATTTTTTCATGCTAAATAAAACTAAAGAAAAATGCAAACCCTAACAGATTTTTTTTTCAAATCAACTTTAAACATGATTTGATGTGTAATATAACAGACTTTTAAATGTTCAACTTAAAGTCAAATGCGTTTGGGACCACAAAGTGAACTCGATCACTCTGAGGGTTTTCTGGTTTCTAAAGTTTACTTCTTTGACTTATCCATATATTGATTGAAAACCATGCTGAACATGATACAAATGTCTTTTCATGAAATGCATTGACTACACTGTATTCTTTATACCCTGCTTTAGAAAAAGTATTCATCCTACTTGATATTTTCTGATATTTTGGCACTTATGACAACTTATGACCACTTATGAACATTTGAAAAGTGTGACATAAAATTGTGTTCGTTCCCCCCTAAGTTAATATTTTGTAGAACCACCTTTTGCTAAAATTACAGCTGTGAGTCATTTGGGATGTCTTTGCCAGCTTTGCACATCAAAAAACACAAAATGTGTAAGAAAGCTCAAGCTTAGTCTGTCTGAATGGATGGATAGTGTCTGTAAACGGCAAATTTCAAGTCTTGTCTGGGCCTTTCTAACACATCAATATTCTTTTGATCTAAATAATTTCCTTAATGGAACATAAATCTCCACCTCAGTCTCAAGTCTTTTGCAGCTTCTGACAGGCTTTCCTTAATTTAGCTGATGGGAAGATGGATCAGATGTCACGTCCCTGCTGAAGACAAGCATCGCCGCAGCATGATGCAGCCACCACCATGCATCACAATGTGTGTTCAGGATGAGATTGAGTATGAGTTTTCCATCCCACTTGGCATGCATGACAAAAGGTTCAACTTTGATCGCATCTGACCAAAGCATCTTCTCAAATATGTTTGCTGTCTCCCCTTGTAGAAACTGGTTGCAATAGATTTTATTTAAGGATATCAGAATGAAGAGGGCTAAATTTCTACTGAATACATTTTGTAAGGTAAGGTAAGTTTATTTATATAGCGCTTTTCAGTAATGAGACACTCATAGCACTGTACATGAGGAAGAACAATTACAATACGATCACAAAGAAAATAAACACAGATACAGATACAGAAAAACAAATCAAATGACACTTATAATCCTTGGGAGTAATAATAATTAATAATCCTTCCAAGTTTACTGGTAGAAATTGGTTCCAAGCCACTCTTAATAATAAAGCATCTTATGCTAAAAGAAGATGATAATATTGATAGTCTCATCATTCCACTGAATTCTAACCAGGGAAGCTGAGTCACTGGTACAAAACAGCTTTAATCCACATTTTCAGGTGCTAATAATATATTGCTTTTACTGGTACTGAAGTTGAATTAAGTAATAACAGTCCATTGTAGTCTAATTAAGAAAGCTGGGTCATTGGTGTAAGAGCAGCTAAAGTCCAAATTACTAATAATATTTGGTTTTCACTGCTAATCCTTCTGATAAAACTAAAAATCAATGCAAAAGTAATGAAATACTAATAATAATTGGCTTTTGCTGGTAATCCTTCTGAGAAA